>NC_089596.1:23303384-23903384 GCF_019320115.1 Miscanthus floridulus
GTCAAGAGCAGAACGCGGAGCTGACCGCACAGCTGCAGGCCCAGAAGGTCGCGTTCGAGGCCGCGCAGAAGCAGATGGTGGAGATGATGGTGATCATGCAAAGTCTTGGGCAAGCATCGGGTGTACATGTGCAGTTTTCAGCTCCTCCACCTCCTACTCCTGCAGCTACTCCTGTAAGTATGAAAGTTCACTTTTCGCTTGTGCTTTGCATGTATGTCGGCCTTCGTGCCGTTGTGGATGTCGGCGTTCGTGCCGTTGTGGATGTCGGCGTTCGTGCCGTCGTTTCTTGCAGGTTTTGGAAACCTCCCCGTGCAGGGGAGGTGCTGCCGAAATTTTCAATTGAGTCTAATCTTTTTGTATTCCTACAATACTAGATGCAATCTCTAAGTTTCAAAACTGTTTTCCCGGATTACTCACACATGCAATCTCTGCTCCTTTGTGCAGCTTCAGTCCGCGGGTTCCAATCAACCCGCTAGTGCGTCACCGGGTGATCCTGCTTTTCCTTCACCATCGTCTCATAGGCTAGCTTGATGAGGACTCGTGCTAGGTGATGTGGTTGGACTTTAGCGTGATTTGTGATTTATGGTTGTGACTTTTGCTTGGATTTTATTAACTTGTCGTAATAAACATGTGAATGATGATGAACATGTGACTTGTCATTGTAATATATTGTGATTTGTGGTTCACAATTATGGTTGTGATATATTGTGAGAAAATGGGTTCTGTGTGATATATATATGTATATATATGAAATGCTTGTGTCGATGGAATGCAAAAAACAAAAAAAAAATTAAATTTCTGCCTCTTTGCCGAGGGCAATGACCAAGGCCCTCGGCAAAGAAGTGTCCTTTGCCGAGGGCCCAAGCAATAGCCCTCGGCAAAGATTTTTTGGAAAAAATCCTGCCAATTTCTTTGCCGAGGGCCAGGGAGTACGCCCTCGGCAAAGGGTTAAAAAAATTCAAAAAAACCATTTCTTTGCCGAGGGCCGGCCCTCGGTAAAGAATTTTTAAAAAATCCTGCCAATTTCTTTGCCGAGGGCCAGGGAGTAGGCCCTCGGCAAAGGGTTAAAAAATTTCAAAAAAAACCATTTCTTTGCCGAGGGCCATAGAGGAGGCCCTCGGCAAAGATTTAAAAAAAAATAAAAACTTTTATTTGCCGAGGGTTGGCCCTCGGCAAACAAATTCAAAAAAACCATTTCTTTGCCGAGGGTCGGCCCTCGGCAAAGAAACCGCCAACGGCGCCGGCATCTGACGGCGTCTTTTCTTTGCCGAGGGCCATCCTGGCCCTCGGCAAAGGCTTTGCCGAGTGCCCGATAAAGGGCCCTCGGCAAAGACCCCTTCGCCGTCTAAAAATTCCCCGAGGGGTCTTTGCCGAGGGCAGCCCTCGGCAAAGCCTTTGCCGAGGGTTTCTAGTCCTTTGCCGAGGGCCAGAGGCCCTTGGCAAAGCATGCGCCTCCAGTAGTGATGACAAATATGATGGTGAAGGACTGTGTGGGGCGAAGTGAAGGTTTGGCAGTATTTTGGAAGAGAGAGGTGAATGTGCACGTTCGCATGATGTCTAGATTTTACATTGATGCGGATGTAACAATGTAACAGAGGTCGATGGGTTTGTTTGCAGGCTCACTGATTTCTGTGGGGAACCAAGCTCGGAAAGAGCATTTGTCGTGGCAGGCACTTCGCACTACGTGAAAAACGGTTTATAGCAACGGAATATTTTTTAGGGGCGGCTGGTGATGGAGCCGCCCCTACAGTGACGTGCTCGGGATCCACAAGACCAGTCGCCCCAACAAATGAAATAGCAGGGACGGCTGGTGATACGAGCCGCCCCCGGTGTTTCTATTTGTAGGGGCGGCTGGTGATTGAGCCGCCCCTACAAATGCCCCACGTACAGTCACTAAGTCACCCATCCAAAATATCTACTGCCCTTCTCTCTCTCCGTCTAGACTCCCTCACTCTCTCCCTCGCTCTCCCTCTCCTCCGAGCCCCTCCGTCTCTCCCCCACACCGCCCCTCCCTCTCCCCCACACTGTGACGGGACCTCCCTCTCCAGCGGAGGCGCACGGCGTCGCACCCCCCTCTTCTCTGCGCGGCGACACTCGGCAGTGCACCCTAGGGTGCCGGGGGTTCTGGGGCACGGCCTCCCAGCGGTCACGCGAGTCTCGGTGCCCTCCTCCAGCGCCGGCAGTCGCGTGGGGGCCCATCCCCCTCCTCCTGCGCCGGAGGCGCGCGGGATCATGTCCCCTCCCCCCAGCGGAGGCACGGTGGCGAAGCTCAGTGCCATGGCTCGGTGGCGCGGCCTCCCGTCGAGCTCCAGCAGTGGCGGGACTTGGTGGCGCGGTCCCCTTCACCTTCTCTCCTCCGGCGCGCTGCTGGAGGCCGCATGAAGCACATGGTGGCGGCCACCACTAGATCCGCGCGAGGATGAGCCCGATCCGGCGAGGACCAGCCTAGATCCGAGTGGCCACCACCAGACCCGGCGAGGAGAAGCCTGATCCGGTGAGGACGAGCCTGGATCTGGCAAGCGGGTGCGGCGGCGAGGATGAGCTCGATGCGGGTCGCGGGGAGGCAATACTACAAGCGCCGAGTGCTCTAGTGCCGTGGGAGCTCACCTGAGCAGCACTTGCCATGGACACCCATGGCCGGTCGCTCGTCCAGGCGGTGCTGTCGTCCAACGCCCAGCGCATTCGACCGAGTCGAGCAGGAGCACCCAGCGCCGTATGTTTGCAGGAGCACCCAGGTATGCCGTCCGACTAAGCTATTTGGCTATCTGTAATTGGATCTGATCTAATTGCAAGTTTTAAGTGTATAAATGTATTATGCTTACCAATTTTAAGTGTATAAATCTATACTGCTATTATTTCATGTGTTGTTGTAATGAGTTCCAAATAATACAGGCTTGCCAATCAAACTTGATTGCTTTCTCTTGTACTTTCACCTATTGATCTATACTGCTATTATTTAGCTTGCTGCTCTTGAATAGTATACAATTTATTACTTTTTGTGAACGTTTAGAATATTAACATACTGTCATGACCCTTGCACCTGTGCAGAACCCTGGTCAGTTTAAAGTGTATTCTGGTGGACTTGCATGGAAGAGGCAAGGTGGAGGAAAGACCATTGAGATTGACAAAGCTGATGTAACCGCAGTTACTTGGATGAAAGTCCCCAGAGCATATCAGCTTGGAGTCAGGATTAAGGATGGCCTGTTCTATAGATTTATTGGCTTCCATGAACAGGTCCCCCCCCCCACTCTCCGCGCGTGCCTTTAATATTATGTAGTTTATTAATGGTGTTGGTATTCGAAATAAAGAGGCTGCTGCATCTGGAGAATTGTGTATTTAGAACACTTGAATCTAGATGCATTTCTCAGTAAAATTAGGATATACTTGTTGATGCAAAACTTATACAGTTAAAAGTAGCACTAGCTTTGTCTAGTTTTCTTAGAATTTTGGAAATCCACTTTGCTGACCAGATTTTCTATCTTAATATGGCATATGATTATAATGAATATCGCTTTAATATGAATTAGATCATGGAAAAGGAGAATGCTTAGTTTGCCCAAGTTACTCTGCTGTGAAACTGAATAGTTTCTGCCTTGCTATATGTGACATCTTATTTTGGTATATGTTTTTCATGTGTTGATTAAACCTTGAGCAGTTCGATCTTCATATCCACTAAAGCAAACTCTTCTTGTTCAAATTAAGGTGAACAGTTACTATATTCTTTCATGCCACTTGGTATGCCTGTCCTAAACAAGTCTTGCAGAATATGGTATCTTTTGTACATACTGTATCTATTATGTAGTTAAGACTTACCTATAGATAATATTTGAAGGAATATTATTCATGATTATGTATGCAGTGTTATTCAAAGATGGAAAATTCAAAATTATATTTGGATTATCAGATTTTCTTTGGATTTGGTTGTCTTAAAATATTGTCAGTCATTTCTGAGAGTATGCTTTGACTTTTCAGTAAAGATGAATGGTGAGGTTAATATATTTCTCTTATTGTTACCTGCCGAAAATATTTGATCTTGTCTTTTTTTGCATAGGATGTGAGCAGCTTGACCAACTTCATACAAAAGAATATGGGCGTAACACCAGATGAAAAACAACTTTTTGTTAGTGGCCACAATTGGGGAGGGATTGATATAGATGGTAATTTGGGTGACCTTTTATTATTTTAACTTGAGACCCCTTTTAACATATGTTCAGTTTGATTTTAATGTTTGTTACCCTTGCCTCTGTAGGAAACATGCTAACCTTTATGGTTGGTTCAAAGCAAGCATTTGAAGTATCCCTAGCAGATGTTGCACAAACCCAGATGCAAGGAAAAACAGATGTTCTCTTAGAGCTTCATGTTGATGATACTACTGGAGCCAATGAGGTTTGTAGTGGACAGTAGTTGTAGTGGATCCACTCATATTTTCTGCATTGCCATAGTACTATGCTAATCTCCCAATTTGAGTGTTCAGTCTTGCAATAGTTGAAGGGAAGATTCTAGGTAGTGTTTCAGCTTTTGCTTGTATATCTCTTTCACTTCATCTGATATCTACTATGATCAAACAAGTGGTGAAAAATTGAAAAATTTTAATCTCTGTACTCTAGACTTGATGTGGTTAAACCTGAAACTCCTCTTACTCGTTCTTTCAGACTAGTTTCAGTCATGCCTACCAAAGATAATTTGTCTCCTACCATGACCAAGAGTGACCTATTTTTAGATAATAGAGGTAATCTCTGACCTCTGTGCCAGCTGAGAATGCACAACTCAGTGGTATGTTTATCATAGGATCTGATGCCTATTGTAATTTCACTTCGTTTCCTTACCGCACTGTAAGTGCATATGTTTCCCTACTTCATGCAGTAAGAAATGTTGGGGAATGCTTGTTAATTGCCGTGCACTATCTATTGCAGTTAGTTCAAATAATTAGTGGTTGGGGACAGTTGAGATTATCGGTACGGTACTTGGCCTCTACTTGTCCAGTTAATTTATGTTTGTTGTGGCCCTTGCAGGGGTTTGTGCTGGAGGATGCTACAGGCCTGATGAGCCAGTTGAGATTTTCATTGGCATCCTGTCATCAGCCAATCATTTTGCTGAGCGTATGGGTGTGAGGAAGACATGGATGTCTGCTGTCCTCAAGTCACCAAACAGGGTGGCTCGTTTTTTCGTTGCACTGGTAAACACTTCAATGTAATCCCAAATGCTTAGCTTACTTCATTTGTTTTGTGTGCTTGTGCTGAAGGTGTTTCTTAACTCTAAGCATGGCAGAAAGGAAGTGAATGTGGAGCTGAAGAAGGAAGCTGAATTTTTTGAGGACATTGTTTTTGTGCCCTACCAGGACAACTACGATCTTGTTGTTATGAAGACTCTTGCAATATGCGAGTATGGGGACTTGGCATATGATTCTTTGCATTATTGTTTAGTTGTTAACATCTTTAGCTATCTAGGCAGCATGATAGCATTTTATGGTCAGTCGGACCAATACTCATGTTGTAGAGTTCCTCATCTAACAAGTCAGCATTAAGTAATATGTTCATTGTAGTTGGACCAATACTCATGTTGTAGAGATTTGAGTTTCAGTACAATCGCAGAAGAAGATAAGTCATGATGGAGTTGTGCATGAAAAATATATGTTCCGGTCGAATTTGAATTGTAAATTTGAATTTTTTTTTTGCGAAAAAATATATTGTAAGGGCGGTTGGTACTGTAGCCACCCTTACAAATCGATTTGTAGGGCCGCCTCTACAAATCGATTTGTAAGGACGGTCTGAGAACCGTCCCTACAAATGCATGATTTGTAGAGATGGTATGATAGGGGCGGCTAGATGAGCCGCCTCTACAAACGATCTTTAGCCGCCCCTACAAATGATTATTGTAGTAGTGTCGGGTGCTCAATGCAACTCGACGACATCCGTGGCTTAGCATAGGGGACTTCAATGAGATCCTCCTTGGCTGTGAGAAGGAAGGAAGGGAGGGGGGCACCTCAATCCTACATCGTCCGTGGCATCAAGGCTCTAAACAAGGGTCTTATCTGCCGGATTGGTGATGGTACCCAGGTTCGGATATGGGATGATCCCTGGATTGCAGCTGGAATTACTAGGCAACCAATCACGTCGAGGGGCGAAGGGACAAGTTCTGCTGACCCGGGTGTCGGAGTTGATTGACCTAGAGACGGGTTCATGGGATGAGCTCACTACCGGAACCAGGAGCTTTGCCGAGTGCCAGCGGCACTCGGCAAAGTCCCAAAACACTCGGCAAACGGTACGCCACTCGGCATAGGTTTTAACGGCAAAGAGTTGTTTGCCGAGTGTCAATCGTCGGGCACTCGGCAAACTCGGCAAAGACTTTGCCGAGTGACAAAAAAATACTCGGCAAACATTTTTTTTAAAAATAAAAAAAACAAGCACCCTGCTCCGCCGGCCACCACCACCGCCCATGCCGCCGCCACCGCCACGCCAAGACCGCCGCCACACCACGCCCGCCCCCTTCGCCCCGACGAAGCAACGCGTGCTGGCCGACTGCTCTGGATCTCTGGTCCTCGAGCTTGCGTGCGTGCGCGGTCATGTGGACGCCACCGGGGACGAAGGGGCCGCCGGATCTGTGCCGCCACGCCGCCGGGGAAGGAGGGGGCGCCGGATCCACGCCGCCACGCCACCGGGGAAGGAGGGAAGGAGCATCCGCGTCGGATTCGTGTCGCCACGCCGCCGGGGAAGGAGGGGGCGCCGGATCCGTGCTGCCATGCCGTCGGGGAAGGAGAGAAGGAGCATCCGCGCCGGATCCGCGCCTCCATGCCGCTAGGAAAGGAGGGGGCGCCAGATCCGGGGAGGGGGCGCTGGACCCAGCGAGGGGGCGCTGGGAGAGGGAGAGGGCCGGGCGCCACCGCGTCGTGAGAGGGAGGGGGCAGGGCGCCGCCGCGCCTGGAGAGGGAGGGGGCAGGGCACCGCCGCGCCGGGAGAGGAGGGCCGTGCGCGGCGCGCTCGGGAGAGGACCGCCGCCACCACGCACGGAGAGAGGGAGGCGGGGAGCGCGGCGGATTTGGAGGGAGGAGGGGCGGGGCGCGCGGCGGATTTATAGTAAAATTTGTTTGCTGAGTATTCTGGATCCGAGCACTCGGCAAAGTGTTTTTTTTCTTCTCCTTCGTTTAAAAAAAAAAGATTTTATTTATTTGCCTAGTGTTTTTTTTTAACACTCGGCAAACACCCTCTTTGCCGAGTGTTTTTTTTGAGACTCGGCAAATCCCATATTTGCCGACTGTTTTTTTTTTGCCGAGTGTTTTAATCGTAGCCCTCGACAAAGAACTTGGTCGCTGAGTGCCCGAGGGAATACACTCGGCAAATATAAAAACACTCGGCAAATTTGAGGATTCCGGTAGTGGCTGTTGGTGTGGGAAATATTTTGGGAGGAGGACATACAGCGAATACTAGCCACACCAACGAATGCGGCACACGAGGATACAATTGCATGGGACTTTGATCGATGGGGCATTTTCTCGGTTAAGTCGGCCTACCTCATGTTGGATGATGAGAAGGAACGTCTTCAGACCAACCAGAGAGGAGAGTGCAGTTCTGGTTGCACGCGTTTAAACCATGTGGCTACACCATGGAAAAATATTTAGAAATTGTCGTGTCCTCCAAAGATGAAGCATTTCTTATGGTGGCTTGCTCGCAACAGCTAGCCTGCCGTTGAAGATGAACATCAGGAGAAAGGGGATGAAGCTCGATACGAGATGTCCGACTTGCCATCGCCTGAACGAGGACGGGGTCACTGCTTCCTCAAATGCAAACTGGTCAAGCGGTGTTGTCAGATTCGTGGCCTGAACCAGTTCGGCAACAACTACTTCTCCAAAATTCAGCATGGGACTTTGTACAGGCAATTATATCCCTAAAGGAGGAGGTGCAACTCAAGACAGTCATCTTCCTCTGGAAGTGGTGGAACGTCCGCAATAAAATGAATCAAAAAGAGAAGGGACCGCCAGCGAAGAAGTCGCTAATGCAGTGATCACTCTGCTCGGTGATATTCAGTGGAGGGACATGAAGTCACCGGAAAAGAAGACAAAGATGAACCAGAAGTGGAAACCACCGCCACCGGGACTTTTGAAGATAAATACTGATAGTGCATTTGTTCAGGAGACACTGACCGGTGGCTGGGGCTTCCTTGTTCGAGACCACCAGGGCGATGTCGTCATGGCGGGAGCTGGTAGCTTAAGTGCCGTGCCTGACGTTATGTCATCTGAAGCCACAGCCTGTGCCAAAGCTCTCCTCTCGGTAACAAATCTTGGGATATCGAGGATTCTGCTCGAGGTTGATTCATCGGTTCTGAGAGGCACCCCGTTCGCCGTCAATGGACTCGGCTCCCTCCGCTATGGTGATTAAAGATGTTCGCGATTTACTTAGCGATTGTTTTGTGTGTAGCGATATATGTTTAGTCCCAAGAATTTGTAATTCGGCGGCTCATAGTTTGGCTAGTCTTGGTTTGAGTTGGATCCGGGTGAGTCTTGTATCTGTACTAACCCCCTCCCAGAGTTTGTAAAAAGTTTTGTGGCTCTTGCGATGTTGTCGAGCACATGGTTTCAATATCAAGGCCCTAGAGACAAAGCTTGAATAAAAAAACTCAAACCACGAAGAAGACGTCGTTCACTGCTACAGCTGAGCTTTTTAGAGGCGGATGTCTTGCCTCTTAGTGATTTGTAGTGACACAACCACCTCTAAAAATTATATTTAATTTGAAACAAGAGCCGCCTATAGAAATCGATTTGTAGAGACAGTTCCCCACTAGGCACCCCCACACTTGTCGCAAGTTCCGATAATTTGCAGGCTACATGGCCGCCAGCACTCAAACCCTCGATTTGTAGAGATAGTTCCCCACTAGGCACCCCCACACCTGTCGCAAGTTTCGATAATTTGCAGGCTACATGGCCGCTAGCACTCAAACCCTCGACCTGTGGCTTCGCGTTTGTTCCCTAACCACTTCACCCATACAATACTTGTGTCTGAATGGGATATCCGTTCTCCTTATTTTATCTTCATCTAGCTTTCAAATGAGTATTTGAGACCCTAAACGAATTCGAATGAAAAAGTTATCAACTACAAAGGCCCTGTTCACTTCTCTTATAATCCGTCTTTTTCAGCTTGTTTTTTCAGCCGGAACCGTGTTTTTCTCTCACAACAAATCAGCCGGAACAGTGTTTCGGCTTATTTTTTCAGCGAAGCGAACTGGGCCAAAGTTACATAACTTTTCGAGATTTCTTACTTTCGTTTTGGTCGTTTCTCCATCTGAGGTCTTTGAAAAATTCAAATTTCAAACGTGAGAAGTTAAGCATAATTTTGCATGCATAGATGATTTTAAATAAAAAAGTTGCCAACTATAAAGTTGCATAATTTTTTAAGATCTACAATAAATTATCTTCTTTACAGGATGCCATAAGGGCTTTCAAGTCTGAATCTGTGCTGGTTCTGATACGCGCAAAAAGAAGCTATTTTCCTTCTATTGAGTCATGGTTAAACAATCTGTTTAATCTCTCTAACCGTGGCTTATCTTTTTATTTCTTTTTTTTTTCTCTTGAACCCCCCACCCCTCTGTAACTCTCTTTTATTAAACATTTAATAAAATACCAGTAGGGGCGAGCCCCTCCTGTTTCATAAAAAAAAATAGTCTCAATGTTACGTAATACAAAAGTTAGAATCAGATACAATAGATCAGTCCTGTACTAGAAGATGAGGCTTGGCCGCCTAGCTCGCTATAACTAGCTAATCACACAGCGCAATTCTTCTCGTTAGCTTTGACTCTTCCTAGTACCCGGATTTTGGATTGTCAAGTAGTTTCAATCGTCTCAAATTGTATTGGTGCCTCCTATTAACTCAAATTCAGCCTGTGGGCTCAGCCGGGGTGCCCTATATTAGATGGGTATCGAAGTAAAGATGCGCATGTCTAGAGATGGAAAAGCTGCAGGTGAAGAAGTCTTGTGGGTCGTCCAATATTTAGACAGCGACACGGCACTTTTTTAGTCTAACTGAATTCAATTGGAAACAAACCAATACCTCCATGTTTGCCACAACAGGGATCTCAGAACAATGTAACATTTAAAACGATGTTGCCGTCAAATGTCCTAGAAGTTAACTTCTTAGTAGCTACCGCCACCAATTAATAGAAGCAAGATTCTCCCATTTTCCAAACGTTGTTGCATGCCCATCTTGTGGCCTGATGTGAACAAGCTCCTAGATCCACATACTATGACAGGGCCCAAATAGTTTATATCTATAGACAAAATGTCCAAGCCAACCATGCTCCTATATCAAGTAGACTTTGATCTGTTTTAACTCTTTAACAAAATTTTCTTCAGAAAGGAATAAACATGATTATAGGCATAATCATGACAAAACATCATTTGAAATTATACTGTAGGAGTTTTTTTTTGAAATTATTGTTAATCACTGCTGTAGTAAGTGTTTATTCACCTCTTTCGTTTGGCCTTTTGGTGGTTTGTTGATGGCGAAACTTCCAGGAATAACTTTGCGCAATATATTACCATGCAATTCCTTCACTGAGAAAGTAATTTCAAGTTGATGGTTGCCAATTCCTTCACCGAGAAACGCACACTTCCTTATATGATCCTGAGAAAAGATTAGCAGTTCAGTGCCATTATATTACTCAGAGTATTTTTAGCATTTGGAAACCATGAAGCAAGAAAGAAGGATATTATTACCTGGTGCTAAAAATTGATGATGCTATGTCGATGAGGATGGATGGATTTTTTTTATCTTTTATTAGTCACTCACTTCATTAGGAACCTGAATGGAAAAGATTTAGCTAGGAAACGAGAGAACAACAAGGGGCTGATGGCAGCAAAACGGGGTAGCTGGGAAGGGGGTCGGGCATGTGTCTGCTGAAGTGCTCTCTTATATATACAGTATTAGAGGCCAGAGGGGCAATATTCTTTGGTTATATATGACAACATGCAAAGGAGAAAGGATGCATCTCTCTGCAAGCTGAAGACTAAAGTTGAGAATACTGAAGAAATTGGATCATACCGTGTTCAAAGAAAAGGATTTTGCAGGTTTAAAGAACAATGGACATCTAATGATGGAGTGACAACCGTTCCAAAGCACATTGGCACGACTTAATAAAGGCATAAAGCACATGAGCCAGAGTTATTGCTTTGCTTGTACATTGCCACTGTACTCCTATTACCATTTAGGAGGTAATAGCTCAAATCAATCTGAGCAGTTGATTTATTAGATTTATAAATTATTAAACAAATAAAGAAAATACCTAAGAAAAAAGAAAAAGAAATCATCCTAATCCCGTAATTATGGAAGAACAGAGGACTGGAGGGCCCTTATCTAATCCTAACATTACGGTTCTTAAAATATTTTTGTCTTATAAAATAGAAGTGGTAAAGAACTACATAAATCATGTGAGAACGAAGCATGTCACACTACCTCCTATGAGGTAATAGATGGTCTTAACCATTCGATCTACTTAAATGAATGGGTCACAGTTAATTGAGAGTACCACAACAATGCCCATCGCAATTGACAATTTACCTCAACAACTGAACATACTGTGTGTTCAAAGAAGAAAAAGATTTTACAGGTTTAAAGAACAATGGGCATCTAATGATGGAGTGACAACAGTTCAAAAGCACAATGGCACGGCTTAATAAAGGCATAAAGCACACGAGCCAGAGTGGGATTGCTTTGCTTGTATCGCAATTAACAATTTACCTCAACAACGAACAAGAACACATTTATCAGCAACGATAGAGTGCTGTTCTTTTCTCGCACGGTTGGGCCAAACTCAGTAAAGCATTGGCACATCCTTATGCAGCATAGTTTTTATCCTTCACGGAGATTACTCACATACCCTCTTCCAAAGGATCGTCAATTATCATGGAAAGCATATAGTATATGTAAGTGATCTTTTGTATTCTTTATGTATTGGAAGAAAAAAAATAAAACAATTCGATTTATTTTTGGTGATTTTACTACATCTGCTGATTAAAAGGATTAATTGTAGGTAGGGGGGAAAATGGGTGCAGGAAATTCCTATACCATCTGATATCGTTTTTGTATTTATTTATGATGATACTTTTCAGATTTTTGCAAAAGATAAAAGCTTTCATGTTCAACCAATTTTACAATGGAATTGCAACCGCTACTTAATTATTAATTTCACAAATATGGGAAAAATCTGACCGAGCCATTTTTCGGTTTCCGTATCATAATACTGTTTTCCAATGAATATATGCGTGCGCGCGCGTAAGTGTGCATGCATGTGTGTGTGTGATGGTGGGGGTTTGTGGAGGATGAATGGATTTCCTTTTTGTATTTGTCACTTCGTTAATTAGGAACTTGGAAGAAAGAGATTTAGCATGAAAATAAATTTAAGAACAAGAACAGCTGGTGCAACTAAATGGCTCCAGTACTCTCTTGTATACATGAACAGAGGGGCAATGTGGGTATGACAACACGTAAAGGATGTATCTCTGAAAGCAAAAGGCTAAAGCTAGGAATAATGAAGGAATCATATCATGTTCAAAGAGGCAACCTGCAGGTTTATAGAGATAGAAGGGGATAACTTGCAAGGGCGCCCCATAGGGCATCTTAATTAGAACGGAGGCACAACTGTGCCAAGGCACATTGCCACGCCTTAAACTACCATTGTTTTGCCTTTAATGTGACAAATTACCTCAAGAAATGAGCATGACCGAAGCAAAGCCAAAAAAAAAAAGAGCTTCTCTCAGCACGCCTTGCATTCTGGCACTGCAGTAGAAAGAAAATGCAGAGTTCTGTACTATTTATTATATAACACATATAGAAACCTAAACGTGAAAAAAAAACTTTTGGCCTTGCCGACGTAGTATAGAATTTGCCGTTGCCACATAAATAGGAAAAATTTGGTGCATATACCAGATCTAAATTGGCTCTTGTGCAACCCCTTCCAGGTGGCCGACGTGTGTCCAACCAGAGAACCCTACGGCACATGCTCTGGGCTCGGCTTGGCTATCCCTTGCCACACGGTGTCTCTCCAGCACTCCAGCAGTGTGCAGCTCGGCTCACGGATGAGGCTCACAACCACGACGTCCCCAGTGCTCTCTTCCCTTGTCTTTCTACCGTTGCCGCATCCGTCGTCCTTTGACTCGGTTTTTTTTTGTATTTTTGAGAATTGAAAGGTCTTTTCTAGAAATTTGCATGGCTCATTTAGAAATATATAGATATAGATTTATTGGATTTATGGGAATTTGTGGGCTTTTCTAGAATATTTGGATTTGAATAACCACCATGCCTAGCCTCCTTATATATAGAAAAACATGCTTCTATATATAATTGGAGAAGCAAAAATTTCCATAAATGTTTACCCTCTTCCTATATGCATATGATCAAGAGAGAACATGTAAGCCTTGTTAATCATGTACAGAGGACTCGAACTGCTCAGCAATAACACCTCCCTATTACTACACCACACAATCATTTGTGAGTATATATAGGATGTAGGTGCTATCATTTTTATCAACATCTCGTAATCTTGTATTTAATATCTTGGTTACTAAATGAACTCAAATTGAAAAAAGTTTTAACTACAAAGTTTTAAATCTTATCAAGCATGACAACTTTGGTATAGAATGCGTCTCTATGTGAGATTGTTTGAAAAAATAAAAAAAATGAATCTCAAAATATGTGAATTTAAAATAAATATTTGAGACACTAAAAAACTTCAAATAAAAAACTTATCAGTAACAAGCATATGGATCAGGTTGGCCACAACAACTAACATATAGATCAGGTCGGCAACAACAATTTTTTTATGCAATTATTTTAGAGATGACCCTCTAAAGATGTCCGCCTCTTCTAATTGAGAATGGCCACTTCTTTTTTATTTTCAGAGACAGATGTGTTAAAATGCCCAGTTCTGAAAATCAATTTACAGAGATGTTCATCCTAAGGCGACAATCTGCATAAATCGATGATTTACAAGGCCGCCGCCTTAAGATCTTCGTCTCTATAAATGATTTCAGAGGCGGTCATTTGTCCAAAGTCCTCCTAACCATTTAGCACTACCGGACTCACTGGTTTTGCCGAGTGCCAGGGGCACTCGGCAAAGCCCAATTTACACTCGGCAAAGGCTTTGCCAAGTGCTGCACTCGGCAAACAATACTCGGCAAAAAATGCGTCGGCAAAGGCGTCTTTGCCGAGTGTCTTTTGTCGGGCACTCGGCAAAGCCTTTGCCGAGTGCCCGACACTCAGCAAAGTTGGAACAAAAAAAACCCGAAAAAAATGGGAATTTTTACCGAAAAAAATGGAAATTTTTTTCGAAAAAAATGGAATTTTTTTAATTGATGGAGGCCCCCACCGGTCAGCGCCCACCCATCTCCGGCATTTTTCGCGTAAATTTCACAGCTACGCGACGGACAGGATTCGAACCCGAGACCTCCCGCTGCGCACAAACCTCTTCTACCACTACACCACACTGTCACTTGTGTCTGGATTCCGTTTTAGTTCCCAATATGTTATACTAAAACGAGTGCAAATTGTTTGTTTGAGGCCCTAAACGAATTCAAATAAAAAAGTTGTAAACTACAAAGTTTCATAACTTTTTGAGATCTACACTTTTAGTTTAGGAAGTTTTTCCATCCGAGGTCGTTTACAAAATTTGAATTTTAAAATTTAAAAATTCAAACGTAGTTTTGCATGACAAGATGTTTTCAAATAAAAAAGTTGCCAACTATAATGTTTCATAACTTTTCGAGATCTACAGAGTTTATTTTGGTTGTTTTTCCATCCGAGGTCGTTTGAAAAGTTCGAATTTTAAAATTTTGAAATTCAAACACAGTTTTGCATGACAAGATGATTTCAAATCAAAAAGTTGTCAATTACAAAGTTTCATAACTTTTCGAGATCTACAAAGTTTATTTTGGTTGTTTGGTCATCTGTTCATCCAACATGGTCGTTCTAACATTGTTCACAAATCTTATATATCTCTCTTGTAGTTTCATAAACTACAAGAGAGATATGTTAGATTTGTGAACAAATTTATTTTCACTTTGTCATATGAAGAAAAGACCAAAACAAACATTGTACATCTTGATGAGTTTACAACTTTGTAGTTGAAAACTTTTTCATTTGAATTAATTTACTGCTTTAAAATGTGCTTTGAAATTTTCTTTGCCGACTATAAAAAAAACACTCGGCAAAGAAGCTTTTTTTGCCGAGTGTAAATTGCTTGTTTGAGGCCCTAAACGAATTCAAATAAAAAAGTTGTAAACTACAAAGTTTCATAACTTTTCGAGATCTACACTTTTAGTTTAGGAAGTTTTTTCATCCGAGGTCGTTTACAAAATTTGAATTTTAAAATTTTGAAATTCAAACGCAGTTTTGCATGACAAGATGTTTTCAAATAAAAAGGTTGCCAACTACAATGTTTCTTAACTTTTCGAGATCTACAAAGTTGATTTTGGTTGTTTGGTCATCTGTTCATCCAACATGGTCGTTCTAACATTGTTCACAAATCTTATATATCTCTCTTGTAGTTTCATAAACTACAAGAGAGATATGTTAGATTTGTGAACAAATTTATTTTCACTTTGTCATATGAAGAAAAAGACCAAAACAAACATTGTACATCTTGATGAGTT
Source organism: Miscanthus floridulus (assembly GCF_019320115.1). Lineage (NCBI taxonomy): Eukaryota > Viridiplantae > Streptophyta > Magnoliopsida > Poales > Poaceae > Miscanthus > Miscanthus floridulus. The sequence continues at coordinate 23,319,016 of NC_089596.1, forward strand.
ATACAACTTTGTAGTTGAAAACTTTTTCATTTGAATTAATTTACTGCTTTAAAATGTGCTTTGAAATTTTCTTTGCCGAGTGTAAAAAAAAAAACGCTCGGCAAAGAGCTAAAAAAACACTCGGCAAAGAAGCTTTTTTTGCCGAGTGTAAATTGCTTGTTTGAGGCCCTAAACGAATTCAAATAAAAAAGTTGTAAACTACAAAGTTTCATAACTTTTCGAGATCTACACTTTTAGTTTAGGAAGTTTTTCCATCCGAGGTCGTTTACAAAATTTGAATTTTAAAATTTTGAAATTCAAACGTAGTTTTGCATGACAAGATGTTTTCAAATAAAAAAGTTGCCAACTACAATGTTTCTTAACTTTTTGAGATCTACAAAGTTTATTTTGGTTGTTTGATCATCTGTTCATCCGACATGGTCGTTCTAACATTGTTCACAAATCTTATATATCTCTCTTGTAGTTTCATAAACTACCAGAGAGATATGTTAAATTTGTGAACATATTTACTTTCACTTTGTCATATGAAGAAAAGACCAAAACAAACATTGTACATCTTGATGAGTTGTACAACTTTATAGTTGAAAACTTTTTCATTTGAATTAATTTACTGCTTCAAAATATGCTTTGAAATTTTCTTCGCCGAGTGTAAAAAAATACTCGGCAAAGAAGCTCTTTGCCGAGTGTAAAAAAAAAACACTCGGCAAAGAATCTTCTTTGCCGAGTGTCAAAAAAACACTCGGCTTGCCGAGTGTCAAAAAAAAACACTCGGCAAAGAATCTTCTTTGCCGAGTGTCAAAAAAACACTCGGCAAAGAGCTTCTTTGCCGAGTGTCAAAAAAACACTCGGCAAAGGTGTCTTTGCTGAGTGCCCGAAAAATAACACTCGGCAAACCACTTGGCACTCGGCAAAGAGCCGGTCTCCGGTAGTGTAGAGAGGTGGTCTCTAGATTGTGCCCGTCTTTATTAATAAGAGAGACTGTCTCCTATTGTGGTAGTAGATTTTGTAGTCTAATTTGACCATTCCTTTCAGAGGGTGTAGAAGACTTGGACTCTAAGAGGGTTTAAAAAACTTGGAATCAAGAATCCCAACCGACATTCCCAGCTAATGTCCTTCTTCTTTGTAAATAATAATATTTAAAAATCCTTGGTTATTACCAGATAAAAATTTGAGGAAAAGCCAACTAGCTTCGACCACTAAAAAACACTTTGGGGGATCCGGACCTCTTGTAGCTATTGTCGTATATTTTCCCAAAAAAAAGCTATTGTCGTATAAATAAAGATACACCTTTGTGAACTAATATGATAGTGCTACTTGTCAGTTGTCAGTGAAGATCATGATAGAAAAAAGTTAGATCATCATGTAGGTAAAAGCTAAAATATTTAAATTGATAGATAATGCTACTTTATATATGTTAAATACTAGTAGTATTTATCACGAGCTAAGTTGGTCGCCTCATGGTTAATTCTTCGGATTTGACGACCGGGGATTTTGATCCATGTGACTTGATTTGGCTTTGGCACGTATATAAGGGTACTTTCAGCCCAGAACAAGATGATTTCTAAGTTCATTAATTAATATAAACTAAGAAAACTAGTGACGGGACATTGGAACTAAAGAAAGAAGACGAGGAAATAGTTTCTTCATTAAGAAACTATAGCATATATATCTACACAGAAATCAAGATATAGGAAGAGATGTGGTGTGCAGATAATGAAGAAAGAAGACATATAATTGGATAAAAAATTATTTTGAAGAAACTACTTGTCGCGGGTCGTAACCGTGGCAATCATTGTTGTTTGTCGGGTGTCACTGAGTGTGGGTTTCTGATGGCTCGGGTGGAGTCAAGAACACAAAGAACATACAGAGAATGCAGGGTTTATCCTGGTTCAGGCTATCGGGGCCATACGTCCAGCACTTTGATGATCTTTGTATTAAGAACACCCAAATCGGGGGGGGGGGGGGGGTTACAACAGAGTGTAAGAGAGATTTGGCAGGGGATCGCTCGGTGCTAATCCTAGGCTCGTCGACGGTGAGGACTCTTCCTCATCGGAGAGGAAGAAGACGATGGAAATGGGAGGAGCTCTCGGTATACTCTCGGTGCAGAGCTCTGAGTTGTCGTGAGGACCCTCTTCGATCTGTTATGTTTTGTTTCGTCCTCCCCCTCTATAGGATCTGACCTACCCTTATATATCGAGGTAGGTCAGGTACATGACGGTTTGAGGGTCTTAGTCTATGGTCTACATGTGCTGAAGTCCAGGAGGGCGCTGCTGCAGCGTGGAAGGACCTTGGCGTTGTTGTGGAGCCGGAAAAGCCCTGGGCGTCATCCGGTTGCTCTGCTTTGATGCTCCGATCATTAGGCCTTGTCAGCTTCGATCGGTCTCCACTAGGTGCACCTTCTGGAGGCTTTCTTGGTGGTGAAGGCATCTGGCTTGCAGGGTTGTCGAGCAGGCCCAGAGGCCCCTGAGCCCCTGAAGTCTATGTCCATGGAGGTGAAAGGCTCAACTGGAAGATGAATGGTCTAAGCTGAAGTTGTGGGCAGTGTACCCCAGATCTGGACATCACTGTTGGTTCAAAAAACCCCTTCATTGCCGTATTTTAAACCGACAGTGGCATACCGGCAGTGATAGGGGGTTGACATCACTGTCGGTTCTTAAAAACCGACACTGATCTATAGGAAACAGTGTCGGTTTCTGGCTCCACCCGACAATATCTAGTTGAACAACACTACCGGTTTGTAGTCCTAACCGACAGTGATGGTTGCTTCAAGTGTGTCAGTTCTTGGCTCAAGCCAACAGTGTTGAGCAAGCCTACACTGTCGGTTCATGGTTCAAGGCGGCAGTGTTGAGCTAGCCAACACTGTCGGTTGATGGCTCAAACCGGTAGTGTTGAGCAAGACAACACTGTCGGTTCATGGCTCAAGCCGACAGTGTTTTGCAAGACAACACTGTTGATTTGTTGATAACTGGCAGTGTTTTGCAAGACAACACTGTCGATTCGTTGCTAACAGACAGTGATGGCCCATTCGCATTTTATTGTTTTATAATTGATTTTAATTTATATTTTTTTGTGGAATTGGGTTTCGCTTTATATACGCTACGTAGACGACAGGTCCATCAATATTAAACATTACAAATGTTACAGTTACAATTCAAATGTTCTTATCCAGATCTCGATCCCTCAAAATAAAAGAGAAATGTTCTCGGACTTCACAGATTGTGCAATGCTTCTCGGACTTCTTATAATAATCTGGCGAGCCGCTCTGGGCCATACTGGTCCTTGTACCTCATAGATTGTGCAATGGAAAATACTCCATCTTTTTCTAATACCTCGGCTAATATGAATTTTGCGAGCTCCGATTGCAGTGCGACGATCTCCATGTCTAACAGCCTTTGGTGGTTATATTTCTTGCACTGTCGTTCAAAAAAGATGATATCCAAAGAGGAACAGTAAATTATTTTGTTGAATTATTAAGAGACATAAATGAAATGGGGATTATACACACCAACTTATCGGCTTCTTCTGATTTTCCACCGATGCAGTAAAGCATTGCCCACATTACATAAAATCCGCATTCATTGTTTCCCGTCGGCTGTGACAGGTACTTCCCCTCCATTTCGACAACCTTGAATGGGACCGGCATCCCACCGATATGTCTTCTTTGGACACTGAGCAACATTAAAGGGAGAAACATTAGAAAGCGGTATGTGTGATTAGAAAATAATATATTATTAGGATCACTTACTAATTCAGCACTGCCACCAGTGCATCCAGATGATGAAATGGTTTTTTCTTCGAGTCTCACACCTCGATTAGATTTTTAGCAAGATTGACACAAATGAAGACGAAATGGTTGCTACAATCACAGAATCCTAATTATCGAATAATCTTAACGAAAAAAGAAGCATAAAATTAAAAGCCGAGAACACATACTCACAGTTGTAGGCACTGTTCACCAAAACGGTCGTTTAGCCCATTTAAACACCGTGTAAACGCTACACGGTGGTGCGCTGTTTCCGTTTAATCACCCGTTTACCCCATTTAATTGGTCGTTTAGCCCGTTTAATGGGACGTTTTGCCCGAATAATGGCTAAATGGTAGGTGACCGACTGTTTACCGTTTAGCATTTAGGAAAACACTGGTTGTAGGCTAGAAGTATGTGTGTTTTCTTCTTCATCATGAATTCATCGAAAACAACAATCAATCTCTGTTTAAGGTCTTCCACATCACATCCATAGAGGCCTAGACATGTCCTCTCATTGACTCACAAGGGGTCCAAAAAGCCTATGTAATCCCATTTGCTTTTTAGAATGCAAAATTTTGCTATACACCTACATAAAATCATGGGAAGTGCTCAAAAGTTAACAATTTGTCTCGAGAGAGTAGTTAATTGTAACATCGTGCGTGTAGGGTACTTACATAGTCCACAGCATCAACATTTGAGCATCGAGAGAGCATTTCTGGTATAGCTGGAATAAGCGCTCCCACTCAACATCGAACTTCTCTTCTTCAGGATAATGGAAAACATGTGGCAAACGGATAATAACGTCAAAGCCAAAGTCGTCCGTCTCTGTTGCTTGATCCATGTAATATTCATGCAACTGGCACATGTATGTTGTCAAATTTTTATACTCGTCATCGGGAACCAAAAGATTGCCCCTTTCATACTTCATTGCCGGTGTTTCCGTCCCTTGTACATCATAATAGATGTTCGCGGCCTCTTCCATGGTTAATCCTGGGTTGTCTTCGACGTACTTCTATATGTTCCTTAAATCTTTATTGTGTATTTCTTCGTCTCTTGTTGTAGCGTATTTATTCTGTGTTTGCCTTTCAAATTCGGACTTCAATAAATACGAAGGTAGTGAGACCCAGAGATTGAGGAAACTAACACAATCTTCCTTCGAGATGTGTGCTATAAAATTTTCTTTCATCAAGGTGGTAACGCTGCCACTGAACGACCTTTTTCTTTTCTGTTGGTCCACTTTGGGAGCATTAGTGATCGAATGCAAGGACCTTTTCTGCGACTGCGAGGATGTCCTTGATCTTGTTTTGGGCTGAGGTGAAGGAGGAGGATGATGACAACGAGAATTATGTTTTCCCGACGCTGATGAAGATGGAGGAGGGGGAGGAGGAGGAGGAGGAGTCTCTTTTCTCGGGGCTGATGAAGATGGAGTCGGACGAGGAGGAATAGAAGGAGACCTCTGTCTTCTCGGGGGTGATGGCTCTAGATGAGGAGGGGAGTGATCTCTGTTGGGAGATGGTGAGTGATCATCGTGGGTGGGCGAATACTCGCAGTCGTCCTCATCATCAGAGGACAATTGATGGTCAAGCTTAATGAAGCGCTTGCGCCAGGCCACTTGAGAGCCCTTGTTTTGACCAAGTTTCGGCATGTCTTCCGCTACGAAGTACTCAATGGGTATCTTGTTAAACTTCTTATCAAGTATTCTATCAATGGTGACGCGAGCGTACCCCTGTGGAATTGGGTGACCATTAATTGTCCCATCTCCCGCAAACCAAGCCTGACCAAGCGCCACCTTGTCCTTTGTCCATTCCTGACAGATGTATAACTTGACATTGACGGGTTCAGTGATGCCGTCCATCGGATGAGGCACATTCGCCTCTTCTTCGTCGAGCGGGGTCGATCCGCAGCTGCTGCGACCCCTAAACTGTGGGCTAAAGGCAGTACGAGTAGGGTTTTGTGGTACTCCTGACGCCGGCAAGTGGGAGTAGCGCGGGCGAGAGGACAGCGCCGGCGCCTTCTTCTACCTCCTTATCATGGTGCTCTCTCTTTTCTCACTCTTTCTTTCCCCAGCAATCTCCCCTTCCCAGTGCTCTCTCTCACACTCTGTCTTCTCAGATCTGGCGTTGGAGCAGCAAGGGGCGCAGCCTCTGGCATGAGACCAAGCTCGTCCGACATCTCCACTCTCTCCCCCCTCCTGGCCTCCTGTCCCCTCCCTCTATGGCGTGAGACCAAGCTCTTCTTCTATGTTTTATGAATCAATTTGTGGTTGAGTTGATTGTGATGCGTTGAACCCTTCTCCTTTGTGATGTATGGATGAATTTGTGGATGAGTTGGTTTGTCATGTGTCAAATCCCTCCTTTGTCTGTGATGTATGAATTGTTTTTGGATGAACTGCTTGATGGAGCGGCAGTGGTAGCCAGCGACCACGGCGGCGGCGGCGGTGGTGGCAGTAGTGAGGATGCTCCAGCAAGCAGGAAGCATGCTTACTGTATTCTTTTTTTTGTTTTTTTAAAGCCTATCACTATCAGGTGAGATACCGGCACTGATAGGCATCACTGGCGGTTTATAGTAACCGGTAGTGATGTCAACCCCCCATCACTGCCGGCATGCCACTGTCGGTTCAAAATCTGGCAGTGAAGGGGGGGTTTTGAACCGACAGTGATGTGAAGAACTGGGGTAGTGTCTACTGGCCGCCAGCGCTACGGCCGGTGTTGCCAAAGTGGCCACATCGGTAGCGGCCGAACTAGGCAGAGTGAGGGAGAAGACACGAGGGGGCCTCTAGGGGCAGAATGTTCTGTATAAATGGGAGAGTATCAAAATAACTAGGTGCTTATGAAGGGACGTGAGTTGCTAACACTTATCCATATGAACTTGGATCTAACACTGGTACAGTTACTAGCTCTTGTACTCTAAATGAGCAACAGCCCAAACTTTTAAAACTACTCTACGAAGCAAAAGAAAAAGCAGGGATTATACGATTTGCATGGTGTCATCTTCAACTGTGCAAGTTATGACTTTTGTCGTGTTCGTTTGGCTGATAAGCCATGGCTGAAAGTATTATTGGCTGATTTGTTATGAGAGAAAATATTGTTCGTTGGCTGAAAAAATACGGTTTATAAGCCAAGCGAACATGACGTTTGGTAGTTAGCTATCCACCAAATTTTAGCTTCATATATATCTCTTGCTATCTCCGATCCTCAAGGACTGTGAAAGGACTTACTATGCAACTGCCAACCAACGTTTGATGTTCTGAATACCATCTATTGCACCCCTCATCTAAAATCTGCTTATATGGCCCAACTCCGCACTTGGAACGGGCCTGCATCTGCGTAGCACCTCATATACACTTTCGTCCTCGCTTCATGTAAAAGGGTTAACCTAAAGGTGCTATGTTTGGAATGATAAGCATTATAAGCTAGCCTTGACCCTCCTAAACTTACAAGGTGGAACTAAACCCACCAACTACAACTCCTCAAGTGCCACATGGGCCAACAACACTACCACAACAGGCTTATAATGGGCAGGGGTGTTACATTCAACCCATTAAGGGATAACGCCCTCGACAACTAACCACATACGCAACAAATGCCGCATCAATAAAAAATATGCTTGTATGGCCCAACTCCGCATGTGGAATGGGCCTGCATATGCGTAGCACCTCACTTACACTTTCTTCCTTGCTTGTTGTAAAAAGGTTAACTGGGAGGTGCTACGCTTAGAATGACAAGGGTTATAAAGCTGACCCTCACCCTCCTAAACTTCCAAGGCATGGTACTATAAACCAACCAACTACAACTCCTCATGTGCCACATGGTGCAACAACACAACTACAACAGGCTTCTAACGGGCTAAGGTGTTACAATAGTACTACTTAGGACCTGTTTGGAAACCCAATAATCAGTCAAAAACCCATGTACACTACAGGTCCAACTGTCTTTTATGTCCAATATGGAATTTGCTGCTTGGATGACCAGTTCGTCCACTATGGGAATGAAAAAAATCGTGTGCCAAGGTCCGCAAAGAAAAATGACACAAATCGGGGAGCACTGATCGCTTGACCCATCTGTTATCACCCTAACGATGATGCCTAGGGAGATCCCTTCAACACGCTGGCACAACATCCTCCTCCGACCTTCAAATGGTGATGTCAAGCCCCTCGCTACTACGACTTGTGAGATTACCGAGCCATCCCGCTATGCTACTCACCTCCATTCCCCGTCGTTAAGGGCTACATTGAGGGAATCACATCATCATGTGAACACCAGAACTAGAGTCGAGAACTGATGAAGGCTGGTGTCAAACTGTCGATAACAGAAATACAGAATGCTGCAATTAGTTTCATGTTTTTCTATTGGTATCAGGCTTCCGGATTAGTGTTAGTGATAATTTATATTGTATCAGGCTGGTGTCAACATATCCAGTTTGATGTTGCGGTTGGACGAGTCAACTAGTGAAGTCAGAACTCTTTTGTGTAATATTTATATCAATTCTCCTTGTCGGATGATGTCATATACAATTAAATTTTGTTTATATATATGCTAAGAATCAAAGATGTGAGAGTGTGCTTCGTTAGCGTGCATGTATGGTCAAGATTAGCGGCATGCGGTTTTGAATGCTTACTCGCAAGTTGCAACCGCACAGGGCCCATAATTTTCCAGTGACCCCAATCTCGTGTGTACAGCCCAGTAGTATATTAAGACCTGTTCTCTATTTTTTTTTTTGCCCAAGTTCTACCGACACATAGCCTAAAATGATGTTTGCATCTGTTCGGCGTCCTGGTACTATCGACTACTCTCCCTCCCGATCATACCTCTTCGTTTTTCCCGACGAGTTAGCAAGCAAGATTCTCAGCAATGTTATCCTACACAACACGCAACAAAGTGCTTGCAACAGTTCTCCCAGCGATGGGCTGCAGTTCTCCTAGCTTGACAATGAAGAGAGATGTACCATCTGAAGTTGGCTGGCTACTGGACCATCTTCTCCATCTGCAGATGCAACACAGGAGGAGATGTTCCAGATGCTTCCTATGCCTAAAAACAAGTCACTGCACTGCTGGTTGCCACTAATATCCCTTTTATTTGTTGCAACCATTTTGCGGTAGTGAAATAGCCAAGACGAATTGAGTATAGTTACGACTATGTCAGAATAGCACTTCACTGTCGGTTCAAAATACCCCATCACTGCCGGATTTTAAACCGGCACAACCATACGGACAGTGATGAGGGTAAGCTATCACTGTCGGTTCCTACAAACCGGCAATGTTCTTTAACTTCACTATCGGTTCTTTACACAACCGACAATGTTTATTTTTACCAACACTGCCGGTTCATAAGACCACCCGGTAGAGTTCAGTTCCAACAACACTGTCGGTTTGTGTTTCAACCGGCAGTATTGTAGTAAGAATCACTGCCGGTTTGTGACAAGAATCGGCAGTGATGGCTAAGCCAACGCTGCCGGTTTGTGGCTCAAGTCGGCTGTGCCATCACTGCCGGTTTTGTTGCTAACCAACAGTGATGTTTACGACAACACTGCCGGTTTTCTGATAACTGGTAGTGATATCACGTTCGCATTTTATTGTTTTATAATTGATTTTAATTTATATTTTTTCGTGGAATCGGGTTTCGCTTTATATACGCTACATAGACGACATGTCCATCAATATTAAACATTACCAATGTTACGGTTACAATCCAAATGTTCTTATCCAGATCTCGATCCCTCAAAATAAAAAAAGAAATGTTCTCGGACTTCACAGATTGTGCAATGCTTCTCGGACTTTTTACAATAATCTGGCGAGCCGCTCTGAGCCATACTGGTCCTTGTACTTCACGGATTGTGCAATGGAAAATACTCCATCTTTTTCCAATACCTCGGCTAAGATGAATTTTGCCAGCTTCGGTTGCAGTGCGACAATCTCTATGTCTAACAACCTTTCGTGGTTATATTTCTTGCGCTGTCGTTCAAAAAAGATGATATCCAAAGAGGAACAGTAAATCATTTTGTTGAATTATTAAGAGACATAAATGAAATGGGGATTATACACACCAACTTATCGGCTTCTTCCGATTTCCCGCCGATGTAGCGAAGAATTGCCCACATTACATAAAACCCGCATTCATTGTTTCTCGCCGGCTGTTTTAGGTACTTCCCCTCCATTTCGACAACCTTGAATGGGACCTGCGTCCCACCGATATGTCTTCTTCGGACACTGAGCAATATTAAAGGGAGAAACATTAGAAAGTGGTATGTGTGATTAGAAAATAATATGTTATTAGGATCGCTTATTAATTCAGCACTGCCACCAATGCATCCAGATGATGAAATGGTTTTTTCTTCGAGTCTCACACCTCGATCAGATTTTTGGCAAGATTAACACAAATGAAGATAAAATGGTTGCTGCAATCACAGAATTCTAATTATCGAATAATCTTAACAAAAAAAGAAGCATAAAATTAAAAGCCGAGAACACATACTCGCAGTTGTAGGCTAGAAGTATGTGGGTTTTGTTCTTCATCGTGAATTCGTCGAAAACAACAATCAATCTCTGTTTCAGGTCTTCCACGTCACATGCATGGAGGCCTAGACATGTCATCTCATTGACTCGCAAGGGGTCCAAGAAGCCTATGTAATCCTATTTGCTTTTTAGAATGCAAAATTTTGCTATACACCTACATAAAATCATATGAAGTGCTCAAAAGTTAACAATTTGTGTCTTGAGAGAGTAGTTAATTGTAATATCGTGCGTATAGGGTACTTACATAGTCCACAACGTCAACATTTGAACATCGAGAGAGCGTTTCTGGTATAGCTGGAACAAGCACTCCCATTCGACATCGAACTTCTCTTCTTTAGGATAATGGAAAACATGTGGCGAACGGATAATAACGTCAAAGCCAAAGTCATCCGTCTCTGTTGCTTGAGCCATATAATATTCATATAACTGGCGCATATATGTTGTCAGATTTTTATACTCATGATTAGGAACCAAAAGATTGCCCCTTTCATACTTCATTGCCAGTGTTCCTGTCCCTTATACATCATAATAGATGTTCGCGGCCTCTTCCATGGTTAATCATGGGTTGTCTTCGACGTACTTCTGTATGTTCCTTAAATCTTTATTGTGTATTTCTTCATCTCTTGTTGTAGCGTATTTATTCTGTGTTTGCCTTTCGAATTCGGACTTCAACAAAAACGAAGGCAGTGAGGCAAAGAGATTGAAGAAACTAACACAATCTTCCTTCGAGATGTGTGCTATAAATTTTTCTTTCATTAAGGTGGTAACGCTGCCACTGAACGACCTTTTTCTTTTTTGTTGGTCCACTTTGGGAGCATTAGCGACCGAATCCAAGGACCTTTTCTGCGACTACGAGGATGTCCTTGATCTTGTTTTGGGCTGAGGTGGAGGAGGAGGAGGAGGATGACGATGAGAATTCTATTTTCCTGGCGCTGATGAAGATGGAGGAGGAGGAGTCTCTTTTCTCAGGGTAGATGAAGAAGGAGTCGAACGAGGAGGAATAGAAGGAGACCTCTGTCTTCTCGGGGGTGATGGCTCCGGATGAGGAGGGGAGTGATCTCTATTGGGAGATGGTGAGTGATCAGCGCGAGTGGGCGAATACTCACAGTCGTCCTCATCATCTAAGGACAATTGATGGCCAAGCTTAATGAAGCGCTTGCGCCAGGCCACTTGAGAGCCCTTGTTTTGACCAAGTTTCGGCATGTCTTCCGCTACAGGGTACTCAATGGGTATCTTGTTATACTTCTTATCAAGTATTCTATCAATGGTGACGTGAGCATATCGCTATGTAATTGGGCAGCCATTAATTGTCCAGTCTCCTGCAGGCCAGGCCTAGCCAAGTGCCACCTTGTCCTTTGTCCATTCTTGACGGATGTACAACTTGACATTGACGGGTTCAGTGATGCCATCCACCGAATGAGGCACATTCGTCTCTTCTTTGTCGAGCGGGGTCAATCCGCAACTGCTGCGACCCCTAAACTCTGGGCTAAAGGCAGTAGGAGTAGGGTTTTGTGGTACTCCTGAGCCCTTGGACAACAAAATTTGCTCAACTCACGCTTCAGCAGTCACCTCAATCCGTGCCTCTATTCTATCTTCCATCTCTTTTAGTCGCCTCAAATACTCTGCCTCCTGTTCCGCTCTACCCCTCGAGCGACTCTGGTAAGTGTTAGATTCTTGGGAGAATGCTAGTTTCCAAGGAACAACACCGGTTCCTCTAGTGCGACTAGGGTGCTCCTTGGTTCTGAGTGCTTGGGTGAGCACGTCTTTCTCCCTATTAGAAGTGCGAGTCCCTTGCCTCACCTCCTCAGTTACCTGGGAGATCCTCTGGATGAGTTCGCTCATGGGTTCATTTGTGAAGCTAAAGCTCCTGTCCTCGGTGTGCCATACATTCCTCCCCATACAGTATAATACCGATTTGGGCTCCCAATCGGCTGTCTCAACCTAAATGCCTTCCTCAGCAAGGTGATCCATCTTTTGAAGTTCTGCTTCAAATTCTGTCATCTTTTTGGCGTAGCCACGAGAGTCGAGATGATGAGGATTCATCGCTTTCTGTGAGTTCTCCTAATTCTTCCTGCTTAGTGCTAAGTACTCCTCGGATAACCTATATTCCTTGAAATGCTGCCAGAAGTCCTTCTGCTTGCTAAACTGTCCACCATCGAAATCTGGCTCTTTATTTTGGAGGACAAAATTTTTGTACAATGTCCCCTTGAAATTCTTGAGGCATGTCCCCATGATTTATTTTGCTTTTTTCTTGACTAACTCCCTGTCATACTCGGTTGGGAAAGTGAAATACTCTAGGATCTTGACATCCCATATGTAATCCTTCTCACTTTCGGGAACCCTCCACAGGTCATCATCTTTCCCAATCCACTTCCTGTACCTAATCGAGATGAAGTCCCTAACAAGTAACCCAAGGATAGTCTTTTATTTGGTCAAAGCTATTGGCGGTGAGAGTGGATCCCCGAATTCATCGAACTCAGTAATGTGACATTGTGCATTCCTACCAACAGGAATCTTTGACATGCCTTGCTTAGATCTAGCCTTCCTGCTACTCGAACCCTCTGGCTCCTCGGCCAGCGAAAGCTCCTGCTAGAGACACCAAGTAAGCTATGACCCTCTCAATTGATTAGCGTGTGTGGCTACATAATCACATGATACCAAAGTTACCTGGTCATCTTGGTCATTTTGACCTAGATCAAGCAGGCCGAATGAGGTCCATGGCTGCTCGTTCTCACTGACCTGATTGACACCGTCACTGTTTGTCGGATCATGTGGCTCTCCTGTCCCAGCGATATCAGCCGCTTCTTGTTGCCGATCTGTTCTTCGGCGACGGGGTAACAGGCGACGATGAGTCATGGCTATGACACAATCGTGGTTAGTTTTGGCCACGGACAACTACTAATAGCATATGTTCATATATATATATATAATATGTTTAATGCAAAGTCTAATAATAAGTCCACATACAACAAAGTCAAATAATAGCATATGTTCACCTAGAACAAATTCATTGTTTGATTGACCACATACAACAAAGTCCACCTACTGTTCTATGAAACTAAGCCTACATCAACTTCCAAATAAGAAAAGCGATGACCATAGCCATAAATAAAAGCATGACATCTTTCCAAGACCAAGGAGCATTTCTCCTAATCTTCACATCTCCGGCGGGTGGCTTCTCTTTGATCTCCAGTGCCAGCGGATGGCCATGGTTTGCATTCATTGGACCATAGTAGGCCGGTTGCCCATGGTTTGCAAGGTAGGCCGGATGACTATAGTAGGCCCTCAAAGCTACAGCTTCTGTGTTGTATTTTTATGCAAATTACCAGGGTAGCGATTGACTTGAGCATAGCAATCTTCCTAGGTTCGATAAATCCCAGGCATGTGACCAACATGCACTACATACCATGCCATGGTTGCCTATACATTTAAGTAAATTAGGTTGTCATTCAAACATGATGTATTCTTATACAATTTAATATATTTATGAATAACACACAACCATTGCATAGATAGGAGTATTTGGAAAACAGCTATTCACGTGCCTTAGTAATAGTTGTTAGATGTAGGAAAGATATAAAGAATATTTTTTATTCATTAAAAACCAAATGATGATTTAGAGAGCCAGTTTAAGACTTTTGGATATACTCCTAGAGATGTCTTAGAGTCTTCAGTCTCACTATAAATCCCCCAACCATCGGCGCGAGGTTCTTTCACAAGTATTAGTGTAGGTAAGCATCTTTCCAAATTAGTGATACTTTGATCTAAAACTTACATGGTTGGTAGGGGCAAATATGCATCTCATACTATCCCAGGAAAGTGACATGCAAAAACTCATAATAAGATAGGATTGTTGGAAAATATTCCTAGTTTAATGCACAAGGCTACATAACTATGTATTACTTGTAATCTTGCATAAGTTAATAAGTATGCATATTTATGCTGATAGCATGGAGAATTCCATGACAAGTTTGGACATATATTAGTTCTATAGGTCTAAAGTATATATACTCCATCCTCACATCCAAAAACATTGAGCATTGGTGGCACAGTTCCAAAAACATTGAGTATCCGCCTGATGGGAGCGCATTTGCAATTGCAAGCTATGAGGTGAGGCCAGCCATTGGTTTCACATATGTATCCAGCCAAGCTCCAATGATGCACAAGATGGTTTCACAGAGAAAACTAAAGTTTGTTTCAAAGAGAAAATGCAAGTACTCCGAAAACAAACTACCATTAATGTTCAGAGAGCAATTTCTATCAAGTATTATGAGTCCCTGCTATGTTTATTCTGGTAACCAAAAATAAAATTACGCTTTTGTTCTTATCAGTATACTGATGAATAGAGCTAAGCAATGTGCTACTAAGTAACAATGTACTACTTACTAGCAATGTGTCTAGAAACACAAAGAAACAGACAGCACACACTGTGTGGCAAACCTAGGTTCTAGCATTCATAGCTGCATGATCAAACTGTATGACAGCACACACTGCATGATCAAACTGATTCAAGTAAGCAGTTGTGGGACATTTCATCATACACATAGTGGGCAGTAAGCCACGCACTCACTGTGGGGGTGGGAAAGCAGCTATCCACATGCTCCTGAAGGCCTCGGCGGTGGGACGGACGGCGCGGTGCTCTAGACGACGCGGTGCTCTGGCTTGGCATGGACGGTGCGGTGCTTCGGCTTGGGGCGGTGGACGGCGTGGGGCGGTGCTCTGGCGTGGGGCGGTACTCGACCACATGGTTGCATATTTCATGGCTCTCCAATACATATTAGGGTGCTCACTCGGTGGTGACTTGCCAAAAGGCAAATGGTTCCAAGACCACAACTGGAGGAATAACATGCATCCCTCAATGGTTGGTGTTCGTTCCTACAACCGATCTAGAGTTGCCAAGAGACTAGATCCCAACTTCGAGAAGGGGAAGCAACTTATAGTTGATTTCATGATTTGAATTTGGGAATACCATACAACCGACACTACGTAACAAACGATTTTTTAGCAATGGTTCGTTTTTTTGTAGGGGCGGCTGGTGATGGAGCCACCCCTACAGTGGCATGCTCAGGTGTCCAAACACCAGCCGCCCCTACAAATAGAACAGCAGGGGTGGCTAGTGATATGAGCCACCCCTACAAATGGGGTCTGAATTGTAGGGGCAGCTCAATCACCAGCCGCCCCTGGCGTTGCTATTTGTGGGGGCAGCTGGTGATTGAGCCGCCCCTACAAATGCCCCCATATACATAGCTATGATTTGTAGGGGCGGCTCAATCACCAACTGCCCCTACAAATGACCCCCCGTATACATAGCTCCGATTTGTAGGGGCGGCTCAATCACCAGCCGCCCCTACAAATGACCCACATATAAAACAGCTGTAACATCTTCTTCCTCCTCAGATCACTCACTCTAACCCGTGAAATATAGGTGGGGAGGCCTTGGGCACCTCCCAAAAATTGCTCTACTAAGGGGGAAGGTTTTGGTCTCAAATCCTTTGGTGGAGAGGTTGTAGAAGGTAAGAAAATGCTATTCCACACTTTTTTGTAGTTTTAATGGTTGGTTAGTGAGTAATTAGAGTTTTGTTTTTCTCTCTCTTCTATGGTGCTTGATCTACTTATGAAGCAAATTAGACCCAAGTTTTAAATGTACTAGGGTAAATTAGGGATGGGAACAAGATCATACCCATGTTTCTTGATTTTAGTGAACAATTAGTTAGTTTTACGGATGTTTCATGTGCATGTGGATCTAGATCTAGGGTTTGGTTTTTTTATTAATTTCATTTTTGTAAATTAATGTTTGATGAAATTGGACTAGGGTTTGTATGAAAGATATTGGATAAAGTATAATTGTTGCTAATTGTTGTCTTTGAAATTGTTTATTATAATTAATAAATATGTATTTTAATTATTTATGGATAAATGGGCCATTAATTAATTTTCCTCTATCATGGTGTGTTTGTATGCTTCATGTAATTATATTAGATTTATATTCATATATATCTAAAGTATATACAATTATTCTCAAGTAATTATTAATTTGATTCATTTTTATATATATCTAAATAAGTAGTCCTTTAATGTTTGTTTTGTTGTTGTTGTAAATGATGAAGTACAAGAACTCTTGGATGTATGGTTCGTTAAGGTTCAAGGCAGGTTTCCATGAAGAGGTGGATAAATTTATTGAAGCCGCAAAGAAGCATGCAACGACATTGAAAGAGAATAAGGATACAATTATTTGCCCCTGTAAAGATTGCAAGAACCGTATGGCATGGACAGATGTGACTATCATTAGATCACATTTGATTATGCGAGGATTTGTTGAGGACTACACAGTGTGGATTCATCATGGTGAAACGGTTATTGTTAACGACGAGGATGAGGAGGAATACAACGACGAAACCATAGAATCCCTGTCTCAATATTCAGCAGAGCTTGATGCACGAATGGATTTTGAGTTGGTCAAAGAACAAGGTGGTGCTGGTGGTGGTTGGGATGGTAACGACGAAGGTGGTGCCAATAATGATGGTGGAGCATGTGTTGGGGATGAAGATGATTTGGAGGACATGATTCGAGCCCTTGGACCAGAGATTTTACTAAATAGCCCGAAAGGTCTAGAAAATTTGGAAAGGGTGACAAAAGCATCGAATGAGACTGTGTATGGTGTTGAAAAGGGTTGTCCGACATATTAGACATTGCTATGTTTTGTGCTGGAGCTGCTCATCCTGAAGGCTAAGTACGACTGGTCAGACTGCAGTTTTAATGATCTATTGCATCTCCTATCATGGGTGCTGCCACAACCAAACTCAGTTTCCGCCAACACATACCAAGCGAAGAAGGTCATAAGTCCATTGACAATGGGGGTTAAAAAAATCCATGCATACCCCAACCACTATATACTTTTTTGTGGTGAAACATTCAAGTCACTAGATAAATGTCCTCGATGTGGGGCCAGCCTGTACAAGAACAATGACCTTTATGGTGGGGACGAACCCTCCACGGGGAAAAAGAGGAATAAGAAGGGTACAAAAAGGTGGTACAAGAATCTCAGCCCCCAGAGGACACTCCACTAGGCAACGATGCAAAGCAGAGAAGAATTCCTGCCTTAGTAATGTGGTACCTGCCAGTGACCGACCGCTTGAGACGTATCTTCCTAAACCCTAAAGAAAGCCACACTCATGACATGGTGGGATGATGAGCGCAAGGTGGATGATGATAAGATTGCACACCCGGCTGATTGTAGTCAGTGGCAAAGGTTTGATGAGAAGCACAAAGAATTCAGCGATGACCCAAGAAATGTATGGTTTGGCTTGAGCACCGATGGAATGAATCCCTTCAATGAGAGGATGAACGACCACAGCACATGGCCTATGATCTTGACCATGTACAACATCCCACGAGCGGTTCATGTCGGTTCTAGGCCCTTGCTACTTGCATGAAATGTGGTCCTACGTGCGGTTCATGTCGGTTCTAAGTCGATACGTGCATAATCGAGCATACCCAGAGGGCTCCATGATAGAGGGTTATAGTACTGAAGAAGTCATTGAGTGCTATCAAGAGTACCTAAAAGTACAGAAAGGAATTAGTAAACTCGATTCTCGTCACAAGGGTAGGCTGGCTAGGAAGGGCACTAGTGGTAGAAAAGTGTTCTTCAACCATGATTACAAAGAGGTGAGTCGGGCGCATTACAGTGTCTTGCAGAGTATACAACTGATGCAACCATACATTGATGAACACTTGGCTATCATTATGGCGGAGAGAAATGGCCGTTCGGATGATTGGGTCATGAAACAACACAAGCAACGACTAACTACATGGTTGAAGGACCAAAACATACCATCTAGAGAAACCATGGACTCTATTACCATCAGTAGGTTGGCGGAGGGGCCATCGAGACAAGTGACATCTTGGAATGCTTATGACATCAGTGGGTATACGTACTATACCCACGCAAAGGATAGTAAATATGTGAACCAAAATAGCGGCGTTTGAATAGAGGCTCTCGATGGATTAGGGCGAAAGATCTAATACTTTGGCATCATTGAAGAGATATGGGAACTTGACTATGGAAGGGATATAACGGTGGCCTTATTTCGATGCCGTTGGATCAAACAACACCAACTGAATGAGATCGGATTCAGAGTCCTGGTCCTTGAGAATCTAGGCTACCAAGATGACCCTTGGGTGCTCGCTTCACGTGTCGCACAAGTTTTCTATATGTCTGACCCACAAAGTAACCTCCCCCCGAAGAAGAAGACAAAGCACGTGGTTGCCTCCGGGAAACAACACATTATTGGAGTTGATGGCGTGGACGATGTTGAAGCTTACAATAACTACAATGAGATGCTGCTATTCACAGATTTTCCTAAGAAGATCTATGTTGTGGAAAAGAACCTCCCTAAAGACATAATGCCATGGGAATGAAAAGGTGTCAAAGGGAAAGTCGTTACAGCGGGCTAGCTAGTTGTTGAACATGGAGTGTTTGTGTAAGTGTGTGTTTGTAAGACTTCATTTATGCATGCGTGTGAGACTATATATTTATGTACGTGTATAAGACTACATATTTTTGTACGTGTGTGAGACTACATTTTATGCATGTGTGTGAGAATACCCTTTGCAACATCCAGATGACTCTATTTGAACATCCACTCTATTACTACAAAATTTCATTTGTCAAAGTTTGAGCACTTCAAATTTTCAAATTTAAAAAAATGACAAGTTCGAACGAGATTTTCAACCATTAAATGATTTCAGCTGAAAAAGTGATGAATACCAAAGTTGTATAACTCATCAAGATCTATAACTTTTATTTCGATCATTTATTCATCTGACAAAGTGGTAGTAAACATTGTTCACAAATCAACATGTTTCTCGTATAGTTCATGAAACTATGAGTCATATGTGAATTTATGAACAATGTTTACTAATACTTTGTTACATGAAGAAGTGATGAAAATAAAAGTTGTAGATAGTGAGGAGTTCGACAACTTTTATGTTCATGACTTTTATTGTTGAAATCATTTAAGGTTTCAAAATCTTGTTTGAAGTTGCCATTTAGTGAAATTCAAAATTTCAACTGTTCAAATTTGGTCAAATGAAAATATGATCAAAATAAAAGTTATACATATTGATGAGTTCTCCAACTTTGGTATTCATGAGTTTTTCATCTAAAATCATTTACTCTTTCAAAATATTGTTTCAAGTTGAAATTGTTTGAATTTCAAAATTTGAATCGTTCAAATAAAGTCACATGACAAGATGACCAAAATAAAAGTTGTACATGTTGATGAGTTATACAACTTTTATGTTTACAACATTTTCATTTTATTTCATATAATGTCATAAAATTGTAGTCGAAGTTTTAAAATTCAAATTTTTAATTTTTGTTTTTTTGTTTTCTATATTGTTTTGACTACAATTGTTTATATATATGTTTCTTCATATATAGAATAATACAAAATATTATATTTGTGCATATACACAATTGTTTTTATAATACAGAATTAATTATTTAAAAATAAAAAAAATTTGTAGGGGCGGTTGGATCAGGAACCGCCCCTAGAAATGCATTTGTAGGGGCGGCTGGATCAGGAACCGCCCCTACAAATGTATTTCTAGGGGCGGCTGGATCAAGGACCGCCCCTACAAATCTCCCCGACTATAAAAGAAAGGGACGCCGCCTCTTCTCCTCCGACGTTGCGCGCCTGCTGTTGTTGGTCTTCTCCTCCGACGCCGTTAGGGTATCCACCGACGCCGGCTCCTGGACCCGCACCCCCTCCCCGCACCCATGTGCCTGCTCCTCCCCGCACCCGCACCCCCTGCCCACACCCGCGTGCCCTCCCGCCTGCTCTTCCCCGCCCTAGGGTTTGCGCGCGCGCCTGCTCCTCCTCGCACCCGTGCGCCTCCCTAGGGTATCCACCGGTGGGCAGCCTCCGTGCACCCACGCCCCCTCCCCGCACCCGCGCCCCCTCCCGCCTGCTCCTCCCTGCCCTAGGGTTTCCGCGCGCCTGCTCCTCCCCGCACCCACGCGCCTCCCTAGGGTTTCCATCGGTGGGCGACCTCCGCGCACCTCGACCAATCCCCGCACCCGCGCCCCCTCCCGCCTGCTCCTCCCCACCCTAGGGTTTCTGTGTGCGCCTGCTCCTCCCCGCACCCGTGCGCCTCCCTAGGGTTTCCACCAATGGGTGGCATCCACGCACCTCGACCGGCGGGCGGCCTATGCGCACCTCCACCAGTGGCCGGCGGCAACTTGGTACTGGTAGTGGTGGTGCTGTGGTGTTGTGCTGCTGGTTCTGGCCGGCGACGTGTCATTGCTATATGTGCGCCTGTATGGTGCCGTACTGCTTTGTTCTGGTGATGTCAACTATGGCCTGGTTCCTGGGCTCCTTGCTGCGTGGTGTACCTCTGTTTCTTGGGTTGGTGCAATCTACGTGCTGTGAGTTACCCGTTGCCCCTCTCGGTTTTCAGTTCAGATATTTACATTTGTGCAATCTGCTAGTACTGTGTTACTTGGGTGTGATTGCTCAATGATACAATGCGGTGTAGTGAGACAACGTGACAGTGAAGGGTAGTGTTGATTATTTTCAGCATTGTCTTATTACCTGCCTAGTATTTTTATCTCTACTATTGAACTGATTACTTGCTGATCAGTTAGTTAAACCTGTGAGCATATAACCTATGTTACTTTTAATATTTGTGTACTGTTCTAAAACTTTAGTAACCTGGTACTTGATTATATTGCTGTCTTTCTAGGCATTTAATCTTTGATCTAAAAACCCTATAATTTGCTAAGGAGGACTGTCACGTTCGTCTAGGATCTGAGATCACCAACAAGCGTTGGAAGGCTGCCTCATGCAACAACCCGCTGATTTGAGAGCAAATATAAATAAACAAATATGTTGGTTATCAAATAATATATGGAAATTGGGAGGAAACTTGGTACTTCTACTAGTGAACTTAAGCTGGCACCTGTGTTTCTCTATCAGTAGTCATGAAGCTTTACTGGCACCTGTTTTTTAGCTGTGCACTTCCTGACTTTATTGGACAAGATTAACTGGAAGCATGTGATGTTTTACAATTGGCACACGTTGAATGTTTTCAGTCCTGAGACTAAATAAACTACTAGATGCAAACTCCAGATACCTGTTCACATATATTTGGACTAGGTTTACTTATTGATTGTTCCCACTAAATGTTTTATTGGTTATATACTGCTGGTGTGTAGTGGCTGCTGCTACTGCTACTACTACTACTACTGCTACTACTACTACTACTACTACTACTACTACTACTACTACTACTACTACTACTACCACTACTCCTCCTCCTCCTCCTCCTCCTCCTACTCATCTTACTACACCTACTACTCCTCCTCTTACTACTCCTACTACTACTCCTCTTACTACTCCTACTACTCCTCTTACTAATTGCTACTCCTAAGTGGTTGCTGCTCTTACTCTACTACTACCACTCTACTGCTACACTTACTCTACTCTACTACATTCTACTTACTACTACTACTACTTGCTACTCCTAAGTGGTTGCTGCTCTTACTCTACAACTACCACTCCTTCTCTGTTTTTTTGCATATATACTGCTGGTGTATAGTGGTTGTTGCTACTACTACTACTCCTCCTACTACCACTACTCCTACTAGTACTCCTCCTGCTCCTACTACTACTCCTCTATTTTTTTGCTTATATACTGCTGGTGTGTAGTGGCTGCTGCTGCTGCTGCTACTACTACTACTACTCCTACCACTACTCCTACTACTCCTCCTCCTCCTCCTACTCCTCCTCTTACTACTCCTACTCCTCCTCCTCTTACTACTCCTATTACTCCTCCCTGTACTTGCTACTCCTACTGCTGTTCTTCTTTTAGTGATGCTTCTACTACTACTCCTAAGTGGCTATTGCTCTTACTCTACTACTACCACTCTACTGCTACACTTACTCTACTCTACTACTTTCTACTTACTACTACTACTTGCTACTCCTAAGTGGCTGCTGCTCTTACTCTACTACTACCACTCCTCTGTTTTTTTGCTTATATACTGCTGGTGTGTAGTGGCTGTTGCTACTACTACTACTACTACTACTTAACTACTACTACTACTCCTACCCCTACTCCTACTAGTACTCCTCCTACTACTACTCCTCTATTTTTTTGCTTATATACTGCTGGTGTGTAGTGGCTGCTGCTGCTGCTGCTACTACTACTACTACTACTACTCCTACCACTACTCCTACTACTCCTCCTCCTACTCCTCCTCTTACTACTCCTACTACTCCTCTTACTACTCCTATTACTCCTCCTCCCTGTACTTGCTACTCCTACTGCTGCTCTTCTTTCAGTGATGCTCCTACTACTACTCCTAAGTGGTGGCTACTCTTACTCTACTACTACCACTCTACTGGTACACTTACTCTACTCTACTACTTTCTACTTACTACTACTACTTGCTACTCCTAAGTGGCTGCTCTTACTCTACTACTACCACTCCTTCTCTGTTTTTTTGCTTATATACTGCTGGTGTGTAGTGGCTGTTGCTACTACTACTACTACTTAACTACTACTACTACTACTCCTACCACTACTCCTACTAGTACTCCTCCTGCTCCTACTACTACTCCTTCTCTATTTTTTTCCTTATATACTATAACAACCCAAAAATCCACACACCAAAAATCCCAACTACAAAATTTTTTCTTCAAAACACATGTGATGATGAGTGACATTTGTAGGAGCTAACCCTAAGTGTTGCATTAGTCATAATCCAACTAAACAAACTCATAAGCATAGCATGTCACTTGTTGTATATGTGTGTGTTTAAAATCCCTAACACATACATTCTTGCATGCATTTTAATTCTAAACAAGTGAGTTGCCTTTTATTGATCTTTTGTTGTGCAAATAAAAGTGACCACTTATAATTAATTTATTATGCAATAAATTAATCACCTAAGTACCACCTAAGTATGTGGGCCCCATCAACCAGCCCTAAGCTCCACCCTTAATCAAGGTGCACACTTGTACATGAAACTAAATAAATCAAACCCTAACCAAATTGGCAACAAATAAAAGAGAAAGGAAAACAAAATAGAAAAAGAATAAGAAAAAGAGAAAGGAAAGAAGAGGGAGCAGCAGCAGCCCAGGCCTGCTCGGCCTTGCGAGCCAGCCCAGCTGAGCCCGCCTGCCCTCCCACTCACGCGCGCGGCCCGCGAAGTCGGCCCAGCAACACCCTACCGCCCGCGCGCGCACAAACCGCTGATGAGCCGAACCCGCCCGTCAGCCGTCACACACCGCACACCACTGCATCAGGACAAGCTAACAAATGGGCCCCCTCTGTCAGCCGCCTAAGCTATAGCATCGTCGTCCTCCCCACGCTCCCTCCACCACGCGACCGGGAGCCGACCGCGGAGCAGGCGCGGGCCTGGGGTCACGCACATCGCATGACCCTGTCCCCCACCATAGCACCGCACCCACGCAACCGCGCCCGCACGCGAGTGCCGTCCGATGCGCTCGGCGCATCACCAGCCGCTCCGCCATCCGCCATGGATGAGCATGGAGCTCGGCCTATAAAAGGAGGACCCCGAGCCCTAGCCCTCCATTCACCTCACCACCGCCGTGTGGTTTGCACCAGCACACTAAGCCGAGGGACGAGAGGAGAAGTAGAGGCACAGAGAAGGATGCCACCGCTGGAGTAGAGGAAGGCGCCACCGTCCTCTTCCGTGAGCCGACGCAGCACCACGCACCGCTACACGGCAACACCATCATCACCACACCGCCACTCCGCACCGCCAAGCACACCGCGGTGAGCACCTTGGCTGAGACCTCTCCAAGCCCATCGGGAATGCCATCGCAAGGCACGCGCTCGCCGTGCTCGCAATACTGCCACCATGGTGCG
The DNA here is from genome assembly GCF_019320115.1 of Miscanthus floridulus. Taxonomy (NCBI): domain Eukaryota; kingdom Viridiplantae; phylum Streptophyta; class Magnoliopsida; order Poales; family Poaceae; genus Miscanthus; species Miscanthus floridulus. The sequence goes on from NC_089596.1 coordinate 23,343,171, forward strand.
GCCACCGCATGTGCATCTGGCCACCTCGCTGGACTAGGAGTGGCCGTAGAGCACCGCCGTGACACCTGGATGATAGCCGTGTAGACCAAGAAGCCGTTAGCTAGCCGCAGTGCCTTGGCCACGTGCATCGGACCTCGGGCGGAGCTCCACCGTGCACCACCACCGCGTGCGGACTCCACCGCGCCTTATGATCATCGTCGACGTTACACTATGCCTCCCCACTAACTGTCTGAAGGAAGACGGGGCACCAAGACCCCTGGAATTGCCCCTAGATGCCTCGCCGACGAGCACCGCCATGCCGAGCTGCCGTTCACCATGGCCAGAGCCCTAGGAAGCCCCAGCCGTCGCCCCGACCCCACCATCGCAGTCGCCATGGCATGGGGAAGCTTTTGCCCACATTAATTGAACACCAGCATCGCGTGTGAGGCTCGTCGGGGAGCTCACCACTAGCGGGAGCACGTCGGGGAAGAAGCAGGGGATTTTCCCCTCGCCGGCCACAAGTCCGTGCACTTGGTGCACGTGAACTGAACCCTAGGAAGGAGTAAGTGGACCAAGTCCTTCATAGACCGGCTCTGCGGTCTATGGACCAACGTAGACGGGTTCACCATGAACCGCGCCACACCTGCGCCTGTGGACCACGGCCCGTTAGTGGCCTAGTAAGACGACGTGGCCGCACCAGCGCGCGCCACATGGCGGGCCAAAGCCCAACCCGTATCCAGGCCCAACCAGCCCAGTTTGGACCCAGCCTGAGCTGATCATTGACCAGGCCCACAAGTCAGCAACACAGAGCCGCTGGACCCACTTGTTAGTGGATGATGTCATGCTGATGTCACAATGACGTCATGCGGGTCCCACCTGTCGGTGACAAACACAAACGATGTGACGTCATGATGATGTCACGATGACGTCAGCTGCTGACGTCAGCAGCTCTGGACCCACATGTCAGTACCAGAGCCGAGATGATGACGTCATGCTGCATGCCATGTGGACCAACAGGAGCGTGACACATGTCAGCACGATATTAATTCAGCCTTTTCCCATTTTCAGAAATGATTGAAACTTCGGAAATTCATAACTAATTCATACGAACTCAGAAAAATACAAGATTAGGACCAAAATTCATCTAAAATCGAGCTCTATGCAATGAACCCATGTTTGAGTGCATTTGGCTCTTTTGAATTTTTATTGCTTTTTGTGCTATTCTATAGACGTCGCTAACACGACTATAATGCGAACGTTTGCAGACTCAGAGGAGAACCAGACGGACGAGGACCGAGAGTACCATGAGGAGTATGGAGACGACTACACTGAAGGTGCCACATCCCACCCAATCTCGTAGCACCTATTACGCATGGCTAATATAGTGCTGCTATTGCTTTACTTTATTGTTATAATCACATTGTGATAGGACTTACATGGTAGTATGCTTTCTTGATGGCCCTTACCTTGATGCAACCTTACCCCTGCTCACCCTACTGTTAGGCTAAGTCATATGCCTACTACTATATTTCACTGCTTATTATTTCTACTACGCTTATATATATATATATCATATTGATGCATGGTGGAAATTGGAGTTATTTGGACTATGGGGATAGTGCTGTGTGTGTGACTTGGGTGTGTGGAGGGTAAGGGTTGTGTCGACCAAGTTGGAGTATACGATGAGCCTGGGGCAAGTCTTGCCGAGAGGTGCTACCTGGGCACCCCTGGAATGGATACCTGTGGTGGGTAAATGGTGATATGAGGTGGCCCTAGGCGTGAACCTGTGATGGGAGGAGCCCGGGGTGGAGGTGCTGTGGTGGCATGGTAAAACCCTGATGAGGACATTCTAGCTTGGTCATCTCTAAGGACTTACTAGTACTCAGACTCACTGAGAAGCCTTACGTACCACTCGCCCTATATGGTGCGGGACGACCGGACTACTTGGTAGGATATTGCCACTACTGCTAGGTTGATAGCGGACTGTGCAAGGAGGTACGGGGCGTGGAGGATTTCCCCCACACCCTTCCGAGACTTCATGGAGACCTTGTGGACTCGGCTCATGACTCACAGTTTCAGCCACCCCAGACTAGACTTGGGGTGTACCAGGGCTGAATGGTAGAGTGGCATTATCCTAGGCTAGCAAGCGATCGGAATCAGCCCAGTTGACGATGGTCAGCGAAGAAGGCAGATTTTGTGGTTATGTAAAACCTCTGCAGAGTGTATGGTTGATCGATCGATACATATGCCGACTAGTTGGCTATGGACCTTTCCTGGGTTTCGCTTAAACTAGATAGTGAGATGAGTCCTTCTCTTCTTCCCCCGTGAGAGAGTGTCGGTCGTAGCCAGGGGCTACGGGCCATGAGACAGTGCCGAGAGGGAGTTGGCCTGTCAACTGAGCGATGGTATGGTGATGATATGGAGATGGTGGTATATCGATCCCAGGATCGAAACCTAGCTCTAGACGGAAATGGGGTGGAATGTGTGTTGGAATGGTGTTAAAACTTGACTACACTATTATATACTTGATATGCTAATACATAGGAAACCCCAGCCTTATAGGTTCCTTTTGATTATATCCAACTTGCATCCAATTTCCACAAAGCATAGCACATAGGGTGGGAGTGGCCAGTACAAATCATACTGATAAACTTTGGCACACAGGTTCTACTGAGTAGTATAGCTCTAAGGAGTTTGACGGTTGAGGGGTTCGTTCCTACGCTCGAGTTTTGGCGATCTTATCTCCAAGCTGTTCTGGATGAATGCTACTTTTGATTCCACCGATGCGGCGATGTAATAATTTATGTAATTCCGCACTTTATGTACTCTAATATTATCATTGTATGGATATGGTATTCGACTGGAATTTGGGTAAAATGATCTACAACGGTCATATTACACTTCGACTCTGTGGATTTCCCTTCGCGGAAATCAGGCCGTTTTAGTTGGTATCAGAGCCATACTTGACCCTAGGGCGAAACCCTCAGAAATGGACGATAGAATAGGACGTGAACAGCCCTTCTTTCGGTTATATACCGACCCTGCATTTACTTTTATGCAAGGCTTATCTATTTATTGACCTGCTAACACCTGTTTCCTTAAAACATGCAGATGGCAACGAACGTCGAATGGCCACCTCTAGGACCGCTACCTCTAGACCACGCCAAGCTTACCTTTGACCTACGTGAGCTCGGGGGTTTTGCACAGACCCTCTGTCGAGTTCTTGTCATGTTAGGAGTCCCTGATGAGCTTGCCAAGGTCACCTGCACCGGAAAGGCAGCTCAGGAAGGAGGAATCGAAGACCGGTTGTCACCTCAGTCGAGTTCCCAGCTAGCACTACCTTACCTTCTGTCCCAGCTTTTACCGAGTCGACCATAGAGGACACAATTGAGGAGGGACTGTGAGCTGTCCCACACAAGGCACTTCATAGAGTAATGAGGGACCACTACGAGCACCTAAAGACAACAGAATTCCGTCTACTTCCCTAGGCCCTCGACCTCAGCCTTACCCCTAGTGAGCAGAGTTTCATAGTCGGCAGAGTTATCTTTGCCGAGGAGGACAAATGCCTTCGCGTCTCGGCTATCCACCTACTAGAGCAGGATAGGTACGTGACCCAGCTTGAGCAGAGGAGATGTCAGGACTAGGCCCTTCTGTGGGAGTACTAGGAGCGAGACTTGTAGAGAGCACAGGAGCGAGCTAGTCTGCTTGAGACAGTTGCCAAGCTACAGGACGAGCTCAACCATCATGAAGAAGTCCATAGAGCCGAGGTTGCTGACTTATAGGACAAACCCACCGACCTAGGCAACAGGAACTGCTACCTCGACAGCAAGGTCTTGGAGTTGTAGAGAGAGTTGGACGACAAGAAGGCTGAGTTCAACCGCAGAGGAGACAGAGAGAGGTCCAAGGGGATTGATATGCTAAAAATCCAATCTAAGAACAAGACCATGACTTAGGAGCTAGAGGAGTTCAGGAAGAAGGCCGTTCGCAACTAGGGTCACCTGATCGAGGCACTCAGGCAAAACAAGTACCTACAGGACAAGTGTGAGAGGACTTGGCAGGCTTGGTAGAAGTCTGACAAGAAGCGCCTCAGGGAGATGAAGGGTATGTGGGATCAGCTACCCAAGGACATTCGCAGCAAGATGAAGCCTAGGATAGTGGAGTTTGAGTTAGCCCCAACTCGCCTCAACCTAGACACCTACCCTACCCTACCTAGAGCCAAGCCTACTGAGGAGCTCGCCGAGGCCTTGAAGTACGTGTCCTGACTTCACAAGTCTCACGAGGAGATCGAGATCAAGAACAGTCGTATCCTAGCTGCGGTGTACGAGTTAGAGTAGATGACCCTGCGTGGTCATGAGTCATGTCAGTGGCTTCCATAAGTTGTACCCCATGATGTACCCCTTATGAGATGTAATATGAGACACTATGCGTAGTACGATTCTCACGAGTCTCCAAGTGTAGCTGCTGGAGATGATGCTATGTAATAAAACCCATGTAATGAGTGTTTTGGATCTTATTGCATCTTATGGATCTTATTGCTTCTTTGTAATGAGTGTTAGATAGTATAAATTTTTTTCTTTAAATCATCAAAATCATGTAATCTTACTGAATTATAAGCACTTATGGCACAAACACTAAAATTCCTATGATCCATGTTGCAGATGCCGAACCGCCGATCTGCTCGCCTAATGAACCGTGGACGTGCGCCCACCCCCGAACCAGTCGAACCAAACGGGGGGATGGTGGCAACAACCGTGGCCATGGTCATGGACCTAGGGGGATACCCATCAACCTAGAGAATACCCTGCCGCTTGTTGAGGAGAACATTCCACCACCACCACCACCGAACCTGGCAGAAGTGATGGCGCAACAGACCCATCTTCTTGTAGCTCTTATAGACGGAGCAAACCATCACTAGGGAGGTTAGCAGAATGACTTCCAGAGGAAGCTGGAGGGATTTCTAAAGATGAGGCCACCTACCTATGATGGCACCGACCCTGACCCGCTTGTAGCCGATGACTGTCTCAAGGAGGTGGAAAAGAAGCTCAACCTCACCACCTTCACCGACAATGAGTGTGTTGGAGCTGCCACACACTAGCTCATAGGTGCAGCACGCGCCTGGTGGGACAGTTTCAGTGATTCCCATGAGGACCCTGCCAACATCTCGTGGGATGAGTTCGCCGAAGCATTCACTGAGTATCACATTCCCAAGGGTATCATGGAGGCCAAAGCCGAGGAGTTCCGCAACATCAAGATGGGAAAGGACAGGGTGACTGAGTACACTACCCGTTTCACCAACCTTCTACGCTATGCACCTTCCTATGTTGTGAACTCTGAGAAGGAGAAGTAGTACTATTACCACAAGGGACTTAACCCACACATCAAGTTGAAGTTTGGCGGTATTGAGAGTAGCACGCTGCGTGCTCTGGTGGATCGCTCCATCCAGATCGAGAAGGACCGTGCTGAAGTTGGAGAGGAGTATAGGGAGAGGAAGCGTAAGCCTGAGGAGTCCTTCCGTGGCCGTGATCGCAAGAGGTTCCACAGAGATGCACCATCCAGGGAACGCTCTCGCCACAACAGGGATGACAACCCTGGATCGAGTAGGGGTGGTGGAGGCTACACCACCAAATACTCCCGCCCTGCTTAGGATCATTACACCTGAGATCGTTATGCTCAGGACCGCAACACTTAGGACCATTCCAACCGTCCCCGCTCAGCGAATGAACGCCCAGCACAGAACCGCTCTGCACCAAGCACTAGAAACTAGAAGGCACCCACGCCAACCCCTACAGGCGGTGCGCCTTTCACCTGCTTCGCTTGTGGCCAACCGGGTCACAAAGCCGCTGAGTGCCCTCAGAACTCAGCCGCTCAGAAGTCTTAGTTCAAGGGATCTGCTACCCATGGACATCTCAACCATCTGGACACCGAGGAAGCACAGGCTACCCTTGACGTTGTGTACGGTATGTTTTTAGTTAATGGCAATACTGCATCAGTTCTATTTGACTCTGGAGCAACTTGTTCTTACATATCATCCAAGTTTGCATGAGAGCATGACCTGCCTGTAACCCCATGTGGAAAGCCTATCATCACCAGCTCACCTTTAGGAGACCTAAAGTGCACCCACATCTGTAAGGGAGTGAGTCTTACCATTGAGGATCTTATCTTTGAAGCTGACCTAACCCTGTTACCTTCCACGAGCCTAGATGTCATCTTAGGTATGGATTGGCTAACCATTCACCGAGGTATCATATCATGTTCACCTAGATACATCCAAGTGACCCACCCATCAGGCCAAGTTATTAGGTGTGAACCTCAGTCCAGAAAGTCCACTTCTATCCTATGTGCCCTTAAAGCTAGTTCAGAATCACAAAAAGAGGAGAAGACAGTTCATGATGTGCCTATGGTCAGAGACTATCCCAATGTATTCCCTGAAGAATTACCGAGTATGCCACCAGACCGTAATGTAGAGTTCATCATTGATCTTTTGCTGGGAAAAGGACCCATTGCCAAGAGACCCTATCGCATGTCAGTTGACGAACTAGCCGAGCTCAAGAAATAGCTTGATGAGCTCATCTCGAAGGGGTATATCAGACCCAGTGCTTCACCCTGGGGATCCCCTGTTCTGTTTGTTAAGAAGAAGGATGGCTCGATGAGAATGTGCATTGATTACCGGAACTTGAACGCAGTCACCATCAAGAACAAGTACCCTCTGCCAAGAATTGATGATCTGCTTGACCAGCTCAGAGGTGCCAAGTATTTCCCCAAGATTGATCTCAGATCTGGCTATCATCAGATGAAGATTCGAGAGAGTGACATCCCGAAGACAGCTTTTGTGACTAGGTATGGGCAGTTTGAGTTCACTGTGGTGTCCTTTGGACTCACGAATGCTCCCACCTACTTCATGAACATGATGAATAAGGTTTTCATGGATGAGCTAGATAAGTTCGTGGTAGTATTCATTGATGACATCCTTGTTTATTCACCCACCGCCAAAGAACATGAACATCATCTGAGAACTATGCTTGAGAAATTAGCCCAACATCAACTCTACGCAAAGTTCAGCAAATGCGAGTTTTGGCTATAGAAAGTTGCCTTCCTAGGCCATGTACTATCAGCTGAAGTTGTTGTAGTTGACCCAGCCAAGATTGAAGCTGTGAAAGAGTGGGATCAACCTCGTAACGTGACCGAAGTTAGAAGTTTCTTAGGATTGGCTGGATATTACCACCGGTTCATCGAGAACTTTTCCAAGATAGCTCATCTAATGACCAACCTTCTGAAGAAGGCTAAGGAGTTTGAATGGACGCCCGAGTGTGAACAAAGCTTTCAAGAGTTGAAATTGAAGCTTACCACAACTCCTATGCTAGCATTGCCCGATATCAGCAAAGATTTCGTGGTCTACTATGATGCATCCCATCAAGGACTTGGCTGTGTATTGATGTAAGGTGGAAGAGTGATAGCTTATTCTTCTTGATAGTTGAAAGAACACGAGAACCGTTACCCTACTCATGATCTTGAGTTAGCAGCAGTTGTGCATGCTTTGAAGATCTGGAGGCACTACTTGATAGGCAACAAGTGTGATATCTATACCGATCACAAGAGCTTGAAGTACTTTTTCACTCAGGAAGATCTGAATATGAGGCAACACCGATGGCTAGAATTGATCAAGGACTATGACCTGGAAATTCACTATCATCCGGGAAAAGCTAATGTAGTCGCAGATGCTCTCAATTGCAAGAGTTACTGTCACACTTTGATCACTGAATCCGTACCACCTGAGCTCAAGGAAGAGATTGATGATTTCCAACTTGAGATACTACCACATGGCTTGTTGAATGAGCTCCGCATACAGTATGATCTCACAGATCGCATCCGTCAAGCTCAGAAAAATTGTGAAGAGATTGAATATCTCCGTGGTCTGATGAAACTAGGCTACAAGACCAACCACCATGAAGATGAATAAGGAACCATCTGGTTCAAGGATAGAATCTGTGTCCCTTCCGATCCAGCACTATGAGAAGAAGTTCTGTTAGAAGCTCATGATTCTAAGTACTGTATTCACCCTAGAGGTTCAAAGATGTATCAAGACTTGAAGAAACACTTTTGGTGGAAAGACACGAAGACAGACATTGTAGGACATGTGGCACGATGTGACACCTGTAATAGAGTCAAGGCTGAACATCAAAAGCCTACAGGATTGCTGAAGCCCCTTGACGTTCCCGAGTGGAAATCGGAGAGCATATCCATGGATTTCATAGTTGGATTGCCCCGTTCATAGAAAGGCAATGATTCCATTTGGGTGATTGTTGATCGTTTGACCAAGGTTGCTCACTTTGTACCCATTAAGACCAAGACCGATGTCGAAAAGTTAGCAGATCTATATGTTGAGCATATCCTCAGACTGTATGGAGCTCCCTCTAGTATTGTATCTGATCGTGGTCCTCAGTTTATGTCCTAATTCTAGGAAGCCCTGCACAAGTCCATTGGAACCAAACTTGATTTCAGTACCGCTTATCACCCATAGACAGATGGACAGACTGAACGAGTGAATCAGATCTTAGAAGACATGCTTCGTGCTAGTGTACTGAATTATGGCTCTAATTGGGAGAAATGCCTACCCTATGTAGAGTTCTCTTACAACAACAGCTACCAAGCCAGTATCAAGATGTCGCCGTTTGAAGCTCTGTATGGTAGACCTTGTAAGACACCTTTGATGTGGTCTCAACCGGGGGAAAGATCGTTCTTTAACTCTGCTAAGATTCAAGATGCCGAAGAAGGAGTTGCTCAAGTAAAGGAGAATTTGAGAATTGCTCAAAGTTGATACAAGAGCTATGTTGACAAAAGAAGAAGAGAACTCGAGTTCAATGTGGGAGACTTCGTCTATCTCAAGGTATCCCCGCTACGTGGAACTATCAGATTCCACGTGAAAGGCAAGCTTGCCCCTAGATTTGTTGGAACATACAAGATACGCAAGAGGATTGGAAAAGTCGCTTACAAACTTGAGCTACCTGAGGAATTGGCGGGTGTACATCCCGTGTTTCATGTATCCCAGCTACGCAAGTGTTTGAGAGTGCCCGATGAAGTAATCCCGACTGATACACTTGACATTCAGAACACTCTTGAGTATAAAGAACATCCTATCCGAATTCTAGGTAGAGATACCAAAGAGACCCGAAGCAAAACTATTCCTATGTGCAAGGTCCAATGGAGCAATCACACTGAGAGAGAAGCAACATGGGAGAAAGAGTCTAACCTCTGGCTACAATATCCTTATCTCCTCGAAGAGTACGTTACGCTTTAATCTCAGGGACGAGATTCTGTTAAGGGGGTAGGACTGTAACAACCCAAAAATCCACACACCAAAAATACCAACTACAAAATTTTTTCTTCAAAACCCCATGTGATGATGAGTGACATTTGTAGGAGCTAACCCTAAGTGTTGCATTAGTCGTAATCCAACTAAACAAACTCATAAGCATAGCATGTCACTTGTTCTATATGTGTGTGTTTAAAATCCCTAACACATACATTCTTGCATGCATTTTAATTCTAAACAAGTGAGTTGCCTTTTATTGATCTTTTGTTGTGCAAATAAAAGTGACCACATATAATTAATTTATTATGCAATAAATTAATCACCTAAGTACCACCTAAGTATGTGGGCCCCATCAACCAGCCCTAAGCTCCACCCTTAATCAAGGTGCACACTTGTACATGAAACTAAATAAATCAAACCCGAACCAAATTGGCAACAAATAAAAGAGAAAGGAAAACAAAATAGAAAAAGAATAAGAAAAAGAGAAAGGAAAGAAGAGGGAGCAGCAGCAGCCCAGGCCTGCTCGGCCTTGCGAGCTAGCCCGACCGAGCCCGCCTACCCTCCTACTCACACGCGCGGCCTGCGAAGCTGGCCCAGCAACACCCTACCGCCTGCGTGCGCACAAGCCGCTGACGAGCCAGACTCGCCCGTCAGCCGTCACACACCACACGCCGCCGCATCAGGACAAGCTAACAAACAGGCTCCCTCTGTCAGCCGCCTAAGCTACAGCGTCATCGTCCTCCCCACGCTCCCTCCACCACGCGACCAGGAGCCGACCGTGGAGCAGGCACGGGCCTAGGGTCATGCATATCGCATGACCCTGTCCCCCACCTTAGTGCCGCGCCCACGCAACCGCCCCCGCACGCGAGTGCCGTCCGATGTGCTCGGCGCATCACCAGCCGCTCCGCCATCTGCCATGGATGAGCATGGAGCTCGGCCTATAAAAGGAGGACCCCGAGTCCTAGCCCTCCATTCACCTTGCCGCCACCGTGCGGTTCGCACCAGCACACTAAGCCAAGGGACGAGAGGAGAAGTAGAGGCGCAGAGAAGGACGCCGCTGCCGGAGTAGAGGAAGGCGCCACCGTCTTCTTCCGCGAGCCGACGTAGCACCACGCACCGCTACACGACCACACCGTCATCACCACACCGCCACTCCACACCGCCAAGCACACTGCGGTGAGCACCTTGGCTGAGACCTCTCCAAGCCCATCGGGAACGCCATCGCAAGGCACGCGCTCGCCACGCTCACAACGCCGCCGCCATGGCGCGGCCACCGCATGCGCATCCGGCTGCCTCGCTGGACTAGGAGTGGCCGTAGAGCACTGCCGTGACACCTGGATGATAGACATGTAGACCAAGAAGCCGTTAGCCAGCCGCAGCGCCTTGGCCACGTGCACCGGACCTCGGGCGGAGCTCCACCATGCACCACCATCGCGTGCAGACTCCACCGCGCCTTATGATCATCGTCGACGTTACACTATGTCTCCCCACTAACTATCTAAAGGAAGATGGGGCACCAGGACCCCTGGAATTGCCCCTAGATGCCTCGCCAATGAGCACCACCACGCCGAGGCGCCGTTCACCGTGGCCAGAGCTCTAGGAAGCCCCAGCCATCGCCCCGACCCCACCGTCATAGTCACCATGGCATGGGGAAGCTTTTGCCCACCTTAATTGAACACCAGCGCCGTGGGTGAGGCTCACCGAGGAGCTCGCCACTGGTGGGAGCATGCCAGGGAAGAAGCAGGGGATTTTCCCCTCGCCGGCCACACGTCCATGCACTTGGTGCACGTGAACCGAACCCTAGGAAGGAGTAAGTGGACCAAGTCCTTCATAGACCGGCTCTGCGGTCTATGGACCAACACAGACGGGTTCACCATGAACCGTGCCTCACCTACGCCTGTGGACCATGGCCCATTAGTGGCCCAGTAAGACGACATGGTCGCACTAGCGCGCGCCATGTGGCGGGCCAAAGCCTAGCCCGTATCTAAGCCCAACCGGCCTAGTTTGGACCTGGCCTGAGCTGATCGTTGACCGGGCCCACAAGTCAACGACACAGAGCCGCTGGACCCACTTGTCAGTGGATGACATCATCCTGACGTCACGATGACGTCATGCGGGTCCCACCTATCGGTGACAAACACAGCCGATGTGACGTCATGATGATGTCACGATGACGTCAGCAGCTCTGGACCCACATCTCAGTACCAGAGCCAAGACAATGATGTCATACTGATGTTAGCATGCCACGTGGACCAACAGGAGCGTGACATGTGTCAGCACGATATTAATTCAGCCTTTTCCCATTTTCAGAAATGATTGAAACTTCAGAAATTCATAACTAATTTATACGAACTCAGAAAAATACAAGACCAGGACCAAAATTCATCTAAAATCGAGCTCTATGCAATGAACCCATGTTTAAGTGCATTTGGCTCTTTTGAATTTTCATTACTTTTTGTGCTATTCTATAGACGTCGCTAACGCGACTATAATGCGAACGTTTGTAGACTCGGAGGAGAACCAGACGGATGAGGACCAACAGTACCATGAGGAGTACGGAGACAACTACATTGAAGGTGCCACATCCCACCCAATCTCATAGCACCTATTACGCATGGCTAATATAGGACTTGCATGGTAGTATGCTTTCTTGATGGCCTTTACCTTGACGCAACCTTACCCCTGCTCACCGTGCTGTTAGGCTAAGTCACACGCCTACTGCTATATTTCACTGCTTATTATTTGTACTACGCTTATATATATACCATATTGATGCGTGGTGGAAACTGGAGTTATATGGACTATGGGGAGAGTGCTGCGTGTGTGACTTGGGTGTGTGGAGGGTAAGGGTTGTGTCGACCAAGTTGGAGTATACGACGAGCCTAGGGCAAGTCTTGCCGAGAGGTGCTACCTAGGCACCCCAGGAATGGATACCTGTGGTGGGTAAATGGTGATATGAGGTGGCCCTGGGTGTGAACCTGTGATGGGAGGAGCCTGGGGTGGAGGTGCTATGGTGGCATGGTAAAACCCTGATGAGGACATTCTGGCTTGGTCATCTCTAAGGACTTACTAGTACTCAGACTCACTGGGAAGCCTTACGTACCACTCGCCCTATGTGGTGCGGGATGGCCGGACTACTTGGTAGGATATTGCCACTACTGCTAGGTTGATAGCGGACAGTGCAAGGAGGTACAGTGTGGAGGATTTCCCCCACACCCTTCCGAGACTTCATGGAGACCTTGTGGACTCGGCTTATGACTCACAGTTTCAGCCACCCCAGACTAGACTTGGGGTGTACCAGGGCTGAATGGTAGAGTGGCATTATCCTAGGCTAGCAAGCGGCCAGAATCAGCCCAGTTGATGACGGTCAGCGAAGAAGGCAGATCTTATGGTTATGTAAAACCTCTGCAGAGTGTATGGTTGATCGATCGATACATATGCCGACTAGTCGGCTATGGACCTTTCCTGGGTTTCGCTTAAACTAGATAGTGAGGTGAGTCCTTCTCTTCTTCCCCTGTGAGAGAGTGTCGGTCGTAGCCAGGGGCTATGGGCCATGAGACAATGCCAAGAGGGAGTTGGCCTGTCGACTGAGCAATGGTATGGTGATGATATGGAGATGGTGGTATATCGATCCCAGGACTAAAACCTGGCTCTAGACGGAAATGGGGTGGAATGTGTGTGGGAATGGTGTTAAAACTTGACTACACTATTATATACTTGATATGCTAATACATAGGAAACCCTAGCCTTATAGGTTCCTTTTGATTATATCCAACTTGCATCCAATTTCCACAAAGCATAGCACATAGGGTGGGAGTGGCCAGTACAAATCATACTAATAAACTTTGGCACACAGGTTCTGCTGAGGAGTATAGCTCTGAGGAGTTTGATGGTTGAGGGGTTCGTTCCTACGCTTGAGTTTTGGCGATCTTATCTCCAAGCTGTTCTGGATGAATGCTACTTTTGATTCCGCCGATGCGGCGATGTAATAATTTATGTAATTCCGCACTTTATGTACTCTGATATTATCGTTGTATGGATGTGGTATTCGACTGGAATTTGGGTAAAATGATCTACAACGGTCATATTACACTTTGACTCTGTGGATTTCCCTTCACGGAAATCAGGTCGTTTCATATACTGCTGGTGTGTAGTGGCTGCTGCTGCTGCTACTACTACTACCACTACTACTACTACTACTACTACTACTACTACTACTACTACTACTACTACTACTACCACTACTCCTACTCCTCCTCCTCCTACTCCTCCTCTTACTACTCCTATTACTCCTCCTCCCTGTACTTGCTACTCCTACTGCTGCTCTTCTTTCAGTGATGCTCCTACTACTACTCCTAAGTGGCTGCTGCTCTTACTCTACTACTACCACTCTACTGCTACACTTACTCTACTCTACTACTTTCTACTTACTACTACTACTTGCTACTCCTAAGTGGCTGTTGCTCTTACTCTGCTACTACCACTCCTTCTCTATTTTTTGCTTATATATTGCTGGTGTGTAGTGGTTGTTCCTACTACTCCTCCTCCTCCTCCTCCTACTAGTACTCCTCCTGCTCCTACTACTACTCCTTCTCTGTTTTTTTGCTTATATACTGCTGGTGTGTAGTGGCTGCTGCTGCTGCTACTACTACTACTACTCCTACCACTCCTCCTACTCCTCCTCCTCCTACTACTCCTCCTCTTACTACTCCTATTACTCCTCCTCCCTGTACTTGCTACTCCTACTGCTGCTCTTCTTTCAGTGATGCTCCTACTACTACTCCTAAGTGGCTGCTGCTCTTACTCTACTACTACCACTCAACTGCTACACTTACTCTACTCAACTACTTTCTACTTAGTACACCTAAGTGGCTACTTCTAGCTACTAACTGTTGACTGTTGTTGCTTTTTTTGCCAAATCTCCCAGGACTCGCCTAGGACTTGTTGTCCTGTCTTTTGCCATCAGCTGCTGCACTATGTTTGCTAAGCAGCTGTTGTTTTTTTTGCCAAATCTCCTCTCTCCTCTCCTCTCCTCTCCTTTGTTTTGCCGATGATGAAATTGTCCAAGTCCATACATTATATGGAATATGAGCTGATGATCAAGAACTTTTGAGAAACTTGGCATCATTAGCAGTCGCCCCTACATTACCTTCTCCTCTCTTCTCTGTTATGATGCCTTGATGCTCCAAGTTCAAGATCAGATGATGATTGACATGTTTTTGAGGCCTCTACCACTGCTACTACTCTTTTTTGATATATTGTTGTTTTATAGGACTACTTTGGTTTATAGCCCTTTTTGATTTCTTATACCTTCTCGCGTACCTAAAGCACACTTTCTTGCATCTATTAGAACAAAGCGTGAAATAATGTCGCAGACACCAGATAGTGCAGCCCGATGCCCCAAGCATGATGAGCACCCAACCAATGAGGAGCAAGCACTAGAGGACCAGCTAACTCAGGAGCAGTTCGATAACGAGTTAGAAAAGGATCTAGAAGTTATGCTTACTCAGGAGCAGTGTGACGAGGAGGAAGGGGGAGCAAAAGGAAGAGCAGGAGAGGCTGCTGAAGGCGAAGAAGAAGAGGATGATGATGATGATGACTCAGAAGAGGGATATGAAAGTCCCGAGGATCCTTTCCCACGTGAAGCTAGAAGGAGGCCAACAGAGGAAGATTTGGACAAGGATTTTGACCCAAACAAGGAGGTAGGGAAAAAGCCTTAGCTTGTAAATTTTGTTAAAGCTTGGGCTATGTTACCTCTGCTAACACTTTTACCTGTCATATATACAGGTCCCTCCTGAAACTCGGAAAAGACGACGTCGACATCTGCGACATCTCGCTGGACAAGACGGAGTAGAGGAAAGGAGAGCAGAGGCAACAGCCACAGAGACGGATCATGATGCCTCTGCTCCACAACCTCAAGACACAACCATGACTACCAAGCCTAAGAGGAAACAAGGGGATAGAAAAGGAAATCTATATCCAGATAAGGCATGCTATGTGATAACGGAGGTCGGGCTAGCAGGGGAGATCCTTGAGCCAAAGGAATTAAGAGGATGATTCCGTAATGCGATCGAGGCCCTAGTAAGAGATAAATTGAACCCAGCAATCCCTAACTGGAAAGAGGTACCAGAGAACACAAAGAATGCACTATGGGATAGGCAGCTAAAGCTCAATTTTAGATTTCCGGAGGGTAAGCATGAATTGGTAAAAAAATGCTATCAGGATGATGGGAGAGTCATTCCGATGTTGGAGGTCAGAGCTCAACATGAAGTATATCCAAAAGGGGTTAACTCCTTCAACGAGTTTGGCAAAATAACTGCTAGTCAATGGGAGGAGCTCGTGGCTTAGAAGACTTCACCTAAGGCATTGGAGCTCAGTGCCCATAACACTAAGCTGGTGAAGAGGAACAAACACCACCATCATCTAGGCCCTAGTGGCTACTATGCCAAGGAAGAACTGTTTAGGAAGATGGACGAAGAGGCCGCAGCTACTGGGAATATCGATATGATGAATTTGAAGGTACGCTCAAGGAACTGGATATATGTGAGGAATACAGAATCATCCGGTAGTAATCTTAAGTTTGATAAGTCGGAGACCCAAGAGGTGGTATCAAGGATACTGCAATATGCTGAAGACAAGGAGAAGGGCTCATTCAATCCTTCCAGAGAGAGGGACGAGCTTAGCCTTGGCTTGGGAAACAAGCAGCACACAGGCCGCACTAGGGGGCTAGGGAAAAGGATGACCTGGAAGCAAGGATTCGAAGAGGATAGGCACATGTACAAGAAACATGGTTGAGACCGGGAGACTAGTCTTGAGCTCTAAGTGAAGGCTCTAGTTGTGAAGGCGCTGGAGGAGCAAGGACTATCTATGGAGCCACGGATATTAGTGACGCCGCTGGAAGAACTGACATTAGTTGACAGCCCTCCGAAAGTTCCTAGCAGCCAAGGTTCCACTATAGCCACAACCCTAGTCGATCGCATACAGGAACCAACTAGTTGCACCTTGGTGTTTCTCAGCGACCGGCAAAACACTGTGATGGAGGTGGCAATGGGTGTGGCACATCCTCCTAGTGTCTTACACCACAATAATAAGATACCGCCGGACTACACTAGGGTCGAGGTGCATACAGTGAAGCCCGAGTTCATGCAGTGGAGGATAGACTACGCAACTCCCGAGGGGCTGGTGTTACTCGAAGACGTTATGGGGCAGTTCATCCCCTCGCACAAATGGGACATTATATTGACTTCTTCTTCGCCGCCTCCCCCTCTCCCAAATTTGGAGCGAGTTGTTGAGGTCCCCGTCTCGTGACCCCCACATTCCTGAGATGCCATATTCTTCCCCGCCTCCTAGCGACCATGTGCCTGATAAGATGCCACAACCTTCTCCAGCTTGTACCGAGCAAGTGTGTGATGAGATGTCACAGTCTTCTCAACAAGCACAACCGATACATGAACAATGAGTGCCTCCTGAAGAAGGTGATGCACAAGAAGATGAGGATGTGCCTGAATGGGAACTCCGAAAGAAGATTCCAATCAACATAAGGCCAGTTTATGTTCTGATCAAAGACGTCTCATCGATGTCCAA
The DNA here is from genome assembly GCF_019320115.1 of Miscanthus floridulus. Classification (NCBI taxonomy): domain Eukaryota; kingdom Viridiplantae; phylum Streptophyta; class Magnoliopsida; order Poales; family Poaceae; genus Miscanthus; species Miscanthus floridulus. Next base: position 23,360,044 of record NC_089596.1, read on the forward strand.
GTGGTTTTCCCATGACTAGTTGATGCCACTGAATGGTCAAAGGATTGCCCGAAAACATATGAAAGAGGCAAGCCCTTCCTACCAAACCGGGACATCCAGCGCCTACCACTTGGAATGAGAAGGTTCCATGATTGGTACTTGCGTGTTCTCCCAACGAGCACAGATCTCATACAAGCATTCTTCCCCACCGGCACATTTGGAAGCCCAGCCGGGAAAATTGTCTTTGACTTCAATGACATGCACACATGCTTTCACCTGGGAGAAATGGAGATGAATCTAATTCGCACGTGGTGCCTATAAGTCCTTATCCTCCCGATATGATATGAATGTAATCTTTGAATTTTGTTGTAACTAACCCATGCCGTGATTTGTAGAATGCAAGTGCACATTGTCAAACAAATGCCAAGTGTGAAAGCCAGATATGTAGACCCTCAAGCTATAGCCCAAACAAATTTTAATTACCCTAAACGGTGGACATTGGGTGCCAAAGAGCTAGCTGCTGCAAAGACTCTTCGGGAGAAAGAGCGCATCCGTACGGCGAAACTAAGGGAAGAGTCCCTTAAGGTTGCAGCATACATTGCCATGGCTTTCAAAAATCTCCAATAACACTCTACTATATGGCTACCATACAACTTCGAGTAAGTTCAACTCTATACTTAAAGCTGTGTTCGATATATTTTATTTGATGCAAAAGAGCTTATCTAGTTCTATGATTAAATCCATGCAGCAACCACTGGATTTGTATAGCCGTCGATGTCGGGAGGAGCATGGCATGGGTCTTTGATTCATTAGATAGGGACACGGTGACATACAAAGACTTCATATCGATTCTCAAGACGTATACATATCGACAATCCTCATTAGCTTATATGTTTGTATACATACTTGTAATGTTCACTTTTGGATACTAACAAGTTGTATTTGCTAAAATAATTCGAACAGGGCATTTAGGTTCTATGTCACTAATCATCATGGAAGGCATGATCCAGCAAGGAAGGAAAAGCTGGCTATAAAAACACTATGTGCGGTAAGTGTAACTTACTTCTTCAATACTCCGTTACATGGCTGTCAAAAGCATTACTTAACATTTTCATATGCAAAACACACAGTGCCCCAAGCAGAGGCCTGGGTGTGTACATTTTGGATACTATATATGTTCTATGATGAGTAACACCGGTGCCTACAGGAGACACCCCTTAAGGGTAAGTTTGAACCTCTTCACCCGTAGTATAAAAACTTCGTACATGGTATCAAATACTAAACCGAAACTTATTCTCTTGTAGTGGAGAGAAGAGAAAGGAATGAAAAGAGACCCATACAAGGATGACCAACTCTTAGAGCTCGTCGGCGACCTTTGCAACTTCATATTGGATCAGATTGTACACGTTAGAGGCACCTACCATGACCGAGAGTCTAAGTTAGGTACAAATCCTCAGTGCCGACACCTTCATGAGACTGAAAGGCTAGCTCTAGGACGTTGATAAGAATGTGTATAGAATTTGTATATTTATTGATGGGTTGTATATATTCTTATGAATTGGACTTGTAATTATAGTTTATAGAATACTCTTGTGCTGGTAGTCGCGGTCGCGGGGCGTTCGGCAACGCGAACGCGGTTTGGAACGTTGGTCGCGGGGCGTTCGGCAACGCGAACGTGGTTCGGAACGTTGGTCGCGGGGCGTTCGGTAACGTGAACGCGGTTCGGAACGTTGGTCGCGGGAGGTTCGGCAACACGATTTTGAATTGTAAATTTGAATTTTTTTGGCGGGAAAACGTACTATAGGGGCGGTTCTAGATTGAACCGCCCCTAAAAATACCTGTTTGTAGGGGCAGCTGGTAATACGAGCCGCCCCTACAAATCGATTTGTAGGGGCGGCTGGAAGTAGGGGCGGCCTGGGAACCACCCCTACAAATGCATGATTTGTAGAGACGGTTCGATAGGGGCGGCTGGCCAAACTGCCCCTACAAATGGTTACGAGCCGCCCCTAAAAATCGATTCTGTAGTAGTGCGAAAAGAGAGAGAGAGAGAGAGAGAGAGAGAGAGAGAGAGAGAGAGAGGATGTATGCCCTTGTATTATGCTTAATCACAACATCAGATGCATCATCTTCTGACAATGAATTTAAGTCATCTCTGAGCCATACATGAGTGCAGCTACCACTCTGTTGGCTTTTTAGCAATTAGGCCCATGACATCAATCTCTTTTTAGCAATCAGCCTCTATTCGAACGCCGCTGTTTTGGTTCACATATTTACTATCCTTTTGCATGGGTATAGTACATATACCCATTGATATCCTAAGCATTCCAAGATGTCACCTATCTCGATGGCCCCTCTGCCAACCTACTAATGGTAATAGAGTCTGTGGTTTCTCTAGGCGGTATGTTTTGGTCCTTCAACCATATAGTTAGTCGTTGCTTGTGTTGTTTCATGACCCAATCATCCAAACGGCCATTTCTCTCCGCTATAATGGTAGCCAAGTGTTCATCAATGTACGGTTGCATCAGTTGTGTACTCTGCAAGACATTGTAATGCGCCCGACTCACCTCTTTGTAATCATGGTCGATGAACACTTTTCTACCATGGGTGCCCTTCCCGGCCAACCTACCCTTGTGACGAGAATCGGGTTTACCAATCCCTTTCTGTACTTTTAGGTACTCTTGATAGCACTCAACGACTTCTTCAGTACTGTAACCCTCTATCATGGAGCCCTCTGGGTATGCTCGATTATGCACGTATCGACTTAGAACCGACATGAACCGCTCGTAGGACCACATTTCATGCAAGTAGCAAGGGTCCAGCGCCTGTATCTGATGAACCATGTGAACCATGAGATGTGGCATTATATCAAAAAAGCAGGAGGTAAACACATCTCTAGTTGGTTTTATGTCTCCACCACAAATTCATCTAGGTCACTCAGCTCTTGCTTGCCAATCGCCTTCTGTGATATCTTCGAAAAGAAGTAGCACATGCGGGTGATGGCCATTTTCAAGAACTCTGGCTTTATAGCCCTGATTGCAATAGGTAGAAACACTATCAGCATCACATGACAATCGTGAGCCTTGCAGTGTGTTATTGACAAGTCCTTCATCGACACTAGCTTCTTAACATTTGCTGAAAACCCAGTCGGGACTTTGATCCCCTTTAGGAAAGTGCATATAGCTCTCTTCTCGTCTGGTGTTAGGTTGAAGCACGCTGTGGGCAGAGTGTATTTTCCATTAGCCCTAGGTACCGGGTGAAGCTGTGGCATCACGTTTAGCTGCACCATGTCTTTTCGTGCTTTCAGACCATCCGTTGACTTGCCTGTGTCCATCAAGGTAGCAATGAGACTCTCAAAGACATTCTTTTGCACGTGCATAGCATCAATGGGATGGGGGACCTCCAAGTCTAGCCAATAAGGCAGATACTGAAAGAAGATCGATTGTTTCTTGAAAGGTACGCCTTCGACAGGAGGTGTGCTTCTATCTCTGTTCGTCCCATCTGGATTCTTCTTTCCATAGACGACGCGCATGTTTTTCACCATTCTGTACACGTGTTCTCCGTTATGACGTCTCTCCGGAGGAGGATCAATCTCCGTGGCGTTGTCATAAAATCTAAAGAACAATTTGCTGCGGTACTTGTGACTTGTCTTTAAATGTCGGTTCCTTAGGTAAACTATCTTCTTGGATGCATCTAGGTACACCCATGTAGTACCATCTAAGCAAACCAAGCATCCCGTCTTTTTCCCCGTGGAGGGTTTGTCCCCACCGTAAAGGTCATTGTTCTTGTACCGGCTAGCCCCATACCAAGGACATTTATCCAGTGACTTGAACGTTTCGCCACGAAAAAGTATATAGTGGTTGGGGCATGCATGGATTTTTTTCAACCCCCATTGTCAATGGACTTAGGACCTTCTTCGCTTGGTATGTGTTGGTAGAAACTGAGTTTAGTTGTGGCAGCACCTATGACAGGAGATGCAATAGATCATTGAAACTACAGTCTGACCAGCCGTACTTAGCCTTCAGGATCAGCAGCTCAAGCACAAAACGTAGCAATGTCCAATGTGTCGGACAGCCCTTTTCAACACCATACACAGTCTCCTTCGATACTTTTGTCACCCTTTCCAAATTTTCTAGACCTTTAGGGCTATTTAGTAAAATCTCTAGTCCAAGGGCTCGAATCATGTCCTCCAAATCATCTTCATCCCCGACACGTGCTCCACCATCATTATTGGCACCATCTACGTCGTTACCATCCCAACCACCAGCATCACCACCTTGTTCATTACCAAACTCGAAATCCATTCGTGCATCAAGCTCTGCTGAATATTGGGACTGGGATTCTATGGTTTCGTCATCGTATTCTTCCTCATCCTCGTCGTTAATAATAACTGTTTCACCATGATGAATCCACACTGTGTAGTCCTCAACAAATCCTCGCATAATCAAATGTGATCTGATGATAGTCACATCTGTCCATGCCATACGGTTCTTGCAATCTTTACAGGGGCAAATAATTGTATCCTTATTCTCTTTCAATGTCGTTGCATGCTTCTTTGCGGCTTCAATAAATTTATCCACCTCTTCACGGAAACCTGCCTTGAACGTTAACGAACCATACATCCAAGAGTTCATGTACTCCATCTTTTACAACAACAACAAAACAAACATTAAAGGACTACTTATTCGGATATATATAAACATGAATCAAATTAATAATTACTTGAGAATAATTGTATATACTTCAGATATATATGAATATAAATCTAATATAATTACATGAAGCATACAAACACACCATGGTAGAGGAAAATTAATTAATGGCCCATTTATCCATAAATAATTAAAATACATATTTATTGATTACAATAAACAATTTCAAAGACAACAATTAGCAACAATTATACTTTACCCAATATCTTTCATACAAACCCTAGTCCAATTTCATCAAACATAAATTTACAAAAACAAAATTAATAAAAAACCAAACCCTAGATCTAGATCCACATGCACATGAAACATCCATAAAACTAACTAATTGTTCACTAAAATAAAAAAACATGGACCAAATAAGGTACTGATCTTGTTCTCCTCTCTAATTTACCCTAGTACATTTAAAACTTGCCTCTAATTTGCTTCATAAGTAGCTCAAGCACCATAGAAGAGAGAGAGAAACAAAACTCTAATTACTCACTAACCAACCATTAAAACTTCAAAAAAAGTGTGGAATAGTATTTTCTTACCTTCTACAACCTCTCCACTAAAGGATTTGAGACCAAAACCTTCCCCCCTTAGTAGAGCAATTTTGGGGAGGTGTCCAAGGCCTCCCCACCTTTCTTTCACGGGTTGGAGTGAGTGACCCGAGGAGGAAGAAGTGATGCAGCTGTTTTATATGTGGGTCATTTATTGGGGCAGCTGGTGGTTGAGCCCGCCCCTACATATCCGAGCTATATATACATGGGCATTTGTAGAGGCGGCTCAATCACCAGCCGCCCCTACAAATAGAAATTCCAGGGGCGGCTGGTGATTGAGCCGCCCCTACAAATCAGACCCCATTTGTAGGGGCGGCTCGTATCACTAGCCACCCCTAATGTTCCATTTGTAGGGGCGGCTGGTGTCTGGGCACCTGAGCACGCCACTGTAGGGGCGGCTCCATCACCAGCCGCTCCTACAAAAAAATTCGACCCGTTGCTAAAAATCGTTTTTTACGTAGTGATTCTTCATTGTTCCAGCAAGAGCAAAGCCATCGATGGGTAGACCAAGGATCATACTCACGTCCCGCAGCGTTGGGTAATTTCCCCAAAAGGGAAACAAGAGGTGCGCCTCACAAGGCACCACCTACCGATCAAAGAACTCAAAAGCGAGCAATCAAGTTCTACCCTTTCTAGCCTCCGGATCACATGAGAGAATTCAAGAAGGTTGACAAATTCCAGGTGATGATCAAATTTCTTGTTATAATAAGGGACAATGGATTATGTAGAATTGATCCCACGATATTAGTTTTATAACCGGTGGTAAGTCACCCTTTTCTTTTATGTAGTCAACACCATTTTTTTTTCTGGTGCCATGCTGGGCTTGGTGATGCTGCATCACAAACAAAAGAATGCATGTTATGGTTTCTGCTGTTATCATGCTGAGAACCTGAATTGCAGAGTGCATAGTGTGTCATGTGCATGTGAATAAAGCACGCATATGAAATAATGCTAGACCCAGTGCATAGTCTTATACATGTTAAATGATCTGGCCATGTAGTTGGCATGACATCAAATTAACGAGAAGAGAGAGAGAGGCTGGATCTTCGTGGAGATCAAAGGTTTTAAGTAATCTAGTTGATACTACCCTTGTGTCACACAAATCAAGCATATATGTTCTAGGGTTGCAGATTTTTTTGAAAAAAAACTTAAACCCAAGTGGACTAAGCCATCCAAATACAGCACATGTCAGCTGCCCTGTAATTCCATTCCGTTTTTGGTCATCCACCCCCTAGTTGTCCGATTAATCATGATTAGTCGACTAATCGAATGACCAGAAAACTAATCAACCTAATCGAGTCAGTGGCCCCTAGTCGAGTCCATAATACCAATTAAGATGACTAATCACGATCAATCAAACGACTTGATAACACGGGTGGAGATGCAGCTTGTGCACGAAATCGAACCCTTTTTTCTGAGGAGAGAAATCAAACTCATTGAAAACTGAGTTATATATAAAGTGGCCCACAATTCATAGTCACAAACACATCTAACATTTAATTATTTCGTGGGACCTAAGAAACAATTTATGATGCATGATGACATGAGAATGTGCATATCACTTATGAGATGATAATTTATTCCATAAGTATGGAAAAACTATTATTTGTCCGTATAGTAGAATAGCGATCAATAGTTCAAAACATCCATACAAGACGACATGACAAATGTGCATATCACTTATATGTTCCTTCCAAATGTGTGGTACTGATAGCATGGGAATAATATACTACATACCATGGGAGGTTGGTATTCTGCAAACCTAAAACTATCGCCCTTGAGCATCCGTCCGATCAAAGGTGTGTTGAAAGATTAACATATGGTGAATCTTCAGTACAGTGGAATCGCAATTCATCTTCAGTGGAGGTTCAATTACGCTTTTTTTATGGTTCTACCTACTCCTCTGAATATTATGTATAGCGACATAATAAATAATAATAGTGCTGGATGTCCGAGACATAACTCCGTACCTGAACGATCTTCTCGCCCTCGTGCGACCGTCGATAATGACGTTTTTTTTATGGTTCCACCTACTCCTCCAAATATTATGTATAGCGACAGAATAAGCAATAATGTTGGATGATGTCCAAGACATAACTCCGTACCTGAAGGGTCTTCTCGTCCTCGAGCGACCGTCGATTGCGTTACCCTGTTTCCTATTCCATCCAGTCCAAATATGCGTCCTACTGTCTCAATAAACATAAAACCGGTAAGACAAAGAGGATAAGAAGTTATAGCTAATTTTTATTATACAATCTCAATTAGTACTACTATCCATTGTATGGATTTTGATTAATTAAAATGTGCTATAAAGCTTTATGCTAAGGCATTGTTTAGTTCCTCCTCTAAAAGTTTACACTCTATCACATCGAATATTTGGACACATGCATGGAGTATTAAATATAGACTAAAAAAATAACTAATTGCACAGATTGCGACTACTTTGCGAGACGAATCTTTTAAGGCTAATTAGCTGATGATTTGATAATGTGGTGCTACAGTAACACATGTGCTAATAACGGATTAATTAGGCTTAATAAATTCATCTCGTGGTTTACTGACGGATTCTGTAATTTGTATTTTATTAGTATCCGAACACTCCATGCGACACCCCCATGTAATACCTGATGTGACACCCCAAAACTTTACACCCTGGATTTAAACAAGGCCTAAATAAAGAAGCATCCCACAACTTTAACAAAGCTCTAAAGTAAATGATAAAAGTTTATTTGCTTAAGGCTTTCAAGCATACCTTTTGCGTTAATTGAAATGCTGAATGGCAATTATGTATATCGACTACCTTTTTTGAAACTTTAAGTCATTTTTTTTATCTTTGTTGTAAGTTAAACTTCTCTTTTTGACTGAGTTTATAGACAAATTAAATAGACAAACATATGAAAAATTAAACTAGATTTATTTGTACACCATTTAATATATTTTATAGTGCATTCATTTGACATTAATATATTTTTCTATAAACCGAAACAAAGTTAAATGAGTTTAATTTAATACATAGCTAAAACGACTTGTAATTTAAAAAAGAGAAGGAAGATATTTTTTTAACATTATACAGAGTTAGGCCGGACACCAGATGCCATGAACTTGGCATTAACAAAACAAGTCATAAATAAACAATGCATGATGTCAAAACACAGTTACACCATGCATTGGTGGTGCAAGCGCAACTCAAGTATAGACATTTACTAAAAGCTGGTTCAGTCCTATAAAAAGCTTAAGGTGTCCTGCTGAAGTTTTATCCGGTAAATTTTATAATCTAATTATAATATCACAACTTCCTCCATTAGACCCATGTGATTAAACAGTCATTGGTATACTGGGATATTTAATCTTTGAGCTTGGAAGCAATTTGTCAGTAGCCCAAACTAAAGCAAAAATCTAAAACAGTATGAAACAATGAAGTCTAATTACAGGAAACTGATTTTTTTTATACCTGGTGCGTGCTTCTCGAGAGCGGCCCTCCATAGTTATTTGCCGTTGGGAGGCGTCTTCTTCCTGCTCTTGCCCATCTCTCCTTTGCTTCGGCTGTTTGATGAGTTCGAGAAACTTAACCACCTTTTCTTTGGCTGTTGATGAGTTTAAGGAACTCAACGCCTGTCAAGAAGATGAACTAAAACTTATTGTTTGTGCAACTGATAAATATATCCTAAAGAGAGAAACAGAAACATGTAGATGCCAAAGATGAACCTCCGCTCGCAGCCAGACGATATACAATGATGAATGACGACTAGAAGGCACACTGAGCTGGGAGAAAGATGGCGAAAGAGAATAGTAGACCAGTGAATCAGGTGGAATGGATGGAGATGCTGATTATTTGGCTTTAATTTGTACTCGATTGAAGGCATCGCGTAGCGGTAGCGAAGGAGGGTGGATAGGGAGAGCGGCCTTCATAGGGAGTGCTAGGGTCCGACCAGGGTGGCGCCCAGTCGCGCGCCGACCAGCTGAAGATGGGCCTCGCCATGCCACGCTGACCCACTGTTCATCTTCCTCCTCCTCCTCGCCCCCCCCCCCCCCCCCCCCCGCCCCATGAACGCGCTAGGGTTCGCTAGAGCTCCGGCGAACGCTAGCGCGGCCACGGCAGCCTCCTCCTTCCCCCTCGTCCACTACCGCCACCGCCATGGACATGCTCACCGCGCAAGCTCCACCCCGACTTGGCACGACCACCTCCACCATTGCTAGAGCCCCTAACCGCCCGGCCGCCATCCCCACCACCTGGGTGAGGAAGAGGGAGAGGATGGCCCGAGCCGAGCCATGCGTCGCGTGGGAGAGGGAGCCGTGTCGCATGGGAGAGGGAAGGGGTGGTCGGCGCGCTGCTAGCAGCTACCCTAGTCGGACCGGGTGATTCCCAGGCCTTCATAGGAGGAAGTGCAGCAGTGTCTCAAGTTTGACATGTGAGAAGAAACCACGGTGAAGATAGGTTTTTAATGGCGCCGAGATGCCAAGCTGAGTGACTGTTCTCACGAAATCTTTACTGTACTAATGAGTGGAAAGAAAAAACATGCACCCATATTAGTACTACTAGATATATGCCATGCGTTGTAGTGGGGCCATGCTTTCTTGGACTAAACCTAAGTAATCAGACGCGGACACATAAGCTCCAAGAACTTCATATCGGATGTGGATACATGGATCTGGCCTCATATCAAAACCAGGTAGGACGCAGATGCATGAGCTCTAAGTGGAGAATGAATCGTATCAAACACGAACACGTGAGCAGGAGTCGATGATGACTGTTGACAACCAAAATTGTCCATTTTATGAAGTTGTCAAAATATGAAACGGACTTCACCATTGCGTTCCTCTCGTCAAGATGATAAAAAACATATATGGAATGTCTAATTCGGAGTCCGGGTGAAGGAGTTATGCCCTCAGAAAGATGCTGTCGGAAATTCCGACTCGTGGAAGTTCCAACAGGCATCCGAACTTTCAGGAAGCCTGAAAAGACATGCTCGGTTGCCCGGGGTTATCCCCACATCGAGAGTTCTGGCAAAGGTAAGAAGTTCCGACACCCGAAAATTCCGGCACAGATCAGAACTTTCGATAGACCTAATAAAAAACCCTGTTCAGATCTGGCCTTTTATATTCTGATCCGAACTATTCCAAACTAGTGGGAAACTTGAAAAATAAGGCTTGGAGAGGTTTCCTATTGAGATAAGACCACCTCCCTCTATATATATGAGAGGATCATGGCCGATTGAGCTCATATCTATCCAATCATCAAAAAATCAATCTATCAACTCCCTTTGCCCCTTTACTTCTCTCTCAACCCCTCCTGCTGTTCGGCACGTCTTCCGGTGAGATTTGGTGGCATCATAGGCGGCCTTGCTTATGGAAGAACCGCCTAATCTAATGTCTCCCAGGAGTATCTGTCTTCTATTAGACACTAAGTACTCAAGGGAGGACACTAAATTACACAATTCCATCAAGCACACCCCAAGGGAGAACTCAAAAATCCATATTTTTTCATCAGGATCACAAATGAAAGAATAAAGCTTACAACATTTTTAAGACGTTTCTTACATCACTTTCTATGCAACATCAGAGCATAATATTTATTGTTTATAACAACGGAATATAGCCATGCTATCAGAGTTTCATCGGAAATAAAACCATTTAACGACAAGTTAAACATTAACACGATGATCCATTATATACATCATAACAAGTTATAAGTTTTCCATTGTAAAACATTTTGGGTGGATGTTTCAAATAAACTCTATGTCCGCAACGTTAAGGAAATCCTTGCTGAGCCCACCAGGAGGTTTCCACACACAAGTGTCAGCTCTACATGTTCCTATCACCTGCAACAGGGTAGAACAAACCCTGAGTACTCAATTGTACTCCGCAAGACTTACCCGCCAGGAGGAAAGAAAAGACTTCAAGGATATACAAGGCTATCTGGCTTGTGGTTTATTGCATCTGCAGTATGCATTACTAAACGTGCGTTCTTATATTCAATTTTATTAGCAGTCATCATTAGTTCATTAACTAACCCTTCTATGTAAGCACCTGTGCTACTTTCAAGCAGGTGGTAAGCAATCAGAACCATTTTACCATCTTTCATATTTCAGTTCTTACTGCGGTGCCAAATTGTAGACAAGTCGTACCGGATTACCCGGCGATTCGCGAACAATTGTGCCCAGCCGGGTACCCCGAAACACACGCCCCACTTGTACCCCAGGCATAAGCTGAACCAACCCACCACTTTCTTGTCAAGAGGTCCAGGTCCCCGTCCAAACTTAAACTCCAAGTCCCCACACCTGAGTCCCGGACTCAGTGTGGTGCTTAGACCTGCACCATCCCCGCCTCCAATCAATCGGTCCAGAAAGAGTCAGAACCCACGATAAGAGAGTAACGAGTCTTCCCTGCTCCCATAAAGACGGATGCTTGGCTACTTGGCCTGGTGCCGTGATCTACCGTTTCTTCCTCTTGTTCGGTGACGGCAAAATGCTCATAATCATAAACACAGAAGAGGATCTAGGATTAGTGTGTGTGTATATATATATATATATATATATATATATATATGTGTGTGTGTGTGTGTGTGTCAAAATGTTGCTAACGTCATATTAGAGGTAAATGTCCTGACCTTCTTTTAGAATTACGTCAACGAGCTACCAGATCAAATACGGGCGTAGGTAGAGTTTGCCTGACAACCTGTAAACCACGAAAATGACAGGATTAAAAGGATCACGATAAAATATCCAAGGCCACCCTCTACCTGAGATCCAATGCAACGACCGGTCCTTTATTGATATAGACGGAACAAATGTAACCCGAGTCACGCTCCATTGCAGAACCAAGTCTAGATCCAAAGTACCATTCTGTCCGGTCTCCAATTATCATTCATATATATTTCATGTGATAGTAATATAATAACAAAAGTAATATCTTTTCTATCTCACGCGAGTAACAGACAATCACTCGACTTCTACCGGAGCCCTGTAGCAAAGCAATCTACACGATCCTGTCATACTAGTAAGACTCATAGGATATATATATATATATATATATATATATGCAAGTGGGTTTCATTCAACTCCTTAAACTTAATGCATAAGCATAAAATAAAGTACAAAATAATAGATATTATGCACTGAGGCTTGCCTAGATAAAATATAACCAAGTTAACTTTCATCTTGGTGGCATGATCACCAAGTCACCATCTGCTTCCGCTACTCCCGATGACTCCATGGTCCAACATCGCTCCTATCATGAAATACGTGGATGCAACGTAGGGACGTAAATAATCAACGGCATCCGCAACTCTAAAATACGATTACGTCTCGCAAGCTAACGAGCTAGATCTAGTGACTAACATACTAAGCCATGTATCCACGTGGTCAAGTGAGGCTCGTTTCCGGAAAAATATTTTCGTTCTACAAACCCCCAACTAATTTTTGACATTTGATTGATTAAATATATATTTTTGTACTAGGGTTCATTTAGTTACCTTAACAAACTAATTTCTATGGAGCTACAAAAATTACCGTGAGCGCCTAATATTGTTGGGAATCTACTGTAAAAATTTCAGGGCCAGTACTTCTACCAATTTATCATAATAATTCTTACAAGTTCTTGTTTTACCCATTTTAAGTGCTTCCAATTTATTAGTCTACTCTAGAAAATTCTATGAAACTAAGTGAACAAAATACATTATCAGATAGGTCATGATTTTAGGAACCTAACAAAATTGATTTCATAATTTTTGGTCAGCTACACAAAATTTTCTAGAATTTACAAATTTATCCTAGAAACTAATTTGGAAATGTTTTAGAAAAAGGAAAAGCCGGTGGCCAACGATTTGGGCCCAACAACCAAAACGGCCCACGATGGGGAGCCCGCGCGTGCAGCAGACCGGCCCAACAAGCAGCCAGCGACTAGGAGGCCGCGCACGCCCCCGTACCTTTTGCAGAAAAACCCTCAGTGTAATAAATTATCACACGGCGTCGCTGAGCACTATTACACCAGAGACAAGCTTTGCACTAAGGACCCCGGATGTTTCCGCCTTCACAATGGGGAGGTCCCTGCTCTACCCCGCGTTCGCCGGCATGGTGACCAGCGGCATGGGTGGCTGCGCTGGGCACCCCGAGCTCGCTACCACGGGGGTAAGGAGCCGACCTTTGCCTACCGCTAAACACGCACTCCTAGGTAGCGGTGGGGAGCTTAACGACGCACTACCGAGGGCTAGCCCCGGCGACGGGCGGAGCCGTGCCACGGCATGCTCGTTCTGGCGACCTAAGGCTCTACCAAGGTGGTGGCGGTGATGGATGAGCACTGGCAGCTCACCAGGGTTCGCGCTATGGTGGTGGTTGAGGCAGAGGAGCAACAAGGTGACCCGGCCACGTGCGCCCGCACCTCACGACGGCGTGCCGAGCGTGACACCGGTACGCCACCGCTCCAATGGCGGACTCCCTGGACAAAACAACACGAGCACCAAGCAGAGGGGGTCAAGGCGAGTTCAGGGGTACGAGGAATTGAACTGCTACCAACTCTACGGCCTTACCTCCCCGATTCACCGGCGCGGCGGTGCACTTGGCCGACAGCAAGAAAAATGCCAAATTGGCGGCCGACAGTCCATGGCTGGACTCGATGTGAGAGAGACGTCTAGCTAACTACCTAAACCACTCGTGAGTGCGAGGAATTTCTGCTAAGCTGAGCGGTTGAAGAGAGGGGAAGAAAAGTGATGGCTCTGCCCATGGCGTGGTCGAGGAACGAGCAGGCGAGCGGACACGATCAGATTAAGGCGAGTGGCTCCGGTTGTCGCTGGTAGTGCAAACCTGTTCACCCAAGTGACGAGGCAGTGAAGGGCTTGGCGCGACGCACTTCAGTTAGAGCAGCCTAGCTCGAGCGGTCACGTCGGTGCCGGCTAGCGAAGACAGGCGAGGCAGAGGGGCATCACCCTCGCCACAGCGACTGGGGTCATCGACTCAGATACGATGAACAGACGGGCATGCCGGGTCATGACGTGGTAGTTGGATTGAGCGGCAAGATGGGCTCCACGTCAACCACACGGCAGCCATCGCGGCATCGACCTGGCTCGCGCTCGTAGTGACCGGCCGCATGCTCACGACAGCCATGCAATAGTAGCCCAGCGGCTAGCCCGACCTTACGAAACACGACCGCTGCCAGCCTAGCCCAGCGCGCGGTATGCAGCCTACAAGACCGGTCCATGAGGCGGCCATGGCCATGAACGGCTAGGCAACAGCAGCGCACGATGACCGCGCCCACGGAGCCAAACGGTCAAACGATGCGTTTGCATGAATTTTGAAGCAACGCCAAGGCTGCCAAACAGTGTGGCTAAGGTTCAACCAACCTCACTAACCTAAGGTCCACATTACCAGCTATCTAGTGAAGCAATCGGCGTGACCAACGAGTGACTAGGGGGAAAGATAGAAGTATGCCAAGATGAGTTCGTCGCCCTGAACCCTAGTTCACGAACAGAGTGATAACGACATGGTTACAACGTGTTCTAGTGAAGTTCAGCAGTTGTCGAGTGAGCATCATAACCTCTATTGCAACTACGACCTACACCATGTTAAAGTACACACCTTGATGCAACCAATCGTACAGAAACATAGATATATTGCTTAATCGGTTTTGTTGAAATCTAAGTGTCAAAACGGCATTGTCTATCATCGTTTCAGACTTAGAAAGGACAAGAGTCCCGTTTGAACTAAACAACCATTAACACTTTTGTCATAATTTTTAAATGGTCTAAACCCCCTTAACTTTACCCAACAAGTATATCACGCAGAAGTCCATACTTCATACTAACCCATAGGAACAAAATATTTAAGCACTTTTAGGTATTTTGCACACTATAATTCTTCAAAAATGGCACTTTCCAATTATAAGCTATGTCACATCTTCATTTACAGAAACCGTTTTTCATGCCGAACATCTAAAACAACTTACCCTATTTTTCTTATTAGAATTTCATAAACATGTTTACACATTAATTGAACTAACTCGCAATATCCCGTTGGCTTCTCTTCTCATAAAAATGAGACCTACAATTTAATTATCCTTTCTTATGAGTTTTAAAATTTTTAACACCCAAAAACTTGTTTTGCTAATTTTTTTAGGCCTTAATCTAAGCGCTAAGCAAGATCGTAACACCAGAGGTGTTACATTGCTGGTCCTAGGAGATCCTCCACGTGCTCCTCTCCGACGGGTCTTTCCGAGAGAAGTTTGGGAGCTTTTTCAGCCAAGAACGAGCTCTACATTGGTGTCATTGGTCTGTACATCGGTTTGATCGATTACACGGCGTTCTTACTACGTTACAGGTTGTTTGCAACCTCTTTAGACGTTCAAGGCCTTTGCTGGTGCGTTGGCTTAGGATCACATTCAACGTCAACAATGACGTTACAGCCTGTGTCCTTATCCTTGTGGTGAGCTGCATGTCTACACGCGGACTTTTTTTAATTGAAAAATGTCTTAGGCCCCGTTTGGAGGACAGGCGAGTCTAGAAATCTAGATTATACATGGTCAAATGGATTCTGAGATTTTAGGACTGAGTGGTATAAGGTTTTGAGAATCTGATTTATTATCTCTCTCGTTGGCTGAATTATGGATTTTTTTATCAGAATCCCAAAACCTTTATCCGATTCAAATGGCACTTTCAATGCGATGCCAACTGGTCAAAGTCCTAAAGCGTGCAGCAAGTGGCCCTGCATTGCATTTGCTTCTTTCCTCGAACAAAGAAACTTGCATTATTTCGACCGGGATTAGTTCAATTTTTTTAAAGTAAAGATATTCATTGATTATAAACAGAGTATAGAGATGTGGCTGAATATTCTCTATTAAAAGTTCTGGAGTGGCTGTTGCACATTACAAGGATGAAGGTGCACAATTGCTTCACAGGGATAGGAACAAGAGCTTAATTAGAACGTAAAAAGAACGACAAGTATGTTTGCTGGTTCGAAGAAAAACCAATTTCACTTGACCATTCGAAAAAAAAAATACTATGGAAATTTGGGACCACTCACAGCCATTGCTGAATAAATAATAGTGTAACTTTGCGAAGCATGATGATATCTCATGATGCTGGTGCTATTTTCCAGTTTTCACTAACAGGAGCACATAAAAAACCATGTTAGTTATGGTCATCGGGAGAAAAAGTAAGATGATGTCAAGTAAAAGTAAAAAAAATATTTAAGTTTATAGAAAAAAAAAACTCGATCAGCGGTGGCTAGACAGCCCCTGGTATTCCGGTTTAAGAAGATCTTCTCACGCAGATCAAGAAAACCTCTGAACCCTGCCATACCCATACACAACGGCACCGCAGCTCCGTGAGATGAGCTGACCACAGACCTGTGCTTTGGACGTGGGACCGACGAGGGAGTTTTTTTTACCTCGCTCGGGGAAAATCCCCGAAAACAACGCGTGGGTGCACCACACCTGGGGCTCGAACCCGCACCACGAGGGTGCAGAGCGCTAAACCAGCCAGCCTAGAATTAGATGTATTGTAGACACCAGACGAAGCAATGGTTTATCCAAACTTTAACAAATAATGCAATATATTTCGTAATCTGTTTGTGAGAAAGCGTGAAAAGAGCCAAGAGACTTGAATTTAAGGCTTCAACAGTCATAATTATACGAATTCTACATACTAATTCGAATTAGCCAATAAATTGGCTATCATCTTTTCAATATAAATTATTGCAATATTCAAATTGCAATATCAATGAATTGCAAAAATGCAATATTCAATAAGTAAAAAACAATACTCTGAAATAAAGGTAGTTTATTATAATTGCTAAATATTTTATTGAGAGTCAAGTTGGTTGGCTTATGGTTAATCGTTTTGCTGTTTTGAAAGGCATCTCGTGGTGATTTTGGTCTGAGAATCTTGAGTTAGATTGTAGATTTTGGACGGTTCACTAGAGTGTCTCGCTTGAATTGCGTGCCTAGCTAGCTGCCTAAGTGCATGACTTTGTGCTGCATGTATGTGGCATTGCAGTTCAATTTTTTATCAAGACACGTCCAAAAGCCATCTCACCTGTTTCAGAATTCCAAAATCTTTAACCTGTTCTACCTTGTGCATTGTGCCATCACTCCATTCAGTGGCAGTGTATGCCTGCACTGCATGCATGTCTTCACACAGTGGCGGTGCGCAGATGGGTGGAGATCTGGAGGAGCTGCAGGTTTGCTTTGGCCTTGGTGCCCTCGACGCCAGCATCAAGATTGAAATGTCTCTGTATTGATTTTGCAGACTGCTGCCAGGGATTTATGGTATTTCCTATCCGATATCCGACGAGGAATTGAACTTGCCTCTCCACCGTGTATGGATGCGACCACCCAGCCGCGCCGCCCGCGCCCGACCACCCCACGCCGCTCCGAGTCCAGGCCTCCTACTTGGCGTAGAGAGTTTCAAACGTAAAAAAAACCGCCTAGCTAAACATCATTTCCTGTACCATCCAATCCAGATAGGTCTCCTACAATCTCAAAAAACATAAAAAGTCCTACAATCTCAAAAAAACATAAAAACAGTACGGCATACCTAGCGCCCGGACGTTCGGCGCCCGGACGTTCGGCCCCCTGACAGCGTCCGGACGAAGGTCATATCATATTCGTTCTCTCATGCTCCTATCTCTCACTGTGACCCGTTTCCCACCACACCCCTGTCCCAGGCATATTCAACCACGATGACCGACGAGAGCACGAGATGGCGATGCGGACCGCACTGACCTCCCTCCTTGCGCGCCTGGCACCCCTATGGCCTCTGCGGCGACCGGCAGCCTACGCCTTCTTAGCGACGGGAAGGGCCGCGGCCCTGTCCCCGTTCCCCCACCACGTCCCATTTCCCACCGCGCACCTATCCCAAGAACACAAAACACTTCAAGTGCAACAACGCAAAAAATATGTAAACTCAAGTGCAACATCGAAATATAAAAACTGCAACATCGCAAAACTATGTAGTGCAACATCAAAAATTATGTACTGCAACATCGAAAAATTATGTACCGCAATATTTCAAATAGTAGTACTGCAACGTCGCAAAATTAACCATGAAACATGGAAATGGAAAACAACTGAAAATCACCTTTCAGGGATGCAACATTTGAAAAAGGTAATTTCAACAATTAAAATCCCCCATTGCAACAATCCCAACATTAGAACTCCCTTTCTGCAACACATGAATCACCATATTGCAACATTCGAAAATCATCTATTGCAACATCCTAAAAATCCCCCTTGCAACACGGAGAAACAGCAAAAAGGCATACATACAGCAAGAGGGATTGGTTCGAGGTGCAGACTGCTCTAGCCCCTAGCCCATCACCTTCGAGCTAGCGGGAGGGAGAAGAGAATAGAACCCCAAAGCTCGCCAGAACCCTAGCCACCGCCGCGTCCCTCAGATCCAGAGAAGGAGGAGGAGAAGGGCTCAGATCAAGAGGTGAAATGACCTACCTCATCGGAGCCCCCGCCGCCACTGCCATCGCCGTCTTCGTCTCCGGTCGGCGGGAGCAGGAGCCGGGTCGGTGTGGAGCACGGGGTCGCAATGAAGGTCGTGAAGGGGTGGATGGAGGGAGCTCGGGCGTGCGGGCGGCAGCGAGCTGGGCGCGGGCCGTAAGCTGGGAGCGCGTCGCGGGCTGGAGCAAGAGCGTTGCGGTAGTGAGTTGGGAGCGCGTCGGTGAGTTAGGAGCGCGTCGCGGGTGTGTGTGGTGCGCGGCGTCCAGATCTCTAGATAAGGACGGCCGCTGTACGCGCTATAGGTAATTTCTATTACAGAATCTTAAATTAGCACTAACCATCATTCTCATTTTTATTAATTAAAAAGCGCTATAGATCTTTATGCTAAATAAAGAAGCAAATCCAACAACTTTAACCAAGCTAATAGGTCATTCTCATCTTCCTCAGGTGCAGGTTGAATACCCTCATACTCAATTGTTTCTCCTGATGGTGTTGTTACAAGCACCGAACGTTGGGTATACTTAATCACTCCTTTACAAGCAGATAACCATCCATTTCCAATGATAACATCAATGTCCATTAACTCCAAAATAATAAGGTTTGCCTTGAAGTTTACCCCCTTTATATCAACACTTACTTTTGGGCATATGCGGTTTGCCTTCATTTCTTCTTCTGGAGACTTAACTATCACTGGCCTCCTCATTGGAAGCATAGTTATCCTATGATCTTCCACATATTCCCTAGAGATGAATGAATGTGAAGCACTGAGGTCAAACAACACCATAGCAGGGCTGAGTTTACTGGAATGAACCCCACGACAACTTCCTTAGCTCTATGAGTGGTAATCATATCTACATTGTTCAACCTGCCTTGAACGTAGTTTTGCTTTAACTTATTTCCTTGCACCTGCTCCTTATGGACATTCTGTTCTGTCTCAGCAAGCTTCTCAAGACAATCGTTCTTATAGTGTTCAATCTCACCACAATCATAACCTTCCTCACTAGTAGAAGTATTTGTCTTCATGAAGGTGATAGTGGGAGGTGACAGACATGGCTCTTGAGAGATAAAATGCTGCACTTCATCATTGGGTTGCTGATACTGATCCTGATCTGTACTCCCAAGCAGATTCATAGGGTATGACTGACATTCTGGTTGTGTAGCAAAACGGAGACGAGTGTTTCTTAATTGGCGTTGAAGGTCACACTTTTTCTTCTTCTCTTCCATCTCTCGACGCTTGTTCTCATTTACAATTGCTCTTTCCACCAATGTTTTGAAATCAGGATACACAACAATCATCAACTGCAATTGAACTCCATCATTCAGTTCTTTCAAATAGCGTTTTTGTTTCTTAGCATCACTGTCCACCTCTCTTTCATTCATTTGTCGGCCGGGGAAGAGGTGACCTCACCATTGCATGCAAAGAGGTTACAACAACTACTTTCGTTCATGCAACCAAACATACTACTTGCATCTATCGCTTGCATATGTCTGTGAAGCCTTGCAACCAAATACCAGCTCTAATGGGCCAGGATGAGATGAAACAAGCAAGCAAGCAATAGTCCATTGCATCTCTTGAGCATGGCTGCCATGGGGATGCCTGGATACATGCAGGCTGGATGGAGCAGGCAACCAATCACGCCCAAGGTTTCTGATCATCTACTCTGCTTTGGACAACATACAGGAAATAGTCATGATGTTCTAATTCCTCTGTGGGGAATTAGAAGAAAAAAAAAACAGCTACAATGAGATGCTGTAGTTGTACCCAAATAATAGCCGTCGTGGGGAAAAAAGAGAGAAGGCAGCCGTTCCAGCATCTTTACTACTCACTCCGTCCTGAAAGGCTATCCAACCAGTTTGAAGACATATTATATGATAAAATAAATAACATATAACCCTCCTTAATTATCATATTTGGATTGCTATCCACAAAAAATGTTGCTAAGCCTTATGATAAATTTTAATTTAATGAAAATTTTTATTTTCCTATGTTTTTATATGAGCACAAAATACAAAATTAAATCTTTTTAACCCTATTTCAAAAAGAACAATTTTTAGGGTGTTACAATTTGGCTTCTTACTCCATCCTCTTTCCTTTCAATTCAATCCTATTTTGTTTTCTTTTTTTGGAGTTTGTTGAACCAGTAGGCCCCTCCATTTAGCTTTTAGGAAGGTTGATATACCTCAGTTATGTGATTACTCTTGGTAGTTTATGTTTGGTTGAGCTTCTTATTGCTCATTGTTGGATGCAATAAATCATTTGGTGATTCACATCTACCAACACTATAAAACATTTTTGACCGCCCTTAGACAAATCATGTGTCAAAAGAGCACCTAAAGTATCTGGAGAGCTAGGATGGAGAGGAAAATACTTCTTAGTCTCCCATGCAAGTTGACACACTGTGTTAACCCAGATCTAGGTGGGCATGAGAGGCGTCAGGACTGTTAGCTCCCTTTTGGTGCCTTAGAGCAAGGCTAATAATACAGTCGGCTTGCTGGCTGTAAGGTTCCTTGCCGCCTTCTCTCAGCCCACTCATACAGTAGTTAGCTCTTTACAGTTAATACATGGCTCACTTATCTCTCTTACAGACTTTCTTGGTTCTTGTGCCCAAGCCGGCTGTAAGCTTACAGCCCGCTTCTCCTCTCTCTCCTCCCCTCTCTCATTCACCTCAGCATTTAGTCGACTTACAGTCTGCTATTATACTTGCTCTTATACCGTACTGCTGTTGTGTTTAGGTTGCATGACTTCGATGGAGTCTAGAATCACCTGGCCCAGATACCAATGCTAGTTCACTTGTTTGGTTGCCTTTGCTAGTCCTCGTAGTCTGTCATGGAGGCATTTTGTATGCGTTTACTGCTCGAATGCCAAATCCCCAGGAGCCGTCGGTTATTAGATTATCACCGAGGAGAGTACATGGAGTTTCCCTACACCAAACACGCCATAGTATTCAGGATATGATTGATCTAGTCTGACCGTCTATTTACAAGGGTCTGGTCAAGAGCAACACTAACATTATATTCCGTGCATCTTTATTTGTTATCAGAAAGTGTATATCGCTAGGAGAAGTCTCCTATGCCATCATTTCCTGTCCTTCTCTTGTGTTTCTCCCTGATGAAACTGCCACGATGCAGTGGACACCCGATTCTGCTTGTTTGTTTTAGTTGGGCCACGCTGGGGCACAATAACTGATCACACAACGGGCGTCTGTCTAATATGTTATTGTTACCAACTACAAAGGAATGGATATGCTACATAAGCAAAAATAATAATAATAATAATAATAATAATAATAATACCAGATTGAATGAAGACATCATGCGAGTAGGAGATCATAGATTGTTACCACTAGATGCATAGTATAACGATATTGAAATGCTATAAAAAAACCGGTCATGCCATATGATGTTCATCATGTCCATAGGGTGGTGGCAGCACTCCAGATACTTCTCGATACCAAGAGGAAGGTCGTCAAGAAGCTTTTGGAAGATTGAACATTCAATTGTGACCTAGTGTATAATACTAAATGCACGTATTTACTAGTCTGTCGTGGCTCTTTTTTTATACTACGACCTTAATCCCTATTATTTTTATGGTACTTATGATACTAGCGGTAAGAAGGGTAACACAAATAAATCCAGACTGTCAAACGAGGGAAATTGATGTGTTGTATTGGTTTGAATTTGTAGTAGAAGTCCTCTAAATTTAATTTTACCGGTTTACCATTGACTTATAAGTGCTACTATTTGTCGTTCTGTTTTTTTGTACCATGCGGCATGCAAAACCAAAGAGTAACTAATTAACCCCCATGTTAGATGCAATTGACGTCATTGCTCCTTATCACATCATTGATACTAGTGTCTCACTGGTCATTGGCTTCTTTTTCTCTTTTGAAGTAATAATATGGAACAACCAGGTGCATTGATTATTTGCTGAGCTGCATATAAAACACCCTCTGGATGACATGCCATTGACAAGAACATCTAGTGACAAGTATAGTAGCTACAATGATCTGAAAAGGAAAAAAATGAGGCTATAAACCGCATTTCCTCTTCTCCCTGTCTAGTTTAAGAAACTGCAGCTTCAGTTCATACAAAAATGGAGTCATGTTACACGCATTCTTCTTCTGTTTAGGTTCAAAACTTATATCACGACTCAAGTCAATTTATGAATGCCAGGTGTCTAGAAATGAAAAGGGCATCTGGGCATGTGAAGCATCAGCAAACAAGATGGGCAGAAAATAATGCTGCTAGGTTGCTGGATGTTAATGTACAGTCGTTGATGGTTCAGCTGGAGATGGGCAAAGCTTTCGCCACATCCATGCCCAACACCTCTGACTCGAACCAATGAGACTATGCCCTGCTTCACCCGATTCTAGTGTAAATGACAAACAGGCATACTAGGTTCCTTCACACCAGCAGCACCTCCAATCGCTGTCCACGATTCCAGCAATGGCAGCAAATCAGATAAGCCCTTGTTTAGTTGGACCCCAAAATTCAAAAAGTTGCTACAGTACCTGTCACATCGAATGTTTGCGGCCCGTACATGGAGCATTAAATGTAGACGAAAAGAAAAACTAATTGCATAGTTTGGTGGGAAATTGCGAGACGAACGTTTTAAGCCTAATTAGTCAATGTTTGGACACTATTTGCCAAATAAAAACGAAGGTGCTACAGTAGCCCCAAAATCCAAATTTCGCGAACTAAACAAGGGCTAACTTGTACATGCATTTCAGTGTGTTGTCGACCTAGACGAAGATGGCGTTCGGCTGGTAGCCTTTGGGCTGATTTTGGATGGTTTTGGATGATTGAATAGTATTCTGTGAGAGGGAATAAGCTGAAACAAGCTGAAACAAGCGGAAATAAACCGGGACATGACCAGCCAAACGTAAAATTGAGGGCACACGAAGTGCCCTAGATGAAAGTCGTGAAACATGTGTGCTGGCCTGGTCAAAGTCAACAAAGTGCCCTAGCTGGTGGAGGTTACCCCCAAGAAAGAGTTCAAATTTAGCCTCCTCACAAATTGCCTCAGGAAAGGTGCTCTTTGACTACACACAAGAGGCGACTACCACCTCAAGACAGTGCACAGAGAATTTTGACTTTTCGAGTGAATTCCAGATTATAATCAAATTCAAATCATGGCATGAATGATATAAGCTACCGCCTTCTGTCTCTTAGCCTGTCTGTGCAGATCCTCTGTTTTCTATTGGCTGTTCACATTGGAGGTTAATTGTAGGAGGCGTAACTGAAAATAGTGTTTCACCCACGTGTAGAAATTGTCAGCATGTTCGCTTGCTCGTATACGATCGTGGATTATAAGCTGGAACAATATTTTTCTCTCACACCGAACCAGCCAGCAGTAAATAATCCACGATTGTTTACGACGAAACGAATAGGCTGTGTGTTTGTACTAGTGCAGGGCAGACAAGTAGCATGCTTTATCGTAGTAATTTAGTACTGGTACTACGAAATCCTCCTGATTTGTGCACATGCAGCACAACTGCACAACGACACGTACAGGGGTGTAAAACAATCAGTGGCACCATACATACCAACGTCCCAGTGTAAATCCACACCTACATTGACTTGCTGAGCTGCCTATAAAATGCCGTCTGGATGGCAAGCTACATTGCTCTGAAAAGAATGGAGAGATAGATGAGGTTACAGAGCACATTGGTTTTATACCTGTGTATATATACTAGCTTCTTACAAGTCTGAGGCATGTTATGCATATTTTTCCGTGCTTTAGGTTCAAATCTTTTGATCGGGCTAATTTGTGAATTCGAGTTGTCTATCATACTTAAATGTATCATGGCATCTGGGCATGTGAAGCATCAGCGAACAAGATGGGAAGAAGGGAATGTGACTTGGCTGCTAGTATCCACTATACCGTGAGGCATGTTATACACATTGTTTGTTGCCCCAGTATAAAAAAAAATCAGACCACGGGGGATAGCATGCGCCCTACAAGCATTCGCATTAAGGTAGAAAACTCCTCACCTAGTTCGAGAAAACCCCTGAATCTCGTACCCCGTCCGCACACAGGGGCCGTTACTCTGTGAGTGGACCGGTGCCACAAACCTATGTTTTGGGTAACGCGGGGCAGATGAGGGTTTTTTTTTACCTCTGGCACTGCAATTCGCTCCCGTGGCGTGTGACACAAAGAGTAGCTAAAATGAACAAGGCTATAGACCACATTGCTCTTCGATCTCCCAGTCTAGTTCAAGAAGCTGCAACTTCAATTCATACAAAAAATTAAGTCATGTTACACGCACTCTTCTCCTGTTTAGGTTCAAAACTTCATATGAAATCAATTTGCGAAGACCAGGTGGCTATCGTACTTGAAATTAAATAGGGCATCTGGGCATGTGAAGCATCAGCAAACAAGATGGGCAGAAGAAAAGGCCGCTCAGCTTCTGGATGTTAATGTACAGTGATTGATGGTGCAGCTGGAGATGCACCAAGCTTTCGCAACGTCCACGGCCAACACCTCTGATTCGGACCAATGAACCTATGCCCTGCTTCACCTGTTCCAGTGTAAATGACAAACAGGCACACTAGGTTCGTTCACACTGGCAGGACCTCCAATCGCTAGCCACTACTCCAGCAAGCATAGAAAGTTTTCCAAACTGTTCTAAATAGCAGCTTCCATCAGGCCATTTGAGAGAACTTATAGTAACGTTTTAGTGTGTCGTCAACCTAGATGAAACCTCGAGTCTCAAATGTGGACGTAAAATTTCAGGCAATTTGTACTTACATTTCAGGCAATTTGCGGACGTAAAATAGGCCAGATGAAGTACAATAGATGAAACATGTGTGCTGGTCTAAGTCAACTAAGTGCCCTAGCTGGTGGAGGTTACCTCCAAGAAAGAGTTGACATTTTAGCCTCATCACAAATTGCCTCAGAAAGGTGCTCCTTGACTACCCACAAGGCCACTACCCCTCAAGACAGTGTACAAAGAATTTTGGCTTCTCGTTGAATTCCTGGTTATAATCAAATTCAAACTATGGCATGAATAATTTAAGCCAATGCCTGCTGTCGCTTAGCCTGTCTGTGCAAATCCCCTGCTTTTATTGGCTGTTCACATTGGAGGTTGTAGGAGGCGTAAATGAAAATAGAGTTTTACACGTAGGTACAAATTGTGTTTGTACTAGAGCAGGGACAAAGCACACAGCACACGTACAGGGGTGTAAAACTAATTACACAGCACACATCACGCTTTATTACAGTAATTTACTGGAACAATAAAGTCCTCCTGATTTGTGCACATGCACCATAACGACACGTACAGGAGTGTAAAACAATCAGTGGCACCATACATACCAACATCCCGGTGTAAATCCGCACGTCAATGGTTACTTCTAGCTGACCATGTTAGCTAGCTGCATGGGCAGTTGGGAGAAGCTTCCCCCGGTTCCGTTGCTACAGAAATTATTCGAAAGGCCTTCGATCTATTTTTCTTTTCAATTGCAACTTTAGTTGCTCTAAGAAAGGGTTGTAGGCCAGCTAATGGATCTCTCCTTAGAATTGAATTTTAGGTACAATTGCTAGTGCCATACCAACTATGTCTAAAAATATAGAGACGCTTGGTGTTACAAACAGGCCTTGGAACTCGATTTACAGATGCAATTCAAGCCGTACACTATGAGGGCACTTATTAGTTTAAAGGGTTATTTGGATGGGTATCATTACAATTCTCAGAACTTTGAGATGTATCATTAAAATTCACCTATTTTGAGATTTACCATTATAATTCAATGTTTCACTGAGTTTTGCCATTTTTTACGTCTTCCAGCTACTTGGGCCCATTGGTAGGCGTATGCGTACTGTTCGCTTTTCTGTATGGACGTATTTGCCCATGTCCCGAAGTTGAAAGAGCCATGTGCCCGTGGCCCCATCTCTCAGTCTGTTCTCCTCCTCGCGCTCGCTCTGTCTCTCACTCTCTCGTCCTCCCGACGCGGCGACGGCGGCGGAACCCTAGCCGCCGGCGTCCTGGAGCCCGCACCCGAGCCTGCGCCCGAGTCAACTACCGCCGCCGCCCAACTCCACTGCCGCCCGCGCCCGAGCTGTTCTCCCGGACGATTGGAGCCTCTCCAGCGATCCGCCTACCCCGTACCACATCCCGATGGCGCGACCCCTGCCCCACGATGGCGCGACCCAGTCCGTCCCGCCTGACCACGACGGCACGACCGCCTCCGCCTCCGGCCTCCACCGCCTGCACCTAGGGGCTGGGGCTCCTTCCTGCGCGGCTGCGCCTGGGGCCGAGCCCAGCCGACCGACGGCCACAGCCAAGGACCCGCCGGTCGCCGTCCCCCCGCCTAGCCAGCTACGGAGGTGCGGAGCTTTCCCAGGCCGCCTACGCTGCTGCGCCAGGGACGAGGCCAGCCGGCCGGCAGGCCCTTCAGCCCCGGACTAGGTCACGCCGTCGTGGGGCAGGGGTCGCACCATTAGGAGGTGGTACGGGGCCGACGGATCTGAGGGGTCGCCGGCTCGCGAGGAGACAAGATCAGGGAGCTGCGGCGGTGGCGGCCTCTGCCTCGGCGAGTACGATCTGTACTCCCCTCCAAATAAAATCGCTTGGATCGAACGTGCTACGGAGAAAGAGAGAGAAACCCTAGAGAGGGAACTGAGAAATGGAGATGGGGAGACGAGGGGAATTGGAACAGCGTGCGGTGGCTCTTTGTCTAGCTACTGGACGGGGGCAAATACGTCCATACAACAAACAGTACGCATACGCCTGCCAGTGGGCCCAAACAGCTGGAAGACGTAAAAAATGGCAAAACTCAGTGAAACATTGAATTATAATGGTAAAATCTCAAAATAGGTGAATTTTAATGGTACATCTCAAAGTTCTGAGAATTGTAATAGTACCCATCCAAATAACCATAGTTTAAATGGATTTGTACTGGCGGCAAGCTTGAGCCAACAGCCTGTGTAAATGTTTTACACAGGTTTATGTAACACAGGCACCTCTCTTAATTAGTTTCTAAGGGAGGCTTAGTAACATAAATCACATGTACAAAATATTTTTAAAATTCAAATGTTTCCTGACATATTACTACTAAGCTGATCACATTCAAATTTAAATAGTCATCGCAACCAATTATAGAAGCATAATAACACCTTTCTTGTTTCACAAATACAAGCTACAAGGGTCTTGAACCTTTTGTCAAAATATAAGGGATTGTAGGATGAGATAAAATCACCTTCCTTGTTTCCTTCACCTTGATGTTGATTGGTACTTTATTTGCTCACTTTGCATCCTCACTAATAGACTCTAAACAATAGATCTTTCCAAAACAACGAGGGCGTACATGCGACAATTGTCAACTCCCTTAATTTGACCTAAAAATTCATCGATCCCTTGCATTTGTGGGGTGGAGAGAGTAAAGGATTGTGTCTTTATCGGAAGTTAAATTATCCTATTTATTAACCAGTCTTATAGAAAAGCACACAACAACATCTATGACATCAAATGAAAATCATTCATTAGCACAGAAACAATTTTTCGGAGATGGCCAAATAGCATGTGGCACCCTGGCCGCCTCTGTCATTGTTAACCGGGAACTACATGCGGTGCAAAATGCCTGCCTTTGAAAATCAATAAAAAAAACAAAAAAAGGGGCCAGCCAGCCTGGCGCCCATCCCACTATGGAGCCCGCTGCCTCCTCCATTGATGCTACCTTGCCCTAGATCTAGGCTGGATCCACCCAGCGTCATGCTGATCTGCAGAAGGAAAGATGGCGAAGGAGATTAAGGAGAAGGAGAGAAGAAGAGGAACTCACCTAGGTGTGGAGCTTTCTCACAGATGCGTCGCTGCCCCGAAGTGGAGTATCCTCTCCCTGCCGGATACCTCCGTGTGCGCTAGCTAGGGCGCCTCCACATGCGTCGTCGTGGCCGGTGGAGAAGGGGCGGGCCTGAGCACGCTGTGCCGCTGCCGCCCTTGACACACTCTGCAGCCTCATGCACGCCATGCCAGCGGCATGAGGAGAGAGACGTGGATCTGCGATGCCGTGGAGAGAACCTGATCGCCTCTGAAAATCGATGGCTATTTTTGGAGACTGCCTTACTTTTAGGCCGCCTCTATTACTCAAACATTGTCTTCCAAATTCGTTTTTGTAGCAGTGATTATTAGATATATTCTGAAACATATTCTCGTAATATATTTTCGTGTAGTATATGTTAATATTCTTCTGTATAATTAGGGCTAAACTTTAAAATAATTTAACTCAAGACATAGTCCTTTATATCTTAGGATAGAAGGATAGAGGTAGTATATATCTATATTAGCCACACACACACAGAGAGAGAGAGAGAGGGAGGGAGAGAGAGGAGAACGAGCGTTAGTTGTTTTCAGGTAGGATATGGACTTGATGGTCGATCGGCTGGTCGAGGTTCCTTGTTTTTGTGTGCTGTGTCTGGTTCGACTTCGGGGTCTAAGTCCGATCGAGACTCCAAGGCCACGATCGGGCCCTCGTACCAACTGCACGCACCACCCCGTACCCGTAGTATATAGGCGGTTATATATATGTATAAACAAACGTACATACATAAAAGAAGCGACACGACGAGGACTCCTGAGCACCGCGCACTGCAACTACGTAGTTGCGATGACGACAAATCATGTTTCGGTACCCGTCGTCGGCTCCTTCCGTCGTCCGCCGCCAGCGGCAGAAGCGGAGCCATGCTCCGACTCGGACTCCGACCGCGACCACCTGGTGCAGGAGCCGGAGTTCGTGATGCAAGCCATGGACGACCGCTGCCAGCGTGCTCCGGCCGCCGTTCGTCTCCCGATCGTGCAGCCGCCGCCGCTGCGCCATCCCGTGGCCAACTGGGAGCGAGAGGCGGCGGCCAGGACCGAGCGCCTTCAGTACCGCATGCTGGTCCCCCAGGTAATACTGTGTATGTACGGATCAAGATCACCCGATCGAGTCACGTCGGTCGTTTTGGTTAATAAATCTATCTATCATATCGCTGCATGCTTCAATTCAATCTCGTTTAAATTATTTCATCATCAGGAGGTCATCTGCGTCTGCATCCTGGTTTTCGGGAGCATGATGATCTACTTAGCGGCGAACCCCGACATGGTCCCCGACCACTACTACAGAATGGACCTGTTGTCCCGGGCGGTAACAGCCTTTAGTCCCGGTTACCGCGCCGGGACAACGATCCCGGGACTAAAGGTGGAACCTTCAGTCCCGGGTCATCGAGCCGGGATTAAAGAGGGACCTTTAGTCCCGGTTGGTAACACCAACCGGGACTAAAGGACCTCCAGCCGAGCGAACCTGGCGCACCCTTTAGTCCCGGTTGGGGTTACCAACCGGGACTAATTGTTCACCCTTTAGTCCCGGTTGGTAACCCCAACCGGGACTAACGGTTCCTTTTCTTTTTCTTTTTTTTTGTTTAATTTGTTTTCAGTTCAGTTACACGTATTTGTTTAATATATAATATGTTTTTATGTACGTATTCTACGTTGCTAATATAAATACACGCATGCATATAATTACATCTAATTCTCATCTTGAGCATTATTATATTCGAATAAAGTATGAAACTATATATATTATAGATATATATATATATATATGTGTATATACAACACTTTCATAATCTTGTTCTCGAAAATAACGATATCAATAAACATTTAATTTACATCATTTATTCCTTAAGATCAAAGTAGAACTCGCCGTTGGGATTTAGCACTTTTTCTAGAAGATATCCTGCTATTGACTCTTGAACTGCTTTCAGATGGTCTTTTTGCATGACCCTTCGTTTCAACCATTCAGTCTTGCATTTGAAATAAAAGGAAAAGTATTAATACACATATATGTATATATATTCTTTTAAAAATAAATAAATATTGATATATACGTACTCTGAGGACATCTTCAGGAGTTCTTCTTATGTGCGCAGTGATAAATTCACAAACGTAGTATCCACACAAGTTATTACCTGGTTCCTGCCGCAAACACCACTGTACGAGAAGAAGATTATTCTCATCATCTCACACGTAAATTGAAGTACGATATAGTAATTAAACACGTGGGGAAGTGTATATAGTACAACTTACTGGTATTTCAACTACATTAAGTGGTGCCTTGCAATCTTTGCGATGTTGCCGAATAAACTCTTTCCAAACCCTGTGCGACCAATAATGTACGATCGTTAATAAATTATGGCAAAGTCTATTCAATAATAGTTGTGCGCGAGAGATCGAAATTACCCCTGGATAATATCTATCATATCTTGGTATAGTGCCCGTTCTTTTCTCAACGAGTCAAAGATTAGTAACCGACTTGAGTTTAACTCAATGACAATGAGTATCCAGTGAAAACTGCATTGGTTTATACACACACGTACATGCATATAAGTTGTATTGATATTACATAAAATGTGTAGACTACATTATTATTAACACTTACTCAAAGTTGTACGGGAAAAGTATTGTTGTCTTGTCGTGCTGCTTCACGAAGAACTTCATGATATTCCTCTGTGCTTCAGATACCCAGTGGTCCTTGACAATAATATCGGTTTTGAATACGATATAAGGATCAATGAAGCCAACACTGGTGTCTTGTATTCTTTGGAGCTCTGACATCTGGAATCTATATATAAATATAAGTTACATGTGAGGATAATTATATACACGTACGCATGGAAGTGAGTTTATTAAATAAAAGTAAGAATCACTTACAAACAAAAGGAGCTCATGATTGATTTGTCCAGAGCGTCCAAGTGGAATAGTTGATGCAATTCTTCGAAACTAATATGTAAGATGTCATCGCCACGGAAGTAATGATGGTCTCTAAATCTGACAAAGATCCACTGCTCACCCCTGCCACACGCCTGCATGTACCACTTGTTGAGCAAGTACATTTGCGTACCCAATTCATTCAGAGCCGCAGGGTTGTACAGACTTTTGCCATATTTATAAGTCTTCCAGGTATCAACTTCCAGGTTCT
Source organism: Miscanthus floridulus (assembly GCF_019320115.1). Lineage (NCBI taxonomy): Eukaryota > Viridiplantae > Streptophyta > Magnoliopsida > Poales > Poaceae > Miscanthus > Miscanthus floridulus. The sequence continues at coordinate 23,391,665 of NC_089596.1, forward strand.
GGATTGGAGCTTTGCCCGTCAATTGATCCAAGGTTAAACCAGTATCTTTAAAAAAAGCATTAAGGGCTTGAACCGACACTTCTCCAGAGTTGTCTGGTCGATAGACTTCTATGTTGGAACCATATTCATTAGCAACAACAAGATTTTGCATTGGTTGCTTCTGTTGTCCGAGCTGTGGGACATCCTTCCCTGATGCTCTTTTCCTTTTCTTATCTGCATCATGTGACTTCACGAGGGAGCGGTCATAGTCTGATAGTGGCGAAGGCTTATGAAGTTCAATCATCTTTTTCTTGTGAGCATCGACCTTCTGCCTCAGCACATCTCGTGGTATGTAAAAGTACGGCTTCTCCTTAAGCTTTGCTTGACTCTTGTTTTTGATATCTATAAAAAAATCTTTTACTTTTTTGTCTTCTTCAGCTGCTATTTGCTCATCAGTCTTTTCAGGAAGTATTTCTTGAGAAATAACTCTTTTTCTTGGGGTCTTCTTTGCCGCCGGGACCTTAGACGTCTTTGTAGTGCGTCGCTGTGGAGGGGGTGGGGGCGGTGTTGGAGATCGGCGTGGAGGCGATGAGGCCAGTGTTGGTGGAGACCGGCGTGGAGACGTTGGAGATCGTTGTGGAGGCGGTGGGGCCGGTGTAGGAGTTGGAGATCGTTGTGGAGGCGATGGGGCCGGTGTAGGAGTTGGAGATCGTTGTGGAGGCGATGGGGCCGGTGTAGGAGTTGGCGATCGCCGTGGGGATGAAGTCGTCTCGCCCCCCGCGACGCTGTGATGAGATGGGGAATGAATGATTAGGCTAGGCTGGGGAGAGACCCTGCTATAAAAACAATTTGTGTGTCAATTATTTTTGAAGCCAATAGAAAATTAATGGAAAATAATATTTCATTCACTTTCATTCGTACCTAGGGTGAGGTAGGGGAAGCGGTGGCGCCCCAGGAATGATGATGAAGCGTTTGCGCCATTGAATAAATGTCTTCTCTGTTTCTCCTAGTGTCTTCTCCCCATCACCACCTTCAATGTCAAGAGGAACATTGCTGTAACCTTTGAGCACTCTATCGACCGAGACGCTAGCATATCCAGGTTGAATAACTGATCCATGGATTCTTGGTGTCTTCGTTCGGTCTATTGGAGATACAACCCCGACAGCCACCATGATTGATGCATTACCATCTGGAATGTGCAGCTCACATTTTGTTAGAGGCTCGGTAATGTCATCAACAGGGAAGCGCAACCCAGCGTCGTCTTGAATAACTGGCAGCTCCGTAGAAGCACAACTGCTTTTCATCTGACCAACGGGGCTAATGGTGACTCCCGGCGTTGATTGCGATTGCATTTGACTCATTGCTAGCTGCACTTGCCTCTTGATCTCCTCCTGCATTCTTGCCTCAAGAGATTTTTCTCGTTCACGTGATTCAAGCAATGCTTGTCGTGACTCATCAACAAATTGCTCCAATGCACGAATTCGTTCTGCCTCCTCATCCTTCTTTCTCTGGCGGCTTCTGTAGGTATCCTTGTCTGCTGGGAATGCGTGTAGCCACGGAACCGCCCCATAGCCTCTTGTTCGACCACCGTGTTCGGGATTCTCTAGGGCATATGTCAATTCATCCTTCTCTCTGTTGGGCTTGAAAACACCACTATCAGCTTCTTCCCTAGCACGAGCTAGTCTCTGTGTTGCTCTCTCAATTTTTTGGCCGAAAATTAGCTTGCCAGTGTCTGGGTCTAGGCTTCCCCCATGAGCGTAGAACCAATTCTTCGCGCGTTGAGGCCAGTTCTTTTCTATTGTTTCAGGTATGATTCCCTTGGCAGTAATCTCTGCTTCTAGGTTCTGCCACTTGGGAATAGCACTCCTATAACCACCTGATCCCATGCGATGATGGTATTGCTTCTGTCGGGCATTCTGCCGATTCCTCATCACACGTTCCTCACTGTCTTGAGATGTCTTGTATTCTACGAAGGCATCCCAATGGGACTCCAACTTGACAAACGCCTTAGCATTGAAATTCGGCGTAGCATTCTTCAAGATAAACTTTTTATACAATGTCTTCTTCCAACTCTGGAACAATGTTGCCATCTTCTTCATTGTCCAATCCCTCACTAGCTCCTTCAAAGCATCATCTGCTTGTAATGTGAAATGCTGAGTGATATCTCTCCAAGCTAGGTTCTTATCACGATCAGATACAAAACTAACATTAGGAGCAGATATCTTCTGCTTCCATTCACGAGCACTAACTGGGATCCTATCCCTTACAATGAACCCACATTGATTGACATATGTCTGAGCATGTGGTCCCAATGGTTTGCCGGTGTCGGTGTCGAATTCTGATATTATGAAACGGCCCTCTAATGGCTTTTTTGGCCCTCGGACTTTCCTACTTTTGTCGGTGGTTGATGTAGATCCAGAGACCGGCTACATGAGTAGAAACACAACGATTAACAACAAATATACGTACGCATGCATCTATAAGAGATGATAGATAATCGAATATACCTCGCCAGTATTTTCTTGCGCGACAATTTGTTGATCTTCAACCACCGGCATATTCAGGATATCCTCATAATCAGCAAAGTACTGACTCGTGTCATCTACATCCACATTGGTGCCGGCGTTGATAATATCCGCCATTATGTCATCACTCAAGTTATCATCCGGAGCAGCCATTTGTATCTTCAAGATAACACATAGATAGAATTATTATGGTACATAACATAAGTACATGTGATAACACATATAGAATTACTAAATCCAATTAAATATAATAACACATAATATTTCATAAGGATAAACAATAATAAGGTATAGGCTTTGGAATCGAATCAAAAACACTTTCGATCCAAAAACATGGAAATAAGTACATGTATATATATACACATAGAATGATACAATATATTTTCTCTCTCTCTCAACACATAGAAATAAGTGCATATGTCTATATCTCTAGATATGCATGTGATAACACATTGAATGTCTCTCTAGATACAATTTTCTCTCTCTCTCAACACATGAAAATAAGTACATGTATATATACATATAGAAATAATTAAGTACATATGTATACCATATAGAATCTCTCTCTAGATATATATAAGAGATAGAATATATAATTACTAAATCCAATTAAATAAATCCAACATGAAATTAGATAAACTAGTAATAGATAATACATTTTAAAAAATCTAACTAACTAAAAAATTACCTAAAAAACTAACATATATCACCTAACAATCTAACTAACATATATCAATTATCTAATAAATCTAACTAACTAAAAATCTAACTAACATATATCAATTATCTAATAAATCTAACTAACTAAAAAATCTAACTAACATATATCAAAAACTATCTAAAAAACTAACTAAAAAACTAAATAACTACTAAATATTGTTTATTAGTATTATCTAAAAAAACAATGAAAAATCCAACATTATAATCGATCGACGACGGCAGTGAGGCCGGGCGGGCGGGCGAGTTCGACGACGAGGCCGGGCGGGCGGGGCTCGACGACGGTAGACGAGGCCGGGCGGGCGAGGCTCGACGACGGCAGCCGATCGAGAGCGCAGTAGAGATCGAGTTCGACGGCGGTGGGCGCGCGGGAAGCCTCGGCGAGGGAGGGTGGGATCGGGTGCAGCGGCGGAGACGGGATGCGGCGCGATGCGGGCCGGGAGAATGGCGCGGCCGGGTGGGGGTAGACGACGACGGCGGCGCGGCAGGACGAGCTCGACGACGGCGGATGGCGCGGCCGAGACGAGATCGAAGATGAACAGAACAGACGTTCGATATATATAGGCCGGGACCCTTTAGTCCCGGCTAGTAACACCAACCGGGACTAAAAACCCTTTAGTCCCGGCTGGTATTACCAGCCGGGACTAAAGGCCCAACCCTTTAGTCCCGGCTCGCCTTACAAGCCGGGACTAAAGGCTTTTAGTCCCGGTTGGTTTGACCAGCCGGGACTAAAGGTATTTTTGGGCGCGCAACGAAATTGCCGCCCACCCTTTAGTCCCGGTTCTTAGTCTGGGCCGGGACTGAAGGCCTAAAAGTTTTGGCAACCCGCCAACGTAATTGGCCTGGGGTTTTGATTTTGTTTAATACTAGGTTAAACAATTAATTTCATATCAACTTCAATACTTTGCAATATTTATTTTAAAAATACTATTGATTAACTAATTATTTATTGTAAATAGGAAAATTTTGTAACCTAAAGTTTTTAATTTCTTTTATGAATATAGAATATAAATGTTACTAATACTAAGTATTTTGTTAATGCAAAAATATATTTGTAACTTAAAATTAATAAAACTAATATTATTCGATAGGAAATTTATTATCACATTATTGTAACGTCAATGTTTCAATTTTTTTTCGGTTTTTGACCAAAATTGACAGGAAATTTTTGATAAACCTATAAAAATAAAGAAAATATAGTATTTTTTGTTGTACAACTTTTTCAAATGAAAAAATGGCCTATATAAGGATTGTTGTTTTTTCAATTCGACCAAAATTAACAAACTTGGTATTCAAAACTTTTCAATTCGAAGTCATTTAGAGTCCATAATACTAGGGTCAAAGTGTTGTTTTTTCATTTGACCAAATTTGACTTGGTCAAACTTGCTCAAATGAGACACTAAATGACCTCAGATGAAAAAACTCTGAATACCAAGTTGGATCATCTCAGCAAGATCTACAATTGTTACATAGATCATTTTCCCATTTGAGAAATTTTTATCAAACACTAGTCACAATTTTCCTTATCTCTTATAGACTTCTAAAACTATGTCACACACTTGTGAAAATTGAACTACATTTTGTTCAAGCTTTCTCAAATGAAAAAATGGTCTATATAAGGATTGTAGATATTGATGATATGAACAAACTTGGTATTCAAAACTTTTCAATTTTAGACAATCTAGGGTTCCGAAAACTAGTTTGTAGGCGTCAAAATTTAAAAATCATAAATTTGAACCGTCCAAACTTTCTCAAATGGAAAGTTGACCAAAACAACAATTGTAGATCTTTTTGAGTTTAACAAACTTGGTATTCAAAACTTTTCAATTCGAAGTCATTTAGAGTCCATAATACTAGGGTCAAAGTGTTGTTTTTTCATTTGACCAAATTTGACTTGGTCAAACTTGCTCAAATGAGACACTAAATGACCTCAGATGAAAAAACTCTGAATACCAAGTTTGATCATCTCAGCAAGATCTACAATTGTTACATAGATCATTTTCCCATTTGAGAAATTTTTATCAAACACTAGTCATAATTTTCCTTATCTCTTATAGACTTCTAAAACTATGTCACACACTTGTGAAAATTGAACTACATTTTGTTCAAGCTTTCTCAAATGAAAAAATGGTCTATATAAGGATTGTAGATATTGATGATATGAACAAACTTGGTATTCAAAACTTTTCAATTTTAGACAATCTAGGGTTCCGAAAACTAGTTTGTAGGCGTCAAAATTTAAAAATCATAAATTTGAACCATCCAAACTTTCTCAAATGGAAAGTTGACCAAAACAACAATTGTAGATCTTTTTGAGTTTAACAAACTTGGTATTCAAAACTTTTCAATTCGAAGTCATTTAGAGTCCATAATACTAGGGTCAAAGTGTTGTTTTTTCATTTGACCAAATTTGACTTGGTCAAACTTGCTCAAATGAGACACTAAATGACCTCAGATGAAAAAACTCTGAATACCAAGTTTGATCATCTCAGCAAGATCTACAATTGTTACATAGATCATTTTCCTATTTGAGAAATTTTTATCAAACACTAGTCACAATTTTCCTTATCTCTTATAGACTTCTAAAACTATGTCACACACTTGTGAAAATTGAACTACATTTTGTTCAAGCTTTCTCAAATGAAAAAATGGTCTATATAAGGATTGTAGATATTGATGATATGAACAAACTTGGTATTCAAAACTTTTCAATTTTAGACAATCTAGGGTTCCGAAAACTAGTTTGTAGGCGTCAAAATTTAAAAATCATAAATTTGAACCATCCAAACTTTCTCAAATGGAAAGTTGACCAAAACAACAATTGTAGATCTTTTTGAGTTTAACAAACTTGGTATTCAAAACTTTTCAATTCGAAGTCATTTAGAGTCCATAATACTAGGGTCAAAGTGTTGTTTTTTCATTTGACCAAATTTGACTTGGTCAAACTTGCTCAAATGAGACACTAAATGACCTCAGATGAAAAAACTCTGAATACCAAGTTTGATCATCTCAGCAAGATCTACAATTGTTACATAGATCATTTTCCCATTTGAGAAATTTTTATCAAACACTAGTCACAATTTTCCTTATCTCTTATAGACTTTCTAAAACTATGTCACACACTTGTGAAAATTGAACTACATTTTATTCAAGCTTTCTCAAATGAAAAAATGGTCTATATAAGGATTGTAGATATTGATGATATGAACAAACTTGGTATTCAAAACTTTTCAATTTTAGACAATCTAGGGTTCCGAAAACATATTACATAATATCCGTCTCTAAAACATAATATATTAAACATGCATCGTTGTATCATGCGGGCACAACAGTGAATTTCTTCTTGACGTATGACCCTTGGTTATGATCTTGTCGTAACCATGGAGTGTCTTCATCATTTAACATGATGCTTGGATCTTTCTTCACTATGAAGGGTGGAATTCGGACATTTCTTTCGTAATCTTCGGACATGTCTGACTTGTCTTCAATTCCTACTATATTTATTTTCCCAGAAAGAATTATGTGGCGCTTTGGCTCATTGATCATTGAGTTGATGTCTTCGTTTTTTCCTCTCTTTGATTTTGTAGACATGTCTTTCACATAGAACACCTGACTCACATCGGCAGCAAGGATGAATGGTTCCTCTTTGTATCCAATATTGTTGAGGTCCACTGTTGTCATTCCATACTCTTTGTCGACTGTTACCCCTCCTCCGGTCAGCTTCACCCATTGGCACCGGAACAAAGGGACTTTAAAATTAGGTGCGTAGTCTAGTTCCCATATCTCTTCTATGCGGCCATAATATGTTTGTATATTCCCATTTGGATCTGTGCCATCTATGCGAACACCACTATTTTGATTGGTGCTCCTTTTATCTTGGGCAACTGTGTAAAATGTATTCCCATTTATCTCGTACCCTTGGTACGTGAGGATATGCCACGATGGCTGCCTAGCCAACAAATACAGTTGCTCATCAATATTGTCATCGCCTTGACATTCTTTTCGCAACCAACCACTGAAACTTTTCATGTGCTGACGCCTAATCCAAGCTTCAGTCTTCCCTGGAAACTTGGATCGTAAGAACTCCTTATGTATCTCGATGTACGGATGCACCAATGACGAGTTCTGAAGAACTGTGTAGTGTGCTTTATTGAAATAATCGTCTTCCATGCCAATATATGTTTTCTTCCCTAAAGTTCCTTTACCACTGAGTCTCCCCTCATGTCGTGATTCGGGAACGCCAATCGGAGCAATGTCAGGAATAAAGTCAACACAGAACTCAATGACCTCCTCTGTTCCATAGCCCTGGGCGATGCTTCCTTCAGGCTTAGAACGGACTTTCACATATTTCTTCAAGACTCCCATAAACCTCTCGAAGGGGAACATGTTATGTAAGAACACAGGTCCAAGAATACTAATCTCCTTCACCAAATGAACTAGGATGTGTGTCATGATATTAAAGAAGGATGGAGGGAACACCAACTCAAAGCTGACAAGACATTGAACCACATCGTTCTGTAGAGTAGCTAGTTCCACTGGATTGATTGCCTTCTGAGAAATTGCATTGAGAAATGCACATAGCTTCACGGTGGCTAGACGTACATGTGGAGGTAGAATTCCTCTTAAAGCAACTGGAAGCAATTGCGTCATAAGCACGTGGCAGTCGTGGGACTTTAAGTTTAGGAATTTTTTATCTGGCACATTTATTATACCCTTTATATTGGAGGAGAATCCCGATGGGACCTTGATGCTGCTTAGACATTCGAACATGCTGTCCCTCTCTTCTTTGCTAAGCGTGTAGCTAGCAGGACTTAAGTAATGACGTCCATCACCTGTCTTCTCTGGATGAAGGTTGTCTCGTTCTTTCATGCACTGCAAGTCCTGGCGTGCTTCAAGTGAATCCTTTGGCTTCCCGTACACACCCATGAATCCTAACAGGTTCACACAAAGATTCTTTGTCAGGTGCATCACGTCGATTGCGTTGCGGACCTCTAGGACTTGCCAATAGGGTAGCTCCCAAAAGATGGACTTCTTCTTCCACATGGGTGCATGTCCATTAGCATCTTTGGGAACAGATTCACTGCCTTGTCCCTTTCCAAATACTACTTTCACATCCTTGACCATTGCGAGTACATCTTCCCCGGTTCGGTTATGAGGCTTCTTCCGGTGGTCTGGCTTACCTTTAAAATGCTTCCCTTTCTTTCTTACTTGGTGGTTCAAAGGAAGGAATCGACGATGGCCAAGGTACACGACCTTTCGACATCTTTTCAAATATATACTGTCAAGGTCATCAAAACAATGTGTGCATGCATTATATCCTTTGTTTGTCTGACCTGAAAGATTACTTAAAGCAGGCCAATCATTGATGGTTACGAACAACATTGCTCGTAGGTCAAAGTGTTCTTGTTTGTACTCATCCCAGACACGTACACCTGGTTTGTTCCATAAAACTAGAAGTTCTTCAACTAATGGCTTCAAATATACATCAATATCGTTGCCAGGTTGCCTCGGACCTTGGATGAGGATCGGCATCATAATGAACTTCCGCTTCATGCATAACCATGGAGGAAGGTTGTAGATACATAGAGTAACTGGCCAAGTGCTATGACTAGTGCTCTGCTGTCCAAAAGGATTCATACCATCTGTACTTAAGGCGAACCTTAAGTTTCTAACCTCATTTGCAAACTCTGAAAATTCTCTATCTATCGCTCTCCACTGGGACCCATCAGCTGGGTGTCTCAGCATATTGTCTACCTTACGGTCTTCTTTATACCACCGCAACAACTTTGCGTGGTCTTTATTTCTGAACAAACGTTTTAAGCGTGGTATTATAGGAGCATACCACATAACCTTGGCAGGGATTTTCTTTCTAGGACGTTGTTCACCCTCGACGTCACCAGGATCATCGCGCCTGATCTTATACCGCGATGCTTTACATACCGGGCATTCATCCAAATTCTCGTATTCATTGCCATGGTAGAGGATACAGTCATTAGGACATGCATGTATCTTCTGGATTTTTAATCCCAAAGGGCAGACAACCTTTTTTGCTTCGTACGTAGTGGTGGGCAATTCATTTGGCTTCGGAAGCATCTTCTTTATGAGGTTTAATAAATTCCCAAATGCCTTATCGGATACACCATTCTTTGCCTTCCACTGTAGCAATTCCAGTGTTGTACCCAGCTTTTTTTGCCCCTCTTCGGCCATCGGGTATAGCAACTTCCTATGATCCTCAAGCATGCGCTCCAACTTAACTTTCTCTTTTTCACTTTCCCATTCTTGTTGTGCATCACGAATGGCATCGCCAAGAGCATCACCGAGATCATCTTCTACCGCTACCTCTTCTTCATCTCCCCCCATTGTAGTATCATCAAAGGCACCATACTGAGCAATAATGTCATCAATGTCTAAATCTTCTCCTTCACCTTCTTCCATCATGACCCCGCTTTCTCCATGCTTAGTCCAACATATATAGTTTGACATGAAACCTGACTTAAGCAAATGTGAATGAAGACTCATTGAGCTTGAATATTCCTTTAAATTCTTACATAGGGCACATGGACAGCATATGAAACCATCCCGCTTATTTGCCTCGGCCACACCTAAGAAATAGTGCAAGCCCTCTATAAAGTCTTGGGAGCGACGATCGGCATTGTACATCCAATGGCGTGACATAATCTGTATTACACGACAAATTATGAAAACCTTGAACATAATTAAGTATTTTATTACACAACATAAATGACACACACACGGTTGATTAATTAACTAAGCCTGGCTACAACGTAAGCAATCCCAACTATCACTAAACAAACTAAAACTACAATGCACTTCAGTAACATAATTATTTTGTGATCGTACGCAACTAAAACAGACAAATCATTCTTCTGTTGAATATCAATAAGCTTCTCCTGCTGGCTCACTGCCTCATCAGCAGCATCCGCTACCTCAAGCGCACCCAAATTCTGCACGTATGTAGCATAATCTTCCTCCCAGTACCAACCATCGCATCCATTGCCCTCCCACTGAAATTAAAGCCAAAAAATATTTAGTCAAAAATATTCAAGAAAAGCAGGTCAATTAGCCATAATTATAAAATGCGTAAGAAACTCACATCGCGATCCGGGCACTTGTAGAAAACACGACCCTTGTTGGGTCCCTGTCTCTTGACTCGGTACTCCATCACAATCTTCTGCTTACACTTGCCGCAGATAATGAGAGGGAGTTCTGGCCTCAGTCGTTTCGCAACCGAACGAGAGGCCGAGGATCCAGTAACAGTTGTCATCTACTTTCTATACTTATTTTTGTAAACTAGTGTAAATTTCATATTTTCAAATATTCATCAAATTATAGCTCAAAAACATGTTTCAATAAATAACCATCCGTACTAGTTGACCTTGCTTACGTGATCATCTCGACGAGCATTTCTCCACCGGACGGCACCGTACTTGGCCAAGGAAGAGCTCCGATTCTACGAGAAAGGGAACACGGTCTTCCACGACCGTTGCCGCTCTCCCTCGTAGAATCAAAGCTCCTCCTTGACGTCCGTTACCCGCTCGGCAGAGAACATGCTCGCCGACATGAACACGGTCCGCAAGTTCAACTAGTGCGGATTTTCTACAATTTTCTAACAATTTTCTAAGTTTTTCATTTCATGGAAAAATTAATTCTAAGATCACGTAAGCCACCGGGGACGAGAATGGCGCGTGCTCCAGCGAGGACGAGCGAGGCGTGATTTTGATGAACTAATTTAACTTTTGTTTATCCAAACATATATGCAAATCATCATGTGATTTTGAGCTAAAAATGACATATAAAATCATAATAAAGTCCAACATATAAAGTTACACATGCATCTACATCGCAAAATGAGATAAGCTACTGATAAAACATAAGAGGATTAAGTTTGTTACCTCCAAAATCGAAGAGCAACACCAATGGAGGGGGAGAGTGCAAGAACAACAGCAAGCTGAAGAACAGAGGCAGTGAGTTTGAATAATGGAATGGCTCGGGCTCGGGGAGGAAGAATTGAGCAGAATTATAGGCCGGGATAATTAGTCCCGGTTAGGGGTCCAAACCGGGACTAAATATTAATCTTTATTCCCGGGGCATAATCCAAACCGGGACTAAAAGCTTTAGTCCCGGCTGGTATTACCAACCGGGACTAAAGGTAAACCTTTAGTCCCGGTTGGTAATACCAGCCGGGACTAAAGATCCCTGCCCCGCGGACGACCGTTGGGCAGGGACCTTTAGTCCCGGTTGGTATTACCAACCGGGACTAAAGGGTCCTTTAGTCCCGGGGGCAAAAAATGCCGAGGCTAATGCTAAATTGGGACATCGTTCTAAAGTCTGTTCTCTAGTAGTGATTGTCCCCAATATGATAATTTTATGGGGATAAGGGGAGGTATCACCAGTAGAGAAACGACCTTTGATCCCACCTCGAAATTTGGCTTTAGTCCTGGTATTTTTCGTGCTCGGGACTAGAGAGACCTTTAGTCCCGGTTTGTAGCTCCAACCGGGACTAAAGGTCCCTGCCCAACGGCTACTGCGGCAGGCTTTTGCTGCAGAGGACCTTTAGTCCCGGTTGGAGCTATCAACCGGGACTAAAGGTTCACTTTTACTCCCGGTTTGTACCTCTAACCGGCAGTAAAAGTCTACTCCCGGCTGGAGGCTCCGTCCGGGACTAGAAAGGGACATTTAGTCCCGGTTTCTGTCTACAACCAGGACTAAAGGTCCCCTCTTATATACCCCTTGTTCCTTCCCGAGCCCGAGCCACTTCGAGCTCAGTGTTCTTGCTTCATCGCCGGCCTCTCTTCTTCCTCATCACCGGTGATCACAAAATTTCTTCCATTCCTCCATCAATTCTTCGGTTCTAAAGGTTACCAACTTTATACTCTCTTGTTTCATCAGTAGCTTATTTCATTTTGTGGACTAGATATATGTGGGTTTTTTATGGTAGATATTTTTTATTTATAAGCCATTTAAGCTCAAAATCATTTTAAAGTTTGCATATTTGGATGAAGAAAGGTTAAAGTAGTTATTGAAAACTAGTATTGAGCTTTCATTTCTAGCATGCATAGCCCACTTCATGCTTTAGAGATATAGAGAATTTTAGAGTTTTTTTTAATTTTATTTGTTTATAAAATGAGAAATTTATATTATATTAAAAATGAGTATAGAGAGTAGATGACAACTGCTTTCGGGTCCTCGGCCTCTCATCGGGTTACAAAGCAACTGAGGCCGGACCTCCCTCTCATTGCATGCGGCAAGTGTGAGGAGAAGATTGTGATAGAGTACCGGGTGAGGAATGAGTGTCCCAACAAGGGCCGTATCTTCCACAAGTGTCCGGATCACAATGTGAGTTATTTTGTCGCATTTGATGATTATGGTTAATTTATACTTATTTTCATGATGATTTTGATTAACGTTCTAATTTTTGTTTTAATTTCAGTGGGATGGCACTGGATGTTCAGGCTGGTACTGGGAGGAAGAGTATATTGAACACGTGCAAAACTCTCTTGCACAGGCGGCTACGGTGGCTGATGAGGCAGTGATCCTGTGGAAGAAGCCCATATATGTTGAACAAACACATGATCTGTCTGTTTTAATTGGGATTAGTCGCGAAATCCTTATGCTGCTGAAGTGCATTTTAGCTTTAGTTTTTTTAGTGGTAGTTGGGATTGTCTACATTATAGCGAGACTTTCATAAATTAATACCTTGTGTGGTGGCATGCATGTCGTATAATTAACTAATTATGTTCTAGGTTTTAATATGGTATGTATGTCATGTAATGCAGATGAGCCGGCATTGGATGTACAATGCTGATCGCCACTCCCAAGAGTTCATTGAGGGCGTGCATTCTTTCTTACGTGTGGCCAAGGCAAAGAAACGCGATGGTTTCATGTGCTGCCCATGTGCCATATGTAAGAATTTGAAGGAATATGCTAGCTCAAGGAGTCTTCATTCACACTTGTTGAAGTCGGGTTTCATGCCAAACTATATTTGTTGGACGAAGCACGGAGAAACCGGGGTTGTAATGGAAGAAGGTGAAGAACAATGGGACGATGATGACATTATTGTTGAATATGGGGCCTTCAATGATACTGCAATGGGGAAAGCTAAAGAAGAGGTAGGGGCAGAAGATGAGCCCGCTGATGATCTTGGTCAGGCCATTCGTGACGCACAAAGAGAATGCAAAAGTGAAAAGGAGAAGATCAAGTTCGAGCGCATGCTAGAGGATCACAAGAAATTGCTATACCCAACTTATGATGTGGGGCAAAAAAAGTTGGGTACCACACTGGAATTACTGTAATGGAAGGTAAAGAATGGTGTATCTGACAAGGGATTTGGGGAGTTATTGAAAATCCAAAAGAAGATGCTTCCGAAGGATAACGAATTGCCCGCCACTACCTACGAAGGAAAACAGGTAGTCTGCCCTTTGGGATTAGAAATCCAGAAGATACATGCATGTCCTAATGACTGCATCCTCTACCATGGCGAGGAGTACGAGAAGCTAGATGCATGCCCGGTATGTCATGCATCGTGGTATAAGATCAGGCGAGATGACCCTGGTGATGTTGAGGGTGAACGTCCCACGAAGAAAATCCCTGCCAAGATTATGTGGTATGCTCCTATAATACCACACTTGAAACGTCTGTTCAGAAACAAAGACCATGCAAAGTTGTTGCGATGGCACAAAGAAGACCGTAAGGTAGATAATACGTTGAGACACCCTGCTGATGGGTCCCAGTGGAGAGCAATCGATAGAGAATTCCCGGAGTTTGCAAATGACGCAAAAAACTTAAGGTTTGCTTTAAGTACGGATGGTATGAATCCTTTCGGGGAGCAGAGCAGTAGTCATAGCACTTGGCCTGTTACTCTATGTATCTACAACCTTTCTCCCTGGTTATGCATGAAGCGTAAGTTTATTATGATGCTAGTGCTCATCCAAGGCCCAAGACAACTTGGCAACGACATCGATGTGTACCTGAGGCCACTAGTTGAAGAACTTCTACTTTTGTGGAACAGACCAGGTGGATGTGTGTGAGATGAGCACAAACAGGAGCACTTTGACCTGTGAGCATTTTTGTTTGTAACAATCAATGATTGGCCTGCTCTAAGTAATCTTTCAGAACAATCAAATAAGGGATATAATGCGTTCATGCACTGTTTCAATGACATTAAAGGTATATTCTTGAAAAAATGTCGAAAGGTCGTGTACCTTGGCCATCATCGATTTCTTCCTGCGAATCACTCCCTAAGAAAGAAAGGCAAGCATTTTAAAGGTAAGGCAGACCACCAGACCAAGCCAGGCAACCGAACTGGTGAGGATGTACTCAATATGGTCAATAATGTGAAAGTAGTATTTGGAAAGGCACATGGCAGCGAACCTATTTCGAACGACACCGACGGTCATGCACCCATGTGGAAGAAGTCCATATTTTGGGAGCTACCCTATTGGCAAGTCCTAGAGGTCCGTAGCGTGATCGACGTGATGCACCGGACAAAAAATCTTTGTGTGAACCTGCTAGGCTTCATGGGTGTGTATGGGAAGCCTAAGGACACACTTGAAGCACGACAGGACCTGCGGTGTTTGAAAGAACGAGACAACCTGCATCTAGAGAAGACAGATGATGGACGCCATTACTTAAGTCCTGCCAACTACACACTTAGCAAAGAAGAGAAGGAAAGCATGTTTGAATGCCTAGCAAGCATCAAGGTACCATCTGGATTCTCCTCGAATATAAAGGGTATAATAAATGTGCCAGAGAAGAAATTCCTAAACTTAAAGTCCCATGACTGCCACGTGCTCATGACACAATTGCTTCCCGTTGCATTAAGAGGAATTCTACCTCCAAATGTACGTCTAGCCACCGTGAAGCTATGTGCATTCCTAAATGCAATTTCTCAGAAGGCAATCGATCCAATGGATCTAGCTAAACTACAGAATGATGTGGTTCAATGCCTTGTCAGCTTTGAGTTGGTGTTCCCTCCTTCCTTCTTTAATATCATGACACACCTCCTAGTTCACCTGGTGAAGGAGATTAGCATTCTCGGTCCTGTATTCCTGCACAACATGTTCCCCTTTGAGAGGTTCATGGGAGTCCTAAAAAAATATGTTCACAACCGTGCTCGACCAGAAGGAAGCATCGCCAAGGGCTATGGAACAGAGGAGGTCATTGAGTTTTGTGTTGACTTTATTCCCGACCTTAACCCGATTGGTGTTCCTGAATCGTGACACAAGGGGAGACTAAGTGGAAAGGGGACACTAGGGAAGAAACCATATATTGGTATGCAGGACAATTATTTTAATAAAGCACACTACATAGTTCTGCAAAACTCCTCTTTGGTGGATCCGTATATCGAGACACATAAAGAGTTGCTCCGATCCGAGTTTCAAGGGAAGTCTGACGCTTGGATTACGCGTCAGCACATGGAAACTTTCAGCGACTGGTTGCAAAAAAATGTCAGGGTGATGAGAGTATTGATGAGCAACTTTATTTTTTGCTAGGCAGCCATCGTGGCATATCCTCACATACAAAGGGTACGAGATAAATGGGAATACATTTTACACAGTAGCCCAAGATAAAAGGAGCACCAACAAAAATAGTGGTGTCCGCATAGATGCCACCGACCCTAATGGAAACAAGCAAACATATTATGGCCGCATAGAGGAGATATGAGAACTAAACTATGCACCTACTTTTAAGGTACCTTTGTTCAAGTGCCAATGGGTAAAGGCGACTGGAGGCGGGGTAGCAGTCGACAACCAGTATGGAATGACAACCGTGGACCTCAACAATATTGTGTACAAAGACGAACCATTCATCCTTGCCAAGGATGTGAATCAGGTGTTCTATGTCAAGGACATGGCTACAAAACCGAAGAGAGGAAAAAACAACAACGACCCAATCAATGAGCCAAAGCGCCACATAGTTCTTTTAGGGAGAAGAAACATCGTCGGAATTGAAGACAAGTTAGACATATCAGAAGATTATGAAAAGGATGACCGAATTAAACCCTTCACAGTGAACAAAGACCCAAACATCTAGCTAAATGATGAGGACACTCCATAGTTACGGCATGATCATAACCAAGGGATATATGTTAAGAAGAAGTTCACTACTGTGCTCGCTTGATATATATAGTGATGTATTAGACCTATTATGTAATAATTGTGACTTCAGATTTTATTGTCGTGTTTTCATATTTTCTACGGTTTAAATGAATTTTTTGCTAGACGGTGGATTTCCCGTGGAGAATGTGTGATGAAAAAACAAATGATGAACGTTAATAAGATGTGAAAACTAATTTCCTGTCGAAAAACAATAGTTTTAATGATTTTAATTAAGTAGTATATTTTTGCATGGTGTAAATTGTAATTATTATTTACACTACGTCAAATATTTATACAGTAAAACAAAAGAGTTTAGTTTACAAATTTTTGTTGCGTATAATAATGCAAAACCAAGTCCAAGAATTTTTTTTATAATTTTTTGGATAATATTTTATTTATTAGGCAATTAATAACTCTCTGCATATTTATATAAAAGAAATATATAAAAAAGGAAAAAACTTATGGTAATTGGAGAAAGCCAACTGCAACTCCCCTTTTACTCCCGGGTGGATCAACCACCCAGGACTAAAGGTGGAGCTTTAGTCCCGGGTGTATCCACTAGCCGGGACAGATCCTCCTTTACTCCCGGGTGGATCAACCACCTAGGACTAAAGGTAGAACTGTAGTTTTCGCGGCCCGCCCAAATGCCCTTTACTCCCAGGTCGTGGGTACACCCGGGACTAAAGCTCAGACCTTTAGTCCCGATTCTAATAATAGCCCGGGACTAAATATTCTTTAGTCCCGGTTGGTATCTCTAACCAGGACTAAAGGTATCCCTTTATAAACCACGCCCTAGTTCTCTTCCTCTTTGTCTCCGCCATGCCGTCGCCTCATCTTCTCCACCAGATCGATCCAGCAGTGTCGCCGCTCCCAGGCGACCACCCTAGCCTCGCCTCATCAGCGCGCCTCTTCTCTGGCCGGCCAGCGCGCTTCTTCTCCGGCCGGCCAGCGCGCCTCGCTCGTCCTCGCTGGAGCGCGCGTCGTCCTCGTCCCTGGCCCCCACCTCGCTCGTGCTCACCAGAGCACGCCGAGCCTTCACCGCGCTGCCTCACCAGAGCTCGCCCGAGCCTTCCCCGCGCGCGCTGCCTCACCGGAGGGCGGCCGAGCCTTCCCCACGCTGCCTCACCGGAGCTCGCCCGAGCCTTCCCCGCATGCGCTGCCTCACCGGAGCGCGGCCGAGCTACGTTGTAATTAGTTTCTCTTGTATGTGCCTGTCAGTAGCATTGTATGTTTGAGCGTGTTTGAGTTTCTATAAAACGCGACGTGTGGGACGGCGAAGAACTCGTGCTACCGACTCCACGCGGCTGCGGTGCCTAGCGGTGCGGCTCATTTTGTCGTTCGTCATTCAGCTCTGCCGGTCATGGTTTTGCGGTTGCGTTGCTCGTTTCCATCGGCTGCGGTGCCGGTCATGGTTTTGCCGGTCATGGTTCAGCTCTTCGTTCATAGAATCAGAGCCCAAATAGTTGCATTAGTTCATGTTGTTTTTTAAAGATCGGTATAAACGCAGACAACTATATGTATGTAACTGCACACATCCGATGAATAAGTACATAGAAACCATATCTTAGTACCTCCAAGGTGCTAAGCTAACATATCTTAAAATTAACGAAAGAACCAAAGTTATCTCGTTGTTGGGTACGTTGTTTACCATTAAAAAATAATTAACCACAAATACTAGCATTCATGCTGAGACTCAAACTATATGGACATGTTTCACCACAAAGATTCTGACCAATTGAACTATGACCTAGTATTTTTGAGCCTGCGTGATAGGTTGTTCATTTTGTTAACAACCTAAACTCCTAAAGCCTAATATTTGGCTTGTATAACACCATACAGTTCTAATTTATAATATGTAGCAAATATAGAACACATATTTGAGCATGATTTCATAAATTCATAGAATTTATGCATAAATTGAAATTATTTAACAATTAACATAAATAAGTGTCAATAATTCAATATATCAAAGTGGCAACATCCGTATTAGTTGAATTTGTGGACCATGTTCATCTCGGCGAGCATGTTCTCTGCCGAGCGGTAACGGACGTCAAGGAGGAGCTTTGATTGTATGAGGGAGAGCGGCAACGGTCGTGGAAGACTGTGTTCCCTTCCTCGTAGAATCGGAGCTCTTCCTTGGCCAAGTACGGTGCCGTCCGGTGGAGAAATGTTCGTCGAGATGATCACGTAAGCAAGGTCAACTAGTACGGATGGTTATTTATTGAAACATGTTTTATTTTTTATAGATATATCTAGTGGAGTAAAAGCTAGATGGCTGCCCCGAGAGACAACATGGATGAAGAAATGATGAATATTATCAACATCGGCACTCAATTTGCCAATGGTGACCAGCAGGATGTAGATGATGGGAGTCAATACCTGGCTCTTGAAGAAAACCAAGAAAATATTGTGCAAGAAAATACTGGCGAGGTATATATATTTATATATATATTTGAATATCTATCATCTATTATGTGCACACATGATATTTATTTATTCTTTTTTTATACGTAGCCCTCTGGATCGACGACCACAACAGCGAAAAGCAAAAATATTCGAGGCCCGAAAAAGCCATTGGAGGGGCGCTACATAATATCGGAATTCAATATCGAGACAGGCGAACCACTTGGTCCACATGCAAGGAAATTCGTGCAACACTGTGGGTACCTTGTAAGGGACAGACTTCCGATCAGTGCCCGTGAATGGAAGCAAAAGATCAACGAGCCTCGTGTTAGTTTTGTCTCAGATCTTGATAAGAATTTAATTTGGGATGATATCCTTCAACATTTCACGTTGCAAGCGGATGATTATGATGATATCAACGATAATGAATTGAAGGAGCTAGTTCGAAAGTGGGCTATGAAGAAGATGGTCACACAATTCCAGACTTGGAAGAAATCCCTATACACGAAATACGTCAAAGAAGAACCTAACGCCGAATTTCAATACTAGTGGCCCGCTCGTGAAGTTGAGGCTCTACTGGAATGATTTTGTATAGTACAAGACATCAGAAGAGGGTGAGGAACGGGTGAGAAGGAACCAAGAGAATGCCAAACAGAAGGTATACCACCATGGCATGGGATCAGGTGGCTACACGACTGCCATTCCCAAGTGGGAAAAAATGGAAGCGGACATTCTTGCCAAGGGTATCACACCAGAATCACTCAATTGGCCCAAACGCGCGAAGAATTGGTTTTTCGCTCATAGGGGAAGATTGGACCTAGAGACCGGGAAGCTGGTTCATGGCCCAAAACTCGAAAGAGCAACACAAAAATTATCTTATGCTCTACAAGCTAAAGCTATTGGTGCGTTCAGGCCCAATAGAGAGAAGGATGAACTGACGTATGCCATTGGGACTGCTGAACACAGTGGCTGAACAAGAGGTTTAGGACAGAATATTTCTTGGGAGCATGGTTTTCCTAATGACAAAGATACCTACAGAAGCCGGTAGAGAAGGAAGGATGAGGAAGCAGCGCAGATCTGCAGGTTGGAGGAATATGTTCGTGAGTCATGGGAGGCGTTGCTTCAAGCACAAGAGTGCGAAAAAACATGCAAGCTAGAATGCAAGATGAAATCATAAAGCAAGTGCAAATAGCAATGAGTGCCCAAAGACAGGCATCAGATGCAGGAATCAACATTAATATTAGCCCCCTGATCAGTTGAAAAGCAGCTGCGCTTCCACGGAGTTGCCAAATCAAGATGACGCAATGCTACGTTTCCCTATGAATGACATCACTGCACCGTTAAATCATGTGAGCTACATATTCCAAAAGAGAATGCCACAATCATGGTGGCTCTCGGTGTTTTTTCTCCTCCAGATCCTACCAAGACACCAAGAATTCATGAGGCAATAATACCACCTGGATATGTTAGTGTCACAGTGGATAGAGTTAACAAAGGTTTTAGTGATCTGGCTCTTGACATTCCAGGAGGTGATGGGGAGAAGACTCTAGGAGAAGCAGAGAAGACATTCATACTATGGCGCAAGCACTACATCATTATTCCCGGGGTCTCTAGTCCACCGCCGCTTCCTCAATTGCCAAACAATAGGTGTGGACAAAAGTGAACAAAAAAATTTCACTAATTTTCTATTGACATGCATGATTAAAAATAACAATTTCTTATACCTAATTATTCCTTTTTGTACTCACACAGCAGGGTCTTCGCCAACCTAAGTCCAATTATCCAATCTCCAGATCATCATAGTGCTCCAGGAAATCAAGTGGCAACGCCGCCACCGCCGCCACCTCCAAGGAGGTCTCCAACGCCTCCAAGGAGGTCTCCAACACCTCCAAGGAGGTCTCCAACGCCTCCAAAGAGGTCTCCAACGCCTTCCCCGCCTCCCTTGATGACTAAGAAGAAGCCAGCTCCTAAGAGGTCCGCCCCACAAACAAAGCCGTTGGCCCACCAGCTGGCAAAGAAGAAAGCCTCCTCTAATCCAGTTATTCCCCAAAAACTATCTTACGAGAAAAGTGAAAAGGAATTAAAGGATGCAGTACAAAAAGATGTGAAAAGTTTCTTCGAAAAAGTAAGAAAGCAATGAGAAGTGAGGAAGAACCCAGAGAAACCGTACTTCTACCTACCTCCATATCTTCTAAGAAAGAAGGTGGACCAGAAAAAGCGGGAATCTCAAAAGACCCTGCCAAAATCGGACTACGACCGCTCTCTGACCAAGTCCTTTGAGGCGGCGCAGAAAAAGACTAGATCAGGGAAAGGTGTTGCACAACTCGGACAACAATCGCAACAATCAGTCCCCCCTCTTGTTGTTCGTAATGAATATGGTTTGAACTTAGACTTAGACGTTGATTTTGAGGAGCTGGCTCGGTTTTACGAGGAAACTGGTTTGAACCTTGCCCAAGTGCTCGTTGAAGGACCATCTGCTCCGAAAGTGGATCCTTGGAAAAAATTGAAACATGGAAAGAGTCTATACAACCCCGAGGCCTTAGGTGAACTGGGTACGCAAATATACCTGCTAAAAAAGTGGTACATGGCGACGTGTGAACGGGGAGAGGCCTTTGTTCCTGTTAGAGTTAGAAACCAACATTACTTCTGTGGCGATGACGTTATATATGTCGAGTTTGTAGAATTACACCAATTATGCCACCTGGACTCTCTCGACAAATGTCTCATTAGCTGCTATTGTCTGTAAGTGTGATTATTTTCTACTATTAAAGTATATATATAAAGCTACATGTATATATATAAATTATATATCCTCACACTATATTTTTATATATGCAGATATGAGATGACAGAACTTAGAAAGAGAAATGATAATGATGTTGGTTTCATTGATCCAAATGTCGTATTCAAACACCATAACCCCCTGCCTCAATGGAAAGCTGAACTCGAGAAAAATCTCATGAGGTTCTTAGTGAACCAACAAAACAAGAACATACTCTTCCCCTACAACTTCAAGTGAATGTTAAATAATTAATGTCGATCATATGGACATTTGTTCAATTATTTGCTTACTAGCTAAGCTATCTCCATATATATATATGTTGACTCTAGTTAATGTCGATCATATTTATGTATAAAAACATATGCAGCAATCACTGGATATTGATGGTCATCGATATGGCCAATAGTCGGTTGAGCATCTTAGACTCGTTAAGAAAAGAGCAAACAGAGTACCAAGACATGATAGATATTATCCAAGGGTAATTTGGTCTCTCTAGCAACTATGTATACCCCGATCTCTTAACTGCAACAATTATTAAAGGCCAAATTAACTTTTTATTTTATTGGGCACAGTATTTGGAAAAGTTTCATTGAGGAACACCACATGAAACATTGCAAAGCGCCACTGGATATAATCGCACACAAAGTAAGTACTAGCTATATATATATATATATATATATATATATATATATATATATATATATATATATATATATATATAATTCAATTAACAACATGCATGCTTTCAATTCACCGGATCTTTTTTCTCGTAAAAGTGGGTTCTAAGGCAAGAACAGGGGAACAACTACTGCGGATACTATGTTTGCGAGTTCATCATGGCGTACGCAAAAAGAACTCCTGAAGAGATCCTCAAAGTACGTTATATAAATATATTCACAATTTCTTTTGTTGCTCATATATATAAGTAATCACGTGACCAACACACACACACACACACATATATATATATATATATTAATACTTTTCCTTTAACTTTTATTGAAGACTCTATGGTTGAAGGAAAAAGTCATACGACGTGATCAACTGAAAGCAATTCAAGAGACCATAGCAGGATTTCTTAATGACCAGGTCCTCAACCCCACCGGCGAGTTCTACAATGACGTCAACGAAACATGGAAGCCAAACCAGATGGAGTGAATTTGTTATCCCAAGGATATGATAGAATATACAATGCAAGCTTTATTTGTGTGTATATATATATA
This sequence comes from Miscanthus floridulus, assembly GCF_019320115.1. Taxonomy (NCBI): domain Eukaryota; kingdom Viridiplantae; phylum Streptophyta; class Magnoliopsida; order Poales; family Poaceae; genus Miscanthus; species Miscanthus floridulus. Next base: position 23,414,412 of record NC_089596.1, read on the forward strand.
TATTATATGTACATAAAATAACGTACAATATATGTATATGCATGTAATATATACGTTAGTTTCATACTTTAGTTTGTACAAAATGTTCGAACATTATAAATGTGTAGAATACGTATATTACTAATACCGTAGAATGCGTATTCAAAAACCTATTTGAAAACCAAAATGAATCATCAATTGAAAATAGAAACAAAAAAAAGAAAAAAAGGAAACCTTTAGTCCCGGTTGGTAATACCAACCAGGACTAAAGGGCCACCCCATGTGGCCAGGCTGGGAGGCCTCTTTAGTCCTGATTGGTCTTACCAACCGGGACTAAAGGTGCACCTTTAGTCCCGGGCGAGAAGTCGGGACTAAAGGAGGGGCCCTTTAGTCCCGGATTCGTGCTCTCGGTTGGGAAACCGGGACTAAAGGGGTTTCCCAACCGGGAGTAAAGCCTGTTTCTGTAATAATGTATTGGGAACCGCCGGAGATGCTCTTAAGTCTACGAGCATGGGTCATGAATAATCCTTGTGTCCGATGATATTTTGTCATATTTTTTCAATTTTGTGTCAGCTAAAAAAATAGAAAATATGAAATGATGTAAATTTGGTACATGGCACGTAATTGGATCCTCATGCACGATGCAAGTGTGACAAGCTCGTTTCTCTATCCGGACCGGCATGGCAGCCGTAATACATGAGGCTGAAGGTTGAGCTTCTAGAATGTGTTTGGTTACTAGGTCGGAGGGGGTTGGAACGGGTCGAACCCCCTTCGTCCACGTTTGGTTATAAAGAGAACTGGGTTGGGTTGAACCCACATGGGTATATTCCCCTTAGATCCGGGTCTAGGTGAATCCTCCAAAATAGAGGAATCGTTTTGACCTAGTTCCTCTCACACAATCTAATGGAAACGGGGATCCCGATCTTCTGTCAGGTAGAGGTAACTATCATTGTGGCGGAGAATGACACACCGATCTGGCTTTAGATCAAAAGATCGAACCCTGCAATCTTAGCACTACAGCTCCTCTGGTTATCAACCAACTCATGGACCAGGTTGACCTTGCCAAGAAGGCTAATTCCTGACTCCACAACGAAGAACACAAGCAACAACAAGAAAGAACACAACCAAATTGTAGATGAATGATTAATTTGACAAAGTTGGGGTCTCATAAACCGATGAACGGCGAAACTGTTCTTGATAGAATAATTTAAGCAAAATCCAAAACCTAATGATGGCGGTGGCATATGATTATAAAGGTCTTAGGGTCGTCGCCTATCCTGGACGCGCCCCCTAATAGGCCCAAACACAATACACGGTCCAACGGACCAAAAGACGGTGTCACAGCACCCTGGCAGATTCTGGATGCTGAATTATTTCGACGATTCCCGTTGATTCCAAAGAGATTTTGACATGAGACCACTTGGATTGGCTTCCTTATCAAATAAGCTTTCCATCCATATGTGGATCATCGAAAACGGAGTCCGGATGCGTCCTGGGTGACCAGTTTAAGATAGACTGGTCCTGGAGGCCGAGGCAGACTCGAAATCTTGTTGGACCGGGCCTCCGGTTCCTATTGGACATCCTTGCTGATCATCTTCACCTCCACCACGTCCTCTAAGTCCTTCATGACCCTCTCCAATGTTCCTAAGCAAGATAACATCATTAGGTAGTAGTCTATTCTCAAAAGTATAAGAAGGATCGCTTAAGAACGAGCTCACCTCTAAATTGAGTTGGCGCATTCGAGCTCGGGTCATTGGACCTTGCATGATGGTTAGAGGATCAGTGGGTACTTCTGAAGGAGTGATGTCCTCATCATCCTCCCCCTCTTGAAATGGAGTCGTCCTCGACTCAAGCTCATCTTCTTCTCCCAAATAAGGTTTCAAATCTGCAATGTTAAAGGTGGGACTAACCCCGAACTCGGGTGGCAACTCAAGTTTATAGGCATTATCATTTATTTTCTCAATTATCTTATAAGGACCAGCTACTCTTGGCATTAATTTAGACTTACGCAGCTCAGGAAATCTATCTTTTCTCAAATGTAACCAAACCAAATCACCCGGTTCAAGTTTAATCTCTTTTCTACCTTTACTACCAGCAATTCTATACTTTTCATTCATTCTTTCAATATTTGCTTTAGTTGTTTCGTGCAACTTACGAATAAAATCAGCACGCTCTCTAGCATCACTATGTATTCTCTCAGTGGTAGGTAAAGGTAAAAGATCAATAGGAGCACGGGGGTTAAAACCATACACTACCTGAAATGGACTTACCTTGGTGGTGGAATGTTCCGCCCTGTTATATGCAAACTCCACATGCGGCAAACACTCTTCCCACATCTTTAAATTGCGCTTCAAAATTGCTCTCAACATGGTGGACAATGTTCAATTCACAACCTTAGTTTGCCCATCAGTTTGGGGATGACATGTTATAGAAAATAGTAGCTTGGTCCCTAATTTATTCCACAACGTACGCCAAAAATGACTCAAGAATTTTGCATCACGATCTGAAATAATAGTAGAAGGCATACCATGCAAGCGAACGATTTCTTGAAAGAAAAGGTCAGCAATATGAACAGCATCGTCGCTCTTATGACAAGGAATAAAATGTGCCATCTTAGAAAAATGATCAACCACCACAAAAATGTTATCCCCCCCTCTTAGTCCTTGGCAAACCCAACATAAAATCCATAGATATATCAGGCCAAGGAGTAGAAGGAACAGGAAGAGGCATATACAAACCATGTGGGTTCAGCCACGACTTGGCTTTTTGACATGTGGCACATCGAGCCACATACTGCTCTACATCTTGCCTCATCCTTGGCCAAAAGAAGTGTGTGGACAACACCTCCTCCGTCTTCTTGGCACCAAAATGTCCTATCAATCCACCTCTATGTGCCTCCTGCAACAACAAAAGATGAATAGAACCAACTGGAATGCATAGGCGGTTAGCTCTAAACAGAAACCCATCATTGATCATAAACTTATTCCATGCACGTCCCTCTCTACAATTAAGCAACACGTCCTTAAAATCAGGATCAAGCACATATTGTTCTTTTATTGATTGAAGACCAAAAATCCGACAATCAAGTTGGGACAGCAATGTATATCTTCTAGACAAAACATCAGTAATCACATTATCCTTCCCTTTCTTGTGTTTGATAATATAAGGAAAAGATTCAATAAATTCAACCTATTTAGCATGCCTACGATTCAGATTATTTTGAGAGCGAAGATACTTAAGTGATTCATGATCAGAATGAATAACAAATTCTTTAGGCCACAAATAATGACGCCATGTCTCTAAAGAACGAACAAGTGCATACAATTCCTTATCATATGTGGAATAATTAAGAATAGGACCATGCATTTTTTCACTAAAGTAAGCAATGGGTTTACCATCTTGCATCAAAACACCTCCAATGCCAACTCCACTAGCATCACATTCTAGCTCAAAAGTCTTACCAAAGTTTAGAAGTTGCAGCAATGGTGCGTGTGTAAGCTTGTCCTTCAAAGTGTCAAAGGACTCCTCATGTGCCTTTCCCCAATGAAACACCACCCCTTTCTTCGTCAACTCATGCAATGGGGCAGCAATGGTGCTGAAATCTTTGACGAAGTGACGGTAGAATCCTGCAAGACCAAGAAAACTCCTCACCTGTGTGACGGTTTGGGGAACCAGCCGGCTCTTTATGGCTTCAATTTTCATCTCATCCACCTCAATGCCCTGTGGAGTTACAACATAGCCAAGAAAAGAAACTTGATCCGTGCAAAAGATGCACTTCTCAAGGTTACCAAATAAACGTGCATCACGTAAAGCATTAAAAACAGCACGTAAGTGATCCATATGTTCATCAAAAGACTTACTGTAAATCAATATATCATCAAAGTAAACTACCACAAAATGACCAATAAAAGCTCTTAAAACCTCATTCATTAAGCGCATGAAAGTGCTAGGTGCATTTGTCAAACCAAAAGGCATAACTAACCACTCATACAACCCGAATTTGGTTTTAAACGTAGTTTTCCATTCATCTCCAAGTTTCATTCTAATCTGGTGGTAGCCACTTCGCAAGTCAATCTTAGTGAAAATTATAGAACCACACAACTTATCAAGCATGTCGTCTAGCCTAGGAATAGGATGACGATACCGAATAGTAATATTATTGATGGCCCTATAATCAACACACATACGCCAAGTTCCATCTTTCTTAGGAACCAAAAGTACAGGAATGGCACAAGGACTAAGGCTTTCATGTACATACCCATGGTCCAAAAGGTCTTGAACTTGCCGCTGAATTTCCTTAGTCTTCTCAGGATTGGTTCAATAGGCAGCACGGTTGGGCAAGGTTGCTCCCAGAATCAAATCAATTTGATGCTCTATTCCTCTCATAGGTGGCAGCCCCGGGGGTATCTCAGCTGGAAAAATGTCCGCATACTCCTGCAAAAGGTTAGTGATAGCAGGAGGCACCGAGCTAACAATATCATCAAGCAAAAATATAGCTAGTTTGCATACCAAAGCATAGCAAATATCATCATCAGAAATTTCAGCAAAGTCACATTTTGTTGCAAGCATAACACCACCCTTCAATTTAATTCCCTCAGCCTTAGAAATAGAGTAGACTTATCCTTTTTAGGTGGGAAAATAGAATTAGCAACTTGCTGATTTTTAGATTGAACTTCATTCAAACTAGCAGTGCGTTCTCTATCAGCTTGTACAATTTGAGCAGGTGTCAATGGTACCAAAGTAATTTTCTTTCCTTTATGAATAAAAGTGTATTTATTTCTTCTACCATAGTGTGTAGCATCATTATCATGTTCCCAAGGATGACCTAATAAAAGTGAACAAGCTTGCATAGGTACCACATCACAATCAACAGAATCAGCATAAGAACCAATGGAAAATAAAACTCTGAAAGTTTGTGTTACCTTTGCTTTACCATAATCATTTAGCCACTGAATATGGTATGGACGTGGGTGTGGGCATGTGGTCAAGCCAAGCTTCTTGACCAAATCAGAACTCACCAAATTGTTGTAGCTACCTCCATCAATAATGGCACGTGCTCGACGGTTGCTGATGACGAAGAAAATCTGGAACAAGTTATGGCGTTGTAGCTTCTCAGGTTGCTGGACTTGTGAGCTGAGCACCCGCTGTATAATGATGCTCCTATAGGTCGTTGTGGCCTCGTCACCAAGGACTTCGCCGTCCTCCTCATCTGCATCTTGGTCTTCTTCATCCTCAATGTCAGAGGTGCTGATGTAACCATCTTCTGTAGCAATATATGCCCGCTGACTTGGGCAGTCCTTCTGTACATGGCCAATGCCATGGCAGCAGTGGCACTGAATGCCCGAAGTGCGTCCCGTCGATGCAACGAATGAGGAGCTCTTGGTAGGCACCTATAAAGAATTTTTACCTGAATCTAAAGGTCGTGTGGGAGGTGCCTTAGGTGTAGCTGAAACTCTAGAGGTTATTGGTCGCTTGCTCGCTAGTGGAGGCACCCGAAAAGTGGTTGGCTTGGTCAGCCCCGAAGATGGTGTCGAGCGTGGCATGTATGTGGTGGTGCTGACCTTGCTCTTGCTCTGCTGTTCACGCCCCTACAATTCTTTTTCTGCAAGCATAGCAAACTAAAACAACTGGTTGATAGTGTTAAATTCTTTATAATCAACAATGTCCTGAATCTCATGCCTCAAACCCGAATAAAAACGACAAATGTCATCTTCGTTTCCCTCCACAACACTACAGCGCATCAATCCCTTTTGGAGCTCACCATAGTAATCCTGTACAAATTTATCTCCTTGTTCTAAACGCATCAATTTCTTATGCAAGTCTCTATGATAAGAAGGAGGAACAAAGCGATCACGCATAGCTACCTCAAGTTCTTCCCATGTACCAGGTAAAGCATCCTGTGCAGCTAGCCCATTCCACCAAATAATGGCAAAATCCTTAAACTCACTAGTAGCTTGTCGAACTCTATGATGCTCAGGCACAAGGTGGGCGTTAAACTTTTGTTCTACTGTCATCTCTCAATCAAGATATCCCTCAGCATCATAATGACCCAAAAAAGATGGTATTGTGAACTTAATCTTAGCATAAGGATCATCGGGTACAAGGTGATTATTACCTTGATGGTGGTGGACACCACCCATACCTGTCGTGTTGCGGTGAAGACGTCGTCGTAATCTTGCTTGTCAGAAGGCTACTCCACCTATGTTTCTAGCGGCATCATGCACCGTGTCTTCTGGCAAGAGACCATCAGTGTTGCTGCCGGAGACGTCATTGTTGTTGACCGCCACCAATGTTTCCAACTCAGTAACCTTGTCGGTTAGCGTGGAAATTCATTTGTCCAATCTCTCCATACTGTTGCCAATGTTGAGTTCAATGAGTGCCTCAGTGACGCCTTTCTGATGGCCTCATTCATCCTTTTTTGGGCATCCTCTACAACCGCTTGTAGTTGCTCTTGGCTGACACACTCGTTGAAACCCTTAGGATTGTTATCTCCAGTCTGATCACCTCCTGCCATTGTAAACACAAAAAAATAGGAGCAAATGGTGAAAGTTATCCCTAACAAATGACTACGTGGTTGCAGTGGTGTCACTTTTCACAGCAAGTAGAAGCATCTTACCAAGCTCTTACAAAGTTCTTACCAACGCAAGCAGTGGGCGGTACAACCGACGGCTGGTTCGTGATACCTGTGAGGCAGTGGTACCGAGATTGCAAGGCCCTTTTTTGTACTGATCTGAAGAGTTTGTGGAGCTTAGAAGGCACACAAAGAGTAATATATATATCTGGCACACAAGTCAGTAACAGAAAGTAATGCTGAATTATAGTCCAAAGTACTTGTTCTCGTTGCTGGCCTAAAATGTTCCAAGTACCAGGTGTGTGATAAAGTATGGTGGATAGCAAGATGACAGGTGTGTGAAAAACAAGTATGATGGATGGAAATAGTAACACAAACAAGGAACTAGACAGCACACACAAACACAGCTCACTTTAGTCTTCTCTATGTGCTCCTCTAGATATTGTTCCTCTTTTGCCCCTCTCTTTTTTTTCTATTTTTTGGGTTATCGTTGTTTTTTTGGGAAATTTTGACTTTTTATTTTATTTTTTGCTATTTTTTCTTTACTTAGGAGCACAAAAGAAGTAATCACAGAAAATATGAGCTTAAACAAGTGAAAGACGTGGCCTGTGGAAAATTCAGAAAACTTGCTCAAAATTGACACAAACCTTGTGACCACGAAAAGAGGATCTTGTGACCAGTTTTTGACCAATTTAAAAATCTCCGACCCCAACAAAGCGGGGGATGGACGGATCCAAAAAAAATTCTGATCGATTTTGATATATGGAACGTCGAAATCCGAGTTCGTATGCGAAAACTAGACCAGTTTTAAGAACTGGCTCCGAATTAGAGGATAAAACGGGAACAATGTGCACAAAACTGGTCACTACAACAAAGATTTGATGGAAATGATGAGGGAAAACACACGAACTATACTCTAACATGACCTAACCAGCAACAAGCCCTTGACTAGGACACAAACTCAACACGACGGACTTTGAAACTGAAATATGCAAAGGCTATGGCGCGGAAGGTTCTAGGACAGGAAAAACGAGTATGGCACTGGACTATGGAACAAATACGAAACACTCAAACTAGGGAATAAATGTGAACCTGATGGTATACCTTAGCTCTGATTACCACTTAATGGAAACGGGGATCCCGATCTTCCGTCTGGTAGAGGTAACTATCGTTGTGGCGGAGAATGACACACCGATCCGGCTTTAGATCGAAAGATCGAACCCAGCAATCTTAGCACCACAGCTCCTCTGGTTATCAACCAAGTCACGGACCAGGTTGACCTCGCCACGAAGGCTAATCCCTGCCTGCGCAACGAAGAACACAAGCAAGAACAAGAAAGAACACAACCAAATTGCAGATGAATGATTAATCTCACAAAGTTGGGGTCTCACAAACCGATGAACGACGAAACTGTTCTTGACAGAATAATCAAAGCAAAACCCAAAACCTAATGACGGCGGCGGCATATGATTATAAAGGTCTTAGGGTCGTCGCCTATCCTAGACGCGCCCCCTAATGGGCCCAAACACGATACACGGTCCAACGGACCAAAAGACGGTGTCGCAGCACCCTGGCAGATTCTAGATGCTGAATTGTTTCGATGATTTCTGTTGATTCCGAAGAGCTTTTGATGTGAGACCACTTGGATTGGCTTCCTTATCAAATAAGCTTTCCATCCATATGTGGATCGTCGAAAACGGAGTTCGGATGCGTCCTAGGTGACTAGTTTAAGATAGACTGGTCCTGGAGGCCGAGGTAGACTCGAAATCATGTTGGACCGGGCCTCCGGTTCCTGTTGGACGTCCTTGCTGATCATCTTTGCCTCCACCACGTCCTAAGTCCTTCATGACCCTCTCCAATGTTCCTAAGCAAGATAACATCATTAGGTAGTAGTCTATTCTCAAAAGTATAAGAAGGATCGCTTAAGAACGAGCTCACCTCTAAATTGAGTTGACGCATTTCAGCCCGGGTCATTGGACCTTGCATGACGGTTGGAGGATCAGCGGGTACATCCGAAGGAGTGATGTCCTCATCACAATCCTCTCACCGCTCGCTCCCGTTCTCACCCCCCGACCCCGACGCCAGGCGCGACGCGCCATGTGCAGCGCCACCGCCCCTCTCCCGCCACACATCTCTCCCGGCCGTAGCTTCTCCGGAGTAGATCTTGTTGCCGCCGCCCCTCAAAAATCCGGCGGATCCCTACCCTCTGTCGTGCCTGACCGCTGCTGGGCCCCTGAACTCCGCTGTCATAAAATTGGTTGCTAAACCTAATAATGAGCTACCAGATGACCTATTTGACATCTTGAACCAACTTCCTGGTTTTAATTCAGCACACATATCTTTCTACTATGCTCATTTGGTGGCAAATACTCACATTAGCAGAGCTTTCTATAAACTGCCATTTGAGCACAAGTTAAATTGGATCACAATGTTCATTGCTGAGAAGTCTCCTGGAATGTAAGGGTGATTTAGATGTGTGAGATGTTTCTTTTGTTAGAACTTGAATCTTATGTCAGTGTGTAAGCCTTGAACTTATATTATGTAAGGCTTGAACGTGGTGTAACTTGTATTGCCTTGAACTTGTATATGTAAGTAAGGCTTGAACTTGGTGTAACTTGTATTGCCTTGAACTTGGTATATGTAAGTAAGGCTTGAACTTGATTAACGTTGCTCAAGATATATGATTTGGTGTGCCTGCTTGCCGCCTCTGTTGAATTGTTGAATTGGTGTGCTCAAGGGACAGGCTTTTGGCTTTTTTGCATGTGTTTATAAACAGAAAGAAAATGAGAATGTCAATTGTTTGTTTGTTTATCCCTTGAGCAAATGAGAATTGGTGAATTGGTGAAATGGTGTGCTCAACAGACAACTCCTGTTAAGAATTGGTGAATTGTTGAATTGTTGAACGTGTGTGTTGAATTGTGGCAGCTAATGTGTGTGTGGTAATCTCACCAAGAAGGTGAGCATATTCACTGTCCAACCCGCATCTTCAAACCAAACAAGAGATGGAACCACTCCAACCCACTTTATCCTCCAATCAAACAAGAAACTGGGTCCAATCCAACCCTGCAACTAAACAAGAACTGGGTTCACTCCAACCCATGGTCCTAAAACCAAACGCATGCTAAATGATGTTGGCTTGCTCTGCGCTGCTTCCTTGCCACGCTGCCTGCTGCTACTGCTGGCCTATACGAGGGATAGAGGATCTCCCTCTGTCCATGAAAAAAATGCAATTCTCACATCTAAAGAATAAAACAATTCAAATTTTGACTATAATCATATAAAAAGTACTAACACTCATTAAACAAAATAAATATCATTAGATTAGTTATAAAATATATTTTTATAACAAATTTATTTAGAGGTATAAATATTAATATTATTTTTTATAAATGTAATCAAACCTGAGCTAGTTTGATCGGCCATTTTACGAGGGATAGAGGATCTCCCTCTGTCCATGAAAAAAATGCAATTCTCACATCTAAGGAATAAAACAATTCAAATTTTGACTAGAATCATATAAAAAGTACTAACACTCATTAAACAAAATAAATATCATTAGATTAGTTATAAAATGTATTTTTATAACAAATTTATTTAGAGGTATAAATATTAATATTATTTTTTATAAATGTAATCAAACCTGAGCTAGTTTGATCGGCGAGTTTACTGTAGCAATTTCGATTCTGACCACTACCCAGAGAGGAAGTGCACGGCTGGGTTGTGCATGCATGCACATGCGAGAGGGGGAGAGTTAGTGCTAAGGAGAGAGAGAGAGAGGGAGTGGGAGTGGGAGTGCACGCAGCGATGGATTGAGAAGACAGGGCCTGTGTCGCTGCATGGGACGGCACGCGGCTCACTAAGAGTCATGTTAATAATATAGTCGGCTGGTTATCTGAAAATTTACGGTCAATCTATTAGCCCACGTGTTTAATATGTAACCGACTTATAGCCCATTTGCATGTCTCATAGAATTTCATGGTTCTAGTGCATAAGCTGGCTGTAAGCTTACAGTCCGTTTCTTTTCTCTCTCTGTTTCTCTCTTCTCTACATCAGCATTCAGTCTGTTTATAGCCCCTTATTATACTTCTAAGAGGGTGTCAGATTAACAAAATGCTGCAAGCGGCTGCCTAATTGCGTTGCAGGATGGGACCATTCAAGCATGGGAGGGCACGGCTGAATTTTTTATTTTTTAGCCATTTTTTTGAAAATTTTTCACAAATATGCTTCTGGAGGAAAGATTTTAAAATCTGGATTCTTAGCTCGGCACCATTGTTGCTGGCGCCGAGCTAACACGTATCGACGCCAGCGTCCCTGGCGCCGACCTCTTGGGCTCGAAGCCAACGTGGCGGTGACATGGCAGGAAGCTCGGCGCCAGTCACCCTGGCGCCAAGCTCGGCGCTGTAGATCTTGGCGCCAGGGTAACTGACGCCGAGCCTGCCTTAGATATGGGCCCCCAATCCTTTTATCTCTTCCTCTCTCTCTCTCGCTTTTCTCTCGCCCGAGCAGCGAACCGCCGTCGCCGCACGTGTCCTCTCCTCAGTGACGGACCTAGGTTTTTACCTCTGGGTATGCGTAGCAAAAAAAATTCTTATACAATTTGGTAAACAAAAAAAAATTCTTATGCAATTTTTTTACATTAAAAATTTCTACCTATCTCTATGACTAGCGGACCCTAGGGTATGCGATGGCCCACCCTGCATACCCTGTAGGTCCGTCCCTGCCTCTCCTGCACCCAGCCGCCCGCGCGCCCTCTCCCTCGCCGCGCCCCGCGCCCGGCCACCCGCGCCGCACCGCCATCGTTCGGCTGGCAGAATTTTGGCTGAAACTGGCTGAAAACACTGTTCTGACTGAATTGTTGCGAGAGAAAAATACTGTTCCGGCTAAAAAAAGAAGCCGAACAAGCCGAATATGGGGTAAGCCGAACGGGGGACACTTATGAGATGTAAAATCATAGTAGTCCAAAATGATGTGACTCTGCAACAATACTAATTGTTCAGGCAAGGCACCAGGTAACTAATAAGATGCAATCTGATCATGAAAGAAACCATCCAGAATTTTTTATCTGGACCATAAGAATGGCTAGCCCATAGAAAATTAATAAACGTGAGATAATAAACAGCTAGTACGTGTGTTGATCCGGTATTACAGATCCTGGATATGATCGCATTTGCTTGATTTACCTAGACATAAGAAACTAAAAAAATCTGATCAAGAACTTCACAGGTGCAATATGTGCAAGAATCTAACCTGCTCTAATAAAATAGGGAGAGGGATAGTTATGGTTGAAAGCACTACCAGTATAGCCTGCTGCTCATGCAAATGCTAGCCTCCGTGCCAATTCATTGCTCAAATATAGGTTCTTAATTAGTATATATATTAATACAGGCGACTGCATGCATGAACAAACTAATTAAAAGGGACATGCATGAACAAACTAATTAAAAGGGCCCGAAACAGATGAGTGATTTTCAGAAGTACTACTGTCGATGGGAAGTTCACTCAGATCCTTCTTTCATTCATTAATTATTTCATCTGCACTATCAAGCACTATTGGGACAAGATTAAATGCCTATTCAATCATGAAAGAGCACCAGCTAAGCAGCTCACAAAGCTAATGCGAAAAAGTACCAATGCAACATAAAGTTATATTCCTATAAAATAAAACATTAAAGAAATCGAACGTACAAGTCAACAATTGATATTACAAGCAGATGGCATGAGATATCTATCACCAATCCAGCTATTGATTTCTAATTTAATAAAGCTAGGCAGTGAAAATTGCACACCAACAAGAAACGAATACCTGTAAACACTTCCTCGCATGGCTTGTCAAATATATTTAGTTGAAACAACTGTCGACCCTGCATCTCTGACGGAAAAGTACATCTGGGCTTGAGTACAATTGGTGCACTATATTTCATAGGTCGCTATTTAGGAGAACTAAATATGAGTTAATTATAAAACTAATTATACAGATGGAGACTAATTTCCGAGACGAATTTATTAAGCCTAATTAATCCGTCATTAACACATATTTACTGTAACACAACATTGTCAAATCATGGACTAATTAGGCTTAAAAAATTCGTCTCGCAAATTAGCCACAATCTGTGCAATTAGTTATTTTTTCGTCTATATTTAATACTTCATTCATGTGTCCAAATATTCGATGGGACAGGGACTAAAATTTTCTTGTAGAAACCAAACACCCCCTTAGTGCGTGATTTTTTTTTGGAAAGGGTACTGTAGCACTTTTGTTGTTATTTGGCAATTAGTGTCCAATCATAGTCTAATTATGCTTAAAAGATTCGTCTCGTGAATTTCGTCTAAACTGTGTAATTAGTTTTATTTTTTATTTATATTTAATACTTCATGCATGCATCCAAAAATTCAATGTGACGAGAAATCTTAAAAAATTTTGCAAAATGAAGTGCAACTAAACATATCAGCTGCGCATGATGCTGCTGCTCTGCCCAATAATCGGTTGATTGTTCGGAAGGCAGGTTTCACACAATGGAAAATGGGGCCCAACAAGGAAGCGATGCAGTGGTGCCCCGCCTCACCTCACCTGCCTCCAGACTGGGACCTGTTTGATACAGGTCAGAAACGTTTTTCAAATAAGCTATATAAATAGAGTAAAAGTGAGGGTCAAAATAAGCTAACCTAATTCAGATTCTGTTTTTTTAGTATAAATAAGAGATATGAAAATAAACGTGACTAAAATAATCTGCTGATTTTAGTTTATTTTGATCGTAAGCAGCTTAGGCGGCCGAGCCCGAACCTAACCCCAACCCGATCAGAACTTTCTTTAACCAGTTTCAGGGGTGGCCCCTGTCCCGTAGCCGGTGTCCCAGGGCCCAGCCATTTGCTCTGTCTGCCCTAGGAGTATCATGTGAGGCCTGTCAGGATGAGTATACCCAGACAATTTTCAATGAGATGAGCATACCCAGGCATAGTTCCTGTAGCAAAATAATGCATACTGTTACCTCGCCATTAATTTCTTAATCAAGTAGTATGTCAAGTATGTCTGTTGTACGATTGGTTGCCTGGCCCAAGGAATGATGTTTAGCATGGGCTGCCTTTTTCCTTCAGTAATGATAATTAACAATGTTGTGAAGATGGGAATGGTCTATTTTTAATAATATTTACAGCATGTGAAGATGGGAATGGTCTATTTTTAATAATATTTACAGCATGTCATAGGTGGCCGTTTGGAGTCTCAACAAAGAAAAAGGGAATCGTTCCGGTTTCGATTCTCTAGCCAACAGAAACGGGAATCGTTTCGGTTTCGTTTTTCTAGCCAACAGAAACGACCGGCCCCAAAAGGACTTCTCGACTTTCGCGGACTGAACTGCACTAAATGATTTTAGGATTCTTTATTTAGGCCAAGCCCATTACATATTGCAACAATCAGTACATCACTGTTTAAAGCAGACTAACAAATACAATGATCATTCATTATGGTGATACTAATAAACATCGATTAAGCCATCAATTTGAGCACACCACCACCGCATAGATTTCTACGCCTTCCTTCCCATTTTTTCATGGATATTCCCCGCTGCCATCATGCCGATTGCCGGGGCAGCGTCGTAGTCCAGCTGCCGGCGACAGGGGACTGCCGGGCGATAAGGCAGTCCGCGAGGAGCCGGCCGAGCCATCAGCCGGAGCAGGAGGAGAATGGTCGGGCGAGGAGCCGGCCATGGGCAAGTTGGACAAGTGGAGGCGTCTGAGTAAGTTGAGGGCGTAGCTCATGGAGGATGACGACAAGGACATGAGCGCCTCTCTCCGCAGCTCGACGCGAGCGACGCCGCGCATCTGTAAATTGTTGTGGGCGAAGCTGCAGAACACGCCGCGGGTGTGTGCCCCGGTGCACCACTGCGTGCGGTAGGTCGTGAGGTGGCAGCATTGCTCGACTTGGTTGTGGTCGAAGCGGCACCCCACGCCGTACATAGGCGGACCCTAAAGGAGATGAAGTTACAAAGGTGAGTAAAACTAACACTAAAGACTCGTGGCCATAAGGAGATGGAATTTAAATGTGGTAGAACCTCCTGAAATAACACGTTTTCAGAGACGCTCGTGTTCCACCAGACACTAACACCCTGAAAGTTAGCTATACCTGACAGTTCCGTCAAGCACACCCCAAGAGAGAACTCGAAACAATCCATATTTTACCTCTAGAATCCAATAATGAGTACGAGCTAACAATACTTAGTCCATTTCATACAACAAGAGTTCTTGAAAAATATTTATTACAATACCAGAGTTCAGAGTACGATAATTAAACAGCGGAATAAAAATAAACATCTAGCGGAAACGATACAAGGATCCGTCTGTGCCCACCAGAAAAATCCTCCACACAAAAGCTACTCCTCAAGCTGCACCTGCAACAGGGGTAAAATAAACCTTGAGTACACAATGTACTCACAAAACTTACCCGACTAGTGAGAATAGTTTCCCGACTCTCAAGGATATGATAGGCAATATAGGTTTGTTATTTTCTTTTTATTTGCGGAAAGCATTACTAATAGTTTATCCTTAAAGTCAAGTTTTATTAGCAGTCATGATTACTTCATTAGCTAACCATTCTAGGTAAGCACATGTTCTACTTTCAAGCAAGGGTTGAGCAATCAGAACCTGAGCAATCAGAACCATTTCACCATCTTTCATCTTCTAGTTCTTACTATGGTGCTAGACCATAGCCAAGTCGTACCGTCTTATGGAAACGACGATTCGTGAACCAATGTATCCTAGCTGGGTACCCCGAAACACACGCCCCGTTTGTACCCCAGGCACAAACAAGACCAACCCATTACACTCTTGTCACGGGGTCTAGGTCCCCGTCTAAACTTGGACTCTAAGCCCCCACACTTGACACCTGGTCTCAGTATGGTGCTTAGACCTCCACCTTTCTCCGCCTCCAATCAGTTAGTCTGGAAAGAGCCAGAACCCACGACAAGAGCGTAACGAGCCTTCCCACTCCCATAAGCAAGTATGTGCTCAGGATAATAAGTCTGTGACCTAACTACCATCCACAACAACGGACGGTCCTTAATCGACACGAACAGGAAAAACAGTGTAACCAAGCTAAGCCCCGATGACCGTGGGACACAACCTGTTACACCCACTAATATCCATACCATATCCCTGTCCTGTCTCCATTTTCTTTTCATCATTTATTATGAGAGTAATAATAATAATCACCTATTATGAGTAACGGCAGGTTACTCACGCTACCGAAAGACTAAGCATAGCAGCTACTCGAACCTGCACTAGTAAGATTCTTAGGACAGGTATATCTATGCATGTGGTTTTCATAAAATTTCTGTAACGTAAATGCACAACACATATATATATACGTGAATTATAAAATAGAGGTTATTGAAAGGATCAAGATGCCCAAGAGGGGAGGTGAATCGGGCTAATTCTAAAATTCTTTCAATAATTAAGCCCTATGGTTAGCCCAATTAACCTCTTGTGCCTAGAAAGTGTTTCTATTGATCTACCGCATAAAAGTTTAGCAACCTATGTTCCAATCCTACTCTAGCATGGCAATTCTATGAATGTAAATACAAGAATTTAATTGTTCAAGGTAAATGCTCAAAGTAAAGAGAGGAGAAGGAACACGGTGATGTTTTGCCGAGGTATCAGAGAGTCACCACTCCCCACTAGTCCTCGTTGGAGCATCTGCGCAAGGGTGTAGCTCCCCCTTGATCCGCGCAAGGATCAAGTGCTCTCTACGGGTTGATTCTTTGACACTCCGCCACGGTGAATTACCCACAACCGCTCACAACTTGAGTTGGGTCATCCACAAGCTCCGCCGGATGATCATCAAGCTCCCAATCACCACCAAGCCATCTAGGTGATGGCGATCACCAAGAGTAACAAGCACGAACTCTCACTTGACCATGATAAGCCTAATAAGAAGGGTGGATGCACACTTTGCTACTCTTGCTTTCACTAATGAGGCCTCTCTTAAATGCTCAAATCTCAAACACCTCACTAGGACCTTGCTCGTCTTGACACTCTCAAGGGTGTTTCTCAGCTATTGGAATGAGCAAAAGTGATCCCTTGAGTGAATAGAGGAAGTATTTATAACCCCTCATTCAAAACAAACCGTTATGTGTCTCTGCGGGGTGACCGGACGCTCCGGTCAGTTCTCCCTGAAACCCAGTGTTTAAGTTGTGATCGAACGTAGGACAGCGTCCGGTCAGCATTGATCGGACACGTCCGGTCACGATTTTCCCTCTCTGGAACCTTACTGGAGTCGATCGGACGTAGGCACCCAGCGTCCGATCGCTCACCTCTCAGCGTCCGGTCACACCAGACGATTTCACCTTGATCAAATGAACTGACCGGACTCTGCACCGGCGTCCGGTCAGTATTTGACCCTCCATTCACTTCCAACTCACAATCATATGTGAATGAAGTTTGCTCCAATTGATCTAAGGGCTTTTTAGGAGTTACCTAGTGCTAGTTTTGACAAGTGTGCACCACACCTAACCCACTAGACTCACCAAGGTCAAGCTACCCATCCATACCCCCCTTAATAGTATGGCCAAAGGAAAAATAAAGTCCTAAACTACTCTAAGTGTCTCTTCAACACCAAACGACACTTAGAACTAGTCCATCCTTAACCTTGTCGTCCATCCTTTGAAAACCAAAACGATTTCCATCGTAGGGGCATGACAACCATGATTGCCCAATCAATTTCCATTACCGTGACCTAACTTAATTGCCTCTACAAAACACATGTTAGTCACAGTAATCACGTATTGTCATTAATCACCGAAACTCAGCTAGGGCCTAGATGCTTTCAATCTCCCCTTTTTTGGTGATTGATGACAATACCACCTCGAGTATGTGAAAGAGATGAGGTTTTCAACATGCTTGGTTCATATAAGCTTTTGACAATAAGAACAAAAGAGTTAGGCAAGCTTATATGACCCAAGCCAACATAATGTACTCAATAGATATGAAATAAGCATGAGTACAAGAAATAAAGCTCATTTGCATCGGAGTAAAACATGGAAGCAAAGCAAATGAGCATAGCACAAGTGATATGACATGTAAATAATTCAAAATAGAGAGCACACATGTCACATATCACATAGATATCACTATCACATAAATATAGTCCAATGCATGAAAGTAAACACATGAATGCATAATAGTGTATCACACATAAAAAGCCAAATAAAATAGATAAGCTAATAGATAAACTCTCCCTAAATGTAACGCCCCCTAAGTCTAACATACTCGATCCTTCTCCCCCTTTGGCGTCAAACACCAAAACCTAAGGGTCGGTCGGCGGGGCTACAGCGGACGAGTCAGGCGCTGAGGTGCGAGGAGCGAGCTGGAACTTTGTGCCATCATCATATGATCCTGAGCTCTGAGCTGTATGACCCTTTGTAGCTGGAAGCGACGTTGAAGTGGTCTGGGTCAGATCAAGAACTGGTGCGGCCTGAGACTCTACAGGTATGACTGACGCATGCGGCTCTGATGATTCAACTGAAGAAGGGAGCGTCTCTGTAGTCCTGGTAATAGGTGCAACTATGGAAGGACCAGGGACATGTAGATATGGCAGAGTAGGCTGCCCTGTCAACTCACTAAAGGTAGCACCAAGGCTCCTAGAAACTATAGTATCTGTCACAAGCACCGAGGAAGTCTGAGCTGCTGTGAAGCCCATCTAAAAAGGTGTGAACTGTGGGGCTGGCACTGGCGAGGCAAACCACTAGGACACCTGCTCTATGGGTGAAGGAAACTATGCTGGTGGCTGTCCCTGACTCTGAAGCCCACTGGGCTGTAAAGTTGGAGTCGTAGAAGTGGTGGCAGGTTGGCTGATCTGGGGTGGAGGCTGTGGCGGTGGAGCCCCAATAGGAGTAACTACATGCTGCATAAATTCGAGTAACTGCTGCTGCATGAGAAGTTGTTGCTGATGCATGGCCTACTGCTGCTGCTGCTGAATCGTCTACTGCTGTCGCTGGAACTCATCCTGCCTGGTCTAAAACTGTGTAACTGTAGCAGCGGTCTCCTGGGCCTAGCGAGCCTAATCCTGCCTCATCCTCTCAAGTATGGCAAGTATAGCGGGGTGTGTCTATGGTGCAGGTGGAGCTGAACTAGAGCAACCGGCCTCATGGTCATGATGTTGCGGAGGCATCTAAGGGATATCCTAATAGTCGTCATTTGAACTGTCTCTATGGTCGCTCTCGACCATCCCCTCTTGCTGAGCATCAAACTGCTCCTCCTCTATGGCTGCTATACCCCTGATAGTCTCATCCTGCTAGGCTATAGTCTCTGGCACCTCTAGACAATGGCACGGCTGGCTAGGTGTCCTCACCGCACTATGCCAGAGCATCTGAGTCATGTTGTATGTAGGGAACTCTATAGTAGCACCACTATACTCTGCCAGCATCTCAGGTGGCCTCACAGTAACTGCCCTATGGATCAAGAATGTAATCCAGTGAGCATATGGCAGCTACCTGTGACCTCTGAAGCCCTCTGTAATAGTATCCTCCATCTCTGATAGTAAGAGATCCCAAATATCAAAAATAGTCTGCTGCATCAGAGAGTTCAGTAGCCATAACTGTATGCAAGTCAGGCCCTCACGATATCCCATCCTCGGAAGCAGGGTCCTTCTCATAATAGCATCAAGCACTCTAGCTATAGGAGTGAGATCTCTAGGTGTCTTGCTCGACCCCTCGCTGAAAGGCTCTATGAAGCAATGGCAGACTAGATCTGTAGGGGGCACAAGACCGCCGTGAGGGCGTCCAGGAGGCTCTGTCTGTCCATAGCACACCTCATGTAGTCGGATGGGCTGCTCCTGAAGCCTGAGTATCTCTCTGACCCTAAAACTCATCAGCCTGTAATCTTTGCCTCTGAATGCAAAGTGTATAAATCTGTGCTGCAGGTCAATCCAAAGTATAGCATAGAACTCACAAACCCAAGATAGAACATATAAGCCTATCCGTCTGAGTAAGTCTATCAGCCCTGACAAATAAGATAGGTAAGGGTGAATATGCTCTCCAGCTGCTACAATGGACTCAATGTTGCACACCCTCTAAGACCTGAATGCTGCCCCACTGTTAAGATATGCATTATAAAAATCTTCCTGCAGTGGTGTGTAGAAGCCCTCTGATGCACGCTTATCCCGCCTTGGTGGAAACCACTCCTCGAATTGAACGAACCTGAGCTACTATACCAGCTTGGCCGTGGTGGTCCTCAAATCCAAGTGAGTCACTAGAGGCAGACCTTGTGGTCTAGGTGGTGGACGAGAACCCCTCCGCCGTGTCTCTACCCTCAGTGTCACCTAGGTACGGGTATGACTAGAGTGCTGAAGCTATGGTGCCGACTCTATCTCCTCTGCCTGCTCTCCCTCCTGAGTCTGCTCTGCTGGCTGTGGCTCCTGCTGTGACTCCCCCTGAGGCTGACTCTCATCAATAGTGACACACCTTCCTCCAACCATGGCTATCCCAGCTGGACCACCATGACAACGCTCAACCTGCTCAAGTGTAGTCCTCTGTGTTGGTGAAAGCTGATCTGCAATCTGGACTCCACTTCTAGCACCTTCTGCCTCTGCACGCTCTGCGGCGGTTGCAACTGTGGCTGCTCTCGCTGTGTCAGCATCTGGATACTTGCACTTCTTCGTTGCAAGCTTCTTCGTCGCCTTGCCTTTTGCCTCAGAAGGCAGGCGAGGCGGGGGCCTCGGATCCTCATCACCGGGACCACCTCTAACATTCTTGACACGAGCCATCTAATGGAATTGAAAAGAACAACTGCACTAACAAGAATCAACTGCCAACTGTCACTTTCGAGGCTTGGCCTCGATCCGTACTCGCGAGCTTGGCCTTGAGTTGACTGACAACTGCCAAAGTGACATCAGAAACACTGACTCGTTGCACGTTAGAATAGATTAGATATGAATAATTTCAATATACATCTAGAGATAAGAAACCCTAAGAAGCAAGCATTAGATATGAAATTGGAAATGAGGGCTTGCTACCTGACGAACCGACGAATCGACGAGAAGAGGAACGAATCGGGGAACCATCGGATCGGCTAGGGTTGGGATTCCAGTGAGGCTATGTAGCACTGGATCGTGAAGCAATGCGGTAGGGGAGGCCCTGGCGTGAGCTAGGGCAAAAGCGCGGCGGTGCTGTTGCTACAGGTGAAGCATAGGCGCAGGGCATGGGACGGCGGCGGCACGGAGAAGGCACGGGCACGGATGGCGTGGGCACGGGACAGCGGTGTAGTGGGCGGCGCTGGCGTTGCTAGGGCACGAGCATGCGGTGGATGTGCAGTGGAGCAGAGGCTCGGGCAGGGATGGCGGCGGCGATGTAGGCGGGATAGGTCAAAACACGTGCGCGCTGCGGTTATATGGTGGCCCCCGACCGAGCTGCATAAGGAAAGAAGAAAAGAGTCCATGATCCAAACATTTTCTACTGACCGGATGCTCTAGTGGCAAAGACCTGACGCTGCCAGCTAGAGTCCGGTCGACTCTAGAGAGGTCCAAAACCCCTGGAGCCACGACCGGACGCCTTCGATCGTGACTGATCGGACGCAGCTAGAGTCCGGTCGATCCTGCCTTCGTCTTCTTCGCTTGACCGGACGTAGGAACGCCATCTGATCGGACGCTGAACAGCAGTGTCCGGTCACTCCATCACAGCATCGGTTCACCTCTTGTGAACTGACCAGACGCTGGACTTCATAGTTCGGTGCAGCATCCTGTCACTCTTTTCTAGCAAATCTTCAAAGTTCCTTTATGCTGCCTGTTCCCAATCAAGTCCCAACTTCAATAAGATCCAAATAAACATCAATTGGGATTGATGTGAGTGACCTCTCTCAAACCCTCAAAATTTTCAAAGTATTTTGCCTTAGGCTATAATTCTTTTTAAGAAAATAGGCAATAAAAGAGTGATTTGAAGAGAAACGACAAAACAACATTCATGCTTATGCAATGCAATACTTGAAAGTAAATCTAGTTGCTTGTCAAGTTTGATCCAAGGTTAAGCTTCTTCACATGTTTTTCGGCGGTTATCTTAACCATGTTAGACAAGCCCTATATGCATTACCAAACATTAAACATGTCGTATATTACAATGCAATGCAAGGAACAACATAAGCTCATTTTTTAGTGAAGTTGCTAAAATCAAGAACATTGAGCTCATTCTGTAATCTACAAAATGTTGCCTCATCTAGCGGTTTAGTGAAGATATCCGTCAATTGATCCTCGGTCCTTACCCCTTCTAGTGAAATATCATTATTAGCAACATGATCTCTAAGAAAGTGATGATGGATATCTATGTGCTTGGTGCGAGAGTGTTGAACCAGATTGTTTGCAAGTTTTACCGCACTTTCATTATCGCACAAAAGAGGTACTTTTTTCTAGAACTACACCATAGTCTAGCAAAGTTTGTTTTATATAAAGTATTTATGCACAACAAGCACCCGTGGCAGTGTATTCCGCTTGGGCGGTGGACAAAGCCACACTATTTTGCTTCTTGGAGGACCAACAAACAAGTGATCTACCAAGCAAATGGCACCCTCAGGATGTGCTTTTTCTATCAACTTTGCAACCGGCATAATCCGAATCGGAATAGCCAACTAATTCAAATATAGCTCCTTTGGGATACCAAAGGCCAATGCTTGGTGTGTGCTTAAGATACCTAAGGATTCTTTTAACGGCAATCAAATGAGTTTCCTTAGGATTTGCTTGTGAAATCTAGCACACATACACACACTAAACATGACGTCGGGCCAAGATGCGGTTAAATATACTAAGCTACCAATCATAGAGCGGTAGAGAGTTTGATCAACCGTGTTACCTCCCTCATCTAGGTTGAGATGTCCATTGGTTGGCATTGGTGTCTTGATTGGCTTACATTCATCCATTTTGAACCTCTTGAGAAGATCCTTGGTGTACTTTTCTTGAGAGATGAAAATTCATTCTCTCATTTGCTTGACTTGAAAACCAAGAAAGAATGTAAGCTCACCAATCATTGACATCTCGAACTCCTTCGACATCAATTCACCAAACTCTTTACAAGAATCTTCATTTGATGATCCAAAGATGATATCATCAACATACACTTGACAAATGAGGATATATCCATCAAGCTTCTTGGTGAATAGTGTGGTGTTGACCTTCCCAATAATGAAGCCCTTCTCAATGAGGAAGTCCCGAAGACGATCATACCAAGCTCTTGGGGCTTGCTTAAGCCCATATAACGCCTTGGACAACCTATAAACATGATTAGGATATCTAGGGTCTTCAAACCCGGGAGGTTGATCAATATAGACTAGTTCATTAATAAAGTCATTTAAAAATGCACTTTTCACATCCATTTGATATAGTTTCATTTCATGATGTGATGCATATGCAAGGAGGATACGAATGGCTTCTAGTCTTGCAACCGGTGCAAAGGTCTCTCTAAAATCCAAGCCTTCAACTTGAGAGAACCCCTTTGCAACTAGTCTTGCCTTGTTCCTCACAACAACGCCTTGATCATCTTGCTTGTTGCAGAACACCCACTTGGTTCCAATGACTCTTGCACCTTTTGGTCGCTCTTTAAGAGTCCAAACTTCGTTGCGGGTGAAGTTGTTCAACTCCTCATGCATGGCATTTATCCAATCTGGATCTTGAAGAGCTTCTTCTACCTTAGTAGGCTCAAAGCAAGAGACAAAAGAGCGATGTTCAAAAAATGAAGCAAGTTTTTGAGATCGAGTCATTACACCCTTTGATGGACTTCCTATGATGAGATCTTGTGGATGAACTTGTAGTAGAGGTGAATTTCTTCTATCAACCACTTGAGGGGGAGGTTGTGGAGCATCAACATCTTGTGCCTATATCACCATTTGCTCATGGGGGACATGAGTATCTTCATTTTCTACTCTCCCATCTTTTTCACCATCTTGTGGCACACTTGATGAAGAAGGTGGATTAATCACTTGTACATCATCTTCATCATCTTGTGGCTTGATGTCTCCAACCGAAATATTCTTCATGGCCTCCCTCAATGGTTCATCACCTACATCATCAAGATTCTCATGTGCTCCTTGGGAGCCATTAGATTGATCAAATTCCACATCATATGTTTCTTCAACCAAGCCAGTGGCATGATTAAATACTCTATATGCTTTGGACTTTGATGAGTAACCAACAAGAAAACCAATATCACAACATCTTTGAAACTTCCCTAGGTGTTGCCACTTCTTTTAGAGGTAGCATTTGCAACCAAACACCCTAAAGAAGGAGACGTCCGACTTATTCCCATTGAGTAACTCATAAGGTGTCTTGCTAAGAAACTTTTGAAGGAATAGGCGGTTGGATGCATAACATGTGGTGTTGATAGCTTTCGCCCATAGAGCTTTAGAGGTGTTGTACTCATCTGGCATTGTTCTTGCAAGAGTGATCAATGTCTGGTTCTTTCTCTCAACTACACCATTTTGTTGAGAAGTATATGTTGCGGAGACCTCATGCTTGATCCCAACTTCATCACAATAGGCTTCTATGTTCGTGTTGTTAAATTCTTTACCGTTGTCACTTCTAATCTTCTTGAGCTTCACTTCAAAATTCATTGTGTGCTCTCTTAGCAAACTTCTTGAAGCATGATGCAACTTTGGATTTGTCATGAAGGAAGAATACCCATGTATATCTTGAATATTCATCAAAAATCACAAGACAATAAAGATTTCCTCCCAAACTCTTGTATGTTGTTGGTCCAAATAAGTCCATGTGAAGGAGTTCTAGCACTCTTGTGGTTGACATGAAAGCTTTTGTTGGATGAGTATTTGCAACTTGCTTGCCGGCTTGACATGCACTACAAAGCTTGTCCTTCTCAAACTTCACATCCTTCAACCCTCTCACCAAATCATTCTTCATTAGCTTCTTGAGTGAGCTTATCCCAACATGAGCAAGTCTTCTATGCCATAGCCACCCAAGTGTTGTTTTGGTGAATAGGCATGTCTTCAAGTTAGCATCTTTGGAGGTGAAATCCACTAGATATAGGTTGTTGTATCTAAATCCTTTAAATATCACTTGATCATCATCCTTCTTAGATACAAAACTTCCTTCTCGATAAACAAGCATTAGAAGCCAAGATCACACAATTGTCCAATAGATAGCATGTTGAAGCTCAATGAAGCAACATATAGCATATTTGAGATAGAATGATCATTTGATATTGTCACTTTGCCCAATCCTTTAACCTTGCCCTTTGGATTATCTCTAAATGTGATTATTTCTTGTCCATCCACTTCTTCATCTAGTGAGGTGAACATACAAGGATCACCGGTCATATGTTGTGTGCAACCACTATCAATTACCCAATAACTTCCACTGGTCTTGTAGTTCACCTACACACAAGAGATCAAGCTTTAGGAACCCAAACTTGTTGAGGGCCCTTCACCTTATCAACAAGTGACTTTGCTACCCAAATTTTCTTAGGCCTATTCTTGTTGGGAGGTCCTAAGAACATAACCTTCATCTTTCCACTAAAGTCCTTTCTAAGCATGTAATGAGCATTGAAAGCAAAGGGTCTAGCATGCTTGGGCAAGGATTATGGTGGTGGAGTTTGGCACTCATGGGCAAAGTGGCCTTCTTGTCCACACTCAAAACATCTCTTTGGCTTTGGCTTTGACTTGTGTTGTTGTTGTTGAACTTGAGCCTTCTTCTCTTGGTTTGCCAAATACCCAATGCCACTTCTATCCATCTTCATGACGGTGTTCATTAGTAGCTCACTTTGAAGATGCTTGCCTCTTGTGAACTTGCTCAATCCAATCTTGAGATGCTCTTTCTCCAACTTGAGCTTCTTGTTCTCTTCCTTGAGTGCATCATTATTTTTCTCTTCCTTGAGTTTCTTGTTCTTTTCTTTGAGCTTCTTATTCTCAAGAATCAAATCACCATCATGATCAAGAGTTTCTAACACAATAGTGTTGTGGGTTTTGATCTCTTTAAGATCTTTCTTGAGCTTTTCATTGTCATTCTTGAGCTTGACATACTTACTCATCATAATTATCGGTCTCAACCACTTGCTTGCCCTTGCTACTAGAACTTTGCTCAATGCTCTCAATGATCAAATCATCACATGATGTAGCTATATCAATCTTAACAACATCGTTAGTAGCATCATGTGGCTCATTAGATAAAAATTCTTGAGCAATAACAAGATTATCATGATTAATCTTAAGATTGGTATATTCTTCTTTTAGCATAATATGGCTAGTGATGAGCTCATTATGTATCCTCTCAAGTTTATCATGTTTATCTTTAAGCTCTTTCTTAGAAGATTTGAGGTCCTTGAGTTTGGATGACATAGCATCATTTGATTCTCTAAGCTCAACACTAGCCTTTTCCGCTGTATCACATTTAGCTAAAAGAGAATCATTCTTAGCTTCTAGCTTTTCATTCTTAGCTATAGTCTTTCTAATGATCTTAGTGTATTGATTTAGCAATTTAACAAGATCATCATAAGAAGGTGATTCATACTCATCATCATCACTATCACTATCACTATCATCATTGTTAGCATGATCATCACCACTACTATCATCATCATTTGATACCTTGCGTTCACCTTTGGCCATAAGGCATAGGTGTGTAGAGGATGATGGAGGTGGTGTCGATGAAGATGATGAAGAGTCAATCACAATGACAGCCACCTTCTCATTATCACTATCATCATTGGATGAGCAACTTGATGAATCAATGTCCGTGAGCCAATCACCGACGATGTATGCCTTCCCATTCTTCTTCTTCTTGTGGAAGTCCTTCTTACCATCTTTCTTCTTGTATGGCTTATTCTTCTTCTTCTCATCTTCATCACTTGAGTCATCTTTCTTGCCCTTGTTCTTATTCTTGTACTTGTCTTTCTTGGGCTTTATGCATTGATGTGCTAGATGACCAAGTTCTCCACAATTATAGCAATCTATCTCCGAGATTGGCTTCCTTCTAGAGCTAGTGAAGAACTTTTTCTTGCCATTGAACTTGATGCCACTCTTGTTGAGCTTCTTTAGCATCTTGGTGGTTCTTTTCACCATGAGAGCAAGACTTGCATCATCAATTTCATCATCACTTGAGCTCTCATACTCAAGCCTTGCTTTGCCCTTCTCTTGGCTAGCTTTGAATACTAAGTCCTTGTCTTTCTTCTTAGTAGAGGATGAGCCATCTTATGGTGTGATGTGCATCTACATCTCATGAGCATTGATCATTCCCAAGATTTGTGTCGGTGTAGCGGTAGAAAGATCACCTTGATGATGCACGGTCACAATATGCCCATATTTGTCAATGGGGAGGACACTCAAGATCTTTCTTACAACATCGGATGGTTGCATTTCAGTGAGTCCAAGCCCGTTGACCTCATCTACAAGAACATTCAAGCGTGAGTACATTTCATTAGCACTCTCTTTAGGAAGCATCTCAAATGAATCTAGCATTTTCATGACAAGATGATAGCATTCCTCACACTCGCCCTTAGTTCCCTCATGGAGCGCACAATGTCCGACCATAGTGCATGGGCGTCCTTGTGGTTCCTCAACCGATTAAACACATCTTTGCAAAGGCCTCTAAAGATGGTGTTTCGAGCCTTTGCATTCCATTTCTCATAATTTACCTCATCGCCTTGTAGGTGTGTTGCATCCTGAGGTTTTGGGAAGCCTTGTGAGGCGGCTCTAAGTATTCCAACATCTAGAGCTTCTAAATATACCTCCATGCGGATTTTCCAATATGGAAAATCATCCCCCTTAAAGACAGGAGGAGGACCATCCCCGTGAGACATCTTTCTCTAGACGGTTAAGTCTAAATACATGAGCATGAGGCTCTGATACCCATTGAAAGGATCAAGATGCCCAAGAGGGGGGTGAATTGGGCTAATTCTAAAATTCTTTCAATAATTAAGCCCTACGGTTAGCTCAATTAACCCCTTGTGCCTAGAAAGTGTTTCTATTGATCTACTACACAAAAAGTTTAGCAACCTATGTTCTAATCCTACTCTAGCATGGCAATTCTATGAATATAAAGACAAGAATTTAATTGCTCAAGGTAAATGGTCAAAGTAAAGAGAGAAGGAACGCGGCGATGTTTTGCCGAGGTATCGGAGAGTCGCCACTCCCCAGTAGTCCTCGTTGGAGCACCCACACAAGGGTGTACTTCCCCCTTGATCCGCACAAGGATCAAGTGCTCTCTACGGGTTGATTCTTTGACACTCCATCACGGTGAATCACCCACAACCACTCACAACTTGAGTTGGGTCATCCACAAGCTCCATCGGATGATCACCAAGCTCCTAATCACCACCAAGCTATCTAGGTGATGGCGATCACTAAGAGTAACAAGCAGGAACTCTCACTTGACCATGATAAGCCTAATGAGAAGGGTGGATGCACACTTTGCTACTCTTGCTTTCACTAATGAGGCCTCCCTCTTGGATTCTCAAATCTCAAACACCTCACTAGGACCTTGCTCTTCTTGGCACTCTCAAGGGTGTTTCTCAGCTGTTGGAATGAGCAAAAGTGATCCCTTGAGTGAATAGAGGAAGTATTTATAACCCCTCATTCAAAACGAACCGTTATGTGCCTCTACGGGGTGACCGGACACTCCGGTCAGTTCTCCCCGAAACCCAGTGTTTAAGTTGTGACCAGACGTAGGACAGCATCCGGTCATGAATTTCCCTCTCTGGAACCTTACTGGAGTCGACCGGATGCAGGCACCCAGTGTCCAGTCGCTCACCTCTCAGCGTCCGGTCACACCAGACGATTTCACCTTGATCTAATGAACTGACCAGACTCTGCACCAGCGTCCGGTCAGTATTTGACCCTCCATTCACTTCCAACTTGCAATCATATGTGAATGAAGTTTGCTCTAATTGATCTAAGGGCTTTTTAGGAGCTACCTAGTGCTAGTTTTGACAAGTGTGCACCACACCTAACCCACTAGACTCACCAAGGTCAAGCTACCCGTCCATACCCCCCTTAATATTATAGCCAAAGGAAAAACAAAGTCCTAAACTACTCTAAGTGTCTCTTCAACACCAAACGACACTTAGAACTAGTCTATCCTTAACCTTGTCATCCATCCTTTGAAAACCAAAATGATTTCCATCGTTGGGGCATGACAACCATGATTGCCCAATCAATTTCCATTACCGTGACCTAACTTAATTACCTCTGCAAAACACACGTTAGTCATAGTAATCACGTATTGTCATTAATCACCGAACCCAACTAGGGGCCTAGATGCTTTTAGTTATGCACCGGGCTTGCCTTGGGCAGGTGTGGTGTCAGCTGAGTCAGTCGTCGGTGGCTTTGGGACTTCCTCCCTCATGAGGATCTCCTCCTCGTACTCCTCGATGATCTTCTTGAACTCGTGATTGTCGGTGGTCACTATCTCCACCAATTCGTTCTCTACATGCATGCGATGATGATGCAACACTTAGCATTTAGGCAACAACAACTAATGCTAACTATCATCTTCATCAAGCAGGGTGTTGATTCAACTAACAAAGCCTTAGCTTGGCAAATTAAGGATATATCTTTATTTCTTCTAGTGATTTAATGTATATTGAAACAAAGAGCATTTAACTACCCTAATGCTTAGTCTACCCTAAGGCTACAAAAATTACAATGAGCACGTAATAATACGATGAAGCTACTATAAAAATTTTAGGACTAAAGCTAGCACCAATTTACCACAAAAATTCCTACAATGATTAATTTAATAATATGAAGCATTCTCAAACGATTTAATAGCTCCTAGTATCAACATGTATATATATGAACTAAATACACCAATAGATAGGGCACAATTTTATGAACCTATCAAAATTTGTTTCACAATTTTTAGACACCTACATGATTTTATATTCATTACCAAAGATCAGCTCAGAAAATAAATTAGAAAACTATTTCTAATTCCTTATGAAAAAAGAAAAATGAATTCTCCCGCGCGGCCCACGTGACACAGCGCGCGCGAGCGTGCGGCAGCCCACGGTGCGGCCCATGCGAGGCCGGTCTGCAGTGCAAGACGGCCCACAACAAGGGGAATCCTGTGCGCGCTGGTGATTTAGCAAAAGAGACCTCGAACTTCTCCCAAATTACAACTAAGTACTAACACTATTTTCCCCTCTCTCAAACCTTTTCACTTAACCCCCTGGCTTTATTGGAATTCCACCGCGCACGCCCTCGGCGACTCAGCACATGGCAACGCGGTGGCTGGTGACACAGCGCGGCTGCTCCGGCCACCTAGGACCTACGGTAGACCACCTAACAGGCCGATCACCATCTCTAACCCGAGTGGCTATGCTAAGCGGCGGTGCGGGGTGACCCAACTTGCTGGGGAAGGTTGCAGCAGCGCGCGGCCATCTACGATGGTGGCGCCACTATTCCAGTGAGCTAGGGTAGCTATAGACCTAATTGGTTAGCGCGTGAGCATTAGGAGGCTACCATGGATTAGGCTGAGGTGACGGTTGGGGCAGTGGATGACAGAGGAGGGCTAGCCACATGCGGCCAAGCCATGCGGCGACGCACCGCGGTGGCACGATCGTGTTAGCAATGACAGGGAGGCGGTAGCAGTTCCACTAGCGTGCGCAAGGTGGAGAGGCAAGGCGAAGCTAGTGGTGTAGGTGAATTGGCTTGTGAGGGATGGTAGGAGAGCTACCCACATCCATGGCCAAACGCGGCCTTACCAGCACGGCGGTAGGGAAACTCCAAAATTGGAGCTTGGCAGTGCCGTCTTCATGTCTAGGTGGGATCGAGCAGTGAGAGCACCTGATGGTGAAGACGTGGATGCGCTGGATTGAATGGAGGTGATCTCTCGGTGGCCAATTGATGGCGCGGCTTGACAACGACAGTAGAGAGAGACGACATGGCAAGTGGGCTCGTCTCGGTCTCGCCTTGGTGGGACGTGGTCAACATGATCGTGGAGGCAAGCGTGCAGATGCAATGGAAAAGCGCGCGCATCCCCGACCGGCATAGCCCGTGCGGCCACAGAGCCATAAATGACAAGGTTGGAGAGGGAGTCCTTCAATTTCCTCCACTTCCTCAGGAACTCGTAAACACTTCTTTAATTGAGAAACATGAAAGACATTATGTATTGCTGATAAAATATCCAGAAGTTGGAGACGATAAGCAACAGTACCACACCGTTCCAAAACTTTATAAGGTCTGACATAACGAGGAGCTAACTTTCCACAGACTCCAAACCATTGCACACTTCTTATCAGGGATACCTTTAGGTACACATGGTCAGCAACTTCAAACTGCAAGGGTCTTCTTCGCTTGTTCGCAAAAGTTTTCTGACGATTCTGAGCTACCTTCAAATGACTCTGAATAACACTAACTTGCTCTCGAGCTTCTTTGATAAAATCAGGTCCAAAATAACCATGATCACCCACTTCAACCCAGTTAAGAGGTGTTCTACATTTCTTACGATACAGGGCCTCAAAAGGTGCCATACGAATGCTTCTTGATAGCTATTGTTATAAGAAAACTCAGCTAGAGTCAAGCATTCATCCCACTTCTCTGGAAAAGAGATGACACAAGCCCCTCATTCAAAACGTAAATGCAAGACAAGAAATGTAATTGCTCAAACATAAATGCATGGGTATCAGAGAGTCGCCACTCCCCACTAGTCCTCGTTGGAGCACCCATGCATGGGTGTAGCTCCCCCTTGATCTGCGCAAGGATCAAGTGCTCTCTACTGGTTGATTCTTCGACACTCCGTCATGGTGAATCACCCACAACTGCTCACAACTTGAGTTGGGTCATCCACAAGCTCTGTCGGATGATCACCGAACTCCCAATCACCATCGAGCCATCTAGGTGATGGCGATCACCAAGAGTAACAAGCACAAACTCTCACTTGACCACAACAAGCCGAATGAGAAGGGTGGATGCACACTTTCAACTCTCCTTGCACTAATGAGGCCTTAATCTTGGATTCTCAAATCTCAATCACCTCACTAGGCTCTTGCTCTCCTTTGCACTCTCAAGGGTGTTTCTCAGCTGAACAAATGGGCAAGAGACCTCCCTTGGATGAGTGGAGTAAGTATTTATACCCCCTCATTCAAAACATAACGTTTGGAGGCTAAGTCATCACTCTACGAGGTGACTGGATGCTCCGGTCAGTTATCCCCGCCACTATGTCAGAAAGAGCCATTAAGTTCTGACTGGACTCTGACCTGCATCCGGTCAGCACTGACCGGACACGTTCGATCAAGAAAAACACTCTCTGGAACCTTATTGATGTTGACCGGATGCTGGCACCCAGAGTCCGGTCACTTCACTGTTCAACGTCCGGTTAGTTACTGAATCCTGACCAGCGTTTGGTCAGCACTGACCGGACGCGTTCGATCAGGAAAATCCCTCTCTGGAACCTCTCTGGAGTTGACCGAACGTAGGCACCCAGCGTCCGGTCACTTTTCACTCAACGTCCGGTCGCAACCAGATGACTCCAGTTGATCAAATGAACTAACCGGATTCACCCTTCAGCGTCCGGTCACAACCAGACCAGCGTCGGGTCAGTCATTTGACCCTCCATTCACTTCCAACTCAAAATCCTATGTGAATGAAGTTTACTCCAATTGATCTTAGGGCTACTCCTGAGCTACCTAGTGCTAGGTTTGATAAGTGTGCACCACACCTAACCCACTAGACTTACCTAGGTCAAGCTACTAGTCCATACCCCCCTTAATAGTATGGCCAAAGGAAAAACAAAGTCCTAAACTACTCTAAGTGTCCCTTCAATACCAAACGACACTTAGAACTAGTCCGTCCTTAACCTTGTCGTCCATCCTTTGAAAACCAAAACTATTTCCATCGTCAGGGACACGACACCATGATTGCCCAATCAATTGCCGTTACTGTGACCTAACTCAAATTGCCTCTACAAAACACACGTTAGTCATAGTAATCTCGTGTTGTCATTAATCACCAAAACCCAACTAGGGGCCTAGATGCTTTCAATCTCCCCCTTTTTGGTGATTGATGACAACAGAACCTCGAGTATGTAAAAAAGATGAGTGAGGTTTTCTGTATGCTTGGTTCATATAAGCTTTTGACAATAAGAGCAAAGGAGTTAGACATGCTTATATGACCCAAGCCAACATGGTGTACTCAATAGATATGAATTAAGCATGAGTACAAGAAGTAAAGCTCATTTGAATCAGAGTAAAATGTGAAAGCAAAGCAAATGAGCATAACCAAGTGAGATGATATATATATAAATCAATGTAGAGAGCACACATGTCACATACGTATCACAATCACATGTATGTAGTGCAATGCATGAAAGTAAACGTGAATGCATAGAGTATCTCACACATAAGAAACTAAAAGTAATGAATCACATGCTCCCCCTAGATGTACCGCTCCCCCTAGATCTAACATACTCGATCCCTCTCCCCCTTTGGCGTGAAGCACCAAAACCTAAGGATTAGACGGTGGGATAGGAGCAGTCGAGTCGGGCACTAAGGTGCGGTGAGAAATCTAGAACTGAGCAGCAGCATCCTCTGACCCTAAGCTCTGAGCAGTCTGACCCCCTATCGCTGGAAGTGAGGGTAAAGCGGTATGGGTCTGCTCAGTAATTGGCATGGCATGTGACTCTAGAAGTATGACTATAGGAAGTGGAGCCACATCTATTGTTGTCGCTGCCGCTGAAACAACTGAAGTATCTGGCTCGGATGATGCAACAGACG
Organism: Miscanthus floridulus; assembly: GCF_019320115.1. Classification (NCBI taxonomy): domain Eukaryota; kingdom Viridiplantae; phylum Streptophyta; class Magnoliopsida; order Poales; family Poaceae; genus Miscanthus; species Miscanthus floridulus. Next base: position 23,447,649 of record NC_089596.1, read on the forward strand.
ACGGGATCATCTCAGTAGTCTTGGTAACAGAAGTAGTTGTGGTAGGAACAGGGACTCGCAACTCTAGCGGTGTAGGCTGCCCTATAAGTTCACTGAATGTAGCAGCAAGACTCCTGGAGACTAGGGTGTCAGTCACTAGCATTAAGGAACTCTAAGGTGGAGTGAAGCCCATAACAATAGGGGTGAAGTGAGGACCCTAAGCTATCATTGGTGAAGCAAACCACTGGGACACCTACTCTGTAGGTGAAGCAAACTAAGTAGCTGATGGTCCCTGACTCTAAAGCCCACTAGGCTATACACCTAGAGTCATTGAAGTGGTAGCAGGCAGGCTGATCTAAGGTGTAGACTATGCAAGAGCAGCCCCGATAGCAATAAAGACATGCTGCATGAAGCCAAGTAACTACTGCTGGATCATAAGCTGCTGCTGCATGGCCTACTGCTGCCTCTTGAATTCATCCTGTCGAGCATGAACCTAAGCCAGTACAGCTGCTGTCTCCTATGCCTGATGTGCCTAGTCCTATCTCATCTGCTCAAGTACTGCAAGAAGTGTTGGATCTATCTGTGGTGCCTGTGGTGGAGCAGAGATGGAGCTACTGGCCTCTCTGTCATGTGGTCAAGGAGCCATCTGTGGAATCGGATGATAATCATCATTAGAGTTGTCACTCAGGTGGCTCTCGACCACACCCTCCTGCTGAGCATCTAGCTGCTCCTCCTCTATCGCTGCAATGCCCCTGATGATCTCATCCTACTGGGCTGCTATCTTTGGGACCTCTGGACGATGGCTCAGCTAGCGAGGTGTCCTCGCACTACTAGGGCGGAGCATCTGGGTCATGTTATATGGAGGAAACTCAGTAGTGGCACCTGTGTACTCTACCATCATCTCTGGGAACTTCTATGTAACTGCTTTTCGAATCAAGAAGGTGATCCAGTGAGCATACGACAGCTGACGGTGACCTCTAAAGCCCTCTGCTAGTGTATCCTCCATCTCTAAAAGTATGACACCCCAAATATCAAATATGGTCTAAGATACTAGAGAATTCACTAACCATAACTGAATGCGAGTCAAGCCCTCATGATAACCCATCCTCACACTACTACAGAAACGTTTTCCGCGGCGGGCGAATTTGCTTTTGCGCAGCGGGCAAACGCGTCCACCAGCGTGAAAAGGTCACGGTAAATCGTGGCCTTCCCGCGGCGGACCGCTTTGCTCGCTGCGGTTAATCGAGTTCCTGCGGCGGGCATGTTAGGATGCCCGCCGCGGTTAAACGTTTCAAAAAAAACAAAAAAAACCCAGGAACCCACCGGCAAGCCCATTCTCGAGCCCACTGATGAGCCCATTCACAACCCAATACTGGCGCCACCGCACCTCGCTGGATCCGCCGCCGGGGTCTCCACCTCACCGGATCTGCCGCCGGGGAGGTCATCCTTGCAGGATCTGCGCCATTACCACAGGTTGGGGCCGTCTCGCCTTGGATCTGTGTCGTCGCCGTGTGGATCCATGTCGTGGGAGCAGGGAGTAGATGCGGCCGCCCTAGATCCACCGCCGTGTGGATCCATGTTGTAGGGACTCGACGCGGCCGCCTGGATCCACCGCCGTGTGGATCACCCGTCCCTGCACGCCACGCAGCTCCTCGCCTACGAGAGAGAGATGAGGGAGGTACTGAGAGGAGAGAGAGGGTGGGAGAGAGAGGGAGAGAGAGATACCAGGCATGGCGGCGTGTAGGCATGGTGCTCCATGTCCTTGAGGATCTCGTCGAAGTAGCTGTCCATGGAGCAGCTGCTAGGCGGGTCAGTGCCGAGCGCCGGGCACAGGTACGTGTCCGAGTTGGACAAATCCAGGTCCCCGTCGTCCATTGCTGCTGTGGGAAGGCGGGCGGGCGGGCGGGCGGGCGCTGGGCAGTCAAGGGCACATCCACCTGGGAACATGACAAACCATCGGAAAATTGTAAGTATTAGTGCTCCGTCGCTACTCCGGAGACAAACGGATTCGAGGCAGCGGTAGGCGAACAGATTCTACCAGAGACAAACGGAACGAGCAAATCCATCGGAGTGAAGAGCGGAAGGGGTTCCTTGCCTACCACCAGCAGTGGGGGAAGGCCAATCCAAGCCCCGGATGGGCGGCGGTTGCGACGACGAGAAGGGGAAAAGGGGCGGAACGGACGGAGACGAAGGGGAAGAGGAGTGGATGAATCTAGACGGGGACCTGTTGCGCGTAGGGCGGTGGAGGGGAATGAGAGGTAAGAGGACTGAAACCCTAAGTGTTCATTTTATACCAGTCCCGCTACGGGCCTCGCCCTGGGCCTATTGGGCCTCGGACTTAACCGGGGCGGGCTTTATAGGATGCCCACCGCGGTAAATCGATTTACCGTGGCAGACCTCTTAATATGCCCGCCATGGAAAATAGGTATTTTCCGTGGTGGGCATATTAAGAGGTCCACCACGGTAAATCGATTTACCGTGGCGGGCAAAAGTGTCCGCCTTAGTAAATAAAAAATGCCCGCCGCGGTAAATTGTGGGATTTACCGCAGCGGGCAAAAATAGGAGCCCGCCGCGGAGAGCGTTATCGCAACGCTGCGCAAATTTGTTTTTGTAGTAGTGTCAGGAGCAAAGTCCTCCTCATAATAGCATTAAGAAGCTAAGCTATAGGAGTAAGGTCACATGGTGTCCTGCTCGACCCCTCGCCAAATGGCTCTGTGAAGCATGGTCGGACAAGATCTGTGGGTGGCACAAGTCCACCATGAGGGCGTCTCGAAGGCTCTGTCTGACCATAGCAAACCTCGTGAAGGCGAATAGGTGACTCTAGAATCCTGAGAATCTCTCTGACCCTTGTGCTCTAGAGCCTATAGTCACAGCATCTGAATGCAAAGTGAATGAATCTGTGCCTCGGGCCAATCCAAAGAGAAGAGTAGAACTCATGGACCCATGATAGAACATAGCGACCAGTCCATCCAAGACGATCTGTCAACCCTATTAGATATGAGAGGTGAGGATGGATATGCTCATCTACAGCTACAACAAGTGACTCAATGGAGCAGACTCTTTGGGATCTGAAAGCAACTCCACTATTCAGATAAGCATTATCAAAATCCTCCCACAGTACTGTATAGAATTGCTCTAAAGCACGCTCATCCCGCCTCGTCTAAAACTAGTCGTCAAACTGCATGAAGCGGAGTTGCTGCACCTATTTGGCTATGGCTGCCCTCAAGTCAAGGTGAACGACGGGAGGTGGACCCTTGGTCTAGGAGGTGGACGAGAGCCCCTCCTCTGTGTCTCAGGCTTCGGTGACACCTGAGTACGAGTACGACCAGAGCATCAAAGCAGTGGCTGTGCTGCCTGCTCTGTCTCCTCAGTCTGCTCTGCCTGCTGAGCACCCTCTGTCTGCTCTATTGGCTATGTCTACTGCTCTATCTCCCCCTAAGGCTGACTCTCCTCTAAAGAGACACGCTGTCCTCCTAGCATGACAGTCCCAGGTGGACTACCATGAAGAGTCTCAGTCCTCTCGATGGCGGCACTCTATGCTGGTGACAACTGATCAGCAATACGAACACCACCCCTAGATCCACCTCTCTCCGCTCGCTCTACGGTGGCTACCACTGCTGCTGCTCTCTCTGTCTCAGCATCTCCAAACTTACACTTCTTTGTTGTAATCTTCTTTGCCTTTCCTTTTTCCTGAGCAATCAGGCGAGGCGGAGGCCTTGGATCCTCATCGCCAGGACCATCTCCGACATTCTTGCAATGTGCCATTGCTGTAGCTAAAGAGAATTACTGCCACTAATGATGCCAAGTGACACTCACGAGGCTTGGCCTCAATTCGTACTCGTGGGCTTGGCCCTGAGTTCACTGACAACTATAAAGACAACCACAAGAGCACCGACTCGCTGCACGATAGAATAGATAGGATATATAAATAACCACAATATACATCTAGACGTGCAAAACCCTAAGATACAGGCAATAGATATGAAATTGAAAGCGATGGCTTGCTACCTGACGAATCAGTGACCGAAGAGCAAAGGAGAGGATCATGGGGCACCACTAGGATCGGCAAGGGATAGGGTTAGGGTTTGGCGAGGTAGTGCGGTGGCCGAGAAGACATGGTGGCGGCTAGGGCAATTGGTGGCATAGGTGAAACTCGGGATGCATGATGGCAGGGGCCACGGTGGCGTGGGTTGGCGATGTGGATGCACACGGGCACGGCGGGGCAGTGCGGCGAGGGCATGGTGGTGCTACTATGGAGGCGAGCACGGTGGCGCAGCAGTGGAGGCAGACACGGTGGCGTGGGTGAGGTCGGCACGAGCGTGGAGCAGGCGCAGCGGGGGATGCACGGCTAGGGCACGGGCGCGTGGAGCGAGCATGACGACGGAGGCATGACTAGGGCACGGACGCTGGCATGGCTGCATGGCAGCGTGAAGCAGGCGACAGCGCTGGCGCGGTGGCTGCAGGATTAGGTCAACTAGCAGTGTGGTGTATGGAGATTATATATGGTGACCCCCCGTGTTGGATAAGAAAAAGGAAACGGAATAGAGTTGGAGATCCACCCGATTTCTACTGACTAGACGCACCGGTGGCAACGATCGGACGCTGCCACCTAGAGTCCGGTCGACAACAGAAAGGTCCAAAACCCCTCAAATCACGATCGGACGCATCCAATTACCCTTGATCGGACGCAGCCAGAGTCCGGTCGATCCTGAGTACGTCTTCTTCGATTGACCGGACGTAGGGACACCTTCATAACAGACATAGGATGAGCACTGTTTCAGTGTCTGGTCACACCTGTGCTGCTTTTGTTCACCTCCTGTGAACTGATCGGACGCTAGAAGCAGAGTCTGATGTAGCGTCCGATCACCCTTTTCAGCGAATTTTCAAAGTTCCTTCACGCTGCCTGTTCCCAATCAAGTCCCAACTTCAATAAGATCCAAATAAACACCAATTGGGACTGATGTGAGTGACCTCTCTCAAACCCTCAATGTTTTCAAAATATTTTTGCCTTGGGCTATAATTCTTTTTAAGAAAATAGGCAATAAAAGGGTAATCGAAAGGAAATGACAAAGCAACACATATGCATATGCAATGCAATACTTGAAAGTAATTCTAGTTGCTTGTCAAGTTTGATCCAAGGTTAAGCTTCTTCACATGTTTTTTGGCGGTTATCTTAACCATGTTAGACAAGCCCTAAGTGCATTACCAAAAATTAAACATGTTGTATATTACAATGCAATGCAAGGGACAACACAAACTCATTTTCTAGTGAAGTTACTAAAATCAAGCACATTGAGCTCATTCCTCAACCGACAAAATATAGCCTCATCTAGCGGTTTAGTGAAGATATCCGCCAATTGATCCTCGGTCCTTACACCTTCTAGTGATATATCATTTTTAGCAACATGATCTCTAAGAAAGTGATGATGGATATCTATGTGCTTGGTGCGAGAGTGTTGAACCGGATTATTAGCAAGTTTTACCGCACTCTCATTGTCAAACAAAAGAGGTAGCTTTTCTAGAACTACACCATAGTCTAGCAAAGTTTGCTTCATATAAAGAATTTGTGAACAACAAGCACCCGTGACAATGTATTCCGCTTCGGTGGTGGACAAAGCCACACTATTTTGCTTCTTGGAGGACAAAGACACTAGTGATCTACCAAGCAAATGGCACCCTCCGGATGTGCTTTTCCTATCAATTTTTCAACCAGCATAATCCGAATTGGAATAGCCAACAAGTTGAAATCTAGCTCCTTTGGGATACCAAAGACCAATGCTTGGTGTGTGTTTAAGGTACCTAAGGATTCTTTTAACGGCAACCAAATGAGCTTCCTTAGGATTAGCTTGAAATCTAGCACACATACACACACTAAACATGATGTCGAGCCTAGATGTGGTCAAGTATAATAGACTACCAATCATAGAACGGTAGAGAGTTTGATCAACCGATGTACCTCCCTCATCTAGGTCGAGATGTCCATTAGATGGCATTGGTGTCTTGATTGGCTTACATTCATCCATTTTGAACCTCTTGAGAAGATCATTGGTATATTTCTCTTGAGAGATGAAAATCCCCTCTCTCATTTGCTTGACTTGAAAACCAAGGAAGAATATAAGCTCTCTAATCATTGACAACTCGAACTCCTTCGACATCAATTCACCAAACTCTTTGCAATAATCTTCATTTGATGATCCAAATATGATATCATCAACATATACTTGACAAATGAAGATTTCTCCATCAAGCTTCTTGGTGAATAGTGTGGTGTCGACCTTCCCAACGGTCAAGCCCTTCTCAATAAGGAAATCCTGAAGGCACTCATACCAAGCTCTTGGGGCTTGCTTAAGCCCATATAGTGCCTTGGACAAACATGATTAGGATATCTAGGGTCTTCAACCCCGGGAGGTTGATCAACATAGACTAGTTCATTTATGAAACCATTTAAAAATGCATTTTTAACATCCATTTGATATAATTTCATATCATGATGCGATGCATATGCAAGGAGGATACGAATGGCTTCAAGTCTTGCAACCGGTGCAAAAGTCTCTCCAAAATCCAACCCTCCATCTTGAGAGAACTCATTTGCAACTAGTCTTGCCTTGTTCCTCACAACAATGCCTTGATCATCTTGCTTGTTGAGGAATACTCACTTTGTCCCAATGACTCTTGCACCTTGGGGTCGCTCTTCAAGAGTCCAAACTTCATTGCGAGTGAAGTTGTTCAACTCTTCATGCATGGCATTTATCCAATCGGAATCTTGAAGAGCTTCTTCTACATTCTTAGGTTCAACACAAGAGACAAAAGGGTGATGTTCAATAAATAAAGCAAATTTTTGAGAGCGAGTCATTACACCCTTTGAAGGACTCCCTATGATGAGATCTTTTGGATGTGTTTGTAGTAGGGTGAATTTCTTCTATCAACCACTTGAGGGGGAGGTTGTGGAGCATCAACATGTTGAGCTTGTGCCACCATTTGATCATGATAGACATGAGTGTCTTTATTTTCTACTCTCCCATCTTTATCACCATCTTGTGGCACATTTGATGAAGAAGGTGGATCAATCACTTTTACATCATCTTCATCATCTTTAGGCTTGTTGTGTCCAATCGGAATGTTCTTCATGGCCTCCCTCAATGGTTCATCACCTACATCATCAAGATTCTCATGTGCTCCTTAGGAGCCATTAGATTCATCAAATTCCACATCATATGTTTATTCAACCAAGCCGGTGGCATAATTAAATACTCGATATGCTTTGGACTTTGATGAGTAACCAACAAGAAAGCCAATATCACAACGTCTTTGAAACTTCCCTAGGTGTTACCACTTCTTGTAGATGTAGCATTTGCAACCAAACACCCAAAAGAAAGATACGTCCGGCTTCTTCCCATTGAGCAACTCATAAGGTGTCTTGCCAAGAAACTTTTGAAGAAATAGGCGGTTGATGCATAACATGCGGTATTGATAGCTTCCGCCCATAGATCTTTGGGTGTGTTGTACTCATCAAGGATTGTTCTTTCAAGTGTGATAAGTGTCCGGTTCTTTCTCTCTACTACACCATTTTGTTGAGGAGTATATGTTGTGGAGACCTCATGCTTGATTCCAACTTCATCACAATATGCTTCAATGTTTGTGTTGTCAAATTCTTTTCCATTGTCACTTCTTATCTTCTTGAGCTTCACTTCAAATTCATTTTGTGCTCTCTTAGCAAACTTTTTGAAACATGAAGCCACTTCGGTCTTGTCATGAAGGAAGAATACACAAGTATATCTAGAGTAGTCACCAACAATCACAAGGCAATAAAGATTTCCTCCCAAACTCTTATAAGTTGTTGGTCCAAGTAGGTCCATGTGAAGGAGCTCTAGCACTCTTGTTGTTGACGTGTAATCTTTTGTAGGATGAGTGTTTGCATCTTGCTTGCTGGCTTGACATGCACTACAAAGCTTGTCCTTCTCAAATTTTACATCCTTCAACCCTCTCACCAATTCATTCTTCATAAGCTTCTTGAGTGAGCTCATCCCAACATAAGCAAGTCTTCTATGCCATAGCCACCCAAGTGATGTTTTGGTGAATAGGCATGTCTTCAAGTTGGCATCTTCGGAGGTGAAATCCACTAGATATAGGTTGTTGTATCTAAATCCCTTGAATATAACTTGATCATCATCTTTCTTAGATACAACCACTTCCTTCTCGGTAAACAAGCATTGAAAGCCAAGATCACACAATTGACCAACGAATAGCAAGTTGAAGCTCAATAAAGCAACATATAGCACATTTGAGATTGAATGATTATTTGATATTGCCACTTTGCCCAATCCTTGAACCTTGCCCTTTGAATTATCACCAAATGTTATCCTTTCTTGACCATCTACTTCTTCATCTAGTGAGGTGAACATACGAGGATCACCAGTCATATGTTGAGTGCAACTACTATCAATTACCCAATGACTTCTACCGGTCTTGTAGTTCACCTACACACAAGAGATCAAGCTTGTTTAGGGATCCAAACTTGATGAGGACCCTTGACTTTCTCAACAAGTGACTTTGCAACCTAAATTTTCTTAGGTCTATTCTTGTTGGGAGGTCCTAAGAACATGACTTTCATTTTTCCACTAGAGTCCTTTCTAAGCATGTAATGAGCATTGAAAGCAAAGGGTCTAGCATGCTTGGGTAAGGGTTGTGGTGGTGGAGTTTGACACTCATGGGCAAAGTGACCTTCTTGTCCACACTTAAAACACCTCTTTGGCTTTGGCTTTGACTTGTGTTGTTGTTGATGTTGAGCTTGAGACGTCTTCTCTTGGTTTGCCAAATACCCAATACCACTTTTATCCATATTCATGACGGTGTTCATGAGTAGCTCACTTTGGAGACATTGGCTTCTTGTGAACTTGCTCAAGCCGGTCTTGAGATGTTCTTTCTCCAACTTGAGCTTCTTGTTCTCTTCTTTAAGTTCATCATGATTTTTCTCTATCTTGAGTCTCTTGTTCTCTTCTTTGAGCTTCTCATTCTCAAGAGCTATATCACAATCATGATCAAGGTTCTCTATCACAATAGTGTTAGTGGTTGATAGCTTTTTAAGATCTTTCTTAAGCTTTTCATTCTCATGCTTGAGCTTGACATACTCATCATAGTTGTCGGTCTCAACCACTTTCTTGCCTTTGCCACTAGATCCTTGCTCAATGCTCTCAACAAATAAGTCATCACATGATGTAGCTATATTAGTCTTAACAACATGGTTAGTAGCATCATGTGGCTCATTGGATAATAACTCATGAGAGACAACAAGATTATCATGATTAACCTTGAGATTTGTATACTCTTCTTTTAGCATATTGTAGCTAGTGGTGAGCTCATTATGTATCCCCTCAAGTTTATCATATTTTTCTTTAAGCTCCTTTTTAGATGATTTGAGCTCCTTGAGTTTGGATGACATAGTTTTATTTTCTTCTCCAAGCTTAACACTAGCTTTTTCCGCTATGTCATATTTACCTAAGAGTGAGTCATTCTCAAGTTCTAGCTTTTCATTTTTAGCTCTTGTCTTTCTATTGATTTTAGTATATTGGTTTAGCAACTTGACAAGATCATCATACGAATGTAATTCAAATTCATCATCACTATCACTATCATCATTGCTAGCATGATCATCACCACTACTATCATCATTATTTTGTACCTTTCGTTCAACCTTGGCCATAAGGCATAGGTGTGTAGAGGATGACGACGATGGTGTTGGTGAGGATAGTGAAGAGTCAATTACTATAGCGGCCACCTTCTCATTCTCACTTTCATCATCGGATGAGCAACTTGATGAATCAATATCCGTGAGCCAATCAGCAACGATGTATGCCTAGCCATTCTTCTTCTTGTGGAAATCCTTCTTCTTGCCATCCTTTTCTTGTATGGCTTGTTTTTCTTCTTCTCATCATCATCTTCATCACTTGAGTCATCTTTCTTGCCCTTGTACTTCTTCTTGTACTTGTCTTTCTTGGGCTTAGGGCATTGATAAGCTAGATGATGAAGTTCTCCACAATTATAGCAATCCATCTCGGAGATTGGCTTCCTTCTATTGCTAGTGAAGAACTTCTTCTTCTTCTTGCCATCAAACTTGACACCGTTCTTATTGAACTTCTTAAGCATCTTGGTGGTTCTTCTCATCATAAGGGCAAGACTTGCATCATCAATTTCATCGTCACTTGAGCTCTCATGTTCAACTCTTGCTTTACCCTTCTTCTCTTGGCTAGCCTTGAATGCCAAGTCTTTCTTCTTGGTGGAAGAAGAGCCATCTTGTGGTGTGATGTGCATATACATCTCATGTGCATTGATCTTTCCCAATATTTGAGTTGGTGTAGCATTGGAAAGATCACCTTGATGAAGCACGATCACAATATGCCCATATTTATCAATGGAGAGGACACTCAAGATTTTTCTTACAACATCGGAGGGTTGCATTTGTGTAAGTCCTAGCCCATTGACTTCCTCTACAAGAACATTCAAGCGTGAGTACATCTCATTAGCACTTTCTTTAGGAAGCATCTCAAATGAATTAAGCTTTTTCATACAAGATGATAACATTCCTCATGCCCACTCTTTGTTCCCTCATGGAGAGCACAAATGTCTAACCCTAGTGCATGGGCGTCCTTGTGGTTCCACACATGGTTAAAAACATCTTTACAAAGGGCTCTAAAGATGGTGTTTCTAGCCTTTGCATTCCATTTCTCGTAATTAACTTCATCTCCTTGAAGGTGTCTGGGATCCTTAGGTTTTGGGAAGCCTTGTGAGGTGGTTCTAAGAATTCTAATATCTAAAGCTTCTAAATAAGCCTCTATGCAGATTTTCCAATAAGGAAAATCATCTCCCTCAAAGATAGGAGGAGGTCCATCCCTGTGGGACATCTTTCTCTAGGAGGTTAAGCCTAATCTAACGAGCATGAGGCTCTGATACCAATTGAAAGGATCAAGATGCCCAAGAGGGGAGGTGAATTGGGCTAATTTTAAATTCTTTACAATAGTTAAGTCCCACACTTAGCCCACTTCACCCCTTGTGTCTAGAATGCGATTCTATTGATATACCACACAAAAGTTTTGCACCCTAAGTTCTAATCCTACTCTAGCATGGCAATTCTAGGAATGTAAACACAAGAAATGAATTGTTCAAATGTAAATGCTTAAAGTAAAGAGAGGGAAAGGAACGTGGCGATATTTTGCTGAGGTATCGGAGAGTCGCCACTCCCCACTAGTCCTTGTTGGAGCACCTGTGCAAGGGTGTAGCTCCCCCTTGATCCACGCAAGGATCAAGTGCTCTCTACAGGCTGATTCTTTGACACTCCATCACGGTGAATCACCCACAACCGCTCACAACTTGAGTTGGGTCATCAACAAGCTCCGCCGAATGATCACCGAACACCCAATCACCACCGAGCCATCTAGGTGATGGCGATCACCAAGAGTAACAAGCACAAACTCTCACTTGACCACAACAAGCCTAATGAGAACGGTGGATGCACACTTGCTACTCTCCTTGCACTAATGAGGCCTTGATCTTGGATTCTTAAATCTTAATCACCTCACTAGGCTCTTGCTCTCCTTTGCACTCTCAAGGGTGTTTCTCAGCTGAACAAATGGGCAAGAGACCTCCCTTGGACGAGTGGAGTATGTATTTATACCCTCTCTTTCAAAACATAATGATTGGAGGTTGAGTCATCACTCTACGGGGTGACCGGATGCTCCGGTAAGTTATCCCCTCCACTGTGTCAGAAAGAGCCATTAAGTTTTGACCAAACTCAGACCTGTGTCCTGTCAGCACTGATTGGATGTGTCTGGTCAAGAAAAACGCTCTCTTGAATCTTACTGATGTTGACCGGACACTGGCACCCAGAGTCCAGTCACTTCACTGTTCAGCGTTCGGTCAGTTACAGGAACCTAACCAGCGTCCGGTCAGCACTGACCAGACGCGTCCGATTAGGAAAATCCATCTCTAGAACCTCTCTAGAGTTGACCGGACGTAGGCACCCAGCGTCTGATCACTTTTCACTCAGCGTCTAGTCTCATCCAGATGACTCTAGTTTATCAAATAAACTGACCAGACTCACCCTTCAGCGTTCGGTCATAACTAGACTAGCGTCCGGTCAGTCATTTGACCCTCCATTCACTTCCAACTCAAAATCCTATGTGAATGAAGTTTACTCCAATTGATCTTAGGGCTACTCCTGAGCTACCTAGTGCTAGGTTTGACAAGTGTGCACCACACCTAACCCACTAGACTTACCTAGATCAAGCTACTAGTCCATACCCCCCTTAATAGTACGACCAAAGGAAAAACAAAGTCCTAAACTACTCTAAGTGTCTCTTCAATACCAAACGACACTTAGAACTAGTTCATCCTTAACCTTGTCGTCCATTCTTCAAAAACTAAAATGATTTCCATCGTCAAGGGCATGACACCATAATTGCCCAATCAATTGCTGTTACTATGACCTAACTCAAATTGCCTCAGCAAAACACACGTTAGTCATAGTAATCTCGTGTTGTCATTAATCACTGAAACCCAACTAGGGGCCTAGATGCTTTTAGCTTGAAACACTTCTTCACAAGCTGGACTCCATACAAATTTGACATCCTTTTGGAGCAACTTGGTCATTGGTTGAGCTATTTTGGAAAAATCAGGGATGAAGCGCTGATAATACCCAACAAGACCAAGGAACTGACGAATCTGATGCACTGACTTTGTAGATTTCCAATTTAACATGTCCTGCACCTTGCCAGGATCCATAGAGATGCCTTTAGGTGTCAGGACATGTCCCAAAAACTATACTCGATCCAACAAAAACTCACGCTTGCTGAATTTTGCATACAGCTTGTGTTCCCTTAACCGAGTCAGTACTATTCGAAGATGTTGTGCATGCTCTTTATTGTTCTTGGAGTATATCAAAATATCATCAATGAACACCACTACAAACTTGTCCAACTCTGGCATAAAGACTGAGTTCATGAGTTACATGAAGAATGAAGGAGCATTGGTGAGGCCAAAAGACATGACTAGGTATTTATAAAGCCCATACCTAGTAGAGAAAGTTGTCTTTGGTATATCTTGTGGCTGGATCTTAATTTGGTGATACCTAGAATGAAGATCAATCTTTGAAAATACCTTGGCACCAGCCAACTGATCGAACAAAGTATCAATATGAGGTAAAGGATACTTGTTCTTAATGGTTACCGCGTTCAGAGGGCGATAATCCACACACATCCGAAGAGTGTTGTCCTTCCTCTTTACAAAAATAGCTAGACAACCCTATGGTGAAGAACTAGGATGGATGAATCCCTTCTCCAACAATTATTCTAACTGTTTCTTCATCTTAGCTAGTTCCTTTGGAGCCATGTGGTAGGGACGCCGTGAAATAGGAGCAGTACCAGGTTCTAACTCATTGGCAAACTCCACCTCCCAATCTGGTGGTAACCCAGGTAGATCCTCGAGGAAGATATCCAAAAACTCACAAACCACAGGAATAGAGACAAGATTAGGAGAAGCTTCAGCATGAGCAACAACTGGCACGGTGGAAACTAAAGACAAAAGGAGAGACATTCTATCCTCAGAAGAAGGAAACTTCAACTCAACAATTCTTTGTCTAATGTTTAGGACTACCCCATAAGTTCTGAACTAGTTTATTCCTAGAATTGCATCTATGACTTGCCTAGGCAACAACATGAACTGGATACGATAAGAGTGATTTGCTAGCACTAGTCTCACTATGTCCGTCCAAGTGTTAACGCACAACTGCGCACCTAGAGTTCTGATTCTATAGGCAATAGGAATAGCCATAGTAGATATATTGTGCCTGTGTAAACTCCATACTCATTAATGAATGTGATGCACCAGAATCAAATAATACATATGCTGGGTGGGAATCAATGGTGAACATACCAACCATCACAGGTTCTCCCTGTGGAATCTCCTTAGCCTCAGTGAAGTTAACCTATCCCGAGCGGCTCACGGGCACCTTCTTCCTAATGATAGTCCTCATGACCATACGGGAGTTGGCTAAAGGTTGAAAAGACTGAGTAAGCTGGCTCTAGGGGCACTCACGAGCAGTGGCCTTCCTTGCCACACTTGAAATAAGCACCCGACTTGTTTCCCTATCCCTGACGAGGCAAAACTTACTATCCCTAAGGCTGCTGCACCTGCTGAGTAGGTGCACGGTACTGAGTGGGAGGTGTCTGGTGAGTCTACTGAGTCTGGCGAGATGACTGTCCACCCCGAGAGGGATAGGACACCCTCCTCACAACCTATACCTTCTGAGATTGTGGGTGACTAGAAGACCCAGTGATCACCCTCTTGTGCTTCCACTTAGCCTGAGAGTCACGCTGAAGTCCCTCCATAGCAATGGCAGCATTCATCAAAGCACCAAAGGTCTGATAGCCCCTTGTATATAGCTTCTCTTGCAAGATGCAAGAGAGACCGCGATTGAAACAATCAATCTTCTTCTCATCAGTATCCACATGAGTCCCAGCATATTATGCAAGATGGTTGAACTTGTTCACATACTCCATCATAGTCATATTTCCTTGCTTCAGCTTTAGGAACTCGGATAACTTCCTGTTTAGCAAACCAGCAGGAATATAGTACTGATGGAAAGCAGTGGTAAACTCCCATGAAGTAACATGGTGGTCCATAGGCTACATGGCGTTGAAAGTGTTCCACCAAGCACTGGCAGATCCTAGAAGCTGCTATACAGCAAAGCGCACCTTCTGCTCATCAGTCACATTGAGCAGCTAAAACTTTTGCTCCAGAATATGAAGCCAATGCTCTACGTCCAAAGCTCAGCAGTCAGCGTGAACGTGGGTGGGTGTGTCCCTAAGAAGTCTTGATAGGAACAGGGCCTCTCGGGACCACGGGCACCACCCCCGTTCCCACCATTGCCACTGGAGCCTCCACGAGCGAAGCCACCAATAGCTTGTGCTAGCATCTCTAGGGCATGGGCTGACTCACGATGAGCAGCCAACATCTCAGCCATCATGTCAGCATAGGTCATCTGAGGCAGTGGTGGTGGCGGAGGAGGAGGACCAAGGAATGGGGCCTTGTGGCTCTCTCCGTTGGCATTGCCATGATCATCGCCACGACCATTTTCGCCCTAGTCTTCAGCAAGACCACGACCGTCCCAGCACTGGTGCTCCCATGACTAGACCTTAGGTTCATCTATAAATAGATAGGAACCCACTGTTAGGGACCAGGCCTCCATACTTAGAAACAAACAGTTATAGAGATGATAAGACCTGATAAATGGTTACAAGCGAGAACTTTTCCTTAAAAGTTAAAGCATTTCTCTTAATTTATTATCCTATCAATTAACTATCCAAAAATAATACATGTGAGGGAGTTTAGTTTAAGCAAGATTCTCTTTCCATGATGCATGGATCGACCTATTTGTTCGCTCAAGCCGGAATATAGCGGCATTCGGATATCATTTTTGGCACAGTGCACACTCACTTCAGTAAGTTAAAGGATTCCTACGCAGTGTAAGTTGGTGTACCTACAGAAGATTGATTAGATAAAACCAGTGCCACTATCCTAGATAGACCATATTACTAGGGCTTATACTTATTTACATAATTTATCGCATCCTACTTTTTGCAAAGCTTTTGTTGGTCAAATTTTAGGTTTTCAAAAAGGTTTTTAAACTCGTAGACTCATTATTGGGCTCTGATACCACCTGTAGCAGAACCACCCGAAATAACACGCTTATAGAGGCGATCGTCTTCCCTAGACACTAAGCACCCTGAAAGTTAGCTACACGGGACAGCTCCGTCGAGCACACCCCACGGGAGAACTCGAATCAATCTACATTTTACCTCTAGAATCTAATAATAAGTACGAGCTTACAATACTTAGTCCATTTTATACAACAAGAGTTCTTGAAAATTATTTATTACAATACCAGAGTTCAGAGTGCGATAATTAAACAATAGAATGAAAATAAATATCTAGGGGAAACGATACAAGGATCCGTCTGTGTCCACCAGAAGAATCCTCCACACAAAAGGTACTCCTCAAGTTGCCCAGCAACAAGGGTAAAATAAACCCTGAGTACACAATATACTCTCAAGACTTACCTGACTAGTGGGAATAGTTTTCCGACTGTCAAGGATATGATAGGCAATATGGGTTTGTTGTTTTCTTTTTGTTTGCAGAAAGCATTACTAATAGTTCATTCTTAAAGTCAAGTTTTATTAGCAGTCATGATTACTTCATTAGCTAACCATTTTAGGTAAGCACATGTTCTACTTTCAAGTAAGGGTTGAGCAATCAGAACCATTTCAACATCTTTCATCTTGCAGTTCTTACTATAGTGCTAGATCATAGCCAAGTCGTACCATCTCACGAAAATGGCGATTCGCAAACCAATGTATCCCAGTTAGGTACCCCGAAACACATGCCTCGTTTGTACTCTAGGCACAAACAAGACCAACCCATTCCACTCCTATTACAGGGTCCAGGTCCCCATACAAACTTGGACTCCAAGCCCCCACACTTGAGACCCGATCTCAGTGTGGTGTTTAGACCTTCACCTTTCCCCGCCTCCAATCAGTCAGTCTGGAAAGAGCTGAAACCCATAATAAGAGCGTAACGAGCCTTCCTGCTCCCATAAGCAAGTATGTGCTCAGGATAATAAGTCTATGACCTGACTACCATCCACAACAATGGACGGTCCTTAATCGATACGAACAGGGAAAACAGTGTAACCAAGCTAAGCCCCGATGGCCGCGTGACACAACATGTTTCACCCACCAATATCCATACCATATCCATGTCCGGTCTCCATTTTCTTTTCATCATTTTATTATGAGAGTAATAATAATAATCACCTATTGTGAGAAACGACAGGTTACTCATGCTACCAAAAACCTAAGCTTGGCAAATTAAGGATATATCTTTATTTCTTCTAGTGATTTAATGTATATTGAAACAAAGAGCATTTAACTACCTAATGCTTAGTCTACCCTAAGGCTACAAAAATTACAGTGAGCATGTAATAATACCATGAAGCTACTATAAAAATTTTAGGACCAAAGCTAGCACCAATTTACCACAAAAATTACTAAAATGATTAATTTAATAATCTGAAGCATTCTCAAATGATTTAATAGCTCCTGGTATCAACATGTATATATATGAACTAAATACACCAATAGATAGATCAAAATTTTATGAACCTAACAAAATTTATTTCACAGTTTTTGAACACCTACATGATTTTATGTTAATTACCAAAGATTAGCTCAGAAATTAAATTAGAAAACTATTTCTAATTCCTTATGAAAAAGAAAAATAAATTCTCCCGCGCGGCCCACGCGACGCAGCGCGCGTGTAACACCCTCGGTGTTACACCCTAAATCATTTATTAAAATATGTCATGAGCATCATGTTTATGTGTTAATGCATGTAATAAAGTGTGTAGATCAATTTCGGTAACTCAAAACGATCAATAAAAATGCTAAATGAAAGTTGCTCCACGATTTGTACGGTTAACAAGTAGGGGTGTAAACTAATTTTTATTGAACAAAAATGCTATAGAACATGAATGTGACACGTAAATAAAGTTTGAAGTATAAACTCTGTAGATGACGGTTAAATACTTGCGGTCGAAAAATGATATTGCTAGCTAATATTTCCACTAGCTTAGAAATCACAAATTGAAAACAATCAAAGAAAAATAAATAAGATAGATGTTAAATATTTATATATAGTGAACAAGAACATCTAGTGGACCACTGTACCTGGCGTAGACGAAGCTGCGCACCTCAGCTCACCGGCTGGCCAGTGATGAAAGACCGATCGATGGCGAGAGAAGGCAGAGAGGAGCTAACTGTGCTGCTAGCGAGCTCGGGTACGAGAATGGTTTTGGACGCAGATGGAAATTCTGGTTTACTTGACTCTGAACTCAACAAAAGCTGGGGTGTGTGCTCGAGAGGTGGGGGTACCGGCGGCCAGCAGGTAGATATCAGAAGAGCTGGGGTGAAAGTGGTGGATGAAGTGAGAGATATATAGCGGCCTGCAGTATGTGATGCGAGAGAGGTAGCCAGCATGGGAAGATGTGCTTTTAAAGGTGCTAAGTGCAGCCACAATGTTGCCATAAGGCTGGTCTATAGGATTAAAATATTTTGTACCAGCTATCTGAAACATTGTGGACTCAACAATAGTGTGATCTATAGCTAAAGCTATTCATAGTCTTATGGACTGCCTATAAGGATTAAAAAAAATCAATTTCTCTGTTGTTCCTGTTCTCCCTCTGTTCTAGCCAACAGCTCTGTCGACCCCGGCAGTTGGTGGTGGCGCCCAACAGCTCCATCCGAGTCTCCGCTAGGCTATCGCCTCGTCCCTTGGCCGTCCGCCCGCCACCGGCCATCGTCATCGGTGCCCGCGCACCACCAGCCCATCGTCATTGGCGTCCGCCAGGATCCGCGCGCCCCGGCAAGGTTGACATTGTGGGCATCCACGCGCCTAGTGAGGTCACCGTCCTGGGCGTCCACGCCCCGGCGAGGTCGCTGTCCCAGGCGTCCACGCCCCGGCGAGGTCGCTGTCCCAGGCGTCCACGCCGCGGCCATCCCAGCCGTTCGCAAGGTGCAAAGGACCACCGATGCTGGACCCCTTCTTATGGACTGGTTTTGCCATATACGTTGAGCTTGCTCTAATACGAGAAACTCGCTGCTATTCTCTTTCACTCTCGAGACCCTTACAAAACTTTGATGACTCAAAAAAAATCCAAGCTGTAGGATTTGTTTGGTTCATGACCATAATTTACTACACCACATACTAGGTGTGTTGGCAAGATGTATTGGGGAAAAAATATACATTGAGAAGTGACAAATGCAACTTATTTGGGATAAGTGTGGAAGGCTAGAAGGTCAAGTACCATGAGACCGAGAGTCGGAGACGGTAGCAAGCAGCTGTTTTTATCTATTTTCCCGAGACGAACCAGGGAGCGATAAATCCATTATCTTTAGCTTCACCTACTCCTTTATATACTGTAGTAAGGAGCTTGAAGAGTGTACTAGAGAGAGTTTTAACATCCTAGGGATTTGTTTAGAATTTAGATACACTCATATTTACTTCAATTCATATGACTCACTACGCCAGATTTGCACATCACTGCCGGCCTCATCACTGTCGGATTTGTGAGAACCAGCAGTGATGTACCTTTACTACCGGTTATGAGCTTAAAAATGAAAAAAAATGATTGGTGCTGAGCTAAAACCGGCAGTTAAGGACCACATCACTACCGGTTTTTGGTTTGAACTGGCAGTGTTATGGCGGGCACTCATCATTGCCAGTTTAAGCCAAGAGCCGACAGTGATTGGGCACTATCACTGTCGGTTCTAGCCAAGAACCGACGGTGATAAGCCTACAACACAAAAAGGCTGCAGCCGTCCTCTTCTTCCTCCTCTCTTCCATCCCGAGAACAGAGGCGCGCGTTTGGACCCTTCCCTTCATTGGTACGGCTGCTCTTCACCATGAAGCTAGTGCTTGGATTTTGAAGAATGGCTTGATCTTTTTGCTTTAATGTTAGTAACAAACATCCACTCATTTGATTTTGTTGCTTAATTAGCTTCGTTTTGATGGCTACATTGCTTGATTCTTATTCTAGTTTTTTCTCCATTCTAGAGAGCACTTTTCCAATTGGACATTTGTGCAAGGCTCAAATTGCGTGAATCCATCATCCAAAAGGTTGGTGTCTATGAACACATTTAAATTCCTAGCTAATTATTCCATGGTGATCAAGATCATCATTATTAGTATGTGATGCTATAATTAGTTCTTAGAAGTAGAGTAGAATAGTTGTTCTTCAATATTGTGCAATAATTATTTTTTACTATGATTTTCAATTTACAGGGTCGGGGCTACCAATTTCAATTTTTTAATAATTAGTGTACAATAATGTTTTTCAAAAATGGTACTTTCGAGCTACAATTGTTGTTCATGAAGCTCAATTTCTTATTAATTCTTTGTAATTACTGTCTCAGTATTTTTTTGTGCAGAGATGGATCGAGAGTGGATGCATCTGTCCCGAACGAACAAGCGGTACATGCATGTCGTCAGCCAGTTTATCACCGATGCCAAAGCCCATGCTGGGAATGGGAACCCCGTCTTCTGCCCATGCAAAGATTACAAGAATCATAGAAACTTTCATCAAATTGAGTCTATACGATCGCACTTGATTACTAGGGGGTTCATACCAAACTATACGATATGGACTATGCATGGCGAGGTTGGTGTGAATGTTCTGCAGAAAAACGATGATGATGTGGACATGCCTGACGTAGCCATCCACGATGCTGATGAGGAACCCGGTGTCAACACGGAACCTATGGCCACAGTTAATAATGTGTTTAGGAACACACTAGCTGACGACACCAAGGATAACGATGGCATTTCTCAGTTGCTATGTAATGTAGAGACCGAATGTCTTAGTGAAAGACAGCTGAGAAAGCTAGAGAAAATGAGACAAGATGGCAAAACACCATTGTATAGGAATTGTCCAATGAGCAAACTGGAAGCCGACATCATGCTGTCAGAGTTCAAATCGACAAACGGATTGAGTGATAAAGGCTTCGATTAGTTGTTAGGTATAATAAGGAAAATGCTCCTAGAAAAAAATGAGTTGCCAGAAAAGACATACCTGGCCAAGCAAATGATCTGCCCCATCGGCCTCGAGGTTGAAAAAATCCACACGTGTTCCAATTATGGCATATTGTACCATAGAGAAAAATACAAAGACTTGGATAAGTGCCCCAAGTGTGAAGCTCCACGGTACAAGGAAGGGCCGTTAGATGAGGGTACCAAGACCAGAGGAGGTCCCGTAAAGGTCGTTTGGTATTTACCTATAGCTCCCCAGGTGCATAGGCTGTTTGCATGTGCAAAGTCAGCCAAGCTGTTGCGCTGGCATGGCGAAGAGCGTAAGAAAGATATAATGATGAGGCACCCCGCCGATGGGCATGACTGGAGGACTGTCAATACTATGTTCTATAAGGACATTGGTGGAGAGGTAAGGCACCTTTGGTTTGCTTTGAGCACAGATGGGATGAATCCATTTGACCAGGTTAGAAGCAATCATAGCACCTGACCAGTGACACTCTATATATACAACCTTCCACCTAGGGTTTGTATGAAGCGGTCGTACATCCAGATGCCACTACTGATCCAAGGGCCAAGACAACCTAGGAATGACATCGATGTGCTTCTAGAACCACTGATCGATGAACTAGTGGAGATGTTTGAAAAGGATGTGCCGGATGTTTGGGACGAGTACAAAAAGGAACATGTCACGATCAAGGGAGTACTTATCGCTACAATCACCGACCTGCTAGGTCGAGGTTCATTGTCTGGAGAGAAGACAAAATGCTATACTGGATGTGTCGAGTGCTTGGACGACACTGATGCGGTAAATCTGCCAAATAACTCAAAGATAGTTTATATGGGACACCAAAGGTTCCTACCTAAGGATCACCCTTACCGTAGGAACAGAAAAGATTTCAATGGTACTATTGACAAACGCTTAGCTCCAAAATATCGAGATGGGCCTGCGATACTTCGAGAACTCAACAAACTGGAGGTTGTCCTTAGGAAGGGGGACAATGCAGTAGCAGCTCCTGATGGGAGCGTTTGGAAGAAAAAATTGGTTTTCTGGAAACTACCTTACTGGCCATTTCTGAGTGTATGCCACTATCTTGATCCCATGCACATCACTAAAAACATGTGCGGTAACACTCTTAACACCTTGATGGACACCGGGGGGACATCGAAGGATTTACTAGCCACACGCCTGGACATGCAACACTTGGGAATCAGGAAGGAGCTGCATCCCGTGGAGCTAGAGAATGGCCAGTTTGAACTTTTGGTTGCGTCATGTACATTGAAGAAGGAAGAAAAGTGTGCGCTTATTTCTTTCTTCAATGAACTCAAAGTCCCGACGGGCTACTGTGCGAACCCGAAAAGGCTAGTGAACATGAGAGAACTCAAGTTCAACTATGGCCCTATGAAGGCCCATGACTATCATGTCATTATGACTCAGCTGCTCCCTATTGCCCTGCATGGTATCCTCCCCCAAAGGTCCGCGCCCTAATCATAAAGCTTTGCTCGTTCTTCAACGCGATCTCAAAAAAGGTCATTGATGTGTCCACGCTAGAGCAGCTACAATGGGACATAGTTGAAACTCTTGTTAGGCTTGAGATGCATTTCCTGCCGACTTACTTTGATATCTCATTGCATATGCTCATTCATCTTGTTGAACAAATTAGAGCCCTTGGCCCAATGTACCTGCATCATATGTTCCCTTTCGAAAGATTGATGAAAGTTTTTAGGAGGTATGTTAGGAACAGATTCAGGCTAGAAGGGGGCATGGTTGAAGGATGGTCAATGGAGGAGGCCATTGAGTTCTGCACATATTATCTGGACATCAAAAGGGTCAGAGTTCCAGAATCTCGTCACGAGGGAAGACTACATGGCAAAGGAATGATCGGGGAGAAATCTGTTACAGTAGACGACCCTGTTTCTTTCAGACAAGCACAGTTCGCTATTCTCCAGCAAGCCAAGGGTGTGATGCCATACATTGACGAGCATAGGCAATCGCTGCAAACTCTGTATCCGAGCAGGTCACAGGCTTGGCTGGATAAAAAACATAAGGTGGAATTTGTCAGCTGGTTGTGACGTCGCTTGCTTGGAATAAAGTTGCATAATCAACTGGATGCCTTAGCCAAGGGACCTTCGAGTACATATCTTAAGTACCAAGGGTATGAGATCAATGGATTAACATTTTACACAAAAAAGCATGATGGAAAGAGCACATACCAAAATTGTGGTGTTCATTTTGATGCTCACGATGAAAATGGCAACGTGCAGGTGACATACTATGGTTTCATAGAGGAGATATGGGAGCTAGCCTACAGTCCGTTGAAGGCAGCTCTTTTTCGCTGCCAGTGGGTCTGGCTCGAGGAAATCAACACTGACAGCGAAGGGTTCACTACCGTTGATCTCACTAAGACCGCATACAGAGATGACCCCTTCGTCCTTGCAAGAGATGTTATGCAAGTCTTCTATGCAAGGGACAACAAGACAAAAGGAAGGCTAAAAGTAGTCCTAGAAGAGAAAAGGAAGATTGTCGGTGTCGATGGAGTGACGGACGAAGAAGACTACAGGGGTGTGGGGGTATTAACCCCTATACCCTTACGGCTAGGCTTGGGCCGGCCTGAACCAGGGGGTCTAGCCCACTAGAAGACGACGCGCGGCCCGGCTGATCTGTTCGGAGTCCCACGCAAGGAATCGAGGCAGATTTGGAGATCAAGCAAGATCCTGGTCGGTTAGAATAGGAATCCTTATCCGGCCACCTATGGCAATTGTAACTGGTTAGGATTAGTTTCTAGATCTGTAACCCTACCCCCTAGATTATATAAGACGGGCAGGGGACCCCTCTAAAAAACATCTCTCATTGACATATAGCAATACAATCAGACGTAGGACATAGGTATTATGCCTTCACGGCGGCCGAACCTGGATAAAACCTCGTGTCTGTCTTGCATCACCATCTTGTTTGTAGCTTGCGCATCTGTCTACCGATAATCTACTACCTTGGGCATACCCCTAGGTAGACTGCCGACCATATTTCGTCGATAGTGGCGCGCCAGGTAGGGGGTGTGCGTACTACTCTCTAGGCGAACAAGATGGTCATCATCCCCGGTTCCATGGCTACGCCGAACGGCCTCACGTTCACCATCGACTAGATCACCTAGACCACTAGCTCTGACGACTTCATCGCCATGACCACGGAGGAGGCACGGATTCAATCTGCGTCGACCACTACTTCACCTGCATCGGCTATGGCTCCGACCATGGTGGATCTGGCTCCGGCCATGCCAGCATCGTCTTTAGCCACGCCGACAACCTGTCGTCCGCTTCCTCGCTACAAAGGGAGGCAGATCGACAACACCGACCTGCTCGACTCCATCGATCGGGTCGGCACCAAGCTTGCTGAAAAACTAGCTCTGGTAAGTTCGATTCAAAGTCAACCTAATGAGCAGGTAACCACTACCCACAACAGATCTACCCGACCAGCTCGGGCCAGTCGTCCTACACGACTCGGTACGGATCTCGTGGTCACATCTACTCCTGAAGGGTGCTCCATTCATTGCCGGCCAGCCCCCGCGATGGGTCTCTGGCTCTCCGAGTACGAAGCCTCGATGGAGAACACCAGGCCTAGCCCAACAGCCTATGCAACTTCATCAACATGGTCCAGATTGAGGACTATCAAGAAGGATCAGTCCACACAGTTCAAGAGGGTGGCTCAAGCTCCTCGTCCGGCATCGCATCTAATGGCTCCATCCACACCGAGCTCCAGCATCATGACAATGAAGGCGTTGAATACGATCTGGATATCCCAGACCACGCCCCAGGATTCCCACGATTCCCATCCTTCCCACCAAGGCGAGGAGACTTGATCAACATCGTCAGTAATGATGAACCACCGGCAGTTGGCGAAATAGAACAAGAAAGGCTGGCACGTGAAGCATGCAATATTGACCGATTTAATCGCCGACAAATTGAAGCCGAGGCAGAAGAGGAGGCACGACGCATAAGGGTCCAGCCATGCGACCTTAACAATGCCTTTGATAGGGTGGGGGACAAGTAGGTCTTCAGGACTCCAAGCGCCAACGTAGCTGTTGCTATGGCGACAATGCAATGACTACCTAATACCCCGGAAACCCAGGCAGTTCGTGATGATATACACGCTTACCTGACGGCTGCTATGGCCTAGACCACAGAGATTGTAAATCAAGCCCGGGCTCCTTCCGTCTCAGTCGAATCAAGCCACAGCTGCCAGTACTCAAGTCACTCATAGCCACCCAACCAACGTGGCTCACGCAACAATGACCCATTAGACAACCGTCAAGGCAGAAACGGTAGCCATGATGGTGGTCGGGACGACAACCGCCGCGACTACCGGGACGACAACCGCCGAGACAACCGTGACAATCGCCATGATAACTGCGGTCATAGGGTTAACCAGGGTGGCAACCGGGATCGCCGTGATGGCAATAATGATCTCCGCCATTACCTCGGAGAACACGATCGCATTAACCAAAGAGCCAACGATCGTGCATCCCATGAAAGCTATCGCCGTATGGAATATGATACTACCCACGACCCTTCGGGTTTGAAGCAGTTTACTCCACACCTTCGCCAAGTCATATGGCCCAAGAACTTCAAGCTCGAAAAACTTCAGAAGTACGACGGCAAGGAGAACCCTGAATTATGGGTCATGCTCTACGAAACCACGTGCAGATCAGCCATGGCTAATGAGCACAACATGTCTAATTACTTCCCAGTCACCG
This sequence comes from Miscanthus floridulus, assembly GCF_019320115.1. Taxonomy (NCBI): domain Eukaryota; kingdom Viridiplantae; phylum Streptophyta; class Magnoliopsida; order Poales; family Poaceae; genus Miscanthus; species Miscanthus floridulus. The sequence goes on from NC_089596.1 coordinate 23,473,007, forward strand.
TCGGCCATGCAGGCCACCAATGGCTAGTCAGCTTGCCGGCAAACTACTTTGATTCTTGGCAAGAGCTCAAGCAAGCATTCATCGACAACTTCATCGCTACTTGTGAGCAACCCGGCAACAAATATGATCTGCAGCGGATTCGAGATCGCAAAGATGAGCCACAGCGCGAGTACGTCCGACGCTTCTCGGAGATGCGCATCAAGGTCCCGTCAATCTTCGACAATGAGGCAATCGAGGCTTTCATCACTGGCCTCCGCTTCCATGATGCCCTAAGGGACAAGCTCCTCTGCAAGAGACCTGAATCAGTCATAGTGCTCCTAGCCACTGCTAAAAAATATGCGGATGCCGATGATGCTAAAAAGATAATCATCAAAGAAGCAGCAAGGGTTCCATGCTCCGACCACCCCCCACACCGCGACGACTACCGCGACAACTATGGTCGGAACGACAATTTTGATCGCCGCAACTAGCGCAATGATTCCTGCGACCACTGCGACCAGCATAATCAGTGGCGTAATTGCCATGACGATTACAGGGGCAAGCATGCTCGGGAAGATGACGGCGAGGTCAACACCATTAAAAAAGGTGGCGGACGTCGCAACTACGAAGAAGACTACGCCAAAGCATTGAAAGGACCCTGCCAGCTCCATCCCAAGTCAAACCATACCATGGAGAATTGTCGTGTTCTCAAATCTATCTACACGCGCCAAAAGGCTCTGGATACATCTGACAAGCCTAACGACGTCGGGGAGCAGCGTAATGAGGACAACGACGATGAAGACGCAGATCCCCGTCACAAGTACGTCAAGCCAACCGATCGCGTCCACACCATCATTAGAGGCAAAGTGTCCATTGAGACCAAACGAGAACGCAAGCTGCTCGCCCGCGCTTGCTTGAACGTGGCCAACACCGACAACCTCATCGCCGATCCGTGGCTCCCTCCTTAGTCTCACCGCGAGATCTCCTTTAGCAGAAAGGACCAATGGGCTGCAATACCTGAGCCAGGACGTTTTCCTCTGGTCATCGATCCTTGTATCAACAAGGTTAAGTTCAACAGAGTGCTGATTGACGGTGGTAGTTCCATCGATATACTGTTCAAGAATAGTTTGCCAGCCCTAAAGATAACCCAAGCGGATCTCAAGCCATATGAGGCACAGTTCTGGGGTGTTCTCCCCGGACAGAGCTCTACACCTCTCGGGCATATCACGCTACCTGTGCAATTTGGTACCCCGGACCACTTCCGCACTGACTACGTCAACTTCGTGGTCGCTGACTTCGACGGCACCTACCATGCTATCCTTGGTCAACCCTCACTCACCAAATTCATGGCCATACCTCACTACAGGTATTTGGTGCTCAAGATGCCTACCGAGAAAGGGGTTCTAACTCTCAGGGGCAACGTATACGCAGCTTATACCTACGAGGATGATAGCTTCAAAATAGCAGAGGCTCATGACCTCTCTATTCGAATGGCTGAGACCACGCTCGACACCAAGAAGACCTCAGCCGACCACCTAAAGATCCCAGAGCTCGAGGCCCCACGCAAGAACATCAAGTCCAAAGAGCACAAAGCGATCCAGCTGGTCGACGGTGATCCCAGCAAAACGGCCCTTATCGGGGCCAACCTAGATCCTAAATAGGAAGACGCGCTCGTCAGGTTCTTGAGGAGCAACGTGAGTGTGTTCGCATGGAAACCCGCTGACATGCCTGGTGTACCTCGGAACTTGATCGAACACTCCTTAAATGTCGACGGTAAGGCCAAACCTATCAAGTAGAAGCTACGACGGTTCGCTCATGACAAAAAGGAGGCTATTAGGGTAGAAGTTACATGGCTTTTGGCAGCCGGATTTATCAAAGAAGTGTATCATCCGGAGTGGTTAGCCAACCCCGTTCTTGTACGCAAAAAGAATAATGAATTGAGAATGTGCGTTGATTACACTGATCTCAACAAACACTGCCCTAAAGACCCCTTCGGCTTACCATGCATAGACGAGGTCGTAGATTCAACTGCCGGTTGCGAGTTGCTTTCCTTTCTCGATTGCTACTCTGGTTATCACCAGATCGCTCTCAAAAAGGACGACCAGATCAATACATCCTTCATCACGCCCTTCGGCGCTTACTGCTACATGACCATGTCGTTCGGGCTCAAGAACGCCGGGGCTACCTACCAACGCGCCATACAGGCCTGCCTCAAAGACGAGATAAAAGACGACCTCGTCGAGGCTTATGTTGACGATGTAGTTGTTAAAACCAAGGAAGCATACACCCTTGTTGACGACCTCGAACGTACCTTTGCAGCTCTTAACACATTCTAATGGAAACTAAACCCAAAGAAGTGTATCTTTGGTGTTCTATCTGGTATATTGCTCGGCAATGTCGTCAGTCACGACGGCATACGCCCTAACCTAGAGAAGGTAAAAGCTGTTTTGGACATGAAGCCGCCCAAAAAGGTGAAGGATGTTCAGAAGCTTACCGGATGCATGGCTGCCCTAAGTCGTTTCATATCAAGATTAGGTGAAAAAGGACTACCATTTTTCAAGCTGCTCAAAGCATCCAAGAAGTTTGAGTGGTCGGAGGAAGCAGACGCTGCCTTCACACAGCTTAAACAATTCCTTACATCACCTCCGGTCCTCACTGCTCCCAGAAAAGACGAAACCCTCCTGCTTTACATTGCGGCAACTAATCGAGTGGTCTCCACTACCATGGTGGTCGAGCGCGATGAGCTCAGCCACATCTACAAGGTACATCGACCAATCTATTTCGTCAGTGAGGTACTCAATGAATCCAAGACCAGGTACCCACAGATTCAGAAACTGATCTACGCCATACTGATAACATATCGAAAGTTGAAACATTACTTCGACGGATATCGTGTGGTGGTCATGACCGAGTACCCTCTGGGAGACATCATTCGCAACAAGGATGCGAATGAGCGCATCATCAAATGGGCAATGGAGCTATGCCCTTTCTCCTTGGAATTTGCAAGCCGTACTACAATCAAGTCTCAGGCACTTGTCGATTTCATTGTCGAGTGGACAGACTTAAGCACACCTACCTCTCAGGGGCCCGACGAGTATTGGAAGATGTACTTCGACGGCTCTCTCAACATCGATGGCGCAGGAGCAGGAGTCCTTTTTGTGTCACCATCCAAGGAGTAGCTCCGATACGTCCTCAGGATTTATTTCCTAGCGTCTAAAAACGCCACCAAGTACGAAGCATGCCTACATGGTCTGCGGAGACTCGGCTCTGGTCATCAACTAACTCAACAAGGACTGGGATACGACCAGCGAAAAGATGGATGCATACTGTAAATCGATCAGAAAGCTGGAAGGCAAGTTCTATGGCATCGAGTACACACATGTGGTCCGCGACAAAAATCAAGCAGCAGATGCGCTGTCAAAGTTAGGATCATCCCGAGCCAAAATCCCACATGGCGTATTTGTTCAAGACCTGCTCACGCCTTCCATCGAATAAGAAGATCCCGTGGTCGACAAGCCTCCAGACCAGCTATTGGTGGCTATAGTTTCAGCGTTGAACACCACCGAACCACCTCTGACCACTAAGGAGCCTGACTAGAGAGTACCTTTCATCAAGTACCTGATAGATGATAGCGGTTACACCGATCGGACATAAAACGAACGCCTGATGCGTCGCAGTAAGCAGTATCTGCTCGTCGATGGCAAATTGTGGTGCAAGAACGCGAAGGAGGAAATCTTGATGAAGTGTATAACCCAGGAGGATGGTGAACATCTCCTGGACCAAATCCACTTTGGCTCCTGTGGCAACCACACAGCCTCGAGAACGCTAGTTGGGAAGGCTTTCTGAGTAGGGTTCTATTGGCTGCCAGCCATAGCCGATGCAGAGAAGCTAGTCCGCCATTATGAAGGTTGCCAGTTCTTCGCCAAGAGAATCCATGTACCAGCACATGAGATTCAGACAATACCAGCCTCTTGGCCCTTCACATGCTGGGGACTGGATATGATCGGGCCTTTCAAACCGGCCCCTAGGAAATTTACATGCGTCTTCGTGCTGATCGACAAATTTTCCAAGTGGATAAAGTACATGCCCCTGGTCAAGGCATCTTCAGAAAAGGCTATTGTGTTCATTGACCAGGTCATCCACCGCTTCGGCATACCCAACAGCATCATCACTGATCTAGGTACTTAGTTCACCGAGAACACTTTTTGGGACTTCTGCGATGAAAGGAGCATAGTAGTAAAATACGTCTCGGTGGCGCACCCTAGAGCTAATGGATAGGTCGAGCGGGCAAATGGTATGATCTCGGACGCACTTAAGAAGAGGATGTACAGAGAAAATGATAAAGCTCCCGAAAGATGGCTCAAAGAGTTACCAGCCGTGGTCTGGGGCCTCAGAACCCAGCCTAGTCGCAATACCGACGTATCACCATACTTTATGGTTTATGGCGCTGAGGCAGTGCTCCCAGCAGATATAGCCTTCAAATCAGCATGGGTAGACAACTTCGACGAAGACAAGGCCAATGAAGTACGGGAGCTAGAAGTGAATAGTGCAGAAGAGAAGCGGCTCGATTCTTGCGTACGTACAGCCAAATACCTTGTTGTTTTGCGCAGGTACTATAACAAGAACGTCAAGGAGCGTTTCTTCGTGGTTGGGGACCTGGTCCTGAAGTGGAAGATGAGTCAGGCTGGCGTTCACAAACTCACAACCCCATGGGAAGGGCCCTCCATGATCAAGGAGGTTACACGACCAACATCTTACATGTTAGCTCACCTGGATGGTACAGACATACCCAATTCATGGCACATCGACAAGCTTAGGCGTTTCTATGCTTAACTATTGAGATATGTACCCCTCTTGTACTTTCGGTTTAATTCAATAAAGCTATTATGATTTCTCCGACCAGTCTAATGTGTCACTTCGAAGTCTACTGTTATTGTAACTCAACCAGTTAAAACTAACCACCATTCCTTCTTGGGTTTTCGAAGCAGGCCCTGTCTCCGGTTCCTCCCAACGCGTGCATAGGATCCGCTCTCTACGCTACGGGTGGTTGGCAGGTGCTCTCTAGTTTGACTTGTGTGTTTTTACATGTGCACAAGCTACGCACCTCACACTCCGACCATAAGACAAACCAGGGCCATACAAACCTTTCAGGATGACGTGTCGACTAAACGGGTACAACTGAACAGAACGCTAACACGTTCTAACTCAGTTACACCAACACGATATTCGAGCTTAAATACGTTTTCTACAAAACAAACAAGCTTATGCTGATATACAGTTATTACAAGCTTGCCTGAAAAGGCCCAAGTTTACAATAACATAACTACATCTTCTTCTACAGCTATAGCCTATACTATTGGCTGGTCGGGGCACGCGGCACCTGCTGCTCACTGGGCCTAACATCGTGCAAGGGTCTCGGGGACTCTGGTACTGATTGAGCTGAAGAAGATGGCCCCACCGATGCCTGACTGGTCGAGACCGTAGGCTTTGCCGGTTTGCTTAAAAATGACAGCGTCTCCAGCTGACTTGTTGATGGCGTTCCCTGTACAGGTGGTGTCGCGCCTCCACACAGGTTAATGTCGCCAATTATTTTCGCCGACAAGTCCAGCTGGGTCATCCGTAGCTCCTCAGCCTTGTCTAGATCTACCTCCTTCGGGTATCTAGCCTCCAGGCGCTTGAGATCGATCAAGGGGTAGTGAGCATGTACCATGCTTAGCACATGTGCGCCTGTATACTCACCCGCCTCCTTCACGAACTCCTGGAACCATCCCCATGCCTTTCGGCATCTCTCGATCAATCCCAGCTGCGGCATCCTTGGCACGTCCTCTGTTAGCGCCAGATCGATGAGGTTAAGGACTGGCAAAATGCCCATTGCCATCTCCTGGCACCGGTTTTTCCAGGTGTCATGATCCTCGGAGATCTCTTGGCACTGCGCCTTCTAGCCGTCACGGTCTTTTATCACGGCCTCCAGATGCTTCTTCGCATTGATTTTTATAACTGCAAACCGTACATGCTGTTAAACGCTATATTACGCCAAACTACGGTAGGCAACAAAAAAGAGCAAAGGGGTTTGGAAAACTTACCTTTCAACTCCTCTATCATCTTGGTCATGTGGTCCTGGAGCTGCGACTAGTCTCATGCCAGTTTTCTGTTGTCCTCTTTCAGGCGATCACACTCCACGACCGCATGACTTTTCTCCTCTCGGAGATGGACCACTTCGGCTTCTAAGCCTGCACTACAGCTGTTACTACCAACAATGCAACAGCACTTGTCAGTAGTCGTTGTGATAAAGTGGCTACTTACTTGTTCTTTCCCGCTCTGTATTACTGAGCTGATGACCAGGTTCTGGTTCTAGGACTCTTGCACCATCTTTTCATGGTTGGTGGCTTCAAGTCGCTGGCGCAAGCGTTCCACCTCCACTGTTAGCTCCTTATTGCTGGCAGCGATCCCCTCGATCTGGTCGAAGCATTTCTTGCGGTACCTTGCGGTCTTTATTAAGTCCTGTGTGTAGATTTATAAGTAAGATAGCAATGACTAGATAGCGAGATCAGGGGGTAAAGTGAAGCTTACCTGCACTTCCGTCACCAGCTGTTTCGCCGCCCGTTCAGCTTTCTTGGTCTCTTTGACCTCTAGGATTTCCTCATGGACAACCCATTGGTCGTTCCGCCAACGCGACACATACACATGTTGTCGCTTGTCCTATGGACAGCCTAGGGCCTCCTCCACTTTGTCCTCTTTGGGCACTTCTTCGAGTCTCGGTGCTGGTCCGGCGTTAGCAGTTTCTGCGATCACTATGGCCTTCCCACGGGCTGCAGCATCGGCAAACTTGGTCTATGCTCTCACCTTCGGCCACTGCTCCTTGGTCTGTTCCATTACCCTTGACGCTGAGGTGTTGCCCTCAGCAGGGTTAGCGCTCGGAGCACTCATGCTCGGCTCGGCTCTTCCCTCAACCCCCTGCTTGTGGACTGTTGTCTGACTGTTTGTTTGCTGAGGTCCTGACGGATCTTCTGTTATGGGTTCCTCGATGGTCGGCCGCTGGGTAGTCTGCTCTGCACTTATTGGCGGCGCCACGCCGCTTCCGGCTAGCTGGTTCAGACTTTCGGTGGACGCCGAGCTAGTACATCGGAGATAAGTTCAAGAAGGCAATCATATTCAATGAAAAATGCCAGCTTACATCAAAGTTACAAATACTTACATGTTGGAAGCACGGAATGATGTGGCAAAGGCGTGTCTCTTTGTCCGTGCTTGCTCCACATGCTGTGCGGGTGACTCCCGGTCTCCCTCTACATCCAGCACTATCGCTGGGCCTTGGTGCTCGACCCCTCCGCCGCTTGTCCTCTGCGCTGCAGTGGCCGGTGGTGTGCTTGGTCACATTGTCGCTCCCGTAGCCGGTCGTGTTCCTTGCCTAGGTACTCCTGAGGTTGACCCGGCTGCATCCTTCACCGCCGTCGGCAACATGGGTCCCATAGGCATGGAGGAGACACCTTGCTCCATCGACTCCAGTTGTTTCCTTCTTTTTTGAGGGACAAGTCAAAAGGTGTCTGCATCTTCTCCCTCCTCTGCGTCATCGTCCGACCAGGCAAAAATCGCCTATCGACGCTTGCCGGCCGGTTTCTCCTTTGGGCCTCCCACGGGCTCGTTGATACTTAGCGCCCCCCCCCCCCGATGAGCATGGTGGTTGCTGATCTCTTCTTCGGCTGTTTGGGGGTAGCCGGCCGCTTACCAGCGGCTAGGGCCGCTGCCTCCCCTCTAGCTCCGAGCACCGCCCAGTCGACGTCCTCGATGCTGGTCTAGGTGGTGGGACAAGCTCCTTGTGGCTACTCCACTCCAGGGGTTGGCAACACAAACATTGTCGCTCTATCTTGATCATTAACCTAGGTAACAAAAATGGGTGAACATAGTAAGTTTCTACTTATCCTACCACAATATAAAACTATGGGTACGAGGCAAGACAGTTACCTTTGGGGGAGGTCGGGCAAGCTTGAAAGCGTGCTCGATGTCGTTCAGTCTGGCATAATTTGGATCAGCTAAGTTAAATAGCTCTCCAATTCTGGCTTTGACTTCGATTTTGTCAAGCGCCTCCTGCTTCGTCCTCGTTAGGTCCGTGCTACCTTGATATTCATAGCTAGGATGTACTCGCCTCTGGCAGGCTGGATCCATCGACTGATGAAGTTCCCGACCACGCTCGGACCATCCAGTTTTTTCCACGGGATCATTCCAAATATTTCTAGAATTTGTTCTAGGTGCTCGGGCTTCTCTAACCAGCTGGTCCTCTTCTCCGGAATGTACCCCACATCGCACAGTGTAATCGTGTTTAGCTCCTCATGGATGTAGAACCATTTCTTGTACCAGTCGTCTAGCGACGTGTTCCATGGGCAGTGCAGGTACTGGGCTTTCATGCCGTCATAGAGGTTGAGGTACACACCCCTGGCTATCTTCGAACCACCGCTTCCTTTCTTCTGTAGACAGAAAAGATGGCAGAAGAAATCGAAATGGGGCTAAAAGCCGCCATATGCTTCGCAAAGATGTATGAAAGTGGCGACAAGGAGGATCGAGTTGGGATGTAGATTGCAAATCCCAATCTCGTAGTAAAGACAGAGCCCCTGAAGAAAAGGATGTACCGGAACCCCAAATCCCTGCTTAAAGAAGTCTTCGAACACCATGATCTCACCTGGTTGTGGATCGGGGTACCCCTTGCCCTCCGGCGCATGCCATCCTATGATCTCCTTGTTGTGGAGTACCCCCATGGTGACGAGGTCTTCAATGGTCTGCTCGTTGCTTCTCGATTTCCACCACTCCTTCGCCATGACTCCTGCTTTCTTCTGCGCGTCACTCTTTGCCATGAATCTGGCCTTGCTGATGAATGAGGTAATCGTGGAGGATTGATTGGTGGTGATTTCGGCGGTATTAGGGTTGGCGAGAGGAAGAAGATGGCTACGGCTGTGAATGGCAATGGGGTTTAGTAAAAAGTAACTTACCTATCCTATACTATATTTAACCCGAGAGTTACGCCGTTTCGTCTGTCCGAGATTCTTGGGAGACGAGCGCACACGCCGCAGACTGTTGTTTTCACAGCCTCGAGATCTATGCCAATATATGTGCCTCTTCGTTGCCACGCTGACGCACCTACTTACAGGTGCCATGCAACTGTTTGCTTGAAAAGACAAAAAGGCAGTATGACGTGCTATACCCATCTACTTTTTTGACCAGACGTGTTAGTTTGGACTTGACAGAGCAAGTAAATAAATAAATACAAAAAATAATAGTACAAGAGGCATATGGTTTTTCGCCACACTTCTCGTAATCGGGGACTATCGCGACTATCCTTGTGCTCGGGGACTGTCTAGACCACCATCATGCTCAGGGACTGTCCAGACCACCATCATGCATGGGACCTGTCTAGACCACCATCGTGCTCGGGGACTGTTCCGACAACTCTAATGCTCGGGGACTGCTCCGACCACTCTCCGAACATTGCTCGGAGACCGCTCTCCTCGGCTACATGTGATTTGTACTCACATACAGTTAAGAGGCATTTATTTAGACCTTGCTACAAGGCTGATACCTCGCCTTCCAGCAAGCTCGGGGACTACATCGGTACGATGCACCTGCCGGTGCATCTCGTATTGCTTGTATGACGATTGGATTCTCAACTTCAGTGGGAATTCTTTTTAGACCCTGGCACCACGTGCCTACGTCACCTACTACCAGGCTCAGGGACTAAGTGGGCACACTTCACCTTGCGGTGAATGTGTTTATTTTATCGACCCCTACGCTCTGACTGTTGGCCATAACTACTATTGTACAAGGGTCACTTACATTTCTTTTCAGAAATACAAGTGGGCACACTTGATCAGGAAAGAAATCTTTTTCTTTTTTCTTTAGAGCACCGTGCATTCTTCGGACAACCGGAACCTTCGGCTATAATCGTGGTCTACTGCTCTCTGTTCTGACTAGAATACTGGCACATTCACTTGGTCAATGTTTCAACCAGTTGGAGATGACATGAAGACAGATCGCATGAAGACGGATCGCATTAGCCGAAGGAGATCGAATAGCGTGTCGTAGCATAATACATGGTGCTCAGGGACTAGCTGTGGGGGTATTAACCCCTATACCCTTACGGCTAGGCTTGGGCCGGCCCGGACCAGGGGGTCTGGCCCACTAGAAGATGACGCACGGGCCGGCTGATCTGTTCGGAGTCCCGCATAAGGAATCGAGGCAGATTTGGAGATCAAGCAAGATCCTGATCGGTTAGAATAGGAATCCTTATCCGGACACCTATGGCAATTGTAACTGGTTAGGATTAGTTTCCAGATCTGTAACCCTGCCCCCTGGATTATATAAGGCGGGCAGGGGACCCCTCTAAAAAATATCTCTCATTGACATACAACAATACAATCAGACGCATGACGTAGGTATTACGCCTTCACGGTGGCCGAACCTAGATAAAACCTCATGTCTGTCTTGCATAACCATCTTGTTTGTAGCTTGTGCATCTGTCTGCCGATAATCTACTACCTTGGGCATACCCCTAGGTAGACTGCCGACCATATTTCGTCGACAAGGGACTATCAGGAAATGCCTTCATTCAGGGTGAACGTAGCCCTACCTATCCTTCAAGAGCGTGACGAACCTGCTTACATACGAATTGATCACAATGAGGCCCTCATTGTTGATGCACCTAAAGATAGTTAGATTATTGTTAACTATGTAATCATTATGCAGACGTTGTATCAGTAATTCACACTGAATATTTAATTTATATTTTATGTGCATCTCTACAATTTAATTATTGACTACGTAATCAAATGTTAAGATGATGTTCACAAACACTATTATTAGATAATTATAGACCATTAATTAATTATTATAGAATTAAATAATCAAGACATAAAATTTTGTGTTATTTTAGAATATAAACTACCTGCATTATTTCTATTAATAAATAAATAAAGAAAAGCAAACTAAGCGAACTCCCTATCCTAACTCAGCGGTTAAGGCCACGCACTCTGTACTCTAAGACTCGTGCTCGAATCCTAGGTGGGTCAAACTTTTTTGATTTTGCATTTATCATTTAGTAGTGCATTACATTGGGATGAAAGAAAAAAAATAAAATAATTCTATCCGAACTCCCTATCCTAACTCAGCGGTTAAGGCCGCGCACTATCGACCCCGCGACCCGCGCTCGAATCTCAGGCGGGCCAAACTTTTTTATATTTTTTACAAAAAGGCTACGATGGCAGGCTCCAAACCGACAGTGTTTTTTCATATTTTTTTACTAAAAGATGGCGGTAGGGCCCTTCACTGCTGGTTTTGGTTTTAAAAACCGACAGTGATAGCTTCTATCACAGTCGGTTGCTCAAACCGACACAGAAGACCCAATTCACTGTTGGGTTTTAAACTAAAACCAACAGTGATGTGTAGATGCTCCTCACATGCCAATAGTGCTCCCATGACCACAACAGTTGGAACACTGCTCCCACCTACCCCGACAACTTTAGTTCAGAAATAAAAATGTACCACGACTGCTAGCCCCTATAAAATGGCCCTTGGCCAGGAGCTAGCCTCTCCATGCATGTTGGTTTCAGCCAGGCCTTATCAGCCATGATACAATGTTTTCCTCTCACAACAAACCACAGATATCATTATGCATCGTATTCCACCAAAATGGTGCACACATGAGGCCACCTTCACTTTCGGTTCTATTTAAAAACCGGCAGTGATGTCCATGCCCTCCTATATAAAACAAACTGCCGGCCACATACATCGATCCCACCTACCCATGAACTCTCTTAGTCTCGTTTCTCATGTTTCACTCTCACTTCTCAAGACATCCACTCTCTCTCTCTACGTGATTTGGTCATAGCTCCTGCATTTTTCAATGGTATTGATATGTTGTCTTCTCCAATATTCTATCTATATTCATTTGATCTATATTTATATTCATGTTTCTTTGCATTCTACATTTATATATATTCTTATTCCTTGCATTTGATCTATATTTAATTATGTTGCCATATTTTACTTGGAAGAATTTTTTTGTGCATATATTTTATGTTCATTTTTTTGCATTTTATCGATCAGGTGGTATGAACAACGGACCTCCCCCACCACAAGAACTAGGTTTCCACCCTAGCGATGAGCCATTCGCTCCTAATGTGGCCATTCCACGGTTCCTGTTCCAGCTATTGTATGAAATATTTTTTCAACATCTTTTGTTTTTTGATGCTAACAAATAATTGTAATTAGTTTAATAGCATTGTTGCATGCATATATGTCGCAGACTATATCCCCAATAGATTGGCTGCGAACAACACTTAGCTGGTTCTTTATCTCGGACATCGTCGAGAACACGGCATCTAATGCAAGTGGTTGGCTATGGACATGTGAACTCAGTTTTTTCATCCATGTGAGGGGTTCAAATCATCGGAACCATATCTACGGGACGGGAATATAGAGCCCGGACGTGATAAGCGCCCAATTAAGTGTCGTGTGCATCTGTTTAGAGGCACTTTGATGTATTTGCTATGATATGCCTGATTTCTCGCACTTCAAGGCACTTGCTTTGAATGCTGGTGATATCCCCGTCCCGCAAGCAAGCGAATGGTTTGCGAGCTACAACCATGCTGATGTGGTAAAATGGTCACTTATACCTGAGTCATGGTTATTTGTTGTTTATTATTGACATAACATTCTCTAATTTTTTTCTTTTTCTCCGCATGCAGATTGCACTACAGGACCTTACCTATGTTGCATGTGGCTTGTGGGCTGTTCTAGACTAAGCTACGGAGCAACTCGGGTATGATTGGGACTTCTATAATGGAAACCTCGGCTAGCTCACTATAGAAGGACACCAGTACTGCATAAGGATTACTAACAGGGGCAGTGGTCGTTCAGTAGGTTGCATCTATGGCCGACCATTCTTTCGGTATTGTGAGGCACAAGAGAGTACACTCATACGGGCATTGGACTTCATCGATACAAGCGGATACATAATCCGTGACATCAATTACCATATATGGCTACAGAGGCATGTTAGTGTGCGTGGCCCGATCGATCCTGGCAGTGATTCTGATAGTAATTAATGTTTATTTAGCTAGGTTTTCAAGGTCATAGTTTAATTGGGTTCTAATTTTAATATGTACGACTTTGTGTGTTTAATTATTGTCATGCATGTAATTCGTGTAATATTTGTTGGGCAACTAGAAATATACATTCTGGTGTCGTATTGGTCTCAAAATTATTCTCAGGCTTGCATGTGCCACGTGTGAAGGAAACGCCAAGTTTGGGATTTTCCGGAGATGGTTTGCTACTTTCTGAGGTTTAATTGAATTTCCGCACGACGACACCTATTAATTATAGGTTGAACTGAGTCTACCCATAAAAAGATCCAGAATGGTGCCAAACCTTTACACAGGCTCTAATGTGACCTAGGGATAAGAATTTTGTGGAGGTGGATGAAACAATCTATTGTGTCCAAGATGAAATTCACCCTCTTTTGTCTCATTTGGCACAGAGAAAAATATAATAAATAAAAAAATGATTAGAAAAACCTCAGATCCTGTGTGGGGTCTTAATTTGGGTGTACATGCTTGCCAAAAAAATTCAAGCCATTTCAACATAGGCGGAGTATACATGCTTCACAGAGGTACATTTGCCTTTTCATTGAACCATGACTATACACATAGGTTATCAAGGTTTCTGTGGTTCATAGGCATTCTGGTGCCATATTGGTCTCAAAATTATTCTCACGCTTGCACGTGCCACGTGTGAAGGAAAAAACAAGTTTGGGATTTTTCGGAGATGGTTTGCTACTTTCTGAGGTTTAATTAAATTTTCGCATGACGACACCTATTAATTATAGATTGAACTGAGTCTACCCACAAAAAGATCTGGAATGGTGCTAAACTTTTACATAGGCTCTAATGTGCCCTAGGGACAAGAATTTTGTGGAGGTGGATGAAAAAAATCTATTGGGTCCAAGATGAAATTCACCCTCTTTTGTCTCATTCCACAAACAGAAAAATATAATAAATAAAAAATGATTAGAAAAACCTAATATCATGTGTGGGATCTTAATTTGGGTGTACAAGCTTGCCAAAAAATTTCAAGCCATGTTGACATTGGAATACATATGCTTCTATTTATTCAGGATATAAAAGAATTTTTTTAATATATATAAACATCACTGTCGGTTTCAAAAAACCGACAGTGTTGAGAAGAAACCAATAGTAATGCTAGTTATTACTGTCAGTTTATTTTGAAAACCGGCAGTGATATATAAAAAATTAAAAAAAATGTGCTAGCCCTCGGGTTTGAGCTCGGCTCTCGGGCTGTAGAGTTCAGAGACTTAACCGCTGCGCTAGTATAGGATGTGTGCCAAGGTTTATTTATTTTTTATTTTTGACCTTTAGATAGCTTAATAAATTATAAAATTAAACCAAAAAAATTGGGCCGCCCGGGATTCGAACACGGGTATCGCGGGCTAAGTTGCGGGGTCTTAATCGTTGAGCTAGTGGAGGTATTCGAAAGAAGTGGAAAAGATAACTTACTTATGCTGTAACCGCTACACGGCAATCACTGCTGGTTTAAAGAATGGCCCGACAGTAATATTTCTACATCACTGTCGGTTTAGACTTACAACCAGCAGTGATGTACCCCCATCACTGTCGGTTTATAATTAGAACCGATAGTGATGAGGTCTGGTATAAAAGCCCGGCGCGGGTTGAAATTATCCAAATTTCAACCCCACGTCAACCGTTCCTAGCCCCGCGCTCCTTTTCTTCGACGCCGACGCCCGTGCATCGCCCCACGCCAGAGCACCCGTCCACCGCCCCCTGCGCCGCCGTTCCCAGCCCCATGCTCCTCTTCTTCGATGCCGACGCCCGTGCACCGCCCCATGCCGGAGCACCCGTCCACTGCCCCCGCACCACCGTTCCCAGCCCCACGCTCCTCTTCTTCGACGCCGATGCCCGTGCATCGCCCCACACCGGAGTACCGCCGAGGCCTTCATGAGCGCGCGGACAGCTGCTTTCCCACCCCCACGGTGAGTGCGTGGCTTACTACCCACTAAGTGTTTGATGAAATGCCCCACGGTTGTTGTCTTCCCAATAGTAGTCGATTCCTATTCGATTGAGTTACATGCTGTTACTCCTTGGTTTAGCTATCCTTGTATGTACATGTTGTTACATAAACTAGTTAGTTTTTCCCTAAAGAGATTATGCTACCTACTGATTTGTTGAGGACCTAGTAATCATGGCCCTAAACTGTTTAAGAACCATTGATGTTATTTGCATGTTGTCGCAACAAGTTATTCCCACGAGTCACACCTAAGTGACCTTTTGCGCTGTGTGTAGTCTAAGTATTTAAACATTGATCATCAACACCTCTTGACATAGTTAGATTGAATATGTGACAATGATATGAGCATATCTGTCTCAAATAGTAGTTGCATAATGTTATGATATCTCTGTACTTTGTAATTATTACAAGCAATGGAAACTAGCAGTCAAAGGTACACATTAATGACTGTGGACGTCTTATTTTGTGATGGTAGAGAGTGTTCTGTTTGTGTAAGAGTTAGATAAGAATTTCTGCTCTTGCTTAAGCAATGATGAATTCTTGTCAAATGTGTACAGGTATAATCGCTATAGGTAGAGTGTCAATTGATTTTGATGGAATGTATAGCATGCTTAAAAAAGGCATCTATAGATGTTTGTTCTAGAAAAAAAAGTTAAAAACAACTTTTAAAATTGGCTTGGCAGCAGCAGTAAGTATGATTACTAAACCACATTGATCTTTGAATAACAAACAGTCCAATTATTGAGGTAATTTTTTATCATGTCAAGGATAAAGAACATTAAATAGATTTAGTTTGGCCATATAACTTGAATAATAACTCTTGTTCAGTGAGTTACCATTACCACTTACCACATGCCTAATTTACTTAAATGTATAGGCAACTATGGCATGGTATGTAGTGCATGTTGGTCACATGCCTGGGATTTATCGAACCTAGGAAGATTGCTATGCTCAAGTCAATCGCTACCCTGGTAATTTGCACAAAAAAATACAACACAGAAGCTAAAGCTTTGAGGGCCTACTATAGTCATCCGGCCTACCTTGCAAACCAAGGGCAACCGGCCTACTATGGTCTAATGAAAGCAAACCATGGCCATCCGCTGGCACTGGAGATCGAAGAGAAGCCACCCGCCGGAGATGTGAAGATTAGGAGAATTGCTCCTTGGTCTTGGAAAGATGTCATGCTTTTATTTATGGCTATGGTCATCACTTTTTTTATTTGGAAGTTGATGTAGGCTTAGTTTTGTAGAACAGTAGGTGGACTTTATTGTATGTGGTCAATCAAACAATGAATTTGTTCTAGGTGAACATATGCTATTATTTGACTTTGTTGTATGTGGACTTATTATTAGACTTTGCATTAAACATATTATATATATATGAACATATGCTATTAGTAGTTGTCCGTGGCCAAAACTAACCACGATCGTGTCACGGCCATGACTCATCGTCGCCTGTTACCCCATCGCCGAAGAACAGATCGGCAACAAGAAGCGGTTCATATCGCTAGGACAAGAGAGCCAC
The DNA here is from genome assembly GCF_019320115.1 of Miscanthus floridulus. Taxonomy (NCBI): domain Eukaryota; kingdom Viridiplantae; phylum Streptophyta; class Magnoliopsida; order Poales; family Poaceae; genus Miscanthus; species Miscanthus floridulus. The sequence continues at coordinate 23,489,594 of NC_089596.1, forward strand.
ATGATCCGACAAACAGTGACGGTGTCAATCAAGTCAGTGAGAATGAGGAGCCATGGACCCTGTCCGGCCTGCTCGATCTGGGTCAAAATGACCAAGATGGCCAGGTAACTTTGGTATCATGTGACTATGTAGCCACACATGCTAATCCATTGAGCGGGTCATAGCTTACTTGGTGTCTAGCAGGAGTCTCCGCCGGTTGAGGAGCTAGAGGGTTCAGGTAGCAGGAAGGCCAGATCCAAGCGAGGCGTGTCAAAGATTCCTGTTGGTAGGAATGCACACTAGCACATTACTGAGTTCGATGAATTCAGGGATTCACTCTCACCGCCTATAGCTTTGACCAAATACAAGACTATCCTCAGGTTACTTGTTAGGGACTTCATCCCGATTAAGTACAGGAAGTGGATTGGGAAAGATGATGACCGGTGGAGGGTTCTCGAAAGCGAGAAGGATTACATATGGGATGTCAAGATCCCAAAGTATTTCACTTTCCCAGCCGAGTATGACAGGGAGTTAGTCAAGAAAAAAGCAAAAGAAATCATGGGGACATGCTTCAAGAGTTTCAAGGGGACATTGTACAAGAATTTTGTCCTCCAAAATAAAGAGCCAGATTTCGATGGTGGACAGTTTAGCAAGTAGAAGGACTTCTGGCAGGATTTCAAGGAATACATGTTATCTGAGGAGTACTTAGAACTGAGCAGGAAGAATAAGGAGAATTAACAGAAAACGATGAATCCTCATCATCTCGGCTCTCGTGGCTCCGCCAAAAAGATGCCAGAATTTGAAGCAGAACTTCAAAAGATGGATCGCCTTGCTGAGGAAGGCGTTCAGGTTGAGACCGCCGATTGGGAGCCTAGATCGGTATTATACTATATGGGGAGATTGTACGGCACGCCGAGGATGGGAGCTTTAGCTCCTCAAATCAACCTATGAGCGAACTCATCCAGAGGATCTCCTAGGTAACTGAGGAGGTGAGGCAAGGGGCTCGCACTTCTAATAGGGAGAAAGACGTGCTCACCCAAGCACTCGGAACCAAGGAGCACCCTGGTCGCACTAGAGGAACCGATGTTGTTCCTTTGAAACTAGCATTCCCCCAAGAATCTAACACTTACTGGAGCTGCTCGAGGGGTAGAGTGGAACAGGAGGCAGAGTATTTGAGGAGACTAAAAGAGATGGAAGACAGAATGGAAGCACGGATTGAGGCAACCGTTGAAGCACGAGTCAAGCAAATTTTACTATCCAAGGGGTCAGTAGGACCACAAAACCCTACTCCTACTACCTTTAGCCCACAGTTTAGGGGGTCATAGCACCTACGGATCGACCCCGCTCAATGAAGAAGAGGCAAATGTGCCTCATCTGGTGGACGACATCACTGAACCCGTCAATGTCAGGTTGTACATCCATCAGGAATGAACAAAGGACAAGGTGGCGCTCGGCCAGGCCTGGCCTGCGGAAGACGGGATAATTAATGGCCGCCTAATTCCACTGGGGTATGCTCACATCACCATTGATAGAATACTTGATAAGAAGTATAACAAGATACCCATTGAGTGCCCCGTAGCGGAAGACAGGCCAAAACTTGGTCAAAACAAGGGCTCTCAACTAGCCTGGCGTAAGCAATTCATTAAGCTTGACCATCAATTATCCTCTAATGATAAGGACGACTGCGAGTCTTCGCCCACCCGCGATGATCACTCACCATCTCCGAACAGAGATCACTCCCCTCCTCATCTGGAGCCATCACTCCTGAGAAGACAGAGGTCTCCTTCTATTCCTCCTCGTCCGACTCCATCTTCATCGGCCCCGAGAAAAGAGACTCCTCCTCCATCTTCATTAGCGCCAAGAAAATAGAATTCTTGTCATCATCCTCCTCCTCCACCTCAGCCCAAAACAAGATCAAGGACATCCTTGCAGTTGCAGAAAAGGTCCTTGGATTCGGTCGCTAATGCTCCCAAAGTGGACCAACAGAAAAGAAAAAGGTCATTCAGTGGCAGCGTTACCACCTTCATGAAAGAAAAATTTACAGCACACATCTCGAAGGAAGATTGTGTCAGTTTCTTCAATATCTGTGCCTCACTGCCTTCGTTTTTGTTGAAGTCCAAATTCAAAAGGCAAACACAGAATAAATATGCTACAACAAGAGACGAAGAAATACACAATAAAGATTTAGGGAACATACAGAAGTACGTCGAAGACAACCTAGGATTAACCATGGAAGAGGCCGCGACCATCTATTATGATGTACAAGGGACGGCAACACTGGCAATGAAGTATGAAAGGGGCAATCTTTTGGTTCCCGATCATGAGTATAAAAATATGACAACATATATGCGTCAGTTACATGAATATTACATGGCTCAAGCAACAGAGATGGACAACTTTGGTTTTGAGGTTATTATCCGTTCGCCACATGTTTTCCATTATCCTAAAGAAGAGAAGTTTGATGTCGAGTGGGAGTGCTTGTTCCAGCTATACCAGAAACGCTCTCTCAATGTTCAAATGTTGACGCTGTGGAATATGTAAGTACCCTACACGCACGACTTTACAATTAACTACTCTCTCGAGACATAAATTGTTAACTTTTGAGCACTTCCCATGATTTTATGTAGGTGTATAGCAAAATTTTGCATTCTAAAAAGCAAATAGGATTACATAGGCTTCTTGGACCCCATGCGAGTCAATGAGAGGACATGTTGAAAGGTCCTTGTGTGGTTTTGGTAATTGAGTGACAACCTAGGTGGACTAATTATGTTTATGTGAGATACACAGGTGATTAGTCCACAGGTACATGTGTGTGAGCAACATATGCCATGAAGGTGAAAATGTCTTGGAGATGTTGCAAAGCTCACACATGTGATGATGAAGGAGCTCATTGCAAATGAGACATGACATTGAGTCATGTGATCAAGGTGGAGAAGATCAAGACATGACTTGGCTTGATGGACCGATTGCAAGTGTGAAGGGCAAGTTGGAGGCTTTGGAGCGATGGACTGCGTGGCGGTGAAGCTTAAGCAAGACTTGGTGCCGATGGACGAAGGCAATGGTGAAAAGCAAGTGAAGTCAAGATCGATGAACCAATATGATCACGTGATGATATGAAGTGGATCATATCATTGTTGATCGTGTTGGTGCATGTGTTGCATCGACATTGGAGGAGATGGAATGGAATGCGCAAGGCAAAGATATAACCTAGGGCATTTCATTTCATCGGTCATAGGTGTGTATAAAAGTTTGTGACCGGGTTTAGGATAGATGGCCGTACTATCAAGAGGGGCAAACTTGTTTGCATATCGGTCATCTTGTCCCACTCGAGTGATCTAACTTTGCATCGTCGCTAGGATTGAGTGGCATGGCAAGTTGAGTGGCTAATCTTTTGGAAAATGATTGTGAAAATGCTAACACACATACACATGGTGGTGTACACTTGGTGGTGTTGGCACATTTACAAAGGAGATGAAGTTGGAGTTGATGTAGATCAACTTAGCGATGGAACGGAGGCGAGAAGGGTTTGAAACTTCACCGGCGGAGTGTCCGCCCGTAGAGTGCAGACAGTCTGACGGTGCCACCGGTGCCCTATACAGAAAAGATAGGGTCTTATAGAGTGGACCGGACGCTGATCATGTGGTGACCGGATGCTGGGGTCCTACGTCCGGTCAGTGGCAGCAGAGAACGCGTAGGCGTCTGCCTTCGACCGGACGCTGGCGCTGAAAGTGACTAGACGCTGGCACGGTGCGTTCGGTCGGGCTAATGTATGGTGACGTAGGCAACACAGAGAAGTTGGAGAAGGATCAGACGTTGATACTGCGTCCGATCGTGACCGACCGGACGCATCCGGTCACGACTGGATGCTTACTGGAAACGACCGGACGCTGGTGTTGGTGCGTCCGGTCACTTGAGCAGCTGCATTCGGTCATCTCTTGACTGTTGAGATCGAGTGAACAGCGTTTAAAGCTAGTGACATGTGGTAGGTATCGAGCGACCAGACGCAGGGGTCCTACGTCCGGTCGTCCCGACAATTGCCTAATGTAGGGGTAGCGGCTAGTTGAGCCCATGGGGCTATAAATAGAAGGGGGTCTCGGCCATGGCTGGTGCTGAGCACCTCGGGGGACTTTGTGTCCACGCTTGAGAGTGCTTGGGAGCCCTCCATCTCACATATGCTTGATAGTGATCATCCGATTGTGTGAGAGAGCAATTCTAGTGTGATTACATCATGAGGTTGCATCGAGTGACACTAGGTGATCGAGTTGCAAGCCGGTGGTGCTTGTTACTCTTGGAGGTTGCCACCTCCTAGACGGCTTGGTGGTGGTCTCTTTCGAAGCCCGCAAGAAGCTTGTGCGGTGCTCCGGAGAAGAGCTTTGTGAGAGGCATTGTGCTCGCCCCGCGGGAGCCGCGAAGAGCAACTCTAGTTGAGCGTGTCATTGAGCTACCCTCACTTTTGGGGTAGGTTCTTGTGGTTCACGACGTGCGGGCTTGGCGGGTGATGCCAATTAGTCACCGAACCACCAAGTGAGCGGTCGACACAACGGGGACTAGCGTGTTGGCAAGCACGTGAACCTCGAGAGAAAAATCACCGTGTCAATCTTGTTCTTCCCGTTGGTTGGAATCCCTTTACACAAGCTTGTGATTACTTTTATATACATTGTGCTTGTGTAGTTGCTCTTGTAATTAGTTTGCTTGTTTAGCTCACTAGTTACCTTCTTGCTTGTGTAGCATAGAAATAGCTCCCTTGCGTGGCTAATTTGGTTTGTGTAACCTTGTTAGTCACATTGCTTAGTTTGTGTATCTAAGTATTTGCCCTCTCTAATTTGGCTTTGGTTGCCTTGTTATTGAGCATTGCTAGTGAGCTTAGTTGGCTTTGTGCTTTTGCTTACTAGCATGTGTAGGAGCCCTCTTGTTGCTTAAAGTACTAGTGGCATAGGTTTGTGTGACCTTGCTTCTAGAATTGGTTAGGTGAGCTCTAGCTAGCCTGGCACCTTTGTTGCTTAATTAGTATCTTTGGAAGGTGCTAGAGAATATAAATAGAGGGGTGTAGTCTTGGCTAGATTGATAGTTTTAATTCTGCACTTGTTTCGGTTAGTCAACGTGATTAATTTTAGAAAGGACTATTCACCCCCCCTCTAGTCCGCCATCTCAACCTTACAAGTGGTATTAAAGCCAGGTCTCTCATTTGTGGTCTTCACCGACCCGAGAGGATGGCGTCTAGTGGGCTAGATGTTTGTGAGACACACATTTTTTTATGGCACAAACTTTGCACTTTGGAAAAATCACATGCTTGATCATTTTCATGCAAAGGGATCTAAGTTTTGGTGGATTGTCACTAGTGGTCTCACCCATATCTTGGACCATAGAAATCTCACCAAATCTCAAAGAGTTCTCTATGAACTTGATGCACATGCTTGTTGTTATCTAACGGATGCTTTGAGCTTTGATTTAATGAAAAGGATAAACTATGTGGGAACCGCTCGTGAGCTATGGGAGTCAATAAAGCACACCTACAGTGATTCCACGTGGGATGATGGCAAATTCAAGGAGGATGAGCCCAAGAAGGAGGTGCATGAGTGTGTTGAGCATAGCCACAATTTGGTAATTTGGAAGATTGCTCCACTTCATGGTCAAGTGATGATGATGATGATCACACCACAAGATCACTTGACAAGGGTGATGACAATGCCACAAGTGTTGCAAATGATGATGCTATCCCATGCACACTTGATGGTGATGTTGGTTCATGCTCAAGCTATGATGATGATGCTACTACAAGCTCTCAAACTACACCACATTGTCTCATGTCACAAGGTGACACCAAGGTATCAAATGATAATATGGTTGATCATGTTGATTCATATGATGAGCTTGTTAGTAGACTTGCTAGCATGACCATGTCTTTAGAAAATGAGAAAGCTAAAACATTGAAATTGGAAAATAAAAACTCATTTCTAAAGAACTCTTGTGAAGAACATAAGAAATTACTTGATGCTTTTAAATCTTCACATGATGAGCTAAAATTGAATCATGAGACACTTCTTGCATCTCATGATGAATTATTAGAACAACATGCCTCTCTCATTAAATTGTTTACAAAGAAACTTAAAAATAATGAGAGCTCATCACATGGGTCAATTGATCAATCACATATTGTTGCTAACCCTTGTGATGTAGGCAAGAAGCTTGTATCCACCTCTTGTGATGATTTATTAGATATGCCATGCTCTTCACATATAGATGCTTGTTCTACTTCTATGTCTTGTGAGACTAACCTTTTGAAGGAGAACAATGAGCTAAATGAACAAGTGAAGAAATTGAGCAACAAGTTAGAAAGGTGCTACAACTCTCAAGTCACCTTTGAGCATATGTTGAAGATTCAAAGAAACTTTAGTGACAAGAGTGGCGTCGGCTTCAAGACTAGCAAAGTCAATCATCAAGAAAGCCTCAATGACATAAGTGGCATTGGCTTCAACAAGAGCAAGATCAAGGGCAAAAGATGGGGCAAGAGAAGATATGAAAGAGAGATGAAGAAGCAAGAACAAGAGAAGCTCTCTCCTTTCATGTGCTTCAAGTGCCATGAAGTGGGACATCTTGCAAATGGTTGCCCCAATAAAGAAAAGCTCAAGTTAAAGAAAGAAGAAGAGAGGCTAAGGCATGTTAAGTGCTTCAAGTGTCGTACATGGGGACATCTCACCTCTATGTGCCCAACCAAGCAATTGGTGAAGCAACTAGAAGAGCCTCAACCAAAGCCACAAGTTGAGCAAGAGAAGATACCCCAAGAGCAAATCAAGATCAATCATGAAGATGGTGGTGACTTAATGAAGAAGAAGAAGAAAACAAGAAGGGGTGGAAGGGCAAGGCATCCAATGCAAACTCAAGATGCCAAGATGATGAGCAAGAATGAAGATGAGAAGAAAGATTATGCTCACATCAAGTGCTTCAAGTATGGAAGTATGGGACACTTTGCCTCTAAGTGTCCTACCAAGCTTGAGAAGAAGGCTCAAGCAATCCATGAGAGGCAAGGCAATGAGAAGCACCACATGAGCAAAGAAGAGAAGGCTCAAGCAAGAGAAAGTGCTACTCATGCCGGGAAAGGGGACACATGGCACACTCATGTCCCCTAGGTGACATTTCTAAGCCTATTTCAATCGTTGATAATAATGTGCTTAGAAAGGATGGTAATGGCACCTCTATGGTTGCTATTGCAAAACATCCCGCTACTCATACTAAGGCATTGCCTAAGTATGTTGCTCCTAACTTGAGAGGACCCAAACTTGTTTGGGTACCATCAAAAAGTGGATGATTGTTTGTAGGTACCATTGGCATTGGAGACTTGATTCAATTGATCTCACATTGTTCATCAAATGTTGAATCAAGTTATGAAGCTTAGTGCACATCCAAATCCAATGCCAAGAGAAAATTGAGTGAAGTCCAAGTGCTATCAACATACAAGTGCTATAATTCAAGTTGTTGGTGATTCATTGGATATATTTGATGACATGCAAATAATTGAGTTGAAGCTTGCTAGTTGAATGATCATGAGCTAACCAAGGTATATCTCTTATTGATTATTTCATTTGGGTGCATATGAGTTGATTGAATTGGATAAATATGCAATATTGCTTGCTATGAGATGATTGAATAGAAAATTGATTAGTAGTCAAGTTTGGATTGATTTGTGTTGGATAAGTTCATAAGATGACGTTTAGTAAGTGGATTGAATAGATATATGTCTTATGGAAGTATTCAAACAAGTTAGTCTCAAGTGTGATTCATATTTAATGAAGTATAGCTCAAGTGATTGAAATCTGTTCTATATTGAAAATCTGAAATGAGCTGTGATCTTAGCCATGTTTGAGTGATCAAAACTTATTGGATTGGCATAAAAATTGGTGTACATGCTTTAGACTTATGGTATGAGATGCTGTAGAAATTTCATGAAAATTGGATAAGAAATGCTTCGGTTTTGGAGTGGTTCTTATCAGCTATAATGCAGCAGTTTTCAGCATGTAGCAGTGGTGGAAGAATTAAAATCTGGTAGCAATCTAGAAGTCAAATGAATTTCAAAATTTTACAGCTGCTAGATAACTTAGTAATGCACACCTCCACCAAATTTCATGGTATATGGATTTGTACTTTGGGAAACATGCTTATTTCTTTGAAGGGTACAGAATCTGCCAGAAAGGTGACAAATGTTGGATTGATCTAGAATCACTTTGATTGAAAGGTCCTCTAGTTGAAAATATGGTTACAAGTGTTTGAGGTATCTAAGTTTGGTTTTGAGATAATCTAGAAGCATGACAAGCAAAGAGTAGAAGACCATTTGATTGTGGAGTGTACTTTGCACACTTTTGGTACTCAAGATGAAGTTTAAGTTCTAGATATGATTAGAGATCATTTAGTAGAAAGAAAAGGGCTTAAACAAGTAGAAAGAAAAGGACTTAAAGAAGGAATCAAGGTTACTCATCAAGTTAAGTCCATCACTTGGATCAATCAATCAAGCTATTTTAAGTGAGTATCAAGAATGGTTCTTTGGAAAGAGGTCACTTCTCCCTAGTGTAGGGGCTTACCGCCTATGTGTAGGTAAACCAAGTGTGGTACTTAGAAGGCTAACATGGAAGTGGTGATCCGAGGGACATTTGAGATGCTTAGTTGAAGCAATCAAAAGAGTTGATCAAGAAAAGCAAGCAACACCCAAAAGAAAGCTAGTCATGATATTTCAAGTGGTATTCCAAATAGTTCTCTCATGCAAGTAAAGATCAAAAGATGAAGCAAGCCAACCACAACAAGAAAGTACACTTGATCATAAGTGGTATTCATTTCATATGGGTGAAGAGTGGAATTCAAAATGGTGTCTATTGGTCTTCACCAAGCTTATAATTGGACTTTATATTGCTATTGGAGTAATGAATTAGAATCTATGTGACTATCCTCTACTTCAACATAGCAAAGGTATCATTGTAATGTGCATGATCATTTCATCCCTTACTAGTATATGGTTAGTGCATATAGTACATGCTTCATAGGATCATGCATAACAAATGAAATGTTTAAATTCATAGCCTACCACTATTGCTTGAATGATTACTTGATCTAGTGGTTAGTATATGGATTTGTTCATGAGCTAGTGAACCCAATTACTTGACTTAATTTGGATTGCTAACAAGTGCCAAGTATAACATTGGCAAGATAACCCTTGCAAGAGGTGTGAAGAAGCTTGTCATTGGTTCAAACCAGACTTGAAAGCTTAGGCAAATCAATTTAATTCAAGTCAACCATAGAAGCTCATGATAAGAGTACAAGCACAAGACAACAATGAAAATGGATATCTAGTTTGTTTGTTATAAGTGGTATCTAGACTCAAGTATTTCATCAAGAATCTACAAGTGATGTCTAGATCAACTCACAAGTGATATCCTATAAGTGGTACTCATGAAGATAGCAAATGTTCAAGAAATGGTTCTTATTGATAAATCCAACAAGTGGTTCCATACTAAAAGATTCTTTCAAATGGTATCACATCTACACATGGTATCAATCATGCAAGACGATGGTTCCATAAGTGATCCTCAACTTTAAGTGATCATCAAATGAAGAATGCATCTCTCACCAACAAGAGCTCAAGTATATCAAATAGATGACCCATGCTATCACATAGGGCAAAGTGTACCACAAATTGATATCAAGATCAAAGATCCTATGTGTGGTATCTCAAGAAGCTCTACACAAGATACAAGTGGTATAAGTTACAAGTGGTATCTTCAAGTGGTGTCATTCCACCAATCAAATAATGTCCATAAAAAATGCAAGATTCAAGCCTCAACCATCGACCCCAAATGCATACCTTTGCATCAATGAGAAGTACACCTTTTATGAAAATTGATGACAAAGGGGGAGAGATTGTACAAAGATATGAAAGCCTTGAGATTAAGATTGTACAAGAGAGATAAGATAAGATATGAAAGCTTTGGGAGAGATTGAGATAAAGAAGTAGAGGTTGGACATGGACATGAACAAAGAGGGAGCAACATTAAAGAAAAGAGATGGATCAAAATTCTTGGACAAGAGAAGCACACAAGTAGAGGGAGCAAGCTCATGAACTTTGATTAATTGCATTTGATATGTGCATATTCATGTGCTTGTTTGCATTGCATAAGTTCTTAAATTCAATATGAATGCTTGTGTGATGTATGCTAGTTGTAGAATTTGATTGATGAAATGAAAACTAGCATGCATAGGATGATAGCTAGACACTTGGTATGCTTTTCAAGTAATGCTAGTACCTTGTTTTTAATGTTGATCTCATGAGGTATCTAGTGCTTTTTATTTCCAAGTGTTATCTAGCTAAGAATGGTGCTAAGGATGAACTTAAAGGTGCAACTCCGATTGGTATCACGCTTCAAAGGTTTACTCTATACACCTTAGCATCATTTGGTAGTAATTACTCTCCCACATTTCCATTCTATGCATATGTGCGAACTTCAAACCAAACACTCTAGCACATATGTAGGGGGAGCTAATACTACCATCTTGGGTTTGTGGTACTTGTCCAAAATCATTTACACATGGTAAAATTGCTTGGGCAAGCAACATAAATCCAAAAGAGCTTAATTTCCATATCTTTCTAGGGTTGTCACCAATTACCAAAAAGGGGGAGATTGAAAGGTCCTTGTGTGGTTTTGATAATTGAGTAACAACCTAGGTGGACTAATTGTGTTTATGTGAGATACACAGGTGATTAGTCCATAGGTACATGTGTGTGAGCAACATATGCCATGAAGGTGAAAATGGATTGGAGATGTTGCAAAGCTCACATATGTGATGATGAAGGAGCTCATTGCAAATGAGACATGACATTGAGTCATGTGATCAAGGTGGAGAAGATCAAGACATGACTTGGCTTGATGGACTGGTTGCAAGCATGAAGGGCAAGTTGGAGGCTTTGGAGCGATGGACCGCGTGGCGGCGAAGCTTAAGCAAGACTTGGTGTCGATGGACGAAGGCAACGGTGAAAAGCAAGTGAAGTCAAGATCGATGAACCAATATGATCATGTGATGATATGAACTAGATCATATTATTGTTGATCGTGTTGGTGCATGTGTTGCATCGACATTGGAGGAGATGGAATGGAATGCGCAAGGCAAAGGTATAACCTAGGGCATTTCATTTCACCGGTCATAGGTGTGTAGAGAAGTTTGTGACCGGGTTTAGGATAGATGGCCGTACTATCAAGAGGGGCAAACTTGTTTGCATATCGGTCATCTAGTGCCACTCGAGTGATCTAACTTTGCATCATCGCTACGATTGACTGGCGTGGCAAGTTGAGTGGCTAATCTTTTGGAAAATGATTGTGAAAATACTAACACACATACACATGGTGGTGTACACTTGGTTGTGTTGGCACATTTACAAAGGAGATGAAGTTGGAGTTGATGTAGATCAACTCAGCGATGGAACGGAGGCGAGAAGGGTTTGAAACTTCACCAGTGGAGTGTCCGCCCGTAGAGTGCAGATAGTCCGACGGTGCCACCGGTGCCCTATACAGAAAAGACAGGGTCTTACAGAGTGGACCGGACGCTGATCATGTGGTGACCGGACGCTGGGGTCCTGTGTCCGGTCAGTGGCAGCAGAGAACGCATAGTCGCCAGTCTTCGACCGGACGCTGACGCTGAAAGTGACCGAACTCTGGCATGGTGCATTCGGTCGGGCTGATGTATGGTGACGTAGGCGACGTAGAGAAGTTGGAGAAGGACCAGACGCTGATGCTGCGTCCGATCATGACCGACCGGACGCATCCGGTCACGACCGGATGCTTATTGGAACGACCGGACGCTGGTGTTGGTGCGTCCGGTCACTTGAGCAGCTGCGTCCGGTCATCTCTTCACCGTTGAGATCGGGTGAACAACGTTTGAAGCCGGTGACACATGGCAGGTATCGGGCGACCGGACGTTAGGGTCCTGCGTCCGGTCGATACGACCAGAGCGTCTGGTCGTCCCGAAAATTGCCCAATGTAGGAGTAACGGCTAGTTGAGCCCATGGGGCTATAAATAGAAGGGGGTCTCGGCCATGGCTGGTGCTGAGCACCTCGGGGACTTTGTGTCCATGCTTGAGAGTGCTTGGGAGCCCTCCATCTCACATATGCATGATAGTGATCATCCGATTGTGTGAGAGAGTGATTCTAGTGCGATTGCATCATGAGGTTGCATCGAGTGGCACTAGGTGATCGAGTTGCAAGCCGGTGGTGCTTGTTACTCTTGGAGGTTGCCACCTCCTAGATGGCTTGGTGGTGGTCTCTGTCGAAGCCCGCAAGAAGCTTGTGCGGTGCTCTGGAGAAGAGCTTTGTGAGGGGCATTGTGCTCGCCCCGCGGGAGCCGTGAAGAGCAACTCTAGTTGAGCGTGTCATTGAGCTACCCTCACTTTCAGGGTAGGTTCTTGCGGTGCCCGACATGCGGGCTTGGCGGGTGATGCCAATTAGTCATCGAATCACCAAGTGAGCGATCGACACAATGGGGACTAGCGTGTTGGCAAGCACGTGAACCTCGGGAGAAAAATCACCGTGTCAATCTTATTCTTCCCGTTTGTTGGAATCCCTTTACACAAGCTTGTGATTACTTTTATATACATTGTGCTTGTGTAGTTGCTCTTGTAATTAGTTAGCTTGTTTAGCTCACTAGTTACCTTCTTGCTTGTGTAGCAAAGAAATAGCTCCCTTGCGTGGTTAATTTGGTTTGTGTAACCTTGTTAGTCACATTGCTTAGTTTGTGTAGCTAAGTATTTGCGCTCTCTAATTTGGCTTTGGTTGCCTTGTTATTGAGCATTGCTAGTGAGCTTAGTTGGCTTTGTGCTTTTGCTTACTAGCATGTGTAGGAGCCCTCTTGTTGCTTAAAGTACTAGTGGCATAGGTTTATGTGACCTTGCTTCTAGAATTGGTTAGGTGAGCTCTAGCTAGCCTGGCACCTTTGTTGCTTAATTAGTATCTTTGGAAGGTGCTAGAGAATATAAATAGAGGGGTGTAGTCTTGGCTAGATCGATAGTTTTAATTCCGCACTTGTTTCAGTTAGTCAACGTGATTAATTTTAGAAAGGACTATTCACCCTCTCTCCCCTCTAGTCCACCATCTCGACCTTACACATGTCTAGGCCTTTATGGATGTGATGTGGAAGACCTGAAATAGAGATTGATTGTTGTTTTCGACGAATTCACGATGAAGAAGAAAATCCACATACTTCTAGCCTACAACTGCGAGTATGTGTTCTTGACTTTTAATTTTATGCTTCTTTTTTCGTTAAGATTATTCGATAATTAGGATTCTGTGATTGCAGCAACCATTTCGTCTTCATTTGTGTTAATCTTGCCAAAAATCTGCTCGAGGTGTGGGACTCGAAGGAAAAAACATTTCATCATCTGGATGCACTGGTGGCAGTGTTGAATTAGTAAGCGATCCTAATAACATATTATTTTCTAATCACACATACCGCTTTCTAATGTTTCTCCTTTTAATGTTGCTCATTGTTCGAAGAAGAAATATCGGCGGGACGCCGGTCCCATTCAAGGTTGTCGAAATGGAGAGGAAGTACCTATCACAGCTGACGGGAAACAATGAATGCGGGTTTTATGTAATGTGGGCAATGCTTCGCTATATCGGTGGGAAATCGGAAGAAGCCAATAAGTTGGTATGTATTATCCCCATTTCATTTATGTATGTTAATAATTCAACAAAATGATTTACTGTTCCTATTTGGATATCATCTTTTTTGAACGATAGCGCAAGAATATAAGCACGAAAGGCTGCTAGACACGGAGATCGTCGCACTACAATCAGAGCTAGCAAAATTCATCTTAGCCGAGGTATTGAAAAAAGATGGAGTATTTTCCATTGCACAATCCGTGAAGTACAAGGACCAGTATGGCCCAGAGCGACTCGCCAGATTATTGTAAGAAGTCCGAGAAGCATTGCACAATCTATGAAGTCCGAGAACATTTCTTTTTTGTTTTGAGTTATCGAGATCTTGATAAGAACATTTGAACTATAACCGTAACATTTGTAATGTTTAATATTGATGGACCTGTCGTCTACATAACGTATATAAAGTGAAACCCGATTCCACGAAAAAATATAAAATAAAATAAATTATAAAACAATACGAACGGGCACCGTCGGTTAGCAACAAACCGGCAGTGTTGTCGTAACCATCACTGCCGGTTAGAAACAAACCGACAGTGTTGGCTTGCTCAACACTGCCGGCTTGAACCATGAACCGACACTGATGGTTACGACAACACTGTCGGTTTGATCCATGAACCGACACTGATATTTACTACAACACTGTCGGTTTGATCTATGAACCGACAGTGTAGGCTTGCTTAACATTGTTGGCTTGAGCCAAGAACCGACACTCTTGAAGCAACCGTCACTGTCGGTTGGCACTACAAACCGACAGTGTTGTTCAACTGGACACAGCCGGGTGGAGCCAGGAACCGACACTGTTTCCTGTAGATTAGTGTCGGTTTTTAAGGACCGGTAGTGATGTCAACCCCCTATCACTGCCGGTATATCACTGTCGGTTTAAAATCCGACAGTGAAGTGGGTTTTTGAACTGGCAGTGATGTCCAGATCTGAGGTAGTGACTTCATACCTAGATTGAGAAAGATATAAATATATCCAAATAAGTTGTAACCAAGACGCACATCCACCAATGCACCATGGTTTGAGATTAAAATAAAGTGTCTTTGGAATATGGTATGAATCTGAAATTGAATTGGGGAAGGTGCTGCACTGTTTAGCACGACCCTACCACGAGAGAGCTGCAGATGTTTCTTTTTCATATCAGAGCTAGAGCCATTCTCTTACCCGTCTAATAGGGTGTTTGATCCAGGGCTTGATCCAGGGCTAAAGTTTAGTTCGTATCGTATCGTATGTTCAGCGGATGCTAATTAAAAGGAATAAATATGAGTTAATTATAAAACTAATTACAAAGGTGTAGAATTAGCGAGACGAATCTATCAAGCCTAATTAATCTATGATTAGCACATATTTACTGTAGCACCATATTATCAAATCATGAATTAGTTAGGCTTAATATATTTGTCTCCCAAAATAACTTCCAATTAGTTTTGTAATTAATATATATTTAATACTTTAAATTAGCATCAAATGTCCGAGGACTAAATTTTAGTCTGCATTGAGAGGTCAGGGGTGGGAAAAAGTTTCTATGCGTGACACAGCTCAACATGGAGCCGGCTTAGAACGTCTCACGGCTGTACAGGAATCACTGTGCCGTCCCAGTCTCACGCACCGGCGTGGTAAGGCCATGCCCAACTTGCCAGCGTGGACGTTAGCTCCATAGAGACAGGTAGGCTCGGATAAACAGATGGAGGAGAGAGAGTGTGGAGGTGGCTTCGTAGTGTGTCATATTATCTTGCAAAGGAGTCTATGGCCTTGTCAGAAAAAGCATAGACTTGGACTGAAGAGGACGCAAAGCAGCCAGAGAACACCGTAAGATCGGCCGTGGGGGCCTTGTTTAGATTGGGTTAGGAATTAGTATCGAGCATCATAGTACTTTCGTTTGTATTTGACAATTATTATTTAATTATGGTCTAACTAGACTTAAAAATTCGTCTCGTAATTTACAATCAAACTATGTAATAAGTTATTTTTTTATCTACATTTAATACTCTATGCATGTGTCTAAAGATTTAATGTGACGAAGAGAGAGTAAAAAAACTTGCAATCTAAATAAGGCCTGGATTCATAAAAGTAATAGACTGATAGCGACATTTGGAGAATTGATGGCTACATCCATCTAGACCCCTGGATGACCGCTTTTTTGCTGAGCCCTTGTTTAGTTGGACCCCAAAATTCAAAAAGTTGCTACAGTACCTGTCATATCGAATGTTTGCGGCCCGTGCATGGAGCATTAAATGTAGACGAAAAGAAAAATTAATTGCACAGTTTGGTGGGAAATTGCGAGACGAACGTTTTAAGCCTAATTAGTCAATGTTTGGACACTATTTGCCAAATAAAAACGAAGGTACTACAGTAACCCAAAATCCAAATTTCGTGAACTAAAGAAGGGCTGAGGCTAATGTTTCTTGTAGCCACCGTTGAGCGTGACCTAAATGCCACTTGCTACAGCAGCTTCATCAGCGAGCATGTGCGCCGCCATCACCTTCTCCGCTGCTGCAGCACGCATGCGCCAAAAGTTGAACAGCTAGCTTGGCCAAAATCGGAGCTGCATGCAAGTGGTTTTTAAATTCGATAAAATTAAGGCATATCACATCAGATGTCACATGAGAATATTACATAGAACTGTCGTATAGAAATGTTTGGATAGTAATAATAAAACAAATTACACAAAGTCCTTAGTAATTCATGAGACAAATTTATTAAATCTAATCAATCCGTCATTAACATTGTGTTACTGTAACACAACATTGTCAAATCATAGACTAATTAGGCTTTAAAAAGTCGTCTTGTAAAGTAGTCGCAATCTGTGTAATTAATTATTTTTTTAGTTTATATTTAATAATCCATGCATGTGTCCAAAATGCATGGAGTATTAAATATAAACTAAAAAAATAACTAATTGTACAGATTGTGTTTACTTTGCGAGACGAATGTTTTAAGCTTAATTAGTTCATAATTTGACAATATGGTGCTATAGTAATCATGTGCTAACGACAGATTAATTAGGCTTAATAAATTCATCTCGCGGATTACGGAAGGCTTGTGTAATTTGTTTCATTATTAATATCCGAACACTCCTATATAACATCGTATGTGACATTCGATTTGACATCTCTAAACTTTAACCCCTTATATAGCACCAACTAACACAAGGCCGGTCTTTAATCGGAGCTGGAGCTTTCAGAGCAGGAGCCATCGTCAGGCGACCCAGATCATCAAATCCCATCAACCGGGGAGAGAGCAGGACCCAACCTGAGGCTGTCTCCAACGGAAGACCTATTGCGAAATCCAAATTCAAAATGGATCTTCAACATAATACATACATCCTTTAACAGAATACCTATATGGAATACCTTTTTTTTTTTTTTTTTTTGCTGCCGAAGAGGCATAACCTAAATCTGCGTATCCTCTTTCTGAAGACTCATTTACAGAAAGGGTTGTCTTTTAGGTCTTCTTGTTGGAGAAGACCAAAAATAAGTATTGAACCATTTACTTATAGCGCTACCTAAAAAATAAATGAATCTTATATTTTGGGTCGCGGTTGCTGGAGACAGTCTGAGCAGGTTTGATTTGGATTCTCTCGGCACAATGCCTACACATGCACATGCACCAGAGCAGCTAGCTAGGCACACAATTCAAGCGAGCCATACTAGTGAACCGTACAAATCCTCGGAGCAAATTCAAAATCTCAACGAGACGTCTTTCAAAAGAGCAAAAGGATTAACCATGCATAGGCCAACCAAACTTGGCTCCCGACAAAATATTTTTATACTTTTATATACTTGACATGATTCTATAAAGTGCTCCTGTTAGTGATAATTGAGAACCGACAAGTAGCACAATGATGAGATATTATATGGTGGTACTCCACAAAGTTTGCACTATAATTTATTCGGCAATAGCCACAAGTGATCCAAAATTTTCGTAGTGTTTTTTAAATGGTCGAATCGAGCCAACAACATATTTGTTGTTATTTCTATGTTCCATTAGCGTATCACGATAATAGATTAGAGAGGGTAGCAAAATACTGATCTTGATATGGAGTACCCTACCTCAAATGTAGATGAGGGTCTTTATCGTGTTGTGCGCTAGTGCCGGTTGCAAATAGGGGGTCATTTGCGAATAGGACAAATTTCAGGACACTTATAAATACACTTAGGGCAGTACCAATGAAAGAAACTAGTAGTTTCTATAACATAGGATACCGCACCAAAAAAGTATTGCTTTCCAACCCATGGTTTCTATGAGTAATAACTATTTTCTCTTTATCTCTCCCAACTCTATCTTTTCCTCCAATAGGAGTGCGACACGAGCTCCCTAGAAACTGGTGGTTTCTCCCCAATGGCGATTTCATGGTTTCTTGGTGCATTGGGTCAAGAGTAGACCTGGTTTTTTCATGAAGAAACCATTTCTATGATTTTTGCTCTCTTTCTTCATTAATTACGTTGACATATCAGCGTTTTGCCTACGTGGCAAGTCATTTAACGAGGATAGAAACCATCATCAATGCATCATTGGGACTGCCCTTATTCTAGGATAAAATTTAAATACTAGAAAGGAGTAACTCCTTTAGCCTCGTACTATAAACTAGTTACTAGTTCTAAGTTAACTCCCTCAATAGGACTAACTTTAGCACATGGCTCAATATTACATGAATTGCTCCATATGATGTACTTACGTGATCTTAAAATATGTGTACGAGTCCAGCTCTAACTTAAACAAAATGATAAATACTTAGATCTAGGTTACGAGTGAGGTGCCCAGACCCACGTTGTGAAATCCAATCAACCGGAGAGAGAGAGAGAGAGCAGGAGCGAACCTGAGGACGCCACATCGCCGGTCCGTGACACAGCTCGACAAGAGCACGACAAGGAGCCGGCTCAGAACGTCTCACGGGTGTACAGAATCTCTGGTGCCTTCTCATCAGTCGATTCTCACGTCCGTCAAATCTCATCATCTGCAAACTGGAGAGAGAAAGTGGTCACGCGTGGGAAAAAATTTCTATGCGACGCCGTGACACAGCTCAACAAGGAACCGGCTACGGAACGTCTCACCGGTTTACAGGAATCTCTGGGCACCAGCGTGTTAAAGGTCACTGGCTATAGCGGCTTCATCACCCTGCATGCGCCACTATCGCCTTCTCGGCTTCTCCGCTACTGCTGCTGCATGCACGCGCCAAAAGTTGAGCAAGTAGCTTGGCTAGTTGGCTTTATTTTTTTACCTGAGTTGAGTTGGCTTTATTTTTTTAATTCAATGTCTTTAATGAGAGCTGGAGCCATCCTGAGAGAGAGAGAGAGCAGGAGCCAACACGAGGGGGATGTACAGCTACACAGCAGCTTCGATTTGCATTCCTACTCTGCCATGGTCAAGGGAGCAGAGGCACGCTGCATTGCATTGCATGGATTGGATTCTCTCGGGTCTCAGCTCAAGCCTAGTAGTACACATGCACATACACTCAGGCAGCTAGTTAGGCACGCAATTCAAGATCTCAAGTGGAGCCACGCTAGTGACCCGTCCAAAATCCATAGTCCAGCTCGAGATCCTCGGAGCAAATTCAAAAAATCACCACGAGACGCCTTTCAAAAGAGAAAAAGGATTAACCATAAGCAACTTAGATACAACCATGCACTTTGCCTTGAATTGAATGGCAACTTAGATACAACCATGCACAAAGCTTGAAACGAACATTGTGGTGACCACAGCCTTTGCCCAACCTATGCGAATCAAGCCGAGCCACTGTCCAAGTGCATTGAGTAGTGGTGGCGCCTGCTGGTTGCTAGGGATGTAAGTTCTAACTAGTTTGGGTCATTGAATTGACCCAAAAACTGAAAATAAACTTGAAATAAATTAGCGTGGCATTTTACGAAATTCGAATAAGACGAGAAATAAGCCGGAATGAAATTTGACTGTAATTATTTTGTTGCAAAAAAAAAAAACTATTGGTACCCACTTTGGTACACGGCACAGAAGCGATGGCGTACGTTTATCTGACCCACGGGCCATTAAAGCACGCATGCATGGTGATGACTGATGAGGCGCTGTGACTTGTAGCATGCTGGTGCTAGCTAGGGAGTTGGGACGGCACACAGCACTACAGCAGGGATTCCTGAATCCTCCACCTCCTCCCTCCCTTTGTATTTTGATGGGATATGACCTTCCAAGCCTCAAAGCATTTTTTTATAAAAAAAAAACTCCGAGCATTCATCGAGTTCATGGTGTGGAAACAAATTGACTTGAATCAGGCTTCTGCTTTTCAAAACGACGTTACAAAAACCGACTCAGTTTTTGAGTGTTAAAGTCGTGTATGATAGCATAATCCGGACATGGCGGCAATAAGCGAAAGGATTGCTAGATACAACCAAAACGATGTGCTAAAGTCGTATATGATATCAGACTCATGTTTCCTTATCATTATTATTAATGAATGTTTTCATATTTTTTTTGCAGATTATGCTCCATGATTTTATGTATACGCTGCTTGTGGCCAACTGAGGTACCATTAGAACTACAATGGATTTTTGTTTCAAAAAAAAAACTACAATGGATTTGTGTATGCTACACGTGGATATCAGTTTAACCTGACTAGTAGTCCGGAGTGGACCCCAATAATCCAACAGTAGGTTATATCTTTAGGCGACCGTGTCCTCGGGTGTGTGAGGCAAGAGAGTGTACACTAATGTGGACCTGGACTGACATAGACATTAATTGTCCGTGGTTACATAATTTGAGATATACATTACATTGACTGGATACGAGCTTTTAGGGCGCCCTAATGTTTGTTTCTATGTTCACCTAATGTTTACTTAGATTTGTATGGTTTATGTTTAATTAGGTTTGTACGATTTATGTTTATTTGTCATGTAATTAAGTTTTTACAACTCTGGTGCATTTCGGTGTCTAATGTGTCTCAAATTTTTTCTCAACCTTAGTACATAACACAAGTTAAGAAAATTCTAAGTTTCGGATTTTTCAGAGATGGTTTGTTATATTTTCTACAGTTTAATGGGATTTATGCGTGACGGTACGAAGTAATTAGTGGTTAAACTTAGGCTACCCCGAAATGATCCAAAATTTTACCAAATTTTTATATGGGTCTCATATAACCCAATGAATCAATTTTTGTGGAGGTAGATAGAATATTATATTATTTTAAAGGGGTAATTCAACCTTGTTTATCCAGTTTAGCATAAAATAAATGTAATAATGACCAAAAGGGCCATACTTTGGGTCTACATGCTTGGAAAAAACTTTCAAGCCATGTCAATGGAGCCGGAATATACATGCATGGTTCAAAAAATGGAGGTGCCATTTCAGCGAACGGTAACTAAAACTCCTAAGTTTCCATAGCTCTCATGCATTTCAGTGACATATGAGCCTCAAACTTTCTCTCAACCTTGTACATCCTACATGTTAAGAAACCACGAAGTTTTGGATTTTTCAGATATGGTTTGCTATTTTATACCGTTTAAATAAATTTTGGCCTGATGGTACGAAGTAATTAGAGGTTGAACTCAGGCTACCCAAAACGATGCGAAATGGTACCAAATGTTCATACTGTCTCTTATTATTTTGAATGTGTAATTCGACCTCCTTTCTCGAGCTTAGCACAAAATAAATGTAGTAATGTCCAAAATCGATAAGAAAAATGTAAAATTTCGTGTGGGGCCATACTTTGAGTTTACATGCTAGCATAAAAATTTCAAGCCATTTTGATAGAGCCAGAATATACATGATTGATTTTATTACTATATTTTCATACGGAATAGAAATTTTCATATTTCGAAATTATTATTTCAATTTCCAAGATATAACTATCATTTAAAAAGATATAGAGAATGCCTTTTTCTCCATCCTTATTTATATAATTTATACAACTTTTAATTTTATGGAAATAGAAATGGACATCTCTGCCGAGCCATCAAAAGCTGAGAGTGAAGACCCACGTGACTACTGGTTTTGGTTGTGAACTGACAGTGATGTCCTAGCATCAATGTCGGTTGTTGTTGTAACCCGGCAGTGATGGACCTCATCAATGTTGGTTTGTCCTTGGACCTGATGAAAGGTCCTAATGGCTAGAGGCGGTTGAATAGCCTATAAAAATTTCAACAACAACACTAAGCAATGCGGTTAGACAATTATGAGGCGAAGTGAATGTTGCGCTAGCCTATTAAAAATACAAGCCACATACCATAATTTTAGTTTCTATAGTCTCTAAGCATACAAAGGCTATGTCACTACACTAAGTTAGTGGGCTCTCAAAGACTAACTAAAGAGGCTCACTAACCACACTAGACCTACACAAGCTAGCTCTCAAGACTAGTTACACTAAAGAGCTTAGCTACACTAGGTGTTAGTGCGAAAAGTGACCAATAAGTAAATATTTATAGTTTTGCCGTGCGTTATGATCGGATGTGGCCTAGCACTGAATGACACAGGATTTATATTAGTTTAGGCAACAGGCCTTACATCTAGTTGAGGTCGGTTGGTGACTTTGTTCCTGAGCCCAGGTGCTCGAAGTTTGTTGTGGGGTTAAAACGAGTAAGGAATGAGAAGGGAGGTGTTAAAGGCCCGTGCGGACTCTGAACTGAATGGAAGAGAGTAACGGTTGCTCTAATGTGCGCTAAGTATTGGAGCATATGCTCTGTGTAGCTGTTGAGTTCTAGAGCTATTGAGCTGTTCGAGTCCTCAGGTCGTCAAGTCCTCGAGTAGTCTAGCGCCCCTTTGTTCGGAGAGAGCATCTCCTTTTATAGTTGAAAGGGATGACCTTACAAGTCAAAGGGAAAGAGAGAGAGTGTATACGTGTGCTACCGAGTCTTGTTGCCCACGCTACACGTACGAGATGGTCATCGGCGCCCATAATACTGTTTATGTTCAGACACATCTAGCAGGCTCTACCATGTTCGCCTGGTACAGCAAACGACGGTGCCCACAATACTGTCTATACTCCGACGCGTCTAGCAGGTTCTACCGTGTTCGCCTGACAAGCCCCGATGGCACCGTCCTGCAGGTGCACAGGGCATGGCAGGGTACAGTCCTCGGTATTGCAGTTGACTTGAGCGCCTTACCTTATTTGCTCCACCTGTTCCTCGGTCCCACACCGAGTGGGTGTCCCCAATCAGTGGTTCCCAGTTGGTCCCGACCGTGTTGATCGGGAAAGAGCAGCGAGTAGAGGTCTGGCGTATCCTCGGTCGGAGTCGGATTGTGGTCCCACTTTGGCTAGGCCTTCCGGTCAGGGACTGTATCGTTGTCTCGGCCTATCATTATGTATCTGGGTTAGCCCAGGCGTGCGTTGTCGCTACGTCGCCTGCTGGGCCGGGTTTTGCAGGGAAGCGGGTCCATTGGGGATCCTAGGTTTATGAACCCGACAGGAGCCCCTAAGCCCCTTTGGGACTTCTGTAAAGCCGTGAAGGGGCTGTTCACACACGAAGCCCGAACCCGAGGGGTCAGGCGAGACGGAGCCCACGGCCTTGCGGTCGGGTGAGACAGAGCCCACAGTCGAGGGGTCAAGCGAGATGGAGCCTGAACCCAAAGGTCGGGCGAGACAGAGCCCGCGGCCATTAGGGTTGGGTGAGATAGAACGCGAACCCAAGGGTCGGGCGAGACGGAGCCTACGGCCGAGGGGTCAGGTGAGACGAAGCCCAAACCCAAGGGTCGAACAAGACGGAGCCCACGGCCTTAGGGTCTGGCGAGATGGAATGTGAACCCAAGGTTCAGGCGAGACGGAGCCCGTGGCCGAGGGGCCGAGCGAGATGGAGCCCACGGCCTTGGGGTCAGGCGAGACAGAGCGTGATCACAAGGGTCAAGCGAGACGGAGGTGGGCATAGCCCCCTAGCCTACAGTAGTCTAGAGTGTCGGTCAGAGGCTGAGCACCTTGGTACTCTCTTTTGGGGCTGTGGACTCCTATGTTCCTTTCGGTCGGGGTGTTCGCCCGTGTCCGTTCCGACTGCAACCTGTGCGGTCAGTTGGGTTCCTAAGTTGGGACCTGGCAGCTCGAGCCCTAGAGCGACTAAGGGTCGATCAGGGTCGGTCGCATGATTTCCTGCGTCACCTCGTCTATGGTTTCCGCAACCAGAAGGGTTGAGCTGACGCCACTTGCCTCGATGGCTCGAGTGGCGAGCTTCGATGAGCTTGTTAACGGGTATGTCCGAGTGGAATCTAGATCCATCGTTCATGATGATGTCAGCATAGCCCTCATGTGGCACTCCACTTCTCCTTAACCCGCCTCCCAGCAGATGCCTGAGCCATTCTAGAGATCGACTCAGGTGGCCCACTGGCCTCCCCTCGATGGAGATTCTGTGGGCATGGCTCTAGGTCAGGATCGAACGAGACGATCGAGATGACTCTGTCTGCTTCGGAGTGGATTGGGCGAGGGCCGCTTGGGCTCATCTGTGTTTTCTCCTCTAGCTCTGTTTGACACAAGGCGGCCTCGAGCCTTTTGCAGGTCAGCCTTTGAACCTTGGTTGGTAGTCGCTCATATCGAATGAGACGACCACCGCTTTGTGACGTGACGCGAAGCGTTGTGATGCAACAATTGCATATACAATGCTTGGATGTATGGCATGAATATATGACTGAATGTATGAATGTATGCATGAAAATGGATGAATGAATGCTCATGCACTGGTAAAGTAGAACGGGGGTTGATAAAGTTAACTTGCACTACACCACAACACTAATATAGCGTCACACGTGTGTCGTTATAAATATACTAATACCGTTGAACCGTCGGTCGGTATAGCTAGGCCACGGACTAAGTGTCAGCAAATGTACCTTTTACATCGAACGATCGGTCGGTATAGATATTTGTGTGTACCGTCAAACAATCGATCGGAACAGATCAATAAAGAGGACGAACATTTGGTCGCTATAGCTCTCAAAAAATAAAGGAGGCCTAGAAAACGTCAAAAAGGCCCATTCGTGGAGAAATCCTAAGGTCCAAATACCACGCTCTCCAAACCCTACCTCTTCGTTGCTCAGTCTCCAGTTTCCCAACTCTGCCGCCTCTGTCACCTACTCCTGTGCCCTCCACCAAATCACCGCCGCCCAAATCTGTCGTCCCTGCCGCTGCCCAACTCTCACCCGTGCTCTTGATGTCCTGCCCTCTGCCCCTCTTAGATCCCGCTCGCGGCTAGCAGCGCAGCGTGGCTCGACCCGGCGGTAGCTCCCGGTGGTTCACACAGCCGACGACGCTCCGTGGGTAGCTTCCTCTCTTGGTATCGGTTCCCGTCCTCCTCCCCCTCCTGGATCCTGCACCATACCTGGATCCATCGCTGGCAACCCTCATCGTCGCCCACCCTCCATTCTGTGGATCTCGTGCTGTGTCCTCGACCTCGCCAAGACCTGGTCCTCCACTGGTGCTCGGTCCCCTCCAATCTGCCGCTGTTCGCAGGTTTCTATGCCGACTGCTCCCTCTCCAGGCTGTGACCGTGATGCTCGTCTTCCTATCCCTCCCCTCTCAAATTTGTAGGCCTTGTCTACGTCCTCTATCTAGTGAATGCATTTTGGTTTGATTGAATAGCTTCTACAAGTAGATAGGCCAATCACTGATGTGTTTAACAGAAAGATTTTGGTCTGTCTAGAGATTGCTTTTCTACCTTTCATAGTTCATACTACTACAATATCTACTGAAAAGCCATGAGAACTATTGAGCAAGTCTGTCCATTTGGGAAAAATGATAATGTCTTTGTTTTACTTTGTTTCTTGCAGCAAGTGTCACGTTACAAGTACTAACTGAGTCACCGATACATACCTTGTATTAGATTTATTTTTGTGAACTTAAGTTATCATCAGTGCATATGAATTGATATCATGACAACCTTATGATATGAACATATAGTATGATATTCACTATGCCAAAACTGCAAAAAGAGGACACCTAATTCGGTGTATCTAACTGACGCTTGTTGTTCCATGCAGGCATGAGTTACTAGGTTTGTTTCAGAGAACCAATTTGTCAGTTCTTAAATTAGATGGCTGCAGCAGGCTTTGGTTTTGTCAGTATTAGCTCTTCAAGCATGTCAATGCTTTGGATATCAGGTCTTTGTTCTCTTACCAAAGTGGTATGTTAAGATGTTCCTGCAATTTATTTGCTATGCAATTCTCTAATCTGTTATGAGGACCATATCTATTTCGAATTGAGTTATTCTCAATAAAAAAGTCTTGTTCAGTGATGGTCCAACAACTATTTAAACTCTTGGTGTACAAATTGAACTTCTGATGTATCATTGAAGTGTTTAACAGAATGTTGAATATGGAACATATCTGCGCATGTGTTGTTCTTATATAATCTACAAATATGAGGATAACACCAGTTTATTGCATTAGAAAATATCAATTCTCATGTACTAACTACAAGCTAACCTCATAGATCGGAATACAGTCCACCTTAAGTGAAAAAACTAAGTTTGAGAGGCTTGCCTTTGGTATTTATTGATTATGATATACTAGCTGTAAATGTGTAGGAATTAGGAATCAAGAAATATTTCAAAAAAAAATTACAAAAAAAATTATAGCGCTGTCTCAGCCTTGGTCAAGTTAAACTTGTATGCCTGACTATTTGGTTCAGGTAATATCTCTTCTCATTACTCTTGACTGCTGAGCTCAAAGTCCCATGTTTTTCCTAACAAATTGCTCTCTTGTGTCAGTGTTCTTGGGTCTTGGCTCTAAGTTTCTCTTGCGCTAACCTCACAGATCGGAATACAGTCCACCTTAAGTGAAAAAACAAAGTTTGAGAGGCTTGCCTTTGGTATTTATTGATTATGATATACTAGCTGCAAATAATACCTGACATAGCTTTCAAATACACTTTATTATCTGCATCCAATTAACTTATTTTCCTTTGAACTTTACAGCTATTTCATTTGTTCATAACTTTTTGTTTATTTTTCTATGAAAAGTGTGTCTGGTTGGATTTGTTTGACCTCTTGGTGTTTATATACAGGTTAGTAAAGCTAGCCTATAAAGGCATCAAGTAAAGAGCAGATCACTTCAGGTAATCTAGCATTGGCCAACAACTTGAAGTGTGTAGGATTTCCTTATTATGTAAATCGTCAATCTTGTGTTTGTTTATAGGAGGAGGAAATTAAATTGTATAGATCTTGATCTGAAATGTAGGGCAGCATGTATTGCCCTATAATTGCTTTACAAAATGGCCAACTAGCAATACAAAATGGCAGCTTATTATGATATATTTGGCTCAAGTAATTGAAATAAATAATTTTAGTAAAATCCACATGTTAGATGATTTAAACCACACAATGCCCTAATTCACATTTGTATATGAATTATGACAATTTTCAGATTTTCATGAACTGCTTTCATCTCTTTAAGTTATGGATTTCCATCTTGACAACCTCCAAATAAATAACAGTTTAGGGGTGGCTGCTAAATCTAGTACCTGTATTTGAAATTTTGTCCATGTATGTGTTGTAGAAAACCATATCCTCTAATTTTGTTTAACATAATTAACCCGCTTCCATCAATGTCACACCCAATTTTAAGGATAAAATTGAATGCACTAAACTCGTGTGTGCCCAGGAATCAATCACACACACAAGCTGACAAATTACTATAGTATCATCACAGTGTCTCATACATCAGAGTTATAATAGAACTTAGTCTCATACATCACAGCGGAATAATAAAAATAGAATGAACTCTCGTGGCCGTCATCACAGGGAAGGTCAACTGGTTGACCACAAGCCTAATAATTCTCCGGGAAATCCTCATACCCGTTGTCATCTGTTACCCATCCGGGATTTTTATCCAAGTAAAGAAAATAAACAAGTGTAAGTACATTCCGTACTTAGCAAGCTAACATGGGGTTATGAAGCTCAAAAGGATAGACTCTGGTTTACTGCAGTTAGCATTTTTAATAGGTCAAACTTTTATTCTCAAGTATTATCAGGTTATGCTTAAGCTCCCATTTAAACCCATAAGAACATATAACAAGGTCAGGTTTACCATATTACATCATAGAACAACTTAATTGATCATCATCGAGTATCCAGTTATTCTGTGAGTTTTCCGGGCCGCTCGTAACCGTGAGCACGGCTGTTATAACAGTTTGTTACCCTCTGCAGAGGTGGTGCACATTCACCGCGAGTCGTGATCCCCATATGCCCGGGTTAATTACTCCCATGTCACTACCAAGGTGAGCGGGCAGGGTACACTATGAAGCCATTTCATAGGTTTCCCTAACAAGTTAGGGCCGCTAGGTTTCCTTGGCAGGCAGATGTAGGGACCCCCCCTTTCCTATGGCACAATTCCATCGTGGCTATACTCATAGGAACAGAGGCAGCCCTATACCCAAAGTGGCAAGCCCCATTTGCGCCAAAAAGGTAACCTCTAACCAGCTAGGAAAGGTCCTATTACTGAGCTAAAGTCAGAGCCATATGACTCTCCCGGTTGCACTGTCAGTCCCAGCTTTTGCCGACAGATAAGTCCTTATGGAAGGCCGGGAGCAACATGAACAAAGGTCATTTGCACTTTCGCCCTATGGAACAGTTGTTATAATTCATGTTACTCACTTTGTTCCATAGTATCATTCATCTATAAGTATATCAATGTTCAGTTAGAGCACTAGCAATCTACCCATATGCATTTAACCCATAGGAGACAAGGAACAGGATAACAATCACTAGGATGTCCTTACGGGTATCAAAGTTAGACACATGCAAATGAGTAATTGCTTAAAGTGAAATAGGACATCAAGGAAGGCCCATATTATACTTGCCTTGGTTCACAAACTCGTGCTGGTCCTGCTGGTCGTCGAAGAGTTCTTGGTCTCCAACGTTTTCCTCACCGTCTGAACGCGACCAACACGGCAACATACAACATTCCAAAAGCATTCATGCAAAGCAAACACTCCTATCATTAGAACAGTACACCAACAGTATTGAAAACAAAATAAAATGTTTGTAAAACTAATCTACGTTTCGCTACGATCACGTCAACGCGAAGTTCACGTAAAACGGAGCTAAAATGCGAAAGTTATGATTAAAACGGGTTTTCCAATAGCCCTATATTTAATTAAATCTAATCATGAAATTAAAAAGTTCCAAACTTGACTAACAGTAGCTCCAACATGTAGCTTATGAAATTACGAAGCTAACGCGATTTGAATGGATCAATTCGGAGTTAAAACGACAATTCTATAAGCGAAACAGTTCGAATGGCATTTCTGTAAATACTGAAAACGTATTTTGACGTAAAACAGTGAACTTTACGTTTTCAAAACGAGAAAGCGTAATTCAGGGAAATGCGCTAGGGACTGCGGTTTTATTACATGAAAACAGAGGGGCTCTTTAGCAAAATTTTGCGCGAAAGGGTAACTTCTAATCTTGACCGCAGATCTGGAGATGGACGGTTGTGGTGGCTTGAGGAAGAGAGAGAAGAAAGACCGGCGGGGAACAGTGATGGCCGCGGCGGGTTAGCCATGAACGGCGGTGAGAAGGTCATCGGTGAGCGGGAAAACAAGGCCTACGGCCACGGTGTGCCCAACCGAAGGCACCGGGGAAGAGAGGGGAGTGCGGCGAACTCGCCCAGGCCGAGAAGACGGCCGGAGGACGCGGACAGGGCGGCGGTCGCCATGGCCGGCGGCGTGGAGTTCTTCGGCACACGTGAATAGAGCACAAACGGCCATGAAACATGAAATTGAGAGCATGGGGGAAAGGAGAGGAGCACGGCGAAGCTCACCGCGGTGGCCAACAGGGTCGGAGGCGACTCAGGGACGGCGGTCGCGCGGCGGTTCCGAGCTCGGCGGATCCGGTGCTGCTGCGGTGGTGGCTTCCGTGCACAGCGAGCGCGAGAGGGAGCGGGGAATCAGCAGGGGGAAACGGCTCGGGCGGGGCTTCTTTTTTGTAGGGGCAGGGGCGCGGGGGGACGCTCCCACGACGCGGACGTGGGCGCTGAACGGCGGTTCCGCAGCGGCTGCGCGGGCGCGGGATGCGGGAGGTTGGGGGCGGCGCCGACAGGCGGGCCCGGCCTGTCAGTGAGGAGGAAAGGGCGGCGGACGGTTGCTGGTGTGCGGCTGGGCCGCGCGGACTGGGCCGGCAGGCTGGCAAGGAGGAGAAGGCTAGCAGGGGTGGGAGCTGGGCTGCGCGGAAAGAAAGGCCTGCGGGCCGAATGAGAGGAAGGGGAGGAATGGAAGGAATTTTCCTTTTTCTTTTTATAAATAAAATTTTCAAACTCATTTTCAAAAGGTTTTTAAAATCTTTTAGCATTTGAACAAAACCACCCGTCACAGAAATAAATACGCAATAGCATGAATGCATCAACATGTTTCTATTCTTGTATTTTCTTTTAATTTGATAAAAGAAATATTATTTCCTAAATTTGAAATGCACATATAATTGCATTTTTAAATCAAATTTACTATTTTAAAAAGAATTCAAATTTTAGGGTGTTACAATCAACTACTGCAGCACCAGAGTTTTTTATGCATGAGTGATTGACAAGTTTGCTCAGAGATAAAATAGCTTCTAGATCATACTCACATAAAAAAAACCTCCAGCTAAATCAAACATAGCCTTCCATGCATGTTTCCCTGTCAATACCTGGAGCCTAGCCACTTCAAGTTATAGCATGTTCTATTACTTGTCACATCATTAACTACTAATTATTCTGTGTATATGAGCATTATTCCTAGCTCTGCACCTGACACATATCAAAGTTTGACGGATATTTTTCTGCACTGTTTGAAGGATATTTTTATTCATTTTTCAGATGTGGAGAAGGGGAAAGAAACATGGACAATCTGTTTATTGCAAGCTGAGGTAAAGTTCAGTATTGTGGTTCTATTAGTGTGGGGGTATGGCCCCCGGTATCCTCAAGACAAGACATGGGCTGCACCATAGAGGTGGCCCGGCCCACAAGGTTAAGGCATGCACGGCGCTGCTCGGCGTGCACCGCAAGACATTGTATAGTACCAAATATGCTACTTTACTTGTAACCCTATCTCCTCCAGGGTATATAAGGAGAGGTAGGGATCCCCTAGCGGATAGGATCTATCAGATCTCATTTACATACAGCAATACAATCAGACACAGGATGTAGGTATTACGCCCTCACGGCGGCCGAATCTGGATAAAACCTCGTGTATGTCTTGTGTCACCATCTCGTTCGTAGCTTGCGCACCTGTCTGCCGATAATCTACTACCTTGGGCATACCCCTAGGTAGATTGCCGACCATATTTCATCGACAGTGGCACGCCAGGTAGGGGGTGTGTGTACTGCTCCCCAGACGAATAAGATGGTCATCATCCCCGGTTCCATGGCTACGCCGAACGGCCTCACGTTCACCATCGGCCAGATCACCTGGACCACTGGCTCCAACAACTTTATCGCCATGACCACGGAGGAGGCGCAGATCCAATCTGTGTCGACCACTGCTTCACCGGCATCAGCTACGGCTCCGACCACGTTGGATCTAGCTCCGGCCACACCAGCATCGTCTTCAGCCACACCGACAACCCGTCGTTCGCTTCCTCGCTACAAAGGGAGGCAGATCGACAACACCGACCTGCTCGACTCCATCGATCGGGTCGGCACCAAGCTTGCAGAAACCCTAGCTCTAGTAGATTCGATTCAAAATCAACCTACCGAGCAGGTAACCACTACCCACAATAGATCTACCCGACCAGCTTGGGCTAGTCGTCCTGCACGACTCGGTACGGATCTCATGGTCACGTCTACTCCTGAAGGGCGCTCCGTTCATCGCCAACCAGCCCCCGCAATGGGTCTCCGACTCTCCAAGTGCGATGCCTTGATGGAGAATTACCAGGCTCAGCCCTACGGCCTGCAAAACACTACGTCCAACTACGCGTACAATATACAGCGCTGCTCAGATCTGTGTTTTATACATCGACCTCGGCCAAAGCCACGCAACTTCATCAACGCTGACCAGATAATGCCATACGTCGTCGACCAGACGCTCCGTCCAAAGCTAAGTCATGCTTTAATATTTTTCTACATATTCTCCAGTCTCCGTATATCGCCGCAATGTTTCTTTGAACTGTTTTCTCCATATTTGCTCTCTAAACGATTTTCCGAACCCTCAAATAGTCACGTTGATGCTCGGACGCCTTCAAAGACGGCCCTGTCTCCGGCTCCTCCCTACACGTGCTATGGGCTCCGCGCTCTGCGTTATGGGTGGTCGACAGCGGCTTCTTGGTCACGCTTGTTCCTCCTACATGTGCACAGGCTCCACGCTCGACGTTATGCACTATGGGCTAGCTAGAGCTAGAGACTCAGCTATACACTAACTGGTCGGGCAGTTTATATTAAACATAAATATATTTTTACGCCAACTGATCGTCGAACTGCATACGCCGTTTCATCACCATTGCTGATTTTTCTCCGGAGTTTATTTATTTGTGCATCATGTACTACCCGTTCTACATGTTTGTATTGCAGGATCATCGTCTAGGTGATCGGACCACCTGGTGCTCGGACTTCTCCACCGATCAACTAGTCGGACCGCTTGGTTCATGGACTCCATCGCCGACCAGTTGATTGGACTATTCGCCGGTCGTTTCTACTCAATGTTCACTTCACCGCTGACCAATTGATCAGACTGTTCGCCGCTTGTGCTTTATCGCCAGCTATGCCGGTTACTCCTCGGCCCTCGGATTCTTCGTGCTCGAGGACTAAGTGGGCACACTTCACCGCACAGACATCGTCAGCTACGTCGGTGTTCAGACCTTGCTGCCCACACAGGGCACTCCTTGGTGCTCGGACCTCACCGCCTACGCCAAGGACTCCTCGGTGCTTGGACATCGCCGCCTACACCGGGGACTCCTCGGTGCTCGGACCTCGTCGCTTACGCCGAGGACTCCTCACTCCTCGGTGCTCGGACATCGCCAGTGACGCTGAGACTTCTCGCCCCTCGGTGTTCGGTCATCGCCAGCGACGCCATCGCCAGCGACGCCAAGGACTCCTCGCTCCTCGGTGCTCGGACATCGCCGCCTACGTCGGGGACTCCTCACTCCTCGATGCTCGGACATCGCCGCCTATGCCGAGGACTCCTCGCTCCTCAGTGTTTGGTCATCGCCAGTGACGCCGGAGACTCCTCGCTCCTCGGTGCTCGGTCATCGCCAGCTACACCGGGGACTCCTCGCTCCTCGGTGCTCAGACATCACCGGGGACTCCTCGCTCCTTGGTGCTCAGACATCGCCGCCTACGCTGGGGACTCCTCGCTCCTCGGTGTTCAGTCATTGCCAGCGATGTCGGAGACTCCTTGCTCCTCGATGCTCGGTCATCGCCAGCTACGCTGGGGACTCCTCGCTTCTTGGTGCTCAGACATCGCTACCTACGCCGGGGACTCCTCGCTCCTAGGTGTTCGGTCATCGCCAGTGATGCCGGAGACTCCTCGCTCCTCGGTGCTCGGTCATCGCCAGTGACGCCGGGGACTCCTCGGTGCTCCCTTGGTGGTCGGATCTTACTACGTCTTGTCAGTGTGCTATCAAGCTGCTCCATGCTATTCGGATCAGGGTGCTACTCTTGGGCAGCACGTCTGGGGTCTTGATATACGCATGTCAGACGACGTCAGCAAGCTTTCAGACTTCTTTTCCTTTGACCCTGCTACAAGATTCATTCTTCATCTTCCAGCAGGCTCGGGGACTAAGTGGGCACACTTCACCTTGCAATGAATGTGCTTGTTCTCATCTCGAGGCTATGCCCAGGGACTGGCTGCCTGCTTGGTTGGTCTTCTACTTTCTGACCCTGGCACCTCACGACTACGTCACCTACTGTCAGGCTCGGGGACTAGCTGTGGGGGTATGGCCCCCGGTATCCACAAGACAAGACATGGGCCGCACCATCAGAGGTGGCCCGGCCCACAAGGTTAATGCGTGCACGGCGTTGCTCGGCGTGTACCTCAAGACATTGTATAGTACCAAATAGGCTACTTTACTTGTAACCCTATCTCCTCTAGGGTATATAAGGAGAGATAGGGATCCCCTAGCGGATAGGATCTATCAAATCTCATTTACATACAGCAATACAATCAGACGCAGGACGTAGGTATTACGCCCTCACGGCGACCGAACCTGGATAAAACCTCGTGTCTGTCTTACGTCACCATCTCGTTCGTAGCTTGTGCACCTGTCTGCCGATAATCTACTACCTTGGGCATACCCCTAGGTAGACTGCTGACCATATTTCGTCGACAATTAGTGTTTGATCTGCTGCTACCTATGTGTTTGATCTGCTGCTGCCTGCGTGTTTGGTACTGCTGCGTGCTGCTGCTCTCTGCGTGTGTTCATATGAATCATATGATTCTTCCTCTAGTACAAGGCAGGATCTTTGGTACACATACTGCTGCTTGTGTGTTCATATGATTGTTCCTCCTGTACAACTGCACTGTTTGAAAAAAACGAGGGTACACATCCTGTGAAACTGCTAGTTATGGTGCTCCCATAAATGTGTATGTTTTTAGCACTGCATATTTAGTATTTACACGCTGATGGTTATTTTATTAGTTATATCAGCATGTGTAGGCTATGTTTAATTCATCATCTTTTATGTTAACCTCCAGTGCCAGCCCATATACTAAATCTATATATTGCTTTGAGTTAGGTACTATCACTTTACTTATTTATTTCATTTACAATGGTTTACGACATTGAACTTCCCTTTTTATGAAATTTAGATATTAATTTTAGAGAACCTCTTGGAGTTTATCTTATTAGCTGTCTTTCTCCAACTTTGGTAAAAATTATCGCTAATTGGATATTCATATTGCATTTCAGCCATCCTGCAAGGCCTAGGCAGCGTACCTGATGATGTCGACAAGTTAAAGGGGCTCATCGAAGCTGTGTTTTGTTTTGAACCTATTAGAGATAAGACTGAGAGCTCACTGTTAGTGAAATTTGAGCAGTGAGCTTTAGGTGTTAGTGAGCTAAGCTTTTGGTTACAAGTGGTGGATGTATGACTTTTGATCACATGAGGTAGATGTAGGGATGTTGATGGCTTGCTCATGCACAAACTTCATGTTTGCGAGCTTCTAATCTATTTTGTACTTATGATCTTAAATCTGACCGACCTTACATTAGGCTACTCGTATATGAATGGATCAGTTATGGTTAATATATCTTGTAATGAATGCGTGTGCATTGATAATAGATTGTTTTCAGGTTATTATGTACTACTGATTAGCAACATATATACTGTCTCTATGTGAATGATTCGCGTTGGACTGTTAGTTGCTAAAAGTATTTATAGCTTCAAACTATGTGTCGGTATATGTAGCCTCTAAGGCGTTAGACCATCGGTCGCTAAAAACTTGTCGGTCGGCGTAGGCTATACCGACGCCACTTTCAGCGGCTGCAAGTAAGTGTCGGCATAGATCTATACCGACCGACGGAGCATCGCTATATCAACCTATACCGACCGATGGTACATCGCTATTCTGGGCCTGTGGTGTAGTGTTGATGGATCGAGTGATGGGTCCAGGGAGCTCCTATCGGATATGTCCGAGTAGGATCCGTGTCCATTGTTCGTGATGGAGTTGGCATAACCCGCATGGGGCATCCCACTGCTCCTTACCCATCTCTCAGCAGCCGCTCGAGCCGTCTGATCGACTCTGGTGACCTGTTGGCCTCTCCTCGATGGAGATTCCATCGGTGGGCCCCTCCAGACCCTACCTAGGAAGGCGAAGGGTCGTTTGCGTGTGGTTGCGCCTTGTTTCCCATGCCCGGGTTGCGGTAGTGGTGGGCCCCACCTAGGCCACATTCTGTTAGCCAGGCGATGTTTTATTGGGCAGGCCGCGTCCCTTCAGCCAGGGCCACGTCCCGCCGCATGCCTTTCTGCATTAAATAAGGGGAAGGGAGAGGATTTTCCTCCCGTTCTTTCGCCTTTCTTCAACCGCTGCTATTTCTCCTTCCTCCTTTTCACCAAGTCTGTTCATGTGCCGCGGCGATTTCTAGGAGAGAGGAGGGTAGAGCGAGGGAGAGGAAAAACTCATAGATTCGATCGTAAATCTAAAGTACGATGTCGAACTAGAGGCCTTCCAACATGGATGAGGTCTTACTGGCCGACTTCACTACGAAGGGGTTGCTTCCGTCGAAGGAGGTGGCGCACTGGAGGGCTCCCGCACTAAGGAGGTTGTTCCGCGACCCCGGTCCGATGAGGTCGTCTCCTTCCTCGCATTCCACAAGCGTGGGCTCAGGTACCCCACGCATTGGTTTCTGCGCAGTATCCTCAATGAGTGGGGCCTAGAGTTGCAGCATCTCAACTCAACTGGGGTGCTCCACATCACTAGCTTCATCACTGTCTGTGAGGTCTTCCTTGGGATGGAGCCGCATGTG
Organism: Miscanthus floridulus; assembly: GCF_019320115.1. Classification (NCBI taxonomy): domain Eukaryota; kingdom Viridiplantae; phylum Streptophyta; class Magnoliopsida; order Poales; family Poaceae; genus Miscanthus; species Miscanthus floridulus. The sequence continues at coordinate 23,525,571 of NC_089596.1, forward strand.
GATCTATTCCGGCGAGTCTTCATCGGGCGAGCCCTGTCAGAGGGGAAACCACCCAGAACCGCACCGGTTGGGGGGTTTGCCCTGTAGAAGAGGCCGAAGCCATCGGTCCCCTACCCCGCGTACTCCTCCTGTTACTCCAACCGGGGGTGGCATGGCGAATTGTTCTATATCATGTACCCAGTGGAGGCGCCATTACTGACATTTACCAGGGGAGGCCGGAGAAGAGGGAAAATTGGACGTGGGGTCCTTCCCGAAAACAGAAAAAGCTGGCGATCATCGAGCCGAAGCTTCAGAAGCTCATGCGGAATGACCTCGATGGGTTGCGGGTCTTCCACACCTTGTTTCACCGTCGGGTTGCCCCATTGGGGGAAAGGACGCTTCCGATGTGGGAATACTCCGGCCCGATGGATCCTGACCGCGCATCACCGGAGGAGTTGTCGAAAGATGAAGTCCGGGGTTATCTTGGTCGGGCATTGCAGTTGAGGGATGAAGACTCCCTCGAAGAGACGCCCGGACCCCTTCATGCCACGAAGCTATCCAATTTGTCATGCTTTTTTCCCGTGACCTTTTCCTTCTTATTTTGATGTTTTAATTGATTTCGAGTTTCCCGTTTCCAAGGGACTCGCGGGCTATAAATCCCGGCCGCATCTTCCGAGACGACCGGAAGGCGCGGCTCGGCAAGCTGCCCAGAGGGAGACCACGCTTGCCAAGAAGAAGAACAAAGCCGAGAAGGTCCGGAGGAGGTTCGATAAGGAGAAGGAGATCAACAGGCGGGTCCAGGGTGGCGAGAGCCGGAGCGACGTGGAGGCGGAGCTCGAGTCGGAGGAGCCCACGGAGATGGGTGACAATGCGAGTGCCTCGAAGGACGAGGGAGACAGGGGCGCTGCCGTGACCTTGGTGGAGTGCCGTGAGCCCGCGGCCACGCCCGTCGGCGGAGGGCGTGGTACGGAGACAGGGGCCGACGTTCTTGAATCGAGGAAGCGCGCCGTGAGTGGAGACGTTGTATACGTTGAGCTTGCTCTAATACGAGAAACTCGCTGCTATTCTCTCTCACTCTCGAGACCCATACAAAACTTTGATGACTCGAAAAAAAATCCAAGCTGTAGGATTTGTTTGGTTCATGACCATAATTTACTACACCACATACTAGGTGTGTTGGCAAGATGTATTGGGGAAAAATATACATTGAGAAGTGACAAATGCAACTTATTTGGGATAAGTGTGGAAGGCTAGAAGGTCAAGTATCATGAGACCGAGAGTCGGAGACGGTAGCAAGTAGCTGTTTTTATCTATTTTTCCGAGACGAACCAGGGAGGATAAATCCATTGTCTTTAGCTTCACCTACTCCTTTATATACTGTAGTAAGGAGCTTGAAGAGTGTACTAGAGAGAGTTTTAGCATCCTAGGGATTTGTTTAGAATTTAGATACACTCATATTTACTTCAATTCATATGACTTCATACATAGATAGAGATAGATATAAATATATCCAAATAAGTTGTAACCAAGACGCACATCCACCAATGCACCATGGTTTGTGATTAAAATAAAGTGTCTTTGGAATATGGTATGAATCAAAAATTGAATTGGGGAAGGTGCTGCACTGTTTAGCACGACCCTACTACCACGAACTCGTTGAATGCAGAGAGCTGGAGATGTTTCTTTTTCATATCAGAGCTAGAGCCATTCTCTTACCCGTCTAATCAGTTGTTAGGGCTAAAGTTTAGTCCGTGTCATATCGGACGTTCAACGGATGCTAATTAGGAGGAATAAATATAAGTTAATTATAAAACTAATTACACAGGAGTAGAATTAGCGAGACGAATTTGTCAAGCCTAATTAATTCATGATTAGCACATGTTTACCGTAGCACCACATTGTCAAATCATGAATTAGTTAGGCTTAATAGATTTGTCTCGTAAAATAATCTCAACCTATGCAATTAGTTTTGTAATCAGTATATATTTAATACTTTAAATTAGCGTCAAATGTGAGAGGGACTAAATTTTACTCCGCAGAGAGAGGTCACGGGTGGGAAAAAGTTTCTATGCGTGACACAGCTCAACATGAAGCCGGCTTAGAACGTCTTACGGGTGTACAGGAATCTCTGTGCCGTCCCAGTCTCACGCACAGGCGTGGTAAGGCCATGCCCAACTTGCCAGCGTAGACGTAAGCTCCGCAGAGACAGGGATAAATAGATGGAGGAGAGAGATAGTGTGGACGTGGCTTCGCAGCGTGTCGTATTGTCTTGCAGAGGAGTCGAGATAAAGGCTGTGTTTAGTTGTAGGAATTTGGATTTTGGAGCTACTGTAATACGTTCGTTTTTATTTGGTAAATAGTGTTCAAACATGGACTAATTAGGCTTAAAACGTTCGTCTCGTAATTTCCCACCAAATTGTGCAATTAGTTTTTCTTTTCGTCTATATTTAATGCTCCATGCACGGGCCACAAACATTCGATGTGACAGGTACTGTAGCAACTTTTTGAAAGTTGAGGTGGAACTAAATAAGGCTAAGTATGATGGGCCTACGTATGGCCTGAGATGTGAGAATTGATGGCTCCATCCATCTGGAGCTAACTGGATGACCGTTTTTTTTTTGCTGAGGCCAATGTTTCTTGTAGCCACCGTTGAGCGTGCCCTGAAGGCCACTAGCTACAGCAGCTTCATCACCGAGCATGCACGCCACCATCACCTTCTCCGCTGCTGCTGCATGCCTGTGCCAAAGGTTGAACAGCTAGCTTGGCCAAAATCGGAGCTGCATGCAGGTGGTTTTTAAATCTGGTGCTAAAATTTAGGTACGTCATATCGGATGACACATGGGGATATGATGCGAGAGTGTTATATGGGAGTGTTCAGATAGTAATAATAAAACAAATTACATAAGTCCTTATAAATCTGCGAGATGAATTTATTAAGCCTAATTAATTCGTCATTAGCACATGTGTTACTATAGCACCACATTGTCAAATAATAGACTAATTAGGCTTAAAAATTCGTCTCGCAAAATAGTCGCAATTTGTGCAATTAGTTATTTTTTTAGTCTATATTTAATACTCCATGCATGTGTCCAAAATACATGGAGTATTAAATATAGACTAAAAAATAACTAATGGTACAGATTGCGACTACTTTGCGAGACGATTTTTTAAGCTTAATTAGTTCATGATTTGACAATGTGGTGCTATAGTAAATATGTGCTAATGATAAATTAATTAGGCTTAATAAATTCGTCTCGTGGATTTTTAAAAATTTATATAATTTGTTTTATTATTACTATTCAAATACTAATAGGACGCCTCTAAACTTTAGCCGGATCAAACATCACCTAAACAAGGCCGGTCTTTAATCGGAGCTGGAGCTTTCAGAGCAGGAGCCATCGTCAGGCGACCCAGATCGTCAAATCCCGTCAACCAGGGAGAGAGCAGGAGCCAACCTGAGCAGCTTTGATTTGGATTCTCTCAGCACAATGCCTACACATGCACATGCACAAGAGCAGCTAGCTAGAACTTTAGTCTTTGTCCCATCAAATATTTAGACACATGCATAAAGTATTAAATATAGACTAATTACAAAACTAATTGCACAGCTTGAGATTAATTTGTGAGACGAATCTTTTAAACCTAATTAGTCCATGATTTGACAATGTAGTGCTACAGTAAACATGTACTAATGATGGATTAATTAGGCTTAATAAATTCATCTCGTGGAGTACTGACGGATTATGCAATTTATTTTTTTATTAATATCCGAACAACCCATGCGACACTCTTATGTGACACCTCCTAAATTTTAGTGACATAATAAAAAAAAAACCCCTTGACATGATCCAAACTTGGCTCCCGACAAAATATTTTTATACTTTTATATACTTGACATGATTCTATAAAGTGCTCCTGTTAGTGATAATTGAGAACCGACAAGTAGCACAATGATGAGATATTATATGGTGGTACTCCACAAAGTTTGCACTATAATTTATTCGGCAATAGCCACAAGTGATCCAAAATTTTCGTAGTGTTTTTTAAATGGTCGAATCGAGCCAACAACATATTTGTTGTTATTTCTATGTTCCATTAGCGTATCACGATAATAGATTAGAGAGGGTAGCAAAATACTGATCTTGATATGGAGTACCCTACCTCAAACGTAGATGAGGGTCTTTTATCGCATTGTGCGCTAGTGCCGGTTGCAAATAGGGGGTCATTTGCGAATAGGACAAATTTCAGGACACTTATAAATACACTTATTCTAGGATAAAATTTAAATACTAGAAGGGAATAACACCTTTAGCCTCTTACTATAAACTAGTTACTAGTTGTAAGTTAACTTCTTCAATAGTGCTAACTTTAGCACATGGCTCATTACATGAATTGCTCCATATGATATCCTCACGTGATTTTAAAATATGTGTATGAGTCCAACTCTTAACTTAAAAAATATGATAAATACTTAGATCTAACTTACAAGTGAGGTGCCCAGACCCACGTTGTGAAATCCAATCAACCGGAGAGAGAGAGAGAGAGTAGGAGCGAACCTGAGGACGCCACATCGCCGGTCCGTGACACAGCTCGACAAGGAGCCGGCTCAGAACGTCTCATGGGTGTACAGAATCTTTGGTGCCTTCTCATCAGTCGATTCTCACGTCCGCCAAATCTCATCATCTGCAAACTAGAGAGAGAAAGTGGTCACGCGTGGGAAAAATTTTTCTATGCGACGCCGTGACACAGCTCAACAAGGAACCGGCTTCGGAACGTCTCACCGGTTTAAAGGAATCTCTGGTGCCGTCTATCAGATTCAGGCACCGGCGTGTTAAAGGCCACCGGCTACAGCGGCTTCATCTCCCTGCATGCGCCACTATCGTCTTCTTGGCTTCTCCGCTGCTGCTACCGCAGCATGCACGCGCGAAAAGTTGAGCAGGTAGCTTGACTAGTTGGCTTTATTTTTTTACCTGAGTTGAGTGGCTTTATTTTTTTTAATTCAATGTCTTTAATGAGAGCTGGAGCCATCCTTAGGGCGTCCGCAATGGCTAGCTATTTGGCTAGCTAGATGTGACGTGTCAAGGAAAAAGTAGGAGAGAGAGTTGTCACTAGCGACGAGCAAATAGTCTATCTATTTCACGTAGCCCAAGAACATATGAGAGGAGCATGTGGGTCCATTAAAACAAGAAGGTATAAAATAGTCATTTCTCTGGTCTCTCACCTCCACGTCAGCTAGCTACGTAGCTAACACCATTGCGGACGCCCTTAGAGAGAGAGCAGGAGCCACTACGAGGACGCGGAGCCTGTTCGATAGGACTGAAAAATAAACCAAAATATTAATTCAGCTAATTATTGTGAGAGGAAAATACTGTTCTTGCCAGCCAGCCAGCCGAAAAGCCCCGCGATGTGTAGCTACACAGCAGCTTTGAGTTGCATTCCTACTCTGCCACTGTCAAGGGAGCATAGGCACGATGCATTGCATTGCATGGATTGGATTCTCTCGGGTCTCAGCTCAAGCCTAGTAGTACACATGCACATACACTCAGGCAGCTAGTTATGCACGCAATTCAAGATTTCAAGTGGAGCCACGCTAGTGACCCGTCCAAAATCCATGATCCAGCTCGAGATCCTCGGAGCAAATTCAAAAAATCACCACGAGACGCCTTTCAAAAGAGCAAAAGGATTAATCATCACTACGTAAAAAATAATTTGTAGCAACAGGATAAATTTTTTGTAGGAGCGGATGATTATAGATCTACCCCTACAGTGGCATGTTCGGGAGCCACTGAACCCGCGACCCCTACAAATAAAACAGCAGGGGCGACTGGTGATACGAGCCGCCCCTACAAATGGGTCGAATTTGTAGGGGCGGCTCACTCACTAGCCGCCCCCGGTGTTGCTATTTGTAGGGGCGGCTGGTGATTGAGCTGCCCCTACAAATACCCCACGTATAAATACCTCCGATTTGTAGGCGGCTCAATCACCAGCCACTCCTACAAATGACCCACATATAAAAAAACTGCAGCACCTTCTTCCTTCTCGGACTACTCACTCCAACCCGTAAAAGAAAGGTGGAGAGGCCTTGTGCACCTCTCAAAAATTGCTCTACTAAGAGGGAAAGGTTTTGGTCTCAAATCCTTTGGTGGAGAGGTTGTAGAAGGTAAGAAAATGCTATTCCACACTTTTTTAAAGTTGTAATGGTTGGTTAGTGAGTAATTAGAGTTTTATTTCTCTCTCTCTTCTATGGTGCTTGAGCTACTTATGAAGCAAATTAGACCCAAGTTTTGAATGTACTTGGGTAAATTAGGTAGGGGAATAAGATCATACCCATATTTGGTCCATATTTCTTGATTTTAGTGAACAATTAGTTAGTTTTATGGATGTTTCATGTGCATGTAGATCTAGATCTAGGGTTTAATTTTTTTATTAATTTTGTTTTTGTAAATTTATGTTTGATAAAATTGGACTAGGGTTTACATGAAAGATATTGGGTAAAATATAATTGTTGCTAATTATTGTCTTTAAAATTGTTTATTGTAATCAACAAATATGTATTTTAATTATTTATGGATAAATGGGCCATTAATTAATTTTCTTCTACCATGGTGTGTTTGTATGCTTCATGTAATTATATTTGATTTATATTCATATATATCTGAAGTATATACAATGTTTGTTTTGTTGTTGTTGTAAAAGATGGAGTACAGGAACTCTTGGATGTATGGTTCGTTAAGGTTCAAGGCAGGTTTCCGTGAAGAGATGGATAAATTTATTGAAGTCGTAAAGAAGCATGCAACAATGTTGATAGAGAATAATGATACAATTATTTGTCCATGTAAAGATTGCAAGAATCATATGGCATGGATATATGTGACTATCATCAGATCACATTTGATTATGTGAGGATTTATTGAGGACTACAAAGTGTAGATTCATCATGGTGAAATGGTTATTGTTAACGACGAGGATGAGAAGGAATACGACGACGAAACCCTAGAATCCCTGTCCCAATATTCAGCAGAGCTTGATGCACGAATGGATCCCAAGTTTGGCAATGAATAAGGTGGTGATGCTGGTGGTTGGGATGGTAACGACGAAGGTGGTGCCAATAATGATGGTAGAGCACGTGTCGGGGATGAAGATGATTTGGAGGACATGATTCGAGCCCTTGGACCAGAGATTTTACTAAAGAACCCGAAAGGTCTAGAAAATTTGTAAAGGGTGACAAAAGCATCGAAGGAGACTGTGTATGGTGTTGAAAAGGGTTGTCTGACACATTAGACATTACTACATTTTTTGCTTGAGCTACTCATCCTGAAGGCTAAGTACGGCTGGTCAGACTGTAGTTTCATTGATTTATTGTGTCTCCTGTCATGGGTGCTGCCACAACCAAACTCATTTCCCACCAACACATATCAAGCGAAGAAGGTCATAAGTCCATTGACAATAGGGGTTGAAAAAATCTATGCATGCCCCAACCACTGTATACTTTTTCATGGCAAAACGTTCAAGTCACTGGATAAATGTCCCCGATGTGGGGCCAGCCGGTACAAAGAAAAATGACCTTTACGGTGGGGACGAAGCCTCCACGGAAAAAAAGAGGAATAAGAAGGGTACAAAAAAGGTAGTACAAGAATCTCAGCCCCCAGAGGACACTCCATTAGGCAATGATGCAAAGCAGAGAAGAATTCCTGCCTTGGTAATGTGGTACCTGCCAGTGACCAACCGCTTGAGACGTATCTTCCTAAACCCTAAAGAAGTCACACTCATGACATGGTGGGATGATGAGCGCAAGGTGGATGATGATAAGATTGCACACCCAGCTGATTATAGTCAGTGGCAAAGGTTCGATGAGAAGCACAAAGAATTCAGCGATGACCCAAGGAATGTACGGTTTGACTTGAGCACCGATAAAATGAATCCCTTCAATTAGAGGATGAGCGACCACAGCACTTGGCCAGTGATCTTGACTATGTACAACATCCCAACATGGTTGTGTTAGAAGAGAAAGTATCTTCTCCTCACTATTCTTATTTCTTGCCCTAAACAACCAGACATTGATATAGACATGTTCCTCGAGCCTTTGATGCAAGAAATGGAGAGACTATGGAGGCATGGGGAGCCGATGTATGATGCGTTCCAAAAGGAGGACTTCATATGTAGAGCAATAATATTTGTTACTACCAATGATTACCCCGCACTGTTTGCTTTATCTAGACAGATCAAAGGGAAGACGAGATGCTTGGTTTGCTTGGATGGTACTACATGGGTGTACCTGGATGCATCCAAGAAGATAGTTTACCTAAGGAACCGATGCTTCTTAAAGATAAGTCACAAGTACCGCAGCAAATTGTTCTTTAGATTTTATGACAATACCCCTAAGATTGAACCCCCTCCGGAGAGACGTCATAATAGAGAACACGTGTACAGAATTGTGAAAAACATACGCGTCGTCTATGGAAAGAAGAATCCAGATGAGACGATTAGAGATAGAAGCACACCTCATGTCGAAGGCGTACCTTTCAAAAAACAATCGATCTTCTTTCAGTATCTGCCTTATTGGCCAGACTTGGAGGTCCCCCATCCCATTGATGCTAAGCATGTGCAGAAGAATGCCTTTGAGAGTCTCATTGCTACCTTGATGGACACAGTCAAGTCAAAGGATGGTCTAAAATTATGGAAAGACATGGTGCAGCTAAACATGATGCCACAGCTTCACTCGGTACCTGAGGCTAATGGAAAATACACTTTGCTCGCGGCGTGCTTCAACCTAACACCAGACGAGAAGAGAGCTATATGCACTTTCCTGAGGGGGTCAAATTCCCGACTGGGTTTTTAGCGAATGTGAAGAAGCTAGTGTCGATGAAGGACTTGTCAATAACACACTGCAAGGCTCACGATTGTCATGTGATGCTGACAGTGTTTCTACCTATTGCAATCAGGGCTATAAAGCCAGAGTTCTTAAAAATGGCCATCACCCGCATGTGCTACTTCTTTTCAAAGATCTCGCAGAAGACGATTGGCAAGCAAGAGCTGAGTAACCTACATAAATTTGTAGTGGAGACACAAAACCAACTAGAGATGTGTTTACCTCCTGCTTTTTTTGATACAATGCCACATCTCATGATTCACATGGTTCATCAGATATAGGCATTGGGCCCTTGCTACTTGCTTGAAATGTGGTCCTACGAGCGGTTCATGTCGGTTCTAAGTCGATACGTGCATAATCGAGCATACCTAGAGGGCTTCATGATAGAGGGTTACAGTACTAAAGAAGTCGTCGAGTGTTGTTAAGAGTACCTAAAAGTATAGAAAGGGATTGGTAAACCCGATTCTCATCACAAGGGTAGGTTGGCTGGGAAGGGCACCAATGGTAGAAAAATGTTCATCGACCATGATTATAAAGAGGTGAGTCGGACGCATTACAGTGTCTTATAGAGTACACAACTGATGCAACTGTATATTGATGAACACTTTGCTATCATTATGGCGGAGAGAAATGATCGTTCGGATGATTGAGTCATAAAACAACACAAGCAACGACTAACTACATGGTTGAAGGACAAAAACATATCACCTGGAGAAATCATAGACTCTATTACCATCAATAGGTTGGTAAAGGGACCATCGAGACAAGTGACATCTTGGAATGCTTATGACATCAATGGGTATACGTACTATACCCACGCAAAGAATAGTAAATATGTGAACCAAAATAGCGGCGTTTGAATAGAGGCTCTCGATGGATTGGGGTGAAAGATCTAATACTTTGGCATCATTGCAGAGATATGGGAACTTGACTATAGAAAGGATATAACGGTGGCCCTGTTTCGATGTCGTTGGATCAAACAACACCAACTAAATGAGATCAAATTAAGAGTCCTGGACCTCGAGAATCTAGGCTACCAAGATGACCCTTCGGTGCTCGCTTCACGTGTCGCATAAGTTTTCTATATGTCTGACCCACAAAGTAACCTCCACCGAAGAAGAAGACAAAGCACATGGTTGCCTCCGGGAAACAGCACATTATCAGAGTTGATGGCGTGGACGATGTTGAAGCTTACAATAACTACGATGAGATGCCGCTATTCATAGACTTTTCTAAGAAGATCAATGTTGTGGAAAAGAACCTGTCCAAAGACATATTGCCATGGGAACAAAAAGGTGTCAAGGAGAAAGTCGTTACAACGGGCTAGCTAGTTGTTGAACGTGCTGTGTTTGTGTAAGTGTGTGTTTATAAGTCTTCATTTATGCATGCGTGTGAGACTATATATATTATGTATGTGTGTAAGACTATATATTTATGTATGTGTGTGAGACTACATTTATGCATATGTGTGAGACTATCCTTTGTAACATCCAGATGAATCTATTTTAACATCCACTCTATTACTACTAAAACTTTATGAAATCACTTAACACTTTATGAAATGAAGAAAATGGTCAAAATAAAAGTAGGAGATCTTGACGAGTTATACAACTTTTATATTCATCACATTTACAGCTGAAATCATTTAGTGGTTGAAAATCAGGTTTGAAGCTGTCATTTTCTAAAATTCAAAATTTGAACTGTTCAAATTTTGTCAAATAAAAAGATGATCAAAATAAAAGTTGTAGATAGTGATGTGTTCAACAACTTTTATATTCATCACCTTTACAGCTGAAATCATTTATTGGTTAAAAATCAGGTTTGAAGTTGTCATTTTTTGAAATTCAAAATTTGAATTGTTCAAAATTAGTGATAAAGATAGATGACTAGACTAAAATGATAGAGCATGATTTTAGAAAATTTTAGGAAAAAACCCATCACATTTTGAGTTAGTATGAGGGAGAAAAACTAGTTACAAGTTTCAGCCACAGATTAAAAAGAGAAATAACACTTGTTCATCATTGATCATCATGAACAGTTGTGATTTTTCTTTTTAACCTCTGGGTAAAATTTGTAACTAGTCTTTCTCCCTCATACTAACTCCAAATGTGATGGGTTTTTCCCTAAAATTTTCAAAAATCATGCCCAATCAAGTTACTGTGTTGATTTGGTCATTCTTTTCGTTTGACAAAGTTTGAACAATTCAAAATTTTCAAATTTAAGTTTATGACAAGTTCTAACAAGATTTTGAAACATCAAATGATTTCAGCTGAAAAAGCGATGAATACCAAAGTTGTATAACTCATCAAGATCTAGAACTTTTATTTTGATCATTTCTTCATCTGACAAAGTGATAGTAAATATTGTTCACAAATCAACATGTCTCGCATAGTTTATGAAACTATGAGTGATATGTGGATTTGTGAATAATTTTTACTAACACTTTGTTAAATGAAGAAATGATTAAAATAAAAGTTGTAGATAGTGATGAGTTCAACAACTTTTATGTTCATGACTTTTCTAGTTGAAATCATTTAAGGTTTCAAAATCTTGTTTGAAGTTACCATTTATTAAAATTCAAAATTTGAATTATTTAAATTTAGTCAAATGAAAAGATGACCAAAATAAAAGTTGTAGATAGTGTTGTGTTCAATAACTTTTATGTTCATGACTTTCTTAATTAAAATCATTTAAGGTTTCAAAATCTTATTTGAAGTTACCATTTATTGAAATTCAAACTTTGAACTTTTCAAATTTTGTCAAATGAAAAGATGACCAAAATATAAGTTGTACATCTTGATGAGTTCTACAACTTTGATGTTTACAAAATTTTCATTTGAGATCATTTCTTGTGCTAAAATTCTATTAGTTGTTTTGAAATTCAAATTTTCAAATTTTAAAATATTGTTTTTGTAAAGAAGAAAATATAGAATTATATCTATATATATAATAAAATTGTTTATATATACACATATTTATATATATAGAATAATTAAAAAACTAATATATAAATTTACATTGTGTTCTTTATATGTGAATGAATTACAGAATTAGTAATTAAAATAAATTGAAAAATATTTGTAGGTGCGGTTAACTCAGGAACCGCCCCTACAAATCGATTTGTAGGGGTGGCTAACTCAGGAGCCGCCCCTAGAAATGAACTCCGGTATATAAACCAGAGCTCACGGGCAAGCAGAAAATTTTCTAAGTCTGGGCACTATTCTCCTCCACGACGTCGGCAGGCTACCGCCTCTGTGCCCTACCTCCACCGCCTCCATGACCTACCTCCGTCGTGCCGTACCTCCCCCGATCCGCCTCCAACCCCTGGTCCGTCTCCTGCCCTACGCGCCGCCGTTCCCCCTAGTGGCTAGGGTTTCCGCCGTCGTCCCCCTTCCCACGACAGCTAGGGTTTCCGCTGCCAGTACCCGTGCTCCCTCCCCCCGGCGGCCCTGGTGCCTTGGTGCCCGTGCGCTCTCCCTCTGCCGGTGGCCCTGGTGCTGGTGCGCCTCGGCATCCCTGCTCCCTCCCTGGCGGCTCTGGTACCCGCCGTGCGCTTCGGTGTCCGCTCTACCTCCGCCGGCCCCGGTGCTGGTGCACCCCGACATCCCTGCTCCCTCCCCCGACGGCTCTGGTACCCATTCGCTCCGGTGTCCACCACCCTTTTTTGGCTCTTATAGTTTCATGTTTTGTTTTTTGATTTGATTGTTATGGTGGTAGCCATTGATTTGATTGTTGCGGTTGACATTCATCAAGATTGTAATGTGGTCTAACTTGTTGACGGCGATGCTCACTCTGGGTTGGGTGCTGCATTCGCCTGACTACTAACCAATGCAAAAGGACCATGGCAGGTCCAATTTTCCATGCATCATCCTTTATTATTTGTGCTATAAAATTCTCTGATGAATCCATAATGTCCAGCTCATCACTGATCAGTGTCGTAGAAAGAATATAATATTACTTTGTAGTCGCCATGCATAAAGGTCACCAGCAGTCAGCACCTGTTTTTGTTAGTCGCCATGTAGTTCCATACATTATAATATTACTTTAGGTATTAGGCATAGATCGAGCTTTCCTAACTGTTCTTTGCACTCTTATGGAAGAGTGCAAGGACGAACTGAACCGATGGGTCACTGCTGGTTTTTCATGTGCAGCGTTACTCAACTAATCCTGTCATCTCTCTCAAGATGGCATTTTCACGAGCCATGTGTGAGTTCCACAGAAGTTTGTGGAGATGCACACAGAAGGTTTACTGAAATTATCGGTCAATTTGTGCTAGTCATATATATAATATATATATATATATACACATCTTCATGAACCAATGCAACTAATAACTAGCTAGGATAGCTAGGAGCTCTTGCCCATTTTAATCTCCGTTTTGGTCCTTCACTTCCTCTCCCATATATCATCATGCATTGATCATCATCACACTGATCTGTCGTCCTCTTCACCGTACCAAGCAAGCCAGACATGGTTAGGCCAAGCCAAGCTTCTGATCCTTCATCATCATCAGATGAATGATTACGTACTAAAACCCCTTATTATGATGACAGACATATATATATTATCATTACATTGTTCGTCAACGATTTATGTAACAGACACTATGAATTGTATTTAGCTTCCTTCTGAGAGGCTAATGTACCATGCATATCTAGCTCTTTAAGACACATTTAATTAGTTTACATGAACTCATCATCGTCAACTATATATGTATTTGCATGGCAATATTAATTGGGGAACTCTACATATATGTACCCACCACTTTGCTGCATATGTATGTGCCTATATAGCCCTATACCTTAAGTATTGGCACCAATGATAATCGTGCTTTGCTTAGTCATTTTCCGTTGTTGCTTCTCTGGTTCGTCCTGCGCTGTTGCTTCTCTGATTTCATCGGCCGATGATGCAAACTATAGCAATCTGAGGTGGGTGTGGGTATTCTTCATGTTGGTGCTTTTTTGTCTTCTTATGTTATCTCATGTCTTTCATCAAACCGTGGGATACGTCCATTTCCAAGCAACTGTTGTAGGCATGCCTACCTGATGGCTGGGATGGACGTGTCCCACGCTTCCATGGGAGCCATGAACTTGCCTCAACAATTTGTGTTCTTATTTACCACCTGGGATGATTGCAGTTAGCTTATAAGATGATCATAAGTTAGTTTACAGTTAGCTGAGGCCTGCATTTTTGTGTGCCTATGATGTCCACCATTTTTTTGACTGAGGCTGATACAATTGTGAGATCCTTTTTATGCCTATGAAGATAACAGTGCTAGTTGAGTAATGGATTATGCACATTGATGACCTTGGACTTGTGAGGTACTAGAGCATTGTTTCTTCTATCTTCTGCTTATGCTTCTCATGGCTGTCATCAAACCATGTGAGACATCCATGCCCAAGCAACAGTTGGGCGGTTGTGATAATCTGATGGCTGGGCTGGATGTCTCTCATGGTTTCATGTCTATCATGATCTTGGTTTTCTACTATCTATTTGAGGTTTGTTGCTGTCTATGTTTCTTAAGCTCTAAGTTCAAGGTCAAATGAAAAGGCAATTAAATCTGAGGCAAATCAATTGAACTAACCCTCATCTTATTAATATCTTATACTTGCTTTCATCGATCTGCATCTATCTATCTATCTTCGATCCAGAGCAGCTATGTGCATTTTCCTTTTCCTGCCATTCGCACATTTGTGGAAAAAACTTGTGTTAGCATCCCCCTCTAGAATCCATTTTACTCCTCCCTTTCTCTGCCATTGTATTTCCTCATCTGAAAAAATTTTTAGTAACTCCCTCTCTAAGTCTGTATCTTTCTTCCCATTCAGCTTGGCTTAACTCCCTATTTTCACTTGCCTCATCCAGGATTGAGATTGTCTTCATGATATCTTTTTTCTGATACTTCTGGAAACTGTCCACATTTTGGCCCCACCCTTTAATAGCTTTCCTTAATTTTCCTGAAACAATATGCCAGTGGTCCAGCGTCTCAATCTTATACCTATTTGGCCACTTACTTTTCACCCATTCATAAAAACCCTCCTGCTTAGTCCAATGATTACTAAACCTGAAGTAGTGATGCTTGGTAACTCTACTTTCGTCAGTATCCACGATGAGAGGATTATGGTCTGAACCGAGCCTAGGAGCAGTCAAAACTAAAGCCAAATTGAATTTGTCTTCCTAGGAATTGGAAACCAGAACTCTATCAAGGACGCACAGAATTGGGGGGTTTTGCTTGTTAGACCATGTGTACCTGATCTGTGTAATTCCCTGAGAGAAGTAGTATTGATCATATCATTAAAAGCGTCCAGGAGCCTCACATCCACATTTCCTTAAGATTTTTCCTCCACCTTTCTGACTAAATTAAAATCACGTCCTACTATCAGCGGAGATTCTGTTTCCAGTACCTTAACTTGTAATTCTTCTAGGAACTCTAACTTATTTTCATCGTGTGCAGTTCCATACACATTGATAAGCACCCATTCAAAGCTCGTGTGCAGTTCCATACACATTGATAAGCACCCATTCAAAGCCATCGCTTATCATAGTTAGCTTCACACTCTAAAAGAAAGCCCCTTGATCTTGTGCAGAAACTTGAGCTAGGTTCTTATCAACCCCAATGAGCATACCTCCAGAATGTCCAGAACAAGGTAACCAGTTCCAATGCATATCTCTTTGACCAGCAAACCTATCTAGCTCTCTTTGTCTGAAGGCCGTTTTGATAGTTTCTTGCAAACAAATACAGTCAAAATTATGAATTGCAACTAACTCTAATAGTTGTTTCCTTCTACCAGCATTACCAAGCCCTCTCACATTCCAGAATAAGATCTTCATTTGGGATGATCTTGAGATAAGTTATTATCCAATGCAGCCCTCTCTCCATCTTGTCTAGAACTCTGACTGATATATATCTCTATTATATCAGTGACAATGATCACATCCGTATCTCTAGATTCTTGTTGCTGTACAAGTTTAGAACTCAAATGTATTTTATTTTTGGCCTTCGCCAGAGCTTCCATTGCTTGTTCTCTGGCTTGGATAAGAGAGATGTTGGCATGTCTCACATTCTCATCTTTACCCAATGATATACCACAAACTCTAGATATTGTTTCCAAAGGACATGAAGAAATATTACTGGAGGAAGAAGAATTTAAGTTACCTTGGGGCATACATGTAGCTTTGTTGTTTATAACTTTCTTTGTCATGACTGTCCCATCCTCTTGCAACCTAGAGCGGTGCCTAGTGCCTTGATAGATGATATCAATCTTACTGTTCTTGGGCTTTGCAACCCCGACATCCTTCACCATGCCATTCTCTGATCCCTTGGGAATTGTAGAAATATTACTATCTCTAAAAGCATCTTCTTGGGATAGCATTTCTTTGTTTATCTCAGCCACCACCTCTTCTGTAACAATGGAGTTCTCACTGGTTTCAAAAAAAAAAACCCAGATCAGCTAGGTCACTGTGCAAATTTGGGGAGTTTGGCTTTTTTTCCGGAGATTTCTGCATTTTCTGTGCCATATCACTTATCTCCTGTAGAAGATCGACATTCACAGCTTGGTCATGTTTTTGTGGAGTTGTATCATCATCCGCCAGCACATCTGATGCTCCTTCCGCTTTCTTACCATAATTTGAAGGACCAGATTCTTGATTAGCAGGCCCTTTTGAAGGAGATTTGCCAGATTCAAGCCAGCCGTGACTCTCTTGCGACTCTAGGTCCTTCTTATCTTTGACCTCATCATCATCTATATCAAAGTCATCATCAGGTTTCGATGGTGGATGTTGAGCCATCTTATCAGTTGTTTTTGTCACGGTAAACATTTAATTTAGTAGGACTTCGGCACTGATAGATAAGTGCTAGGGATGCTTTTTTAGATGATGAGCACATCTTTTGCTAATTGGAAAGCATGCAACTAAAAAAGTAGTCATAAATAATAGAACCATTGTCATTCAGTTTTCTTACTTGAACTTCTCATCCATTTTCCCTAAACCCTATCCTAAAGGAAGCTTGAGGATTTTTAATTAGACTTGACATATAGGAATAATATCTTTAGCCTGAAGCCCCTTTAAGCCTTAATCACAGTTTACATTTAATACCCCAGACGTATTTGAATTACAGTTTTTGTAACAATGTTTTTTCTTAGTCGTTCAATTAGTCATTATTTTTAAACTGAAAGCACCCGAACAAAAAAACTTTGATATCCTTTGGTAAGCTGTGTTTCTATGTATATCTTGTTCTATGCAGTTCCAGTTTTCTTTCAGTCATTTATTTTAGTTTGTAATTTCAGTAATTTATTTCATTTTTTCCATTTTAGTATGCATGGTACAAGGGTAATATGATTATGCTTGGCTGCTTAGCCATAAATGAAGGATGACAGTTTTTTGGCTATTTTTGTCATCAGCTGCTGCTCTATGTTTGCTAAGCAGCTGTTGTTTTTTTTGCCAAATCTCTCCTCTCCTTTGTTTTGCAGATGATGAAATTGCCCAAGTCCATATATTATATGGAATATGAGCTGATGATCAAGAACTTATGAGGAACTTGGCACCATTAGCAGCCGCCCCTACATTACCTTCTCTCTTCTGTGTTATGATGCATTGATGCTCCAAGTTCAAGATCAGATGATGATTGACATGTTTCTGAGACCTCTACTACGTCTACTACTTGTTTTTTTATATTGTTATTTTATATGACTACTTTGGTTTATATACCTTTTTTATTTCTTACACCTTTTCGCGTACCTAAAGCATATTTTCTTGCATCTATTAGAACAAAGCGCGAAATAATATCGTGGACACCAGATAGTGCAGCCCGATACCCTGAGCATAATGAGTAGCCAACCTAAGAGGAGCAAGCACTAGAGGACCAGCTTACTCAGGAGCAGTTCGATAATGAGTTAGAAAAGGATCTAGAAGTGATGCTTACTCAGGAGTAGTGTGATGAGGAGGAAGGGGCAGCAAAAGGAAGAGCAGGAGAGACTGCTGAAGGCGAAGAAGAAGATGATGATGATGATGACTCAGAAGAGGGATATGTAAGTCCCGAGGATCCTTTCCCACGTGAAGCCAGAAGGAGGCCAACGGAGGAAGATTTGGACAAGGATTTTGACCCGAATGAGGAGGTAGGGAAAAAGCCTTAGCTTGTAAATTTTGCTAAAGCTTTGGCTATGTTACCTCTGCTAACACTTTGACCTATCGTATATACAGGGCCCTCCTGAAACTCAGAAAAGATGACGTCGACGTCCGCGACATCTCGCTGGACAAGACGGAGTAGAGGAAATGAGAGCAGAGGCAACAGCCATAGAGACAGACATTGAGGCCTCTACTCCACAACCTCAAGACACAACCACGACTACCGAGCCTAAGAGGAAACGAGAGGATAGAAAAGCAAATCAATATCCAGATAAGGCATGCTATGTGATAACGGAGGTCGGGCTAGCAGGGGAGATCCTTGAGCCGAAGGAATTAAGAGGACAATTCCGTAATACGATCGGGGCCCTAGTAAGAGATAAATTGAACCCAGCAAACCCTAACTGGAAAGAGGTACCAGAGAAGAAAAAGGATGAACTATGGGATAGGTAGTTGAAGCTCAATTTTAGATTTTTGGAGGGTAAGCACGAACTGGTAAAAAATGCTTTTAGGATCATGGGAGAGTTATTTCGACGTTAGAGGTCGGAGCTTAATAAGAAGTATATCCAAAAGAGGTTAACTCCCTTCAATGAGTTTGGCAACATAACTCCTAGTCAATGGGAGGAGCTCGTGGCTCAGAAGACTTCACTGGAGGCATTGGAGCTCAGTGCCCGTAACATCGAGCTGGCGAAGAGGAACAAACACCACCATCATCTAGGCCCCGATGGCTACTATGCCAAGGAAGAGCAGTTTAGGAAGGTGGACGAAGAGGCCACAGCTGCTGAGAATATTGATGTGACGAATTTGAAGGTACGCTCAAGGAATTAGATATGCGAGTAATGAATCATCCGGCGGTAATCTTAAGTTTGATAAGCCAGAGACCCAAGAGGCAGTATCAAGGACACTAAATATGCTGAAAACAAGGAGGACTCATTCAATCCTTCTAGAGAGAGGGACGAGCTTAGCCTTGGCTTGGGAAACAAGGAGGACATAGGCCGCACCAGGGGGCTAGGGAAAAGGATGACCTAGAAGCACGGATTCGAATAGGACAGGCACATGTACAAGAACATGGCAGAGACCGGGGGACTAATCTTGAGCTCCAAGTGAAGGCTCTAGTTGCTAAGGCGTTGAATGAGCAAGGACTGTCTACGGAGCCACGGATATTAATGACGTCGCTGGGAGAACTGGCATTAGTTGGCAGCCCTCCGAAAGTTCCTAGCAGCCAAGGTTCCACTGCAGCCACAACCCTCGTCGATCGCATATGGGAACCAACTAGTTGCACCTTGGTGTTTCTCAGCGACCGGCAGAACATTGTGATGGAGGTGGCAACGGGTGTGGCACATCCTCCCGGGGCTTACACCACAATAATAAGATACCGCCAGACTACACTAGGGTCAAGGTGCATACCGTGAAGCCCGAGTTCATGTAGTGGAGGATAGACTATGCAACTCCCGAGGGGCTAGTGTTGCTCGGAGACGTAATGGGGCAGTTCATCCTCTGGCACAAATGGGACATTATATTGACTACTTCTTCGCCGCATCCCCCTCTCCCAAATTTGGAGCGAGTTGTTGAGGTCGGGGAGATATTTTCACCCTCTCGTGACCACCACATTCCTAAGATGCCACATTCTTCCCCACCTCCTAGCGAGCATGTGCCTGATAAGCCACAATCTTATCCAGCTCATACCGAGCAAGTGCATGATGAGATGCCACAGTCTTTCCAACAAGCATAGCTGATACATGAACAACGAGTGCCTCCTGAAGAAGGTGATGCACAAGAAGATGAGGACATGCCTGAATGGGAACTTCGAAAGAAGCATCCAATCACCATAAGACCAATTTATGTTCCGATGAAAGACGTCTCATCAGTGCACAAGTGGTATTTCCATGACTATTTCAAGCCTGAGAACCAAGTTAAAAAAGTCCCATCATGGGCTTTTGAGGAGGCCGTCACTAGCAAACTCCACCAAACAGCAAAGCAGTGTCCAAATGTTGATGCCATCAAATGGTCAAAGGATTGCCTGAAAACATATGAAAGAGGCAAGCCCTTCCTACCAAACCGGGACATCCAGCGCCTACCACTTGGAATGAGAAGGTTCCATGATTGGTACTTGCGTGTTCTCCCAACGAGCATAGACCTCGTACAAGCATGTTTCCCCACCGGCACATTTAGAAGCCCAGCCAGGAAAATTGTCTTTGACTTCAATGACATGTAGACATGCTTTCACCTCGGAGCAACGTGGTGCATGTAAGTCCTTGTCCTCCTGATATGATATGAATGTAATCTTTGAATTTTGTTGTAACTAACCCACGCCGTGATTTGTAGAATGCAAGTGCACATTGTAAAACAAATGCCAAGTGTGAAAGCCGGGTATATAGACCCTCAAGCTATAGGACAAACAAATTTTAATTATCCTAAACAGTGGAAACTGGATGACAAAGAGATAGCTGCTGGAAAGACCCTTCGGGAGAAAGAGCACATCCGTACGAAGAAACTAAGGGAAGACTCCATTAAGGTTTCGGCATACATTGCCATGGCTTTTAAAATTCTCCAACAGCACTCTATTATATGGCTACCATACAACTTCGAGTAAGTTCAACTTTATACTTAAAGCTTTGTTCAATATATTTTATTCGATGCAAAAGACTAAAAGACTAGCTCTAGGCCATTGATAACAATGTGTATGGAATTTGACATTGGTTTTACATTATGAATTATGTCTATTTAATGATGGATTGTATATATTTTTGTGAATTGGACTTGTAATTGTAGTTTATATAATACTCTTGTGCTTGTAGTTTATATAATACTCTTGGGCGAACGCGGTTTGAAACGTTGGTCGCGGGGCGTTCGGCAGGATTATCTCTCTTTCCTCGTTCACTCGCAACGCGAACGCGGAAACAAACAGGGCCATATGTATGTTATGGTCGAATATGAATTGGAAATTTATTTTTTTTTGAGGGAAATATACTTTTGGGGCGGTTCTAGACTGAACCGCGCCCCTACAAACAGATATTATAGGGGCGACTGGTACTACAGCCGCCCCTATAAATAGATTTATAGGGACGGTTTGAAACCGCCCCTACAAATCCATGATTTGTAGAGACGGTTTGGTAGGGGCGGCTGGCCAAACCATCCCTACAAATGGTCTTGATGAGCCGCCCCTACAAACCCTGTGTGACGTAGTGCATAAGCAACTTAGATACCACCATGCACTTTGCCTTGAATTGAATGGGAACTTAGATACAACCATGCACAAAGCTTGAAACGAACATTGTGGTGACCACAGCCTTTGCCCAACCTATGCGAATCAAGCCGAGCCAGTGTCCAAGTGCATTGAGTAGTGGTGGCGCCTGCTGGTTGCTAGGGATGTAAGTTCTAACTACTTTGGGTCATTGAATTGACCCAAAAACTGAAAATAAACTTGAAATAAATTAGCGTGGCATTTTATGAAATCCGAATAAGATGAGAAATAAGCCAGAATGAAATTTGACTGTAATTATTTTGTTGAAAAAAAAAACTATTGGTACCCACTTTGGTACACGGCATAGAAGTGATGGCGTACGTTTATTTGACCCACGGGCCATTAAAGCACGCACTGGCAGAGAACAGAGCTTTACTTTCGGTGGGGAACCCCCTCTAGTCCCGGTTCCCCACCCGGGAGCAAGCATCCAGGACTAAAGGGGGTCCTTTAGTCCCGGGTCAGAAACCGGGACTAAAGGGGGACCTTTAGTCCCAGTGGGTAACATCAACCGGAACTAAAGGTGCCTCCTGACATGCCACAATGGCCGGCACCCTTTAGTCCCGGTTGGTAATACGAACCGGGACTAAAGGTTTTTTTTCTTTTTTCTTTTCTTTTCATTTTTTTGTTTTCTTTTCAAAATAGGTTTTCGAA
The DNA here is from genome assembly GCF_019320115.1 of Miscanthus floridulus. NCBI lineage: Eukaryota > Viridiplantae > Streptophyta > Magnoliopsida > Poales > Poaceae > Miscanthus > Miscanthus floridulus. Next base: position 23,547,431 of record NC_089596.1, read on the forward strand.
GTCGTATTGTACGCTGCTAATTATACATTTATACACGCGTATAGTATGTTTCAGTTCAAGCACAATGAACGTATTAAATCACACAATTCAAGCATAGAAATAGATATATATATATATATATATATATATATATATATATATATATATATATATATATATATATATATATATATATATATGCATCATATATATATTTACATGCATGCATGCATATGTATATTTTACATTATATTATTTCATGTGCATATATTACAAAAGATTGCATTACAGTTGTTGTGATATAACAAGTTTCCTCTCATCCTCTAGCTTGGCTTCCATGGCAGTGTTGGGTCAAAGTAGAACTCGCCCTTGGAATCGATGACCTGCTCATTAAAAAATCCGGCTATAGACTCTTGAATTGCTTTGATTTGGTCTTGCCGTATGACCTTTTCCTCCTACCATCGAGCCTACAGGTTTGAATTAAAGGAAAATAAATTAATATATGTACATATATATATAAAGACAGTAACACAATCAATAATAATAATTAAATGAATATATAGTGTATTTTTAACGTACTTTGAGTCTCTCTGTAGGAGTTCTTTGGGAGACCACCTTGATAAACTTGCAAACATAGTAACCACAGTAGTTATTCCCCTGTTCCTGCCTCAGACACCACTTTACGAGAAAAAGATTTGTCATCCAATCTGGTGATCCGGTGAAAGCTATATGTTTAATTAATAAAGATGATGCGATTTAGGGGACTTACTTTCAAAGGGATTACATTCAGTGGCGCTTTGCATTTTCCCATGTGTTGCTTCTCAATAAAGGTTTTCCAAACACTGCCCAATAAAAAATTTGCCACGTCATCAGATATAGTTAATCATCATGTTTGTGTGTATATATAGTTGCTAGAGATACCGAAATTACCTCTGGATAATATCTATCATATCTTGGTAGTCTTGTTGTGGTTTTCTCATCGAGTCAAGATTATCAAGTGACTTTTCACCAGATCGATGTCCATCAATATCCAGTGATTGTTGCATGTGTTTATAGGATATAACGCATAACACTCATTAATTAACTAGAATCAACATATAAGCCATTAAGGATGATCGACATTATTAACACTCACTTGAAGTTGTAGGGAAAGAGTATATCCTTCTTGTGGCGTTGGTTCACTAAGAAGTTCATGAGGTTACTCTTTGACTCAGACTTCCAATTAGTCTTTGGAGTAACTAGGTCTTTGAATACTATATGGGGATCAACAAAGCCAATTTCATTGCAGCCTTCCTTTCTGAGCTCTGTCATTGTAAATCTGCATATATAGTACTTGTTAGGATAATTTATCTGCATATACACACATATGATGAGTTTAATAATAGATCGAAAGAATTATTACTTATAGGCAATAGCAGCTAATGATAACTTTATCCAGAGAGGTTAGGTGACATAGTTGATGAAATTCTGCAAAGTCAACATACATAACATCATCGCCACGGAACCAATGTTCGTCTCTAATTCTGACACCAACGCAGAAGTCTCCACCGGTAGACGCCTGCATGCACCACTTGTTTAGCAGGTATATTTGCGTCCCCAGATCACATAAGGCTTGAGGGTTGTATAGACTCTGGCCTAGTACAAATTTTTTCTTCCAAATATCAACCTCTGCCGCACTCTCAATGTTTCCATCACCAAACATCTGGTAAAGGTCGAGACCAGTCTCATCAATAAATTCACCAAGGTGATCCAAATCGACATCCGGAGGTATGTTTGCCTAATGCATTAATCCTAAATTCGAACCATATTCATTACCAACAACTAGCGGGGGGACTGATTGGTGCGATTGTTGTCCGAGTTGTGCAACTCCTTTCCCTACCCGCTTCTTTTTCTGTGCCGCCTCAATTGACTTGGTGAGAGTGCGGTCATAGTCCGTTAACGTTGATTTGGACGGCTTACAAGATTTCCGCTGTTGTTGCTGGTAAGAAGCCACCTTTTTTCTTAGAATATCTGGAGCTACGAAGAAGTAAGGTTTCTCCGGGTTTCTCCTTGCTTCTTGATTCTTTTTAAGTTTGTCATAGAATCTGGACATATCTTTTTTATGTGCATCAGTTACTTCTTCCTTCTCTTCAGATATTATTTTGGGAATAGCCCTTGGTTTCACAGTGGCTTTCTTTGCCGGCGGGGACTGGTTCTTTGTTTGTGGAGCTGGCCTCTTGCTAGTACTTGGCTTCTTGGTAGGCGGGGGCGGGGGAGGCGTTGGAGACCTCCTTGGAGGTGGTGGCAGCAGCGTTGGAGACCTCCTTGGAGGTGGCGGCTGCGGCGTTGGAGACCTCCTTGGAGATGGTGTGGATGCAGCCTCGCCTTCCAACACATTGTCATCGTACAAAGCACTATGATGATCTGGCGATTGAACAATTGGATTTAGGTTGGGGGAGGATCTGCTACAAAAAAAGGAATGACATATTATTATGAGCAGATTGTTAATTATTTAAGCCAATATAAATTAATGATGTAGTGTTTTCATCCGCACCTATGGTGAGGTAGTTCAGGAGGAGGTGGAGGCGACATCCCGGGAATGATGATGTAGCGCTTGCGCCATAGAATGAATGTCTTCTCTGCTTCTCCTAGAGTGTTCTTGCCATCACCTCCAGGAATGTCAAGAGGCAAATCACTAAAACCTTTTTAAGCTTTATCTACCAAGATGGTAGCATATCCTTCTTGGATTATATTCCCATGAATCCTTGGTGTCTTGGTTTGGTCGATAGGATTAACAAGACCGATAGCCACCTTGATTGTGGAATTCCCCTTCGGAATGTGTAGCTCACACGATGTACAAGGTTTAGTGACGTCATTTACAGGGAAGTGCAGTCCTGTGTCCCCTTGATTTGGTATCTCTGTGGAAGCATAGCTGCTTTTCAACTGAATAGATTGGCTAATGTTGATTCCTGGCTCTGATGTCTGCTTGCTTGCCACGGGAACCAAAGGCAAGTCACCTTCCAAAACCCTCGCATGGTACATAAGCCGATGGTCACACCTATCAAGCTCCAATGGCTCAGGCTTCGACACATTCAGCTCCCCCTCAGCATCCAGACTCAGGCACCCTTGCCCAAAAATAAAGTCTATAACATCCTCATCATCAACATCGTCCAAAACCCCCAAAGTAGACCCCGAACCAAAAAGCAAGCACTCGGACTGACGATTCGTAAGATCTGTGTTCCGCCAAAACCTACTCGCTTCCTGATTCTTCTTATCATACAAACCAACCTTCACCCACCAAAAATGATCGAACGAGGGCGGCAGAACCCTAAACCCTAGGGCGAACGAGGGCGGCGGTGCTCCGCCGTATAAACCCTAAACCCTAGGGCGAACGAGGGCGGCGGTGCTCTGCCGTATAAACCCTAGGGCGAACGAGGGCGGCGGTGCTCCGCCGTATACATAGAAACGCATGGCGCTTATACATAGAAACGCATGGTGCTTATACATAGAAACGCATGGCGCTTATAGATGGCGCGTATACACTGGAATTTTTTCTGTTCCTTTGGCGCTTTCTTTCTTATAATAGTTAGCGCGACAGAGAATAATGCCCGTCTGAACGCCGTGTGCGACGTGCCATGAAAATTAGTTAAGTATATCCAGTGAAGTGATCAGTACGTTTGGGTTTGTGATTGATACACACATTTGTTGACGTACGTACGTATGCGAATTTGAGGACCACCCGTTGATTGATGAAAGTTTTGTTTATTACCACAATTATTAATTTGGTACATAATAATTAATGAACTAAAGGAGGTACGTACTATACTCGCAAAGGCTCCTCGTTCAACTACGCTGGCGCTGCCACCGGTATTAGTATTGCAAGCTAAGAACGCTGGTCATTGATTGATAAGGTTCCATATAATAGAACATGACTATTTGGATTTAAAATTCTGATTCGACTCAACATACATGCTTATAGTTTGGCCTAATTATTCTTTCGTTCGTTTGAGCTGGTATCCTTTGAAATAAAATCCCTTTTTCTATATGTATATTTATTTCAGTAGCTACTGTATCAATAGAGGAGCATGCACGTAGGAAAAGAAAACCTGAACAACAGTACGGTTACCATGAGTGAACTTGCCTAAAACATGTGTTTCATGCATGGAGATGGAATGGAGCAAGCACAGCGTGCTCCTCATCATCGATCTGTTGCGGTCACGGTGTAGCCTGGAGATGGAATGGAGCAAGCAGCGTACCTCGGGAATGGAGGAGAGGAAGCCACGCGCGTTGGCGGGCTCGTTGTCGCGCCGTGTCAATGCGTGAGGGTACGGTACCGATGTGGCCCGCATGTCTGGCCAAGGCGGCCGGGCAGCAGCTGGCGCCGCGAGGTCGTCGACGCGCGGGGTGGCGTGGGGACCGCGGACGCGCGCGAGGCGGTGGCGACGACCGGTGTCGGGTGGGGTGGCGGCAGCGTCCTCGGTGGGGCGAGCCGAGTGGCGTGGGCGCAGGGGGAGAGGAATTGGCGAAGAACGCAAGGAAGAAGATGGCACTGGTATATATATGCCACGCCCCTTTACTCCCGGTGCCATCCCCCCACCGGGAGTAAAGGTCCTTTACTCCCGGTGCATGTTACCAACCGGGAGTAAAGGTTTTTTTGGCGGGCCACGAAACTGCAGCCCACCTTTACTCCCGGGTGGGCTTCCAACCCGGGAGTAAAGGTGGGCTGCAGTTTCGTTTCCCGCCTGTTTTAAGCAAATTTTTTTAATAGAAATGCAATAGTCTTGTTAAATACATAGTAAATTAAATAAAAGGCATACAATTATTTTGTTAAAAATATGGATTTTCTTTTTCTTTATTGCACATAGGAAAAATCTATAACCTAACTTTTTTATTTTTTGTTATAATTATAAAACATAATGTAACTAATATTTATTATTTCATTAATGCAAAAATATAGTGTTTAATTAAAATTATTAAAACTATTGGTTTTGGACAGGAAATTTGTTTTCACATCATTTTAACGTTAATATTTTAATTTTTCATCACTCAATATCCTAATTTAACTTTTCGAGAGAGAAATCCCACCAAATCAAACATTGATTTAATTTGAAACACGACATAATAAACATCTGAATTCACAATTATTACATAATATCTCAAACACACACTACATTAAATCACTATATCATCAAGTGGGCACAGCAGTGAACTTCTTTACGTATGTCCCTTGGTTATGATCGCGTCATAACCATGGAGTGTCCTCATCATTTACCAAGATGCTAGGGTCTTTGTTCACTTTGAAGGGCGGAATTCGGTCATCCTTTTCATAATCTTCTGACATGTCCGACTTGTCCTCAATTCCCACGATGACTCTTTTCCCTGAAAGAACTATGGCGCTTTGGCTCTTTGGTTGAGTCATTATCGTTTTTCCCTCTTTTTGGTTTGGTAGACATATCATTGACATAGAACACCTGATTCACATCCTTGGCAAGGACGAATGGTTCGTCTTTGTACCCAATATTACTAAGGTCTACTGTTGTCATTCCATACTCATTGTCTACTGTTACCCTGCCTCTGGTCATCTTGACCCATTGACACTTGAACAATGGGATCTTCAAAGTAGGTGCATATTCTAGTTCCCATATTTCATCTATGCATCCATAATATGTCTGCTTATTCCCATTCGGGTCTATGGCATCTATGCGGACATCACTGTTTTGGTTGGTACTCCTTTTATCTTGGGCTACTGTGTAGAATATGTTCCCATTTATCTCGTACCCTTTGTATGTGACGATATGCCATGATGGTCATAGCCAATAAATACAGTTGCTCATGGATGCTCTCATCACCTTGACATTTTTTCGCAACCAATCGCCGAAAGTTTCCATGTGCTTACGCGTAATCCAAGCTTCAGTCTTCCCTAGAAACTCGGATCGTAAGAGATCCTTGTGTGTCTCAATATATGGATCTACCAAAGAGGAGTTCTATAGAACTGTGTAGTGCGCTTTATTGAAATAATCATCATCCATATCAATATATGTTTTCCTCCCTAGTGTCCCCTTTCCGCTTAGTCTCCCCTCATGTCTCGATTCAGGAACACCAATCGAGTCAAGGTCGGGAATAAAGTCAACACAGAACTCAATGACCTCTTCTGTTCCATAGCCCTTGGCGATGCTTCCTTCTGGGCGAGCACAGTTGTGAACATATTTCTTTAGGACTCCCATGAATCTCTCTAAGGGGAACATGTTGTGTAGGAACATAGGACCAAGAATGAAAATCTCCTTGACTAGGTGAACTAGGAGGTGTGTCATGATATCAAAGAAGGAAGGAGGGAACACCAACTCAAAGCTGATGAGACATTGAACCACATCATTCTGTAGTTTAGCTAGATCAGTTGGATCAATTGCCTTCTGAGAAATTGCATTGAGGAATGCACATAGCTTCACGGTGGCTAGACGTACATTTGGAGGTAGAATTCCTCTTAATGCAACTAGAAGTAATTGCATCATGAGAACATGACAGTCATGGGACTTTAAGTTACAGAATTTCTTCTCTGGCACATTTATAATACCCTTTATATTCGAGGAGAATCCAGATGGTACCATGATGTTGTTTAAGCATTCAAACATGATTTCCTTCTCCTCTTTGCTTAGAGTGTAGCTGGCAGGACGTAAGTAATGGCGTCCATCATCTGTCTTCTCTGGATGCAGGTTGTCTCTTTCTCTCAAACAACGCAGGTCCTGTCGTGCTTCAAATGTGTCCTTAGGCTTTCCATACACACCCATGAAGCCTAGCAGGTTCACACAAAGATTCTTCGTCAGGTGCATCATGTCGATCGAGCTGCGGACCTCGAGGACTTGCCAATAGGGTAGGTCCCAAAATATGGACTTCTTCTTTCATATGGGTGCGTGACCGTTAGCGTCGTTCGGAACAGGTTGGCTGCCATGTCCTTTTCCAAAGACAACTTTCACATCATTGACCATATCGAGTACATCCTCACCGGTTCGGTTGCGAGGCTTTGTCAGGTGGTCTGCCTTCCCTTTAAAATGCTTGCCTTTCTTTCTTACGGGGTGATTTGTAGGAAGAAATCGACGATGGCCAAGGTACATGACCTTTCGACATTTTTTCAAGAATACACCTCTAATATCACCGAAGCAGTGTGTGCATGCATTATATCCCTTGTTTGACTGTCCTGAAAGATTACTTAGAGCAGGTCAATCATTGATTGTTACGAATAACAATGCTCGCAGATCAAAGTGTTCCTATTTGTACTCATCCCACACACGTACACCTTCTTTATTCCACAAAATGAGACGTTCATCAATAAGTGGTCTCAGGTACACATCGATGTCATTGCCAGGTTGCTTCAGGCCTTGGATGAGCATAGGCATCATAATGAACTTCCGCTTCATGCATAACCAAGGAGGAATGTTGTAGATACTTAGAGTAACAGGCCAAGTGCTATGACTACTGTTCTGCTCTCCAAAAGGATTGATACCATCTGTACTTAAAGCAAACCTTAAGTTTCTTGCGTCATTTGCAAACTCCGGGAATTCTCTGTCGATTGCTCTCCACTGGGACCCATCAGTAGGGTGTCTCAACATATTGTCTACCTTACGGTCTTCTTTGTGCCATCGCAACAATTTTGCATGTTCTTTGTTTCTGAACAGACGTTTCAAGCGTGGTATTATAGGAGCATACCACATAACCTTGGTAGGGATTTTCTTCCGCGGACGTTCGCCCTCAACATCACCAGGGTCATCTCGCCTGATCTTATACCGCGATGCATGGTATACCAGGCATGCATCCAATTTCTCATACTCTTTGCCATGGTACAGGATGCAGTCATTAGGACATGCATGTATCTTCTCGATTTCTAGCCCCATAGGACAGACAACTTGTTTTTCTTCGTAGGTAGTGCCGGACAATTCATTGTCCTTCGGAAGCATCTTCTTTTGGATTTTTAGTAACTCTCCAAATCCCGTGTTAGATACACCATTCTTTGCCTTCCATTGCAGCAATTCTAGTGTGGTTCCCAACTTTTTCTGCCCTGCATCACAAGTTGGGTACAACAATTTCTTGTGATCTTCTAGCATCCGCTCGAACTTGATCTTCTCCTTTTCACTTTCACATTCTCTTTGTGCGTCACGAATGACCTGATAAAGATCATCAGCCGGCTCATCTTCTGCTGCTACCTCTTCTTCAGCTTCTCCCATTGCAGTATCATTGAAGCATGCACCATCGGGAATAATATCATTGTCGTCCCATTGTTCTTCTTCACCTTCTTCCATTACAACGCCGGTTTCTTCGTGCTTCGTCCAACAAATATAGTTTCGCATGAAACCCAACTTGAACAAGTGTGAATGAAGAGACCTTGAGCAAGGATATTCCACCGTATTCTTACATATGGCACATGGGTAGCACATGAAACCGTCGCGTTTGTTTGCCTCGGCCGCACGTAACAAAGAATGCACGCCGTCAATGAACTCTTGGGAGCAGCGATCAGCATTGTACATCCAATGCCGGCTCATCTGCATTACATGACATAAATACCATATTAAAACCTAGATCATAATTAATTATTTATACAACATGCGTGCCACCACAAAAGGTACAAATTTATGAAAGCATCGCTACAATGTAGACAATCCCAACTACCACTAAAAGAACTAAAGCTAAAATACATTTTAGGAGCACAAGGATTTCGCGACCAATCTCAACTAAAACAGACAGATCCCCCGATTGTGCAACATCTTTGGGCTTCTTCGGCTGGATCACTGCCTCATTAGCTGCCGTATCTGCCTGTTGTGCAAGATATTTTTGCACGAGTTCAACATACTCTTCCTCCCAGTAGAAGCCTGAACATCGTCCACTGCCATCCCACTGAAATTAAAACAAAAAATTAGAACTTTAATCACAACCATCATGAAAATAGGTATAAACTAACCATAATCATTAAATACGATAAAATAACTCACATTGCGATCCGGACAGTTGTAGAAGATACGATCCTTGTTGGGACCCTCCTTCTTCACTCGGTACTCCATCACAATCTTCGTCTCGTCACGACACTTGCCGCATGGAATGAGAGGGAGGCCCGGCCTAAGTTGCTTTGGAAACCCATGAGAGGCCGAGGACCCGGAAGCAGTTGCCATCTACTCTCTATACTCATTTTTTAATACACTATAAATTTCTCATTTTATAAACAAATAAAATTAAGAAACTATAAAATTATCTATATCTCTAAACAATGATATTTTTAATGGTCATTGTGTTCTTGTCTTTTACTGTGGCAGGTAAGTAATTCACATGATATTTCCACAAATTAACAGAAGAATGGGAGTGTACACACATAACAATCGATTATCGTTTATATTTATATATATACTACGTTTGGGTACGGTGATTGACAGACTACTGCGATGATATCGGGACGTGTGAATAAATAACCATCTGTACTAGTTGACCTTGCTTACGTGATCATCTCGGTGAGCATTTCTCCACCGGACGGTACCGTACTTGGCCACGGAAGAGCTCCAATTCTACGAGTAAGGGAACACGGTCTTCCACGACCGTTGCCGCTCTCCCTCGTAGAATCAAAGCTCCTCCTTGACGTCCGTTACCGCTCGGCAGAGAACATGCTCGCCGAAATGAACACGGTCCGCTAGTTCAACTAGCTACTTTAACCTTCCTTCATGTAAATATGCAAGCTTGAAGTGATTTTGAGCTCAAATTGCTTACAAATGAAAAAAACCACAATAAGGAACCATATATATATAGTGAACAAAATGGGATAAGACAATGATGAAACATGAGAGTATGAAGTTGGTAACCTTTAGAACCGAAGAATCGACGGAGGAATCGAAGAAATCGATGGAGGAATCAAAGAATGGATGGAGAAAGAGCAAGAACACTGCTTAAATTTGAACTTAAGCTCTCGGGCGGGCTCGGGGAGGAAGAAGACGGCCAGCAGGATTTATAGCTCAAAAACATGTTTTAATAAATAACCATCCGTACTAGTTGACCTTGCTTACGTGATCATCTCAGCGAGCATTTCTCCACCGGACGGCACCGTACTTGGTCAAGGAAGAGCTCCGATTCTACGAGGAAGGGAACATGGTCTTCCACGACCGTTGCCGCTCTCCCTCGTAGAATCAAAGCTCCTCCTTGATGTCCGTTACCGCTCGGCAGAGAACATGCTCGCTGAGCTGAACACGGTCCACAAGTTCAACTAGTACGGATTTTCTATAATTTTCTAACTATTTTCTAAGTTTTTCATTTCATAAAAAGTTAAAATAAAATGTTTAGTCGCGGAGTCCATAGAAATGACCATATTTTGACCTCGCAACGCATTGTCAATTGTCATTGTGTTGCATTGCACCCCGGACCGGACTCCGGACAATAAAATACTATGGTCGATCGATGCCGTTCTTTGTCGTACAGTCGCACGGCGACGGCCGACGGACCCGTTCAACCACCAAATCTGTCAGGCCCGGCTGTTCGGGCGTATCGTCAAAAGAGAACGGATTTGCTTTCTATTGCACGGCCTTGCATTGCATCGGTCATACCAGTCGGAGGCACTAGTCCCTATACTCATTTTTTAATACACTATAAATTTCTCATTTTATAAACAAATAAAATTAAAAAACTCTAAAATTCTCTATATCTCTAAACAATGAAGTGTGCTATGCATGCTACAAATGAACGGTGAATACTAGTTTTTAATAGCTACTTTAACCTTCCTTCATGTAAATATGCAAGCTTGAAGTGATTTTGAGCTCAAATTGCTTACAAATGAAAAAAAAAACACAATAAAGAACCATATATATATATATATATATATATATATATATATATATATATATATATATATATATATATAGTGAACAAAATGAGATAAGACAATGGTGAAAAATGAGAGTATGAGATTGATAACCTTTACAACTGAAGAATCGACGGATGAATCGAAAAATGGATGGAGGGACAATGGAGGGAGGAAGTAAGAACACTAGTGCAGTGAGCTTCAAAATGTGCTGAGCTCGGGCTCGGGGAGGAAGAAGGAGACGGCCGATATATAAAGGGGGACCTTTAGTCCCGGTTGGTGGCTCCAACCGGGACTAAAGGTCCCTCCCAACGGCTCCTGTGCCGGACAGAGGTGGCAGAGACCTTTAGTCCCGGTTGGAGCCACCAACCAGGAGTAAAAGTCTACCTTTAGTCTCGGTTGGTGGCTCCAACCGGGACTAAAGGTCCCTGCCACCTCTGTCTGGCGCAGTAGCCGTTGGGAGATACCTTTAGTCCCGGTTGGAGCCACCAACCAGGACTAAAGGTATCTCTAGTCCCGGACACAAAAAATGCCAGGACTAGAGCCCATTTTAACCGAGGATCAAAGGTCTGTTCTTTACTAGTGACGCATGAATGGTGATGACTGATGAGGCGCTGTGACTTGTAGCATGCTGGTGCTAGGGAGTTGGGACAGCACACGGCACTACAGCAGGGATTCCTGATTCCTCCACCTCCTCCCTCCCATTGTATTTTGATGGGATATGACCTTCCAAGCCTCAAAGCATTTAAAAAAAAAAAACTCCGAGCATTCATCGAGTTCATGGTGTGGAAACAAATTGACTTGAATCAGGCTTCTGCTTTTCAAAACGACGTTGCAAACACCGACTCGGTTTTTGTGTGTTAAAGTTGTGTATGATAGCAGAATCCGGACATGGCGGCAATAAGCAAAAGGATTGCTAGATACAACCAAAACGATGTGCTAAAGTCGTATATGATATCAGACTCATGTTTCTTTATCATTATTATTAATGAATGTTTTCAGTTTTTTTTTTTTTTTTTTTTGCAGATTATGCTCCATGAGTTTATGTATATGCTGCTTGTGGCCAACTGAGGTACCATTAGAACTACAATGGATTTTTGTTTCAAATAAAAAAGAACTACAATGGATTTGTGTATGCTACACGTGGATATCAGTTTAACCTGACTAGTACTCTGGAGTGGGCCCCAATAATCCAACAGTAGGTTATATTTTTAGGCGACCGTGTCATCGGGTGTGTGAGGCAAGAGAGAGTGTACACTAACGTGCACGTGGATTGACATAGACATTAATTGTCCATGGTTACATAATTTGAGATATACATTACATTGACTGGATACGAGCTTTTAGGGCGCCCTAATGTTTGTTTCTATGTTCACCTAATGTTTAATTACATTTATATGGTTTATGTTTAATTAGGTTTGTGCGATTTATGTTTATTTGTCATGTAATTAAGTTTTTACAACTCTGGTGCATTTTGGTGTCGTATGGGTCTCAATTTTTGTCTCAAACTTAGTACATACCACAAGTTAAGAAAATTCTAAGTTTCGGATTTTTCAGAGATGGTTTGCTATTTTCTACAGTTTAATGGAATTTCTGCATGATGGTATGAAGTAATTAGAGGTTAAACTTAGGCTACCCCAGAAATAATCCGAAATGGTACCAAATTTTTATATGGGTCTCATATGACCCAATGAATCAATTTTTGTGGAGGTAGATAGAAAATTGTATTATTTTAAAGGGGTAATTCAACCTTGTTTATCCAGTTAAGCATAAAATAAATGTAATAATGACCAAAAGGGCCATACTTTGGGTCTACATGCTTGGAAAAAACTTTCAAGCCATTTCAATGGAGCCGAAATATACATGGTTCACAAAATGGATGTGCCATTTCAGCGAACTGTAACTAAAACTCCTAATTTCCATAGCTCTCGTGCATTTCAGTGACATATGAGCCTCAAACTTTCTCTCAACCTTGTACATACTACATGCTAAGAAACCACGAAGTTTTGGATTTTTCATATATGGTTTGCTATTTTATACCGTTTAAATAAATTTTGGCCTAATGGCACGAAGTAATTAGAGGTTGAACTCAGGCTACCCAAAATGATCTGAAATGGTACCAAATGCTCATACTGTCTCTTATTATTTTGAAGGTGTAATTCAACCTCCTTTCTCAGAGTTTAGCAAAAAATAAATGTAGTAATGTCCAAAATTGATAAGAAAAATGTAAGATTTTTTGTGGGGCCATACTTTGAGTTTGCATGCTAGCATAAAAATTTCAAGCCATTTTGATAGAGCCAGAATATACATGATTGATTTTATTACTATATTTCCATACAGAATAGAAATTTTCATATTTCCAAGGGGAAATTATTATTTCAATTTACAAGATATAACTACATTTTAAAAGATATAGAGAATGCCTTTTTCTCCACATGACTACTGGTTTTGGTTGCGAACCGACAATGATGTCCTAGCATCAATGTCGGTTGTTGTTGTAACCCGGCAGTGATGGCCCTCATCAGTGTTGGTTTGTCCTTCGACCCGATGAAAGGTCCTAATGGCTAGAGAGGGGTGAATAGCCTATAAAAATTTCAACAGCAACACTAAGCAAATGTGGTTAGACAATTATGAGGCGAAGCGAATATTGCGCTAACCTACTAAAAATGCAAGCCACCTACCACAATTTTAGTTTCTATAGTCTCTAAGCATACAAATGCTATGTCACTACACTAAGTTAGTGAGCTCTCAAAGACTAACTAAAGAGCCTCACTAGCCACACTAGAATGACACAAGCTAGCTCTCAAGACTAGTTACACTAAAGAGTTTAGCTACACTAGGGAAGTAAATACACAAGAGGGATAGTAAGTTATACCGCTGTGTCAAGGAATGAACCAATCACAAGATGAAGTCAATCAATCACAATAGAATCCTGATGGCAAGAGATGACACAAGATTTTTCACCGAGGTTCACTTGCTTGCTGGCAAGCTAGTCCCCGTTGTGGCGATTCACTCACTTTAAGGTTCACGCGCTTATAGGCATCACACGTCTAACACGCAATCGGGTGTCATACAACCAACACAAGATGAGGATCACACAAGCCACGAGCAATCCACTAGAATACGTTTTGGCTCTCCACCGGAGAAAGGTCAAGAACCCCTCATAGTCCCCACGATCGGAGCCGGAGACAACCATCTTCCTCTGCTCAACAATCCTTGTTGTATCAAATCGTCTAGGTGGCGGTAACCACCAAGAGTAACAAGTAAAATCCGCAGTAAAACACAATCACCAAGTGCCTATAGATGCAATCACTCAAGCAGTGCAATTGGATTCACTCCCAATCTCACAAAGATGATGAATCAATGATGGAGATGAATGGGAGGGCTTTGGCTAAGCTCACAAGGTTGCTATGTCAATGCAAATGGCCAAGAGAGTGAGCTAGAGCCGGCCAAACACCTTATATAGGTGTCCCCTCGAAATATAGCTATTGGCTCTCTGTCATCACCTTTCTCGAGGCGATCGGACACGTAGGTCCAACCGACCGGATGCATGTCCCCAACATTCGGTCGCTGGATGTCGTCCACGTGTCCCCTTGGTTCAACCTCCACCATGTGATTCCAATGGTCACATTTAACCGCGCTAGTGTTCAAGTGATGATCGGACATAGGGTACCATGATTGGATGCGCCCAAGCCACGTTAGGTCCACACTTGCCCGTGCTCCAACTACCAACGATCGCACGCGCCGCTGCCTTCACCTGATGCTGCACCACCGTGCATCAAGTCAACTCCAGAGAGGTTCCAGACTGCCCAAACACGACCGGATGCGTCCGGTCAACGACAACCGGACATGCCCCAGCGTCAGTTCCTCTTCACGCTCGCACAGTCACCCACGTCAGCGTACGTCAGTCGGTGACCAGACGTAGGCCCTGCGTGTCCAATCACATTTACTGTGCAGCGTCCGATTACGAACCAGAACGAGCCTAAGCGCGCCCAAGTCACAATAATTGACTGGACGCACAATAGTCGAGTTCGGTCACTTTGGGACCCGAGTCTTGTCTATTAAAAACACCTCCTTTTGATCTCCAACTTCACCACCCTTGCTCAAATGTGCCAACCACCAAGTGTATCACCAAACAAAAAAGCTCCTATCAAGTTTCACCTTTGCCTTGAGCCTCCAAGCCCGAGCACTTGATCACCATGGCCATCACTACCTTCATGATCCTCATCATTTGCCCCACCATTTGGAATGTGCTTCCCTATTCTCATGATCATTGGAGCAAATAGGTTAGCACCTAGGGTTTCATCAATTCACCAAAACCAAACTAGAGCTTTCAATCTCCCCCTTTTTGGTAATTGATGACAACCCTTTCATAAAGATATGAATTGAAATTCTATTTGAATCCATATTGCTTGCCCAAGCTTTTTACCATGTGTAAAGGATATGGATAAGTTTCAAGAACCCGAATTGGTAGCATTAGCTCCCCCTTCATATGTGCTAAGAGTTTGGATTGAAGCTTGCACATATGCATGGATTGGAGTTATGTGAGAGTAATGTCTACCAAATGATGCTGAGGTGTAAGAGATGGACCTTTGAAGCGTGATACCAATCAAAGTGCACCAATAATACCATTCTTAGCACCATTGCTAGTTAGATACCACTTGGAATTAGTTGCAAAACACAAACATTAGATACCTCATGAGATCAACATTATATGCAAGGTTCTAGTATCACTTGAAAAACAAAACCAAGGCATATCTAACTATCCTATGCATGCTAGTTTCTCATTTCATCATTCAATTCTACAACTAGCATACACCATACAAGCATGAAATTTTAATTTAAAACTTGTGCCATGCAAATGAAATGCACATTCAAATGCAACATACAAGTTTATGAGCATGCTCCCCCTACTTGTGTGCTCAAATTTTAATTGATCCCCTTATTTCCATATTTCTCACCCTTTATCATCTTTTCACTCTATCTTTGTTTCTCTCCCCTATCTTTGTGAATGATTTCTCCCTCTTTGCCATCAATGACCACAAAGGTTCAATTTTAGATAGGTTAAGATTATCAATGTCAATCAATAGGGTGAGGATCATTTTCCTAAATTTGGTCCAATCTAGAACACTTGCCAAAGATATTTAACTCGGTTTGATCCAAAGACAAGCTTCTTCACACCTCCAAATAAGGGTTATCTTGTACCATGTTGAGTTTAACACTTATAGCCCATTTTCTAGATCAAACACTAGGTTCACAAGCCCACAAACATGTCATATGCTACCACTAGATCAAATCAAGCATAGACGCAATAGTGGCACCACACAAGCATTAAATTCATTTGATTTTCATAAATGAGCCTATAAAACATGAGGAATGACTAGATGCACTAAACAAGTCCTTAGCAAAGGATGTATGCATGCCAATCAACTTTTAGCTTGGATTGCTCGAAGGAGAGGCATGTCATATAAGTGGGGGTGCATCAACACATATTTAAGAAATCCAATATGTTCAACTCATTCTGTAGCTTGCAAAACCTTTTCTCATCAAGTGGCTTGGTGAATATGTCGGCAAGTTAATCTTCGGTGCCCACACTCTCAATTCAAATGTTCACTTTTTGTTGATGATCTCTTATGAAATGATGGCGGACATCAATGTGCTTTGTGCTTGCATGTTGAACTGGATTGTTGGTTAGTTTGATTGCACTCTCATTGTCAAATAGCAATGGCACTTTTTTGAACTTGATTCCAAAGTCATTCAAGGTGGCCTTCATCCAAAGAATTTGTGTACAACAACTACCATCGGATATGTATTTGGCTTCGGCGGTTGATAGTGCCACACTATTTTACTTCTTTGATGACCATGAAACAAGTGACCTTCCAAACAATTGACATGTGCTCGATGTGCTCTTTCTGTCCACTTTGCATCCTGCATAATCCGAGCCGGAGTAACCAACTAGCTCAAACTTGTACCTTTGGGATACCACAAACCAACATTTTGTGTATGCTTCAAGTACCTCAATATTCTCTTTGTTGCCTTCAAATGACTTTCTCTTGGAGAGGCTTAGAATCTTGCACACATACATACACTAAACATGACATCTGGTCTTAATGCCGTCACATAGAGTAGACTTCTAATCATATAGCAATACAACTTTTGATCCATGATGTTGCCACTTGCATCACTATACAACTTTTGATCCATGATGTTGCCACTTACATCTCAATACAATACACCAAAGACATAGGACGTAGGGTATTACGTCGATCAGACGGCCCGAACCTGTCTAAATCGCTGTCTCTGCGCCTTGTGTCACCATCTGGTTCCTGATTACACGCACCGTCTACCGATAATCTACCACCACGGGCACCCCCCTCGGTGGACTGCCGACCATATTTCGTCGACAGTGGACAGAAATCTTTTTCTTTCTTCTTAAGAGCACCATACATTCTTCGGACAACCTACTTCTCCGGCGACAACGGTGGTCGGAGATGTCAAGAACTCAAGCCTCACTGTTCGGAGAAGGTTAAAATGGCGTGTCGCATCAGAATACATGGCGCTCGGGGACTAGCTGTGGGGGATAGACCCCCGGGTACCACAAGATGGTACATGGGCCGCACCATCCAAGGTGGCCCGGCCCGTGAGATCAAGGCGTGCACGGCGCTGCTTGGCGTGCACCGCAAGACATTGTAATAGTACCAAATAGGATACTTTACTTGTAACCTTGTCCCTTCGGAGTATATAAGGAGGGACAAGGGTCCCCTAGAGGACAGATCCAAAGAGATCATACAGTATACATCTCAATACAATACACCAAAGACACAGGACGTAGGGTATTACGTCGATCAGACGGCCCGAACCTATCTAAATCGCTGTCTCTGCGCCTTGTGTCACCATCTGGTTCCTGATTACACGCACCGTCTACCGATAATCTACCACCACGGGCACCCCCCTCGGTGGACTGCCGACCATATTTCGTCGACAGTGGCGCGCCAGGTAGGGGGTGTGCGTACTGCTCTCCAAGCAAACAAGATGGTACATGGGCCGCACCATCCAAGGTGGCCCGGCCCGTGAGATCAAGGCGTGCACGGCGCTGCTTGGCGTGCACCGCAAGACATTGTAATAGTACCAAATAGGATACTTTACTTGTAACCTTGTCCCTTCGGAGTATATAAGGAGGGACAAGGGTCCCCTAGAGGACAGATCCAAAGAGATCATACAGTATACATCTCAATACAATACACCAAAGACACAGGACGTAGGGTATTACGTCGATCAGACGGCCCGAACCTGTCTAAATCGCTGTCTCTGCGCCTTGTGTCACCATCTGGTTCCTGATTACATGCACCGTCTACCGATAATCTACCACCACGGGCACCCCCCTCGGTGGACTACCGACCATATTTCGTCGACAGTGGCGCGCCAGGTAGGGGGTGTGCGCTTGATCCATGGCGAGCCAGATGGACCTCAAATCAACAACACGTTCTCGTCGTCAATCTCGTGGAGATCCATCCCGGTCCACGACGACGATTCATCGCTGCTACACCAGCCCCTGCGACAGCAGATCCGATCTCGGAACCACCTTCGAGGTTGTCTTCACCAACGACTAGCCGCCGCTGCTCTGGTTGGCCCTCATCAACGACTCGCTGCCAATGCTCTCGTCAGCCCTCGTCGACAACTCACCGCCGATGCTCTCATCAGCCCTCGTCGACGACTCGCCGTTGCTGGTCTCATCAGCCCTCGTCGACGACTCGCCACCGCTGCCCTCGGCGGCCTTTGCCGGCGGCCTTCGCTGACATCGTTCGCCAACGTCCCTCGCCGTCGACTCGTCGTCACCGCTCGGCGGCCTTCGCCGACATCCTTCGCCGACGTCCCTCGCCGTTGACTCGTCATCACCGCTCGGCGGCCTTCGCCGATATCCTTCGCTGACGTCCCTCGCCGTCGACTCGTCGTCACCGCTCGACGGCCTTCGCCGATGTCCCTCGCCGTCGACTCGTCGTCACCGCTCGATGGCCTTCGCCGACGTCCCTCGCCGTCAACTCGTCATCACCGCTCGGCGGCCTTCGCCGATATCCTTTGCCGACGTCCCTCGCTGTCGACTCGTCGTCACCGCTCGACGGCCTTCGCCGATGTCCCTCGCCATCGACTCGTCGTCACCGCTCGATGGCCTTCGCCGAGCTCCGACCACCTCGACCACCAGACCACGTCGACCATGTCCCGAGCAGCTCCGCCGAGCTCCGACCACGTCGACCACCAGACCACGTCGAAAACATCCCGAGCGACTCCGCCGAGCTTCGACCACAAGACTACGTCGCAATGATGATCGCCGCGAAGAACGGCGCTACGACAATCGCGACCACAGTCATGAAGACAGGTCGAAAAGCTCGAGGACCGGACAACTTCATTGCCAACGACACCTCAAGCCATCTCTCGAACATCGCAACACGCCGACTACTCCCACCGGTCGTCAATAAAGCTAAGTATTATTTTTAATTGAAAATTTCTTCGATCATCGTACACCTCCACCGACCACCCTAAGGGTGCGCCCCGCGTCGAATTTTCTCCATACATACAATCCAAAACATGTATAAGTTTTTACAGCGGTTCGCCGATACGTTTTCCTTCCTGCTTGACAATCCCAGAGCCGGCACTGTCTCCGGCTCCACCCCACGCGTGCATGAGAGTCCGCCCTCTGCGCTACGGGTAGTCGGCAGTCGCTCCCTGGTAACACTGGCACTCTACGCGCGGCAGCGTTCCGTACCTCGCGCTACGAGATGTTGGTCAGCCCAGGGCTGGCGCATTCTTCAGGACAGGTTAATACATCGCGCTACGCCACTACATAACAAAAGGGCTAAAAACAGCTAATGTTATTTTTTGAAAATTACACCAAGTATAATTCATCGCCAACCGAACACCAAGTGTTTACTTCACCTCCTACAGAGAGATCAATATATTTTGTACATCATCATGTACTACCGCTCTCCGCGTTTATTTTTCAGGAACATAGTTCGGTCAACGAGCTCATGCTTCGGGGCTCACCAAGACCACTACGGTGCTCGAGGACTCTGGCCAGACCACCCTTGTGCTCGGGGATTCGCCAGACCACTCTCCGACCACAGCTCGGGGACTTCGTCGCTCGCTTCTCACGCTCGGGGACTGCCTCAATCACTCTCCGACCACGGCTCGGGGACTTCGTCGCTCGCTCCTCGACCTGTGCTCGGGGACTGCCTCGATCACTCTCCGACCACGGCTCGGGGACTTCGTCGCTCGCTCCTCGACCTATGCTCGGGGACTACCTCGATCACTCTCCGACCACGGCTCGGGGACTTCGTCGCTCGCTCCTCGACCTATGCTCGGGGACTACCTCGATCACTCTCCGACCACGGCTCGGGGACTTCGTCGCTCGCTCCTCGACCTGTGCTCGGGGACTGCGTCGACCGCTCTCCGACCACGGCTCGGGGACTTCGTCGCTCGCTCCTCGACCTGTGCTCGGGGACTGCCTCGACCACTCTCCGACCACGGCTCGGGGACTTTGTGTCTCGGCTACATGCGACAGGCAACTCGCATACAGTTGGGGATATTTTTTCGCACTTAGACCTTACTACAAGGCTCATACCACGCCTTCTAGCAAGCTTGGGGACTACATCGGTACGATGCACCTGCCGGTGCATCTCGTATCACCTGTACGACGATTGGATTCTCAATTTAACTAGGAATTCTTTTTAGACCCTGGCACCATGTGACTACGTCACCTACTACCAGGCTCGGGGACTAAGTGGGCACACTTCACCTTGCGGTGAATGTGCTCGATCTGATGATCAAAGATGCTACGCTTCAAGATGCACTTACATTTCTTTTCAGAAATACAAGTGGGCACACTTCCCGGGACAGAAATCTTTTTCTTTCTTCTTAAGAGCACCATACATTCTTCGGACAACCTACTTCTCCGGCGACAACGGTGGTCGGAGATGTCAAGAACTCAAGCCTCACTGTTCGGAGAAGGTTAAAATGGCGTGTCGCATCAGAATACATGGCGCTCGGGGACTAGCTGTGGGGGATAGACCCCCGGGTACCACAAGATGGTACATGGGCCGCACCATCCAAGGTGGCCCGGCCCGTGAGATCAAGGCGTGCACGGCGCTGCTTGGCGTGCACCGCAAGACATTGTAATAGTACCAAATAGGATACTTTACTTGTAACCTTGTCCCTTCGGAGTATATAAGGAGGGACAAGGGTCCCCTAGAGGACAGATCCAAAGAGATCATACAGTATACATCTCAATACAATACACCAAAGACACAGGACGTAGGGTATTACGTCGATCAGACGGCCCGAACCTGTCTAAATCGCTGTCTCTGCGCCTTGTGTCACCATCTGGTTCCTGATTACACGCACCGTCTACCGATAATCTACCACCACGGGCACCCCCCTCGGTGGACTGCCGACCATATTTCGTCGACACCATGGGTGTACTAATTGGCTTTGCTTCATTCATGCAAACTTCTTGAGCATATCTTTGATGTACTTGCCTTGACTCACAAATGTACTATTCTTCAATTGCTTGATTTAAAGACCAAGGAAGTAACTCAACTCTCCAGTCATGGACATATCAAACTCATTAGCCATCATCTTCTAAAACTCTTCACAAAAGTCTTCATTGGTTGACCTAAATATGATGTCATCAACATAGATTTGCAACACAAACAAGTCCTTGCCAATCTTCTTGGTGAAAAGAGTGGTGTCAACCTTGCCTATCATGAACCCTTTAGAGAGTAGGAAATCTCTTAATCTCTCGTACCATGCTCTAGGTGCTTGCTTCAAGCCATACAATGCCTTCTTCAACTTGTACACATGGTCGGGCTTCTTTTCATCTTCAAAACCGTGTGGTTGCTCAACATATACTTCTTCATTGATATAGCTATTGAGAAATGCACTCTTGACATCTATTTGATAGAGCTTGATGTTGTGGGCACAAGCATAGGCTAGCAAGATCATAATTGCTTCCAATCTAGCAACCGGGGCATATGTTTTTCCAAAGTCAAGACCCTCCACTTGAGTGTAACTTTGTGCTACCAATCTTGCTTTGTTCCTTACTACTATCCCATCTTAATCTTGCTTGTTTCTATAGACCCATTTGGTTCTAATCACATTGTGGTTCTTTGTTCTTTCAACTAATTCCCATACTTGATTTCTTGTGAAGTTGTTCAATTCTTCATGCATAGCATTCATCCAATCAACATCCTTCAATGCTTCATCTATCTTCTTTGGTTCAATGGATGACATAAATGAGAAGTGCTGACAAAATAAAGCCAATCTTGATCTAGTTTGTATACCTCTAGAAATATCTCCAATTATAATGTACAATGGATGATCTCTTGCAATATTGGTTGGTTCAAGAATAGGAACATTGCTTGCACTTGCTTGATCATTGGGTTGAGATGATGTACTAGCCACTTGATCTTGCACATTATCATGAGAGCCACTTGCATTTGCTTGATTTGTATCATCCTGCATATTTGATTTAGAGAGCACTTGCACTTGATCATCTTTCTCATCAATCACTTGTCTAGGCCTCAATTCACCAATATCCATGTTCTTCAAGGCATTTGAAAGTTGAATGCCTCTAACATCATCCAAAATTCTCATTCTCATCTTGGGAACCCTTGGTTTCATCAAACTCAACGTCATGAACTTCCTCAAGAGTACCACTTGCTAAATTCCAAACTCTATATGCTTTGCTAGTGGTTGAGTATCCAAGCAAGAATCCTTCATCACATTTCTTGTCAAACTTGCTCAATCTAGTGCCTTTCTTCAATATGTAGCATTTGCAACCAAATACCCGAAAATATGCAATGTTGGGCTTTCTATCATTCAAGAGCTCATAAGGTGTCTTCTCTTTCGATGGGTGACAATATAAGCGGTTGCTACAACAGCAAGCCGTGTTGATAGCTTTGGTCCAAAAGGATTGACTCACATTGTACTCACTAAGCATAGACCTTGCCATATCAATGAGTGTTCTATTCTTCCTCTTAACAAGGTCATTTGATTGTGGAGTGTACTTGGCCGAGAATTGATGTCTAATTCTAAAGTCATCACACAACTCATCAATTCTTGTGTTCTTAAACTCACTACCAATGTCACTTCTAACTCTCTTAATGGTTGTTTCAAATTCATTGTGTATGCCCTTGACAAATGATTTGAATGTTGCAAACACATCACTCTTGTCCACTAGAAAGAATGCCCAAGTATATCTTGTATAGTCATCCACTATAACAAAGCCATATTTGTTTCCACCGATGCTAGTGTATTGTGTTGGCCCAAACAAGTCCATGTGCAATAACTCAAATGCTTTACTAGTGCTCATTATGTTTTTCTTAGGATGGGTGTTTCCAACTTATTTGCTGGCTTGACAAGAGCTACAAAGCTTATCCTTTTCAAACATAACATCTTTCAAGCCTCTAACCAAGTCATGCTTAACCAATCAATTCAATTGTTTCATTTCAACATGACCAAGCCTTCTATGCTGTAACCAACCCATACTAGACTTTGTGAACAAGCATGTTGACAATTGAGCTTCACTAGTATTGAAATCAACCAAGTATAGATTCTCATATCTAAAGCCTTTGAAGATCAAATTAGAGCCATCTACACTTATGATCTCTACATCATCTACCCAAATATGCATTTGAATCCAAGATCACACAATTGAGCCACGAATAGCAAATTAAAGTTCAAGCTCTCAACTAGCAACACATTGGAAATGCTCATGTCATTAGATATTGCAATCTTACCAAGCCCTTTGACCTTGCCTTTGCTATTGTCACCAAATGTGATACTATCATAACCATTGATATCGTTGGTGTTGATTGAGTTGAACATTCTTGCATCACCGGTCATGTGTTGAGTGCACCCACTATTAAGAACCCAATGCCTTCCTCCGGCTTTGTAATTGACCTACAAAAGAAGATCAATTCTTTTTAAGTACCCAAATTTGCTTGAGTCCTTCAAGGTTAGTTACTAAGCTCTTTGGTACCCAAATGGCTCTCTTCTTTGAGCCGATCCACGGTGCACCAATGAACTTAGCATGAACACCATTAGTACCCTTAGTAAGCACATAGAAAGAATCAAGCTTAATTAAGGATACATTAGCTTCTGATTTCTTGTTTATGCACTTTTGCTCTATATGACCAACTTGCTTGCAACTAGTGCAAAACCGACCATTGTTCTTCACAAAACTAGTCTTGTGAGGAGCAACGACCGCCTTGCCTTTCTTGGGGGTATAGCCCAATCTCTCTTTGTAGAGAGAAGCTCTTTGGCTACCCAAGCACATAAGCAAGCGGTCCTCACCACCATAGGCTTTGCCTAAGGCGCGAGTGAGCTCATTGACCTCCTTCTTCAAGGTCTCATTCTCAACCATAAGTGAGGCATCACAAGTGAAACCATCACTCATAGGTGAGGTGGAAGTGGATGATGAGCTATACGAAGGGTTAGCGGGAGCAACAACAATAGGCTTCTGGAAAGATTCATCAATTATGTCACAAGTTAAGCCTTTGTCACATGTTACAACATGCTCCTTCTCATTTTGCTCATTAAGTAGAGAGGAATGAGCTTTTTTAAGCTTCTTGTGAGCCTTGCCAAGCTCCTCATGGTCTTCCTTTAGACTCTCATGAGATGCATTGAACTCATCAAAGGCTTGCTTAAGGGCTTTTAGTTCCTTATGCAAGTCTTTGCATTCCCTTCTCTTAATGTCAAAATGTTCTTTAGCATCTTCCAACATGTCAATTAGTTCATCTTTAGTGGGTTCATCATTATCATCACTTTCACTTTCATTATTATCTTCCTCATCACATCCATCATCACAAGTTTGTACCTTAGTGGCCTTAGCCATGAAGCAAGTTGATAGAGTGTCGAAGAGAGAAGGCTTCTCATTTATAGCAATGCTTGCAAGAGCCTTCTTCTAGGTGGTCTTGTCATCATCACTATCATCATTATCACTTGAGGAAGCATCACTATCCTAAGTGACCACATATGAACCACCCTTCTTCTTCTCCTTGAAGGTCATCTTGTCTTTCTTCTCCTTCTCCTTCTCCTTCTTGTCCTTCTTGTTATCATCTTCATTCTCACTATTGCAGGGGTATTGAGCAACAAGATGATCTTTGCTACCACACTTGAAGCACCTTCTTGATTCATCCTTGCTCTTGGATGATGACTTCTTCCTTCTTGCATGATAGCCCTTCTTCACCATTAATTTGCTAAATCTCTTCATAAAGAGAGCCATCTTCTCATCATCCATATGATCAAAGCTTGAATCATTGTCTTCACTTAATGTATCTTTCTTGGCCTTTTCCTTTGATGATGATGTGGCTTTGAATGCCACACTCTTCTTCTCATGATGATGAAGTGGCTTGGAATGCCACACTCTTCTTCTTCTCATCTTTCTTCTCTTTCTTTTCTTCCTTCTCATCATCATCTCTATATGTGTCATCGGTCATCACATCTCCCAACAATTGGTTTGGTGTCATTGTGTCCAAACCACTCCTCACTAGCAAAGTGACCAACATGCCAAATCTCGAAGAAAAGCATCTCAAGAACTTATGAGAGAAGTCCTTGTCCTTCACTTTTTCACCAAGTGCTTTGAGATCATTGACTAGTACTTGTAGTCTATGGAACATCTTCGGCACACTCATCATCCTTCATCTTGAAGCTTGTTAATTTCTCCTTCAGAATATATACCTTGGCATCCTTCACTGCTTGTGTGCCCTCAAATGATTCCTCTAACTTCTTCCAGGATTGTTAAGCCATCTCAATGTTCTTGATTTGCTCAAATATTCTCTCATCAATAGCATTACAAATGGCACTAAGAGCAATGTTATTGTTTTGGAGAAGCACTTCTTCGGCCGTGGTGGGATTCTCTAGATTAGCTATCTCAATTTTGGTCTCCACCACTTTCCACACCTTTCTATTGATTGACTTGATATGTGTGGTCATCTTTGACTTCCAATATGGATAATTTGTGCCATCAAATTGGGGTGGCTTCTTGGTGTTATTGATTTGAGCCATTTTGATAGCGAAGGATGTTAAGCCTCAAATGATGGTGACCATGGCTCTAATACCACTTGAAAGGTCCAAATGGCTAGAGGGGGTGAATAGCCTATAAAAATTTCTACAACAACACTAAGCAATGCGGTTAGACAATTATGAGGCGAAGCGAATGTTGCGCTAGCCTACTAAAAATGCAAGCCACCTACCACAATTCTAGTTTCTATAGTCTCTAAGCATACAAAGGCTATGTCACTACAGTAAGTTAGTGAGCTCTCAAAGACTAACTAAAGAGCCTCACTAAACACACTAGACTGACATAAGCTCGCTATCAAGACTAGTTACACTAAAGAGCTTAGCTACACTAGGAAAGTAAATACACGAGAGGGATAGTAAGTTATACCACCGTGTCGAGGAATGAACCAATTACAAGATGAAGTCAATCAATCACAATAGAATCCCAGTGGCAAGAGATAACACAATGATTTTTCACCAAGGTTCACTTACTTGCCGGCAAGCTAGTCCCCATTGTGGTGATTCACTCACTTGGAGGTTCACGCGCTTATAGGAATCACACGCCTAACCCGCAATAGGGTGCTACACAACCAACACAAGATGAGGATCACACAAGCCATGGGCAATTCACTAGAGTACCTTTTGGCTCTCTGCCGGGGAAAGATCAAGGACCCCTCACAATCACCATGATCAAAGCTGAAGACAAGCACCTTTCTCCGCTTAATGATCCTTGTTGCTCCAAGCCGTCTAGGTGACGGCAACCACCAAGAGTAACAATCAAAATCCATAGTGAAACACAATCACCAAGTGCCTCTAGATGCAATCACTCAAGCAATGCAATTGGATTCACTCCCAATCTTACAAACATGATGAATCAATGATGGAGATGAGTGGGAGGGCTTTGGCTAAGCTCACAAGGTTGCTATGTCAATGCAAATGGCTAAGAGAGTTAGCTAGAGCCAGCCAAACACCTTATATAGGCATCACCTCGAAATAGAGCCGTTGGCTCTTTGTCAGCACCTTTCTCGGGGCGACCGGACATGTAGGTCCACGTTGTAACACCCTTGGTGTTACACCCTAAACAAATTACCAAATCATGTCATGAGCATCATGTTTATGTGATAATGCATGTGATGGAATGTGTAGATAACATTTTTGTAACTTAAGATGATCAATAAAAATGTTAAATGAGAAGCTATTCCATAACTCATATGTATCAAGTAGGGTTTAAAACAATTTTTTATTGAACAAAAACACTATATAACATATATGTAGCACTTAAATAAAGTTTGAAATATGAACTTTGTAGATGACAATGAAATACTTGCCGTGGAAAAAATAACATTGATATCCAACATTTCTAATAGCCTAGAAATGCAACTTGGAATCAAGTTCAGCTCAAAGACTTAGAATATTTTCAAGTTTATAAACAGCAAGACAATACAATGTTTGGCGATTTATTTTGTGAAATCGAGTTAGGAGATGGTGTCGTGTTTTAGCTTGGGTTGGTAGTCTCACATGCCATCTTGAGCACAGTGAAGATGGTTTGGTTCCTAAAGCAACCGTTTAGTTGTTATGGGTGCTTTAAAATGCGTGCACGACACGTTCTCGGGCTGGCTCGCTGGGTGGACGCAGTGGCGCTTGGCGTCACCGCACTGGTCGCGCGTAAGCGCGCTGCCATGCATGGTCGGCCATGGCTGCCTCTGGCCTGGCTATGGCCCGGCTGTCGCTCGCCCCGCCGCATAAAGATGTTGTTGCCGCCAGCCCCACCCTGCATCGCGATGAAGCCACTACCGGCGCCATCACCTCATCGTCATGTCTGCGCACTGCTGCCCTACCTCAAGTTGCCGCTACCGACGCCACCGCGACGCCGTGCTATGCTACTGCCAATCGCTCTACCACCACGGGCACGTGGGCTGTCCCAGCTGCGCTCGCGCTCTCGCCTCGCCTTAATGGTGCTACGGCCACGTAGGCCGTGCCCCCCACTTGCCTCCACGTGCATGCACGTGGTTTGGTCACATGTCGCATATCGAGTGCGCAGGCATAGTCACGAGTCCGGTAGACCGCTAGCTGCCAAGGTGAGGACGGCCAAAGCTCAGACCCGTCCCTCCTTCCCTCTGCTGCTGCCGTCGGAGCCAAGCCAGTACGTTAAACAACGAGAGGTCATCTCCAATCAATTTTGCCCGTCTATGGTCCCACTAGTGAGTTCTCTAGCTACCCAACCCCACCCAGCCATGAAGCACGCACTGTCAAGCTCCAATTTGGAGCTTTCCCCACCGCCGAACCGATAAGGCCATGATCAGTAGGTGCCAATGGTAGCCATCCTACCGCCACCCTGAACCAATTCACCTTCACTACTAGCTTTGCCTTGCCTCCCTCTCCACCTTGCGCACGCCAGAGGAACCGCTACCATCTCCTCGTCACCGCTGATGCGACCATGCCACCGTGGTGCGCCACCGCATAGCTCAGCCACACGTGGCCACCCCACCTCTGCCATCCTCTACCCCAACTATCACCTCGTCCTAGTCCATGGTAGTCTCTTGATGCTCACTTGCTGGCCAATTAGGTCCGTAGCAGCCCCAGCTCACCGGAGCGGGTGCGCCGCCGCCATGGATGGCCACGCGTCGCTGCAGCTCGCTCCAACGCATCTTGCCACCCCATGTTGCTGCTTGGTGTAGGCAGTTGGACCGTAGTTGAAGGTCGGCCCAACCGACATGCCAGCGCGAGCCTTTGGTGGCCAGCGCATTCGCGTCGTGTCATCGCCCGCCACGCCGCCATGCGCAGAGTCACTGGGGTGCGCGTGGGTGAATTAGGGAAAGGTCAGGGGGTTAAGTGAGAAGGCCTGTGAGAAGGGAAAATAGTGTTAGTACTTAGTTGTGATTTGGAAGAAGTTCAATGCCTCATTTGCATAAAGCGCCAGCGCGCGGGCGCCTCACGCGTGGGCCGGCCTCGCGTGGCCGCGGAAGCGGGCCACTGCGTGTGCGCTGTGTCACGCCGGCCGCGCATGTGGGCCGCGCGGGAGATTCACTTTTCATTTTCCTAAGGAATTATAAATAGTTTTCTAATTTAATTTCTGAGCTGATCTTTGGTAATTAATATAAAATCATGTAGGTGTCCAAAAATTATAAAACAAATTTTGTTAGGTTCCTAAAATTATGATCTATCTATTGGTATATTTAGTTCATGTTTATATGTGTTGACACTAGGAGCTATTAAATAGTATGAAAATGCTTAATATTATTAAGTTGATTATTGTAGGAATTTTTGTGGTGAATTGGTGATAGTTTTGATCCTGAAATTTTTATAGCAGTTTCATTGTATTATTATGTATTCACTATAATTTTTGTAGCCTTAGAATAGACTAAGCATTAGGGTAGTTAGATGCTCTCTGTTTTAATATACATTAAATCATTAGTAGAAATAAAGATATATCCTTGGTTTGCTAAGCTAAATGTTTGTTAGTTGAACCCAACACCTTGCTTGATGAAAATGATAGTTAGCTTGGTATCTTAGTCATTAGAGCTAGCTTAGTAGCTTAGTATGCGTATTCTTATTTTAAGAGTTGTTGTTGCCTAAATGCTAAATGGTTGCATCATCATCGCATGCATGTAGAGAACGAGTTGGTGGAGATAGTGACCACCGATGATCACGAGTTTGAGGAGATCGTCGAGGAGTACGAGGAGGAGATTCTCATGCAGGAGGAGGTCCCATAGCTACCACTAACTAAAGCAGTTGACACCGCGCCTGCCCAAGGCAAGCCCCGGTGCATAACTCCTTATTTTTTATAATCACTGTATATATATGTTATGTGCATTTATGTTGTAGGAATTTTGTGGAAACCACACGCATATATATCTACCCTATGAGTTCTACTAGTGCAGGTTCGAGTAGTTGCTATGCTTAGGCTTTTGGTAGCATGAGTAACCTATCATTACTCATAATAGGTGATTATTATATTTACTCTCATGATAAAATGATGAAAGGAAAAATAGAGACCGGGCAGGGATGTGGTATGGGTATTTGTGGGTGTAACAGGTTACGTCCCGCGGCCATGGGGCTTAGCTTGGTTACACTATTTTCCCTGTCTGTGTCGATTGAGGACTGCCGACGATATTCTGTCGATAGTTACACTATTTTTCCTGTCTGTGTCGATTGAGAACCATCCATTGCTATGGATGGTAGTCAGGTCACAGACTTATTATCCTGAGCACATACTTGCTTATGGGAGCGGGAAGGCTCGTTACACTCTTATCGTGGGTTCCGGCTCTTTCCAGACCGACTGATTGGAGACTGGGAAAGGTGGAGGTCTAAGCATCATATTGAGATCGGGTCTCAAGTGTGGGGGCTTGGAGTCCAAGTTGGACGGGGACCTAGACCCCATGATAGGAGTAGAATGGATTGGTCTTGTTTGTGCCTAGGGTACAAATGGGTTGTGTGTTTTGGGGTACCCAGCTATGATGCATTGGTCCGTGAATCATTGTTTCCGTGATATGGTATGACTTGGCTATGGTCTAGCACCATAGTAAGAACTAAAAGATAAAAGATGGTGAAATAGTTCTGATTGCCCAACCCTTGCTTGAAAGTAGAACAGGTGCTTACATAGAATGGTTAGCTAATAAAGTAATCATGACTGCTAATAAAACATGATTTTAAGGACGTACTATTAGTAATGCTTTTCGCAAATAAAAAGAAAACAACAATCTCATATTGCCTATCATACCCCTTGAAGTCGGGAAACTATTCCCACTAGTCGGGTAAGTCTTACGAGTATATTGTGTACTCATGGTTTATTTTACCATGTTGCAGGTGCAGCTTGAGGAGTAGCTCTTGTGTGAAGGATTCTTCTGGTGGGCACAGATAGATCCTTGTATCGTTTTCGCTATATGTTTATTTTCATTACGCTATTTAATTATCGCACTCTGAACCCTGGTATTATAATAAATAATTTCTAAGAACTCTTGTTGTATGAAATGGACTAAGTATTATAAGCTTGTACTCATTATTGGATTCTAGAGGTAAAATGTGGATTGATTCGAGTTCTCCCGTAGGGTGTGCTCGACGGAACTGTCCGATGTAGCTAACTTTTGGGGTGCTTAGTGTCCAGTGGAAGACGAGCGCCTCCGAAAGCGTATTATTTCGGGCAGTTCTGCCACACACATCCCCCAGCGTCCAGTCGCTAGATGCTGTCCACGTGTCCCCCTGGTTCAACCTCCACCGTGCGATTCCAACAGTCACATTTAACCACGCCAGTGTTCAAGTGACGATCGGACGCGCCCAAGCCGCATCAGGTCCACACTTGCCCGCGCTCCAACCGCCAACGATCGGATGCATCGCTGCCTTCACCTGACGCTGCGCCACCGCACATCAGGTCAACTCCAGAGAAGTTCCAGAGCCACCCAAACGTGACCGGATGCGTCAGGTCAACGACGACCAGACGTGCCCCAGCGTCAATTCCTTTTTACGCTCATACAGTCGCCCATATCAACGTACATCAGCAGCTGACCGGACACAGGCCCTGCATGTCCAATGACTGTGCAGCGTCCGATTACGAACCAGACCGAGCCCGAGCGCGCCCAACTCACTATAATTTACTGGACGCACAATAGTCGAGTCCGGTCACTTCAGGACCCAGTCCGGTCGATCAAAAACACCTCCTTTTGATCTTCAACTTCACCACCCTTGCTCAAATGTGCCAACCACCAAGTGTATCACCTTGTGCATGTGTGTTAGCATATTTTCACAAAACATTTTCAAGGGTGTTAGCACTCACTAGAATCTAAATGCATATGCAATGAGTTAGAACATCTAGTGGCACTTTGATAACCGTATTTCACGATGAGTTTTACCCCTCTTAATAGTACGGCTATCTATCCTAAATATGATCACACTCGCTAAGTGTCTCGATCTCCAAACCAAAAATCCCATATCAAGTTTCACCTTTGCCTTGACCTTTTTGTTTTTCTCTTTCTTCTTTTCCAAGCCCGAGCACTTGATAACCATGGCCATCACTACCTTCATGATCTTCATCATTTGCTCTACCACTTGAAATGTGCTTCCCTATTCTCATGATCACTAGAGCAAATAGGTTAGCACCTAGGGTTTCATTAATTCACCAAAACTAAACTAGAGCTTTCACCCGGCAATGAAGGGCCTGCCCCAAAATTTCTGAGTCCAAATTTGAACCGGCGCACTATCCACACCTCCACCGGCGAAGCCGCCATGAGGACTGCACTGTCGAGGACAACTGCTACACTGCCGTCCCCTGAGTCCCTGACGCCGTCGTCCACGAAGAGACCCCTGAAAATTCGTAATCCAGGATTTGTCAGGTGACCTTCATGAATGCTCGGAGGCTTTTTTTCCCAAAAAAATGCTTAATAGATGTATCTGAATCTGTTTTCACTATATCTTTTTCTATCCTATTACAGATATGTATTTTCTTTTTTTTGAGAATTACACAGTACGACGCAGACGCCCACAACAAGCTCACACACTCACCCCTATGAACTTTCGAAAAGTGAAAAACCAGATATCCTTATCCATGAATTGATGCACAAAATGTCTTTTTTTTAGAGTGTGTGCCGCCCAGAGATGAACCACATCAACTTTAGGTTGTGCTTATAAGAGGAAGACGATGCACACAATGTCTGATGAAACCATCTACAGTCATACCTGTCTATGACTAATTATTACTAATGTAAAATTATTGTTCATCATTTAAACTACTTACAAATTATCTATATATATATATATATGGCCACTAGCCCACTACTAGGTGTAGCCGTGTAGGGTGTGGGTGTGGGGCGAAATGAGGCGGGGAGGCGGCCGTGTGGGCTCCTTTTTTTGATAGCGGTCAGTGGCGGAGCGGAACGCTGGTGGCACTGTGGCAGACACGGGCGAGCAGCCAAGCGGCATGCAGTCGCCGATCAAGCTACCCTTTGCATGCGGCTGCGCCACCCCTGTGTGTAGTGCTTGGCTGCATGCATGCGCACAGCGATGTGTGCTTCCGGATAAAGATTTCCAAACGGGCCGGTTGAAACGGGCTGGCACGAGCCCGGTGCGAAAAAGCCCGGCCCTAGACCGGCCCTAGCCCGCCCCAGCCGTGCCCGTGCCTGGCCCAGCCCGGTGCCGTGCCCGTGCCTGGGCCGAGGAGTCGGCCCGTAGTGCCGGCCCGGGCACGGCCCGTTCCAACGAGCGGCACGGCTCAGGCACGACTCTGGGGCGCCGGCGGGGCTGCGGTATGCCGGTATATAAGCCACCCGCCACGGCCGCCCCCCCCCCCACCATCCAAACCCTAGCTCATTTCGCCTGCTCTCGTCTCCCTCGCGCCGCTCTCGTCTCGCTCGTCGCTCTCGCCCGCTGTCGTCTCGCTCCTCGCTCTCGCCCGTTCGCCTGATCGTCGCCTCGTTCCCCTGCTCTGCCGTGTCCATGGCGTTCTCCGACGGGTAAGGGGTCAGATCCGGTGAGTTCCATCCTCAATCTCTCTGCTTTCCCTCTCTGCCCTCAATCTCCCTCTTCTCTCTCAGATCTGGTGGTTCCCGCCTTCAATCTTTATTTGTTCCCTTGTTCTTCATCCCTGAAAGTCGATTGAGACTCGTTCTTAGCATCCTCGACGCATCTCCGTCTTCTGTCCGTCGTTCTCATCGCCGGCCGCCGCCACCTCCGGGGCTCCGGTCTCCGTTGAGGTACCAGGGGTGTGCATCCGGTCCATCTCATCATCGTTTCTGGCGCTCTGGCTCTAGAGGTAAGGGTAATCCCCTACCCTAATCCCCTACCCTAACCCTAATCCCCTACCCTAACCATCTTTTATGTTGTTGATTGATGTAGCCGTCGAGGAACCGGAGACGGCAAAGATGGCCCCAGGCGTAGGCGACGCCGATAAAGGGGAGTTTGATCACTCCCAGAACTACGAGCTGCGGATGTGCGGGTTAGCCGGGGATGATGAGGAGGACGATGTCCGCGAGGACTGCGCTGAGCTATTTGGGCAGTCTGCTGCTGATCCCCTTCCCTGTGACAAAGATGCGGTCCCAGTCCATGGGGAAGGGGCCGATCCCGATGCCGACGGTGGCGACAGTGAGGTACTTTCAGTACTTTCATTGAGGCTAATTACCCTAGACCTGCAGGTAGTCCTTTCCTATTGACTGATGATCACTGGGATATGGCAACTAAGATGTTGCAATTTCTTGAACTGTTTTATGACTCTACTGTTGCTTTATCTGGTGTGTACTATCCTACTTCTCCACTTATGATTCATCATATTGTTAAGATTGCTGTTCACCTGTATAAATATCAATATGATGAACATTTGAGATATGTTGTGCAGTCTATGATTGACAAATATAATAAGTACTGGAAGAACATACCTGATCTTCATTCCATTGCATTCATACTGGATCCAAGAGCTAAGATTAAGGGCTTTACCAAAGTGCTTAGAAAGTTGAATTCTCTTTTTAATGTTGATTACACTAACAAGTTGCTGGACACCATAGCTCTTCTTTTTAGAATGTACAACAGGTATGATGCAATGTATGGCTCTGTTAGGCTCAAAAGGGATGTTCCTGCATCCCTTTCTGGTAAAAAAAGAACAGCTTGGGCTGACATTTATGATGATGATCAGCTTGACATTGGAGCTGGTTGTTCTTCCCTCCCTCCTAATCTTGATCAGTCCAGGGGTGTTTCTGCCACTTCTTTGCTACAGGCAGCTTCTGCTTCTAACTCTAGTGAGCTTGCATCCTACCTGGACTCTGACACAGTTAGCCAGTTAGATGATGATTTTGACCTCATGCAATGGTGGCATGAGCACAAGCTTACTTATCCTGTGCTTTCTATTCTTGCAAAAGATATTTTTATTGTGCCTATGTCAACCATTTCTTCAGAATCTACCTTTAGCACTACTGGCAGGATCATCGAGGAGCGTCGCCGGAGGCTGAACCCTGAGACTGTGGAGGCACTAACCTGCATCAAGGACTGGGAGAATGCTGAATCAAGACTGCAGCACATGGTGGAGGATAAGGAGCTGGAAGAGGCCTTTGAAGCACTTTATCTTGATGTTGATTAAGTTCCCCATTTATGTAATGGTTCTGTAATAGCTATTAAGACTTGGACATGCTGGAGGCTGGATGTAATGAACTTATGAACAATCTTAGGAGCTGGTTGTACTCTTTTCCTGTTTAGGGTTTATCACGAGGGTGAGTCTTACCTAAACAGATTTTTAATGAGGCAGCCATTGCACAGCTCCTACTTTAATTAGTTTTAGTTTCAAAACTTGCCTGTGTTCTTTGCTGTTCTTTGCTCTTTGCTATTTTTTGCTGGCATTGTCTGATGTTTTTGATGAGTTAGAAGTTATCTCTGTGAACTTATGATTTGAATGAATGTTTTTGTAATTTCAGTGTCAGAGCCGGCACGGGGCACGCTGGGCTGCCGTGCCGGTACGGCACGCCAGGCACGGTCCAACAAGTTTAGTGCCGTTCCTGGGCCTGAACTCCGGCACGGTGGCACGGCACGGCACGGCACGGCACGCCTCATCAACCGAGCCTGCCGTGCCGTGCCCAAGCGGGCTAGGGCCGTGTAGTGCCGTGCCGGCACGTTTGGAAATCTTTACTTCTGGAGTTCCAGCTACTCTGTTGTTGTAGAGACCTACTCCTCAGATCCGGTAATTAAGCTAGCAGCCGCAGGCAAGGAACAAATATATACTAGTGTGCTGTGCGTGCCTAGCATGACATGCATCATGGAGAGACGGGCCACTGACTATTACTACAGTAACCGGCCGGGCGCTGGAGTAGGTGCACGACACGCCATCGATAGGAAAAGAAAATCCAAGCGCACTTTAGAACACACAACACAGAAAATGAGAACACCATAAACGACACGTTGGCATGGCTACATTGCATTGCCATTCGATTCAAGGCCTATCTGATTGAGTTACATGAGTTTTTTTTTTCTCATAATTAGACCTACTAGGAAACAGAAATTTCCCGAGAATCGTGTAGGAATTTCATAGAAATTAGTTTGGTTTTATAGAAAAACGTATGAAACAAAAAAGAAATGGAAAAAAGTTCCTTTGTTCTCAGACATACCAAAGAACTGTCAAAATCCATAATCGATATTTCAAGATTCCCCGATCGAAATCAACACGAGACGTCTTTCAAAATAGCAAAAAAGGATTAACCATAAATGACCAACTTGACTCATGACAAATATTTAACAATAATAATAAACTACCTTTATCCTTAAACTTAATTTTTTTTACTTTTAGTTGACATTATCCTACTTTTCCTCCATATGATCATAACTAACATGATTCTATCCCAGCTCTGTTCTGCAACCTGAAAGTCATGCTCAAGAGCCACCAATTTTTTAATATGGCAGGTTTGTTAGTTTTAATTCTGTTAAAATTTAGAATAGCGAGGATAGGCGCATGGTCGCTTCTCATCGTAGGGAGATGGTGGATCATCATAGTAGGGAACATCGTCCACCATTTTGCATTGCCTAAACAATGATATAATCATTCATAAGTGGGGTTAGAGTTGAAGCACACATTAGTTCAAGTGTATGCAGGGCCATTGTAGACCAAATCAATCAAACCATATTTGTTTTATGAGACAACAGAACTCAGCAATACGCTTAGCATCGGCTAGCCTATGCCCTAGATTTTCCTTATCATTCATATTCATATATTGTTCATGTCCCCATACATAGCATAACTAGAATGTGGTTTTGTACAATAAAAGACTGCATTTCCATCTAGATTTTAGCAGTTAATTGATGACAGGTCACCGAACATACATATTCTATTAGTTGTTTTTATTAGGGAACGTATCTGGTGCAAACTGTAGGGGTATTAACCTCTATACCCTTACGGCTAAGCTTGGTCCGGCCCGGACCAGGGGGTCTGGCCCACTAGAAGACGACGCGCGGCCCGGCCAATCTGTTCGGAGTACCGCGCAAGGAATCAAGGCAGGTTTGGAGATCAAGCAAGATCCTGGTCGGTTAGAATAGGAATCCTTATCCGGCCGTCTATGGCAATTATAACTGGTTAGGATTAGTTTCCAGATCTGTAACCCTGCCCCCCGGACTATATAAGGCGGGAAGGGGACCCCTCTAAAAATCATCTCTCATTGACATACAACAATACAATCAGACGCAGGACGTAGGTATTACGCCTTCACGGCGGCCGGACCTGGATAAAACCTCATATTTGTCTTGTGTCACCATCTTGTTTGTAGCTTGCGCATCTGTCTGCCGATAATCTACTACCTTGGGCATACCCCTAGGTAGACTGCCGACCATATTTCGTTGACAGTGGCGCGCCAGGTAGGGGGTGTGCGTACTGCTCTCCAGACGAACAAGATGGTCATCATCCCGGGTTCCATGGCGGTGTCGAACGGCCTCACGTTCACCATCGGCCAGACCACCTGGACCACTGGCTCCGACGACTACATCGCCATGACCACGGAGGAGGCACGGATTCAATCTGCGTCGACCACTGCTTCATCTGCATTGGCTACGGCTCCGACCATGGTGGATCTGCCTCCGGCCACGCCAGCATCATCTTCAGCTACGCCGACAACCCATCGTCCGCTTCCTCGCTACAAAGGGAGGCAGATCGACAACACCGACCTGCTCGACTCCATCGATCGGGTCGGCACCAAACTTGCTGAAACCCTAGCTCTGGTAAGTTCGATTCAAAGTCAACCTAATGAGCAGGTAACCACTACCCACAACAGATCTACCCGACCAGCTCGGGCCAGTCGTCCTGCACAACTCGGTACGGATCTCGTGGTCACATCTACTCCTGAAGGGCGCTCCGTTCATCGCCG
This sequence comes from Miscanthus floridulus, assembly GCF_019320115.1. Taxonomy (NCBI): domain Eukaryota; kingdom Viridiplantae; phylum Streptophyta; class Magnoliopsida; order Poales; family Poaceae; genus Miscanthus; species Miscanthus floridulus. Next base: position 23,585,081 of record NC_089596.1, read on the forward strand.
GCCAGCCCCCGCGATAGGTCTCCGGCTCTCCGAGTACGAAGCCTCGATAGAGAACTACCAGGCCCAGCCCTATGGCCTGCGCAACTTCGTCAACATGGTCCGGATTGAGGATTATCAAGAAGGATCGGTCCACACAGTTCAAGAGGGTGGCTCAAGCTCCTCGTCCGGCATCGCATCTAATGGCTCCGTCCACACCGAGCTCCAGCATCATGACAATGAAGGCGTTGAATATGATCTGGATATCCTAGACTACGCCCCGAGGTTCCCACGATTCCCATCCTTTCCACCAAGGCGAGGAGACTTGATCAATGTTGTCAGTAATGACGAACCACCGGCAGTTGGCGAAACAGAACAAGAAAGGCTAGCACGCGAAGCACGCAATATTGACTGGTTTAATCGCCGACAAATCAAAGCCGAGGCAGAAGAGGAGGCACGACGCATATGGGTCTAGCCGCGCGACCTTAACAATGCCTTTGACAGGGTGGGGGACAAGCAGGTCTTCAGGACCCCAAGCGCCAACGTAGCTATTGCTATGGTGACAATGCAACGACTACCTAATACCCCGGAAACCCAGGCAGTTCGTGATGATATACAAGCTTACCTGACGGCTGCTATGGCCCAGACCGCAGAGATTGTAAATCAAGCCCGGGCTCCATCCGTCTCAGTCGAATCAAGCCATAGCCGCCAGTACTCAAGTCGCTCGCAGCCACCCAACCAACGTGGCTCGCGCAACAACGACCCATCAGACAACCGTCAAGGCAGAAACGGTGGCCATGATGGTGGTCGGGACGACAACCGCCACGACTACCGGAACGATAACCGCCGAGACAACCACGATAATCGCCGTGATAACCGTGGTCGCAGGGTTAACCAGGGTGGCAACCGAGATCGCCGTGATGGCAATAACGATCTCCGCCATTACCTCGGAGAACGCGATCTACGCGATCGCATTAACCAAAGAGCCAATGATCGTGCATCCCACGAAAGCTATCGCCGTATGGAATATGATACTACCCACGGCCCTCCGGGTTTGAAGCAGTTTACTCCACACCTCCACCAAGTCATATGGCCCAAGAACTTCAAGCTCGAAAAACTTCAGAAGTACGACGGCAAGGAGAACCCCGAATTATGGGTCATGCTCTACGAAATCGTGTGCAGATCAGCCATGGCTGACGAGCACGTCATGTCTAATTACTTCCCAGTCGCCATCGGCCATGCAGGCCACCAATGGCTAGTAAGCTTGCTGGCAAACTACTTTGATTCTTGGCAAGAGCTCAAGCAAGCATTCATCGACAACTTCATGGCTACTTGCGAGCAACCCGGCAACAAATATGATCTGCAGCGGATTCGAGACCGCAAAGATGAGCCACTACGCGAGTACGTCCGACGCTTTTCGGAGATGCGCATCAAGGTCCCGTCAATCTCCGACAATGAGGCAATCGAGGCTTTTATCATGGGTCTCCGCTTCCACGATGCCCTAAGGGACAAGCTCCTCCGCAAGAGACCTGAATCAGTCATAGCGCTCCTGGCCACTGCTAAAAAATATGCAGATGCCGATGATGCTAAAAAGATAATCATCGAAGAAGCAGCAAGGGTTCCACGCTCCGACCACCCCCCCACACCGCGACGACTACCGCGGCAACCGTGGTCGGAACGATAATTTTGATCACCGCAACCAACGCAACGATTCCCGCAATCACTACGACCAGCGTAATCGCCGTGACGATTACAGGGGCAAGCGTGCTCGGGAAGACAACGGCGAGGTCAACACCGTTAAAAAGGTGGCGGACGTCGCAACTACGAAGAAGACTACGCCAAAGCATTGAAAGGACCCTGCCAGCTCCATCTCAAGTCAAACCATACCATGGAGAATTGTCGTGTCCTCAAATCTATCGACACGCGCCAACAGGCTCTGGATACATCCGACAAGCCTAACGACGCAGGGGAGCAACATAACGAGGACAACGACGATGAAGACGCAGATCCCCGTCACAAGTATGTCAAGCCAACCGATCGCGTCCACACCATCATTGGAGGCAAAGTGTCCATCGAGACCAAACGAGAACGCAAGCTGCTCGCCCGTGCTTGCTTGAACGTGGCCAATGCCGACAACCTCATCGTCGATCCGTGGCTCCCTCCTTGGTCTCACCGTGAGATCTCCTTCAGCAGAAAGGACCAATAGGCTGCAATACCTGAGCTAGGACGTTTTCCTCTGGTTCTCGATCCTTGTATCAACAAGGTTCAGTTCGACAGAGTGCTGATTGACGGCGGCAGTTCCATCGATATACTGTTCAAGAACAGTTTGCTAGCCCTGAAGATAACCCAGGCTGATCTCAAGCCATACGAGGCACAGTTCTGGGGTGTTCTCCCCGGACAGAGCTCCACACCTCTCGGGCAGATCACGCTAACTGTGCAATTTGGTACCCCGGACCACTTACGCACCGACTACGTCAACTTCGTGATCGCTGACTTCGACAGCACCTATCACGCTATCCTTGGTCGACCAACGCTCACCAAATTCATGGTCATACCTCACTACAGGTATTTGGTGCTCAAGATGCCTACCGAGAAAGGGGTTCTAACTCTCAGGGGCAATGTATACGTAGCTTATACCTGCAAGGACGACAGCTTCAAAATAGCAGAGGCTCACGCCCTCTCTATTCGCATGGCCGAGACCATGCTCGACGCCAAGAAGACCCCAGCCGACCACCTGGAGATCCCAGAGCTCGAGGCCCCACGCAAGAACGTCAAGTCAAAGAGCACAAAGCGATCCAGCTGGTCGATGGTGATCTCAGCAAAACGGCCCTTATCGGGGCCAACCTGGATCCTAAATAGGAAGACGCGCTCGTCAGGTTCTTGAGGAGCAACGTGAGTGTGTTCGCATAGAAACCCGCTAACATGCCCGGTGTACCTCGGAACTTGATCGAGCACTCCTTAAATGTCGACGGCAAGGCCAAACCTATCAAGCAGAAGCTATGACGGTTCGCTCGTGACAAAAAGGAGGCTATTAGGGTAGAAGTTACATGGCTTTTGGCAGCCGGATTTATCAAAGAAGTGTATCATCCGGAGTGGTTAGCCAACCCGGTTCTTGTACGCAAAAAGAATAATGAATGGAGAATGTGCGTTGATTACACTGATCTCAACAAACACTGCCCTAAAGACCCCTTCGGCTTACCTCGCATAGACGAGGTCGTAGATTCAACTGCCAGTTGCGAGTTGCTTTCCTTTCTCGATTGCTACTCTGGTTATCACTAGATCGCTCTCAAAAAGGACGACCAGATCAAGACATCCTTCATCACGCCCTTCGGCGCTTACTGCTACACGACCATGTCGTTCGGGCTCAAAAACGCCGGGGCTACCTACCAACCACCCCGCGCAACCTTGGAAACTACGAATCAGAGCCACAAGATGCTAATCCAATGGACAGGGTTAGAGGTGGGATTATTTTGCGCTTAAGCCCCCCCACCAACCGGCCACTTTTTCAATACCCCTACCCCCTCGCGTCCGTTTCTGGTTGGAAAAGTGGCCGGCTGGTGGGGGGCTTAAGCGCAAAATAATCCCATATCTAATCATGTCCATTGGATTAGCATCTTGTGGCCCTGATTCGTAGTTTCCAAGGTTGCACGGGGTGGTTGGTTTGCACCAGATACGTTCCCTTTTATTAGATTCTTCCATTACCTGCCTTTGATTAGAGCCATGTATCTCCAACTCAGATATGCAATGCCTTTATTTCTTAAAAAGTCCCATCACCACACATGGGTATCCTTCTAGTTGATGTTCCCTCTATCCCAAAATAAGTAATGTTTTAGGTTTGTCCTAAGTCAAACAATTTTAAGTTTGATAAGTTTTTATAGAAAAAACTTCAATATTTATGACACTGAATAGGTAGAATATGAAATATATTTCATAATAAATCTAATAATAGTTATTTGGTATCATAAACATTAGTACTTTTTTATATAAATTTGATCAAACTTAAAATAGTTTGACTCGGGACAAACCTAAACATCACTTATTTTGAGACTGAGGGAGTATATATTTGTGTCCACCTTAGCCAACTTATTAGAAAATTTGCTCGACCTCTTAATTTGGGGGCACTTTTTCGTCCTTGGCCAACTTTTTATCCAGCGGTAAGCTCTCAGAACTAAAGCATAATACCACAGACTTATAGATGGGCAACGGGCCGGCCTGGCCCGGCACGGCACGGGCCTGTGCCAAGCACGGCCTGAAGGGGGTCGGGCTGGCATGGCACGCTGTATCGCCCGGGCCATGCCAAGCCGGTCGTCGTGCCTGACCGATGGCCCAGGCACGGCCTACTGGGCTGATTTTCGGGCTGGGCTGGCCCGATAAGCACAGCCTGTCAAGGAGGCTAGGCCAGCCCGAGGCTCGCTTCAGCTAGGGAAGAGAGGAGGACGGTGGTGCTCGAGTCCATGGAGGAAGCCAGGCCGCCGGCCGCGGAGGCAGTGGAGAGGTGCGGGGTCGAGGGGGCCGCTGGTCGTCGGCAGCGGTGGAGGCGCTACTCGAGCTACTGCCGCTGGAGTTGGTGCGCCCACGTCCGGAGGCAGAGGATACGTTGGAGCCGCTTGAGCCGGTGGCGCGCCGGCGTCCTGCGTTCGTAGCCAGGCGTGGAGGCGGCGGGCTGGCAGCGTCGGGAGAGAGACGGGGCATGAGCGCATCACTACGACGCTGCCTCGCGCGGCTCACAAGTAGAGAGTGCGGCGCAGGGAGGGGTGGATTGGGGAAAGAAAGTTAGGGTTAGGGGAAGGAGGCTGGTGGGCTCTTAGCAGGCCAGGGTGCTCACCGGGCCGCCACCAGGCCCTTACCAAATTGCGGGCCATGCCGAGCCAGCCCTATGTACCGGGCCATGCCAGCCTGGGCCTGCTTGTCACCGGGCCGGGCCATGCTCGTGTTGGGTCAAAAATGTGGGCTTCGTACCGGGCCATCATGCCACAGGCTGCATGCCCATATGTGCACAGACTTCCCCATAGTACAAGAACAAATAACTGAAATTTTACAGGAACTAGGTCCATCCTAACTGGAACCCGTTCACTATCTCCATTTTCACTAAAGGTACCCTGAACAAGAAAACCGAAATGGCATTATAACTGCTAAATCCATTTTCTACACTATGAAAAAAGGGAGCTCACTCAGACAAGAGACAACTTTCTACCCTGTTCTCGGTCTCGGATTTGGCAGCTCGGTCGCCGCTGCTTGGCTCACTGCCGGTGCTGACGGGCCATCACCAAAAGCTTCGTGGACGCTGGGCTGTCAAGCCAGGCCTTGTTGTGGGGAATTTTTTTTAATTTTAATATTTTTTGAAAATTAATTTTAAATTTAACACCAGCTGTTTTTTATTTTTAAATCTAACACTTTTGGTCGTGCCTATTGCCAGCGCGGGTGCGGCGGGAGGATGACGTGACGAAGACCGAGGACGCTGACCGGTGACGTAGCAGGGTCTGCCGCGCCACCGATCAGGCTGTGTCACTGTCGCGCCGAGATCAGTGGCGCGGCAGGGCCCGGTAAAATCTCGCCCGTGCCCGTGCGCCTGCCCACGGTCACAAACTGAAGGAGAGAAAGAGCAGAGAGAGAACGCGCGCTTGGCGGCGCAGGGCGCCGGCGGCGAGGTGACGAGGCTGCCGCGTAGGACGAGGGCGGCGGCGCCAGGAGCTTCGGCTCCGGCGGTGCTTGCCTCCGACGCGGGCAGCTCCCTAGGCTCCTAGGGGCAAGACAGAGGGAGGGGAGAGGAAGGGGAGGAGCAGAACAGAGCGGAGGGAGAAGCAGAGCGACGGCGGAGCTTCGGAGTTGGTGGTGCTAGGCTCCGGCGTGAGATTGGCAATCTCCAGCGGTTGCAGACTCTGTATTTGAGTCATACAGGGATCACAGAGCTACCCCGTGAGATCGGGAATCTCCAGCATTTGCAAGCTCTTTATTTGAATGATGTTAAAACAATGACGAAGCTGCCTCGGGATATCGGTAGGCTGCAGCATTTCCCGGTAACGACCTTGCTGAACTCAACAAATATGCTCAGTTATCTTCCAAGGAAGAACAAGCAACCAGCTGGAGTCAATTTAGAGGTTTCAGCAAGGAGCTGACAGCTCCCTGACACAGGACATTTTTCAGAACTTCAGTACAGATTGAAATCTGAATCCCACTTGAAAAAAAGAACATGCCATAAGTTGTTAAGAAAGCACAAGCTCAGCTATTTATTGATGCAAACAAAACAATTGACTATAGCTATAGTCATGAAACCCTGAGAAAAACTGTTAACAGTTAGCTATAGGTATCCCTGAGAACTCACTCCAAGTCACGTCCAGAGTCTTCAGTTTCTTCAGTGTCCCAATGATCTCCCAGGTCTTCTCTGTGATCCTATAAAAGGTCGTCGAGGTCGCCGATGGGGAGGCACCAAGGAAGACGAGGTCAAGCACGCGATGGAGATGCCGACGAAGCCAGAGTCGCTGCCGAGCTCGCCACGCCGGAGCCTAGCACCACCAGCTCCGAAACTCCGCCGTCGCTCTGCTTCTCCCTCTGCTCTGTTCTGCTCCTCCCCTTCCTCTGTCTTGCCCCTAGGAGCCTACGGAGCTGCCCGCGTCGGAGGCAAGCACCGCCGGAGCCGAAGCTCCTGGCGCCGCCGCTCTCGTCCTACGCGGCAGCCTCGTCACCTCGCCGCCGGCGCCCTGCGCCGCCAAGCGCTCTCTCTCTCTGCTCCGCGCGCGCGCGCTCTCTCTCTCTCTCTTTCTCTCCTTCAGTTTGTGACTGCGAGCAGGCGCGCGGGCGCGGGCGAGATTTTACTAGGCCCTGCCACGCCACCGATCTTGACGCGACAGTGACGCGCCATAATCGGTGGCGTGACATACCCTGCCACGTCATCGGTCAGCGTCCTCGGTCTTGGCCACGTCATCCTCCCGCCGCGCCACCATGCATGGCACGGCACAGGCATTTCGCCGCGCCATGGCAATAGGCGCGGCCAAAGTGTTATATTTGAAAATAAAAAACGGCTAGGGTTAGATTTAAAATTAATTTCTAAAAAGTGTTAAAATTAAAAAAAAAATCGTTGTGGGCGTGGAGACTGGAGAGAGGTTAGCCGTTTCTTGTGTGGATAACTCAGTCTCTTCCTTGCATTGATCTCTTTCCATAGCCACTCACCACTTGATTTCAAACATCAACCACATATACATATACGTGCTTATTAAATTAAAAAAAGTTGTGGTTCAATTCCAGAATACGATCACGCTCCACCCAGTTCATCTCGAATAATGTTGGGGAAACATGTGTATGCATGGTGCAATGCAGTAAGTTTTGAACCAGGCACTGATTTCAGTTGTGCACAATACATAAATAGGTTCGATCTTATGACTAGTTTCAATTTTCAAACAACCACAAATTATGACAACCCAAATTCAAACAACCATTGGATTTGCACTATCCCACCGTGGCATTGATCAACGGTGTGTTGGAAGTTGCTCGCCACGGAGGAATGTGTTGATCAGCAGCAATGCTTCAGCAGGGGGCACCATGTGGCCTGCACCCCTGACCGTCACCATGCTCATCCCATAGTACTCCACAAACCTGCCAGAAACCTGCATTCCATATTTTGCCCCTCATTTCAGCATCATTTGTTCCTGATATGTTCAGTGCAAAAGATGTCCAGATACTGCCGGTTCAGAATCAGACCTGTTTGTCAAGGTACCAGGGTTGCCACTGGGTCTTGATTGGCAGCCCGAGCGCTTCCACGCAGTATCTGGAGCCGATCACTGGGACCTTACCATCTGCATCACCACTGCGTCGACGAACAAGCGCATGCGTTACAGAGAGAGTGATTAGTGGGCGTTAAGAATTCAATTGAGCATACACTTAGCTTCTTGTGAGATTTCACAGAAGGTTCACTTGAAAAGAACCAGACCTGTAGAGCCAAACTCTCAGTCCTGCTTTGATGAGCTTAGAGTATATGGGTAGCACCGAGGATACCGTAAAATTGTAGAAGTTTAGGACGGGATCGCTACACAAGAGATGGATGAGTTCAGTTCCTTCAGTTTAGTTCTACAAGAATTCAGTGACTTGTACTTTACTATACATTCAGGTGAACAACAATGAGGCCATCCACTTGCAGATATGCCATTTTCCCACATTCGCATGAAACGCTTTCTGCACTTCCTGCTTGTTGAAGTAGTCCTCGGCATGGGATGAGTAGCACGGATCATAGCCAGAGAAAATGTGTTTCCTTCTCTTGAACCGCTCATGGTATGCTGAAGATGAGCATCATTTTGAGAGTGATCATTGGCCTAGTTAAACTATCCACATTGATTACCTGATCATTGACGAAGATTCCATGATTTGTAGAAGATGCTGAACTCTGATTTAGAAGGCATTTGGGTGCATAGATGTTGTATGCGTCGATCTCTTGGTACTGACTATCGATGAAGCCCATGGCCGCGTTGCAATCATCAGACAAATTGGAAATCTTGAAGTCACAATGCTTTTTGATGCGGCTGTATACTTCATCTGACACAACTGCATGGCTCCAGGCATACTCAGCTCGCCCTTTCAAATCATAAGAATCGTTGGTGACAGGATTGCCAACCTGCAATAAGTCCATTATGATTGTGCCTGAAAGAATTGATTTCTTATGTGCAAAACATGAATCTAACTCTTGTTTCCATTCTTTCATGGTTCATGTGTCCACTGTAAATTTTGGGGGAAAAAAAAGTAAAATCCAGATTGGAAATCTTGAAAGATCAGACCACCAGAATACATCCTATTTGCATGCTGTGTATTTATAGCCATGAAATAATTTATTTAAAAGGGAAATTCTCGCATCGTAAAATCTGTTCAAATCCTTACAATGAACCCCTTGAGGTTTATATATGCTTTGCCCTTCTTGTCCTTGTTCCTCTCATAAACAAGTTCAGCAAGTTGTGGCACATAATGACCTGCAGCATAGGGAATTTCATATTTCTTTTTTTTTATTGAATATGTAGGACAGCTGCCTATCATTGCAATAAGAAGAAGAAAGTTATGAAATAAACCACACCAAGCACCCTTGAAAGATTACTGGCCCCGTTCGCTTCACTGAAAAAACAAGCCGAAACATTGTTCCAGTTGATTTGTCGTGAGAGAAAAACACTGTTCCGGCTGAAAAAATAAGCTGAAAAGTACGGATTATAAGACAAACGAACAGGGCCATTCGTGGCATAAATACATGAGAAACAACCTACGGAAATAGCACCGAGCTCATATTTCTTCTTTAATGTATGAAGAGAAGGTTTTGCGGGCATTATTTCTCCTTACATATAGCTTTCAACTAACATACTAGTTCTTCGCCATTTTTTTAATGACATATGTTCACAGATCCAATGGAACATTAAAAAACAAAAACTAAACAACATGCACATACGCAGAAATGAAATTTTGTAGTTGGTTTCAAGAAAAAAGGCAAACTAACTCAGTAAGGGGGCCATTTGTGTTCACACGTTCAGAAATCCAAGCAAGAAAAATACATTTTAACTCAGATTTCCTTCTCTTCTCTGAAGAATTTATTGTACATCTCGAAAACAAAAGCGGAAAAATGATGCCTAGGTTCTTTCAAACTGCTGCTTTCTGATCCAACACTTTATCCTCTTTGCATTGTTAGTGTGATTTCCCTCTACTGTTGTTCCCCATCTAGCACGGGCCTTGTCCGGCACACGGCATGCGATGCCCCTGAGTGCGTCTGCCTTACATGCATGAGTCAAGCGTTTGCAATCATAAGAACTTCATTGAGCCTTGCATGTCTAGAACATGAAGCTTGACAGGGCCTACTGTTCCATCTTTCAACCTCTGAAGGCAAGGTTCATGCCCACCCCACGGTACGAATATTTTAGAATATGATTAATGCCAGCTTAATATCTTCAATAGTAGTGCATAATGTCTGCCTTATAGTTCTTTCTTAGTCCTTGGTTCTTGATTGTAACCCTTTACTCAGGATGAGCAACATTCTAAGGTTGTTTGTGGGGGTGGGGGTGGGCTTCATGGTTATAAACCAATTTTTCGGCCATCCATTTCAAAGAATGGAGAAATTTGAGCTAATTAGAATTTCTTTTTTAGTTCTACAAGTTCCATATGGGTTTTATGTTCTATTATGTTTTGCAAGTATATATACAACTTGGTGCATAAATAGTGTGAATGGTGGAGGGGCAATTCTGGCCTAATAAGGGGAGGATTCATTGGGACATCTCGATATGCATATAATGAATAAACAAGTAAGAATTTTAAATTGGTGCAAGAGTTATCAAAAATAAATATTTGAAGACCTTGTTGAGATGAGTAAAATGGACATTTGGTTCATTCAGTTCGAAGTTCAGATACAAAAGTTATGTTGTTCGAAAGATCGCAACGTTGGCTGACCGGCCAAAAACCCTTGCCAAACTCCACAGAGCTCATCACAAAGGCCAAGATACTTGCCTAAGGATCCCTATAAAATTCAAATACAAGCCTACAACAAGATCAAGGGCTGCAAGACCTCTGTGTTAGAATAAATTACTGTTTTTCTTGTGTGAATACAGCGAGGGAAAGCGGCGCTGAAAGGCCCCCTGCTGTGATACTGTAGCCGCTGCAGGTGTAGGCGTCACATGGCTCACCTACAGCACTGTAGCCATGCAGTGGCCGGCGCAGAGTCAGCCCTGTATGTTATCTAGTTACTGTTACAGCATATGGGTTGTACTAGGACTAGATGGATAGAGTTGTATAAATAGACTACTACGGTAACTCAGTAAAGAGAGTTCAGATTTGCCATCTCACAGACAGGGCTTCGGCCAACGCTGGTGTCTTGTATTGTGCGTGCATGCTCTGTTCTCCCTTCTTCCTCTAGCTCCAGCCATAGCATGTGGGGACGGACAACGCCTGTTCGTGGTCGGCATGGCTAGTGGGTGCTCGGCAACACTAGCGGGTGCTCGGCAAGACTGGTGAGTGGTTCACTCACCTAAGCCGGTGATCCTGTGGGCCAACAAGTGATATCGGAGCCGTACAAGCGTTGTCGCCAGACTAACCGCTGGCGATGATGGGCAGTTAAGAGTTGGACGACAACAGTGGCACTGCTGTGGCTGCCCAGCCACGACCGGAGGTCGTTGTTCGCACGGTGCGGGAGGTCAGCGGCACCAGTTGGCCAAAGCTGACTTGCACCAACTATGGAGAGTGGTCGGTGACCATGAAGGTCAAGCTCAGAGCCCGACGGCTCTGGAATGTTGTTGACAAGGGCACCGACAATGAGGAAGATGACATGTCAGCGTTGGAGGCTATCCTCGCTGCTGTACCGGCGGAGTACAGGGAGCCGTTGAGGACAAAGAGCTCTGCTAAGGAGGCGTGGGAGGCTATTGCGGCGATGCGCGTCGGTTCCGACCGCGCAAAGTAGGCGATGGCCCAGCTTCTGAAGCAGGAGTACGCCCTCCTCAAGTTCAAAGATGGTGAAATAGTGGAGGGCTTCTCCCTCTGCCTGCAGACGCTCATCAGTAAGCTGAAGAGCCATGGCGTCACCATCAACGAAGAGGAGGCGGTCTCCAAGTACCTCCAGTGCCGGCAAAGTACATCCAGATCGCTCTCTCCATAGAGACGATGCTGGACTTATCCACCCTCACCATTGAGGATGTGATAGGCCATCTACGGGTGGTAGACGAGCGTCTGGAGCAGGCGACAGCAACGAAGGACAGCGGCAAACTGCTGCTGATGGAAGAGGAGTGTGTTGCTCGGAGAAACTCCAGGAAGGCAGCCTCCTCCAGCCACGGTGGCGATGGCAAGGACCGCGGCAAGGTTTCTTTGGAGAAGAAGAAGCAGGTCTACCCCAACGCCTATTGGTGCTGCCGGAAGATGGGCCATTGGGCACGGGAGTGCCCAAATCGTAAGCAGGAGAAGAAAACGAGCCGTCATCTCGTGCTTGAAGCTGTTGATGTCCTCCGTGCACGCGCCGATGATGATCAAGTCGTCCACATACACACCGACGATGAGCTCCTCCTTCCCCCGTCGCCGCATGTAGAGCGCGTGCTCGGTTGCGCACCATTGAAACCCAAGCTCGCCCAGCGTGGCGTCAAGCTTGGCGTTCCAGGCTCATGGGGCCTGCCGTAGCCCGTAGAGCGCCTTGTGCAGTCGGAGCACCCTGTGCTCCTCTCCCTTGACGGCGAAACCTAGAGGTTGCCTAACGAAGACCGTCTCTGCCATCTCGCCGTTGAGGAAGGCCGATTTTACGTCCAAGTGATGGACGCGCCAGTCCTTTGCTGCTGCCAAGGCAAGTAGCAAACGGACTGACTCCATGTGTGCTACTGGCGCAAAGACCTCCTCGAAGTCTATGCCCTCGCGCTGAACAGAGTCTCGGGCGACGAGGCACGCCTTGTGCTTGACAATGGCGCCGAGCTCGTCCCTCTTGATCTTGTACACCCACTTCAGGCTGATCGGACGGCATCCTGGAGATGGATCGACGAGCTGCCATGTCTTGTTTTCCTCGATCGCCTTCATCTCCTCCAGCATCGTCTGTCGCCAGTTTCCATCCCACTCGACTAGCGCGAACATGGGTGGTTCCTCTGCACTGACAAGCAGCAGCTCTGCATCATTGAGCAGCCGACCAGCCAGTCCTGAGGGTCCTATGCCACCAACGATGTCGTCCAGCCTACGGAACCGCACCTCCTCACCTTCATGGTAGGCGTTCACGAACTCAGTGATGTCACTTGGAGGTGAGGCGAACTCAATCAGCGTTGATGGAGTTCCCTGTTCCACCCGAGTGCTCTGCACAGCACCTGGAGTGCTTAGCACCCCGGTTGCAGTGCTCGGCACTACTTCTGGACAGTTTGTCATAACTCCTACAGCGTTCGGCCACACTATAGGAGTACCCAGCGTCAGTCTTGGAGTGGTTGGCACCACTGCAAGACGTATTGGCTCCACCATGGGAATGCTCGGCACCCATCCTGGAGTGGTCGCCACCACTGCAGTACTTCCCGGCCCACTCCTAGCGTGCTCGGCATCCCTCCAGGAGTGCTCAGCACTCCTCCCTGAGTGCTCAGCATCCCTCCTGAAGTGCTCGGCACTACCCCAGGAGTGCTCGGCTCTGCCGCTGGAGTGCTCGGCTCTCCTCCCGGAGTGCTCGGCACCTCTTCCCTAGCGTCTCCACCACCGTGGATGACCAAGTGCTCGACGACGAAGGTGCTGGTGAAGCTGCCAGCTTCCCCCGTGCTCGGACTACTCTATTCCCAAGCCACCTCCTCATCGAACACGACGTCGCATGAGACAAGCACCTTGTCTCCATGTGGGTCATAGAGCCGATACGCCTTGGTACCCTCTGCGTAGCCTAGGAACACCATGGGTGTGCTCCTGTCCTCCAGCTTGGTGAGGTTTGGCTTCATCTTCCTGACGTGGCCGACGTAGCCGAATGTCCAGAGGAAGGACACGCTCGGCTTCCACCCATACCAAGCTTCAAACGGCGTCTTGCCCGTTAGGGCCTTGGTCGGAGCACGGTTGAGGATGAACACCGTTGTGATCACTGCCTCACCCCATAACCTTACCGGCATGCCTTTGGCCTTCATCATGGATTGGGCCATGCCAACCACCGTCTGGTTCTGCCTCTCCACCACGCTATTCTGTTGTGGCGAGTATGACACGGTGTGGAGTCATGTCACACCCTGATTCGTGCAGTACGCAGCGAACTCCACCGAAGTGAATTCACCGCCGTGATCAGTCCTCAGCACATGGAGCTTCTTGTCGCACTTGGCCTCCGCGTGTGTCTTGAACTTCTTGATCGCCATCGCCACTTCGTCCTTGCTCATCAGGAGTTGCAGCCACATGTAGCGACTGCAATCATCCACGAGCAGGAGGAAGTACCGCCGACCACCGTTTGTAGCTGGCGTGATCGGCCCGCAGAGGTCACCGTGGACGAGATCAAGAGCGTCCATCACGCGGTACTTGGCCACCTTTGGGAAAGGTAGCCTCCTCTGCTTCCCGGCCAGGAAGCTGTCACATAGCTCGCCTTCGTGCTTGATGTGGGGTAGCCCATAGACCATCTTCTCCAGCCGACCAAGCACGTCGAAGTTGAGATGTCCGAACCGAGCATGCCACATCCACGGTTCCTTGGAGTGCCTTGCCGCCCGGCACACCTACTGCTCTACCTTCAGGTTGAGCAGGTACAACCAGTTCAGGGACCTCTTCACCTTGGCAAGAAGTCACTGCTCCCGGTCCCTGATCCTAAGGACTCCATCCTTGATCAGTACCTCGCTACCGTGCTCATCCAGCTGACCAATGCTGATGATGTTGGAACGCAGCTGCGGGATGTAATATACATCCATTAGCGCGCGGTGCTCCTTGTTCTGGCACCTGAAGATGATGGTGCCACGCCCTTGGATAGCCACCCTTGAGCCATCACCAAACTTCACCGTACCGATAACATCATCGTCGAGCTCGGAGAAGGATTCCTTAGAGCCCGTCATGTGGTTGCTGGCACCGGAGTCCAGATACCACCGCTGCTCCTGGTCGGCGCCCACACGTCCGAGGTGGACTTGGGCACGTGGTTCGTCGAGGTTGATAGTCTTCAGGGCCTTCCCAGCTCCTTCCACCATTGTCGCCTCTTCCTTCTCCTCGGCCTCGACGTCGTGCAGTGCACAGAATGTCGCCATCAGGATAGTGGCCTCATCATCAGCTTGCGCCAGATGAGCCTCAGCCTTCTTCTCCTGCTTGCGATTTGGGCACTCCCATGTCCAATGGCCCATCTTCCCGCAGTGCCGACAGGTGTTGGGTTCGACCTGCTTCTTCTTCTTCAAAGAAGCCTTACCACTCGAATGAGCGATCTCAGTGCACTCTCCTACTACCTCGGCATTGAGGTGAGACAGGGGAAGGAGGAACTCATGCTCGGTCAGAGCGCGTATGCCTCCAAGCTGTTGGAGCGGAGCGGCATGGCTGAGTGCAAGCCATGTGTAACTCCGATGGAGGAGCAGCTGAAGCTAACGAAGGCCAGCACCGCGGCGAAGGTGGATGCAACACTCTACCGAAGTATCATCGGCGGTTTGTGCTACCTAGTCCACACGAGGCCGGATATTGCGTTCGCCATGGGCTACGTCAGTCGCTTCATGGAGGATCCCAGAGAGGATCACTGGGCTGCGGTGAAGAGGCTACTGTGCTACGTCAAGGGGACGGTGGATCACGGGATCATCTTTTCCAAGACCGGCAGAAGTAGGTTGCAGCTCACTGTGTTCAGCGATGCAGACATGGCGGGGGACATCGACGGACGATGGAGCACCTCTGGCGTGCTCATCTTCCTCGGGTCGGCCCCAATTTCATGGCTGTCGCTGAAACAGAAGGTGGTGGCACTATCTACGTGCGAGGCAGAGTATGTAGTGGCGGCCACAGCGGCATGCCAAGTTGTGTGGCTACGCCGGCTGCTGGGCGAGCTGACCGGTGTGGAAGCTCACCCACCAGCACTGATGGTGGATAGCCAGCCCGCCATCGCCCTCGCGAAGAATCCGGTTCTACACGACTGGAGCAAACACATCGATGTAAAGTTCCACTTCCTCAGGGACTGTGTCGATGGAGGGCAGATCGTCATCGAGTTCGTCGAAGTTGGTCGGCAACTAGCGGACGTCCTCACCAAGCCACTCAGATGTCTTCGACTCACGGAGCTGAAGGAGATGATCGGCATGGAGGGGGTACAAGGGATAGCAGTAGGTTTAGGGAAAGAATTGTTAGAATAAACTACTATTTTCCTTGTGTGAACACAGCAAGGGAAGGTGGTGCCGAAAGGCCCCCTGCTGTGATACTGTAGCCGCTGCAGGTGCAGGCGCCGCACAGCTCACCTGCAGCACTGTAGCCATGCAGTGGCCGGCGCAGAGTCAGCCCTGTATGTTATCTAGTTACTGTTACAATATGTGGGATGTACTAGGACTAGATGGATAGAGTTGTATAAATAGACTACCACGGCAACTCAATAAAGATAGTTCAGATTTGCCATCTCACAGACAGAACTTCGGCCAATACTGGTGTCTTGTATTGTGCGTGCATGCTCTGTTCTCCCTTCTTCCTCTAGCTCCAGTCATAGCGTGTGGGGACGGACAACGCCTGTTCGTGGTCGGCACGGCTAGTGGGTGTTCGGCAATACTAGCGGGTGCTCGGCAAGACTGGTGAGTGGTTCACTCACCTGAGCCGGTGATCCTATGGGCCAATACTATGAGGGGTCCCATAAATATATCCATCAACCTGACAAGCCAACACATGTGTTAATTAACAACCACCTTCGACAGAAGATCCCCGACATCCACAACAAGGCAGTTGATCCAACAGCTAGGAGTGAAAAACTCTATGTCAGTGGACTAGTCTAGAGTTAGACAAGCCCATAAGTACCCCCTCTGTTTGGAACTGACCTTCCCAAGCTATAGATAGTCCATTGTCGTCGCCACCATTCCAAGCACTGAGAATTCGAGTTCAAATCAGGCAAAGCCCTATCGTTCTAGTTGTAGAGCTAAGTGTAGGAAGGACATCAGGTGAGAATGCTGAGGAGCAGCTATAGTTATGAGGTCTGTTGTCATCCTTGTATTGGGTCACTTTAGTACACCCCACTAGACCTGAGCATTGTGTGGGTTGGGCCTGGCCGAAAAAATCCTGCCATTTCCATCCCACTAGATGAGTCGGCCGGATTTTTTGGGCCAGGCTCGGTTGACTACCCGCGCAATTTCTACTGAAAAAATAAGTAAAATGTATATTTTGGGTTGAGCTTAGGTCGAGAAAATTTTTCTAAGCAGTGGAACCTGTGTCCTGGCTCTGCGCATTAAGTCTTGCGGGCCGAGCCAGGCTGAATTTGCTCAGGTTTATCTCCACCTTCACATGGCCCGATATGTCTACTTGATGTAATTGATTGAGATCAATAAAACTTCCTCTGTCGAAAAAGGAATCTATTCTTGTCAATGTTAGTGTGTGAATCCAGTCCAACACCAATGCACTAAGACATAATCAATCTTCATTTAATCCACAAACATGTTGTCAGCGTATATTGGGACCTAACTACTTCACAATTCGCCGGCATCTTTGCTAAGTGTCCATTGACTACAGTCTTCACAGACTTCAAATCTAGCCTGAAAGTCTATCATTCTGACAATTAGACTATGGGTGTTAATGTGCTTTCTCTCTGCTCTTGTTCTCCATCTGACACGGGCCTTGCGGGCCTAGTGACCGTCCGGCACACAGTGTGACACCCCCTGCAGTGTACCTATCATGCATGAGTGATCATAGCCGCCCCTCTATCATCTTGATCCTATCTTTTATCTATAAATTAATGAGTGGATCCTATAGGCTTGGTTTATATATTTGTAACCTTGTTAACAATTCAATATACAAGAATTAAGCATAACAATTTCTACTATCATGCGTGAGCAATGGGTTGTCATAATCACCAACCTAGTAGAAAGCCAATCTGTCATCCCATTCTCGAAAGTAACAGGTGATTACTTCGAGTGGAAGTTCTAGCTCTAAATAAGATTGTGACAATATTTTGTCAGGCATACTTGGCATTGAGAAATACAAGCAAGAACACGAATATTTTATACTTGGCATATTGACAAAACAAAACAAACCAAAGAATAGAAGGTTGGTGAAAGTCTGAGTTGCTGCATTCCATTTGGACTGGTTGGTGGAATGTGGAAAAGGAGGCACACAAAGTTACACTCACATGCTTCGCGCCAGATTTTATATGCTTTAGATTCCTGTGATATCCAAACTTTTCATAGTTTCCAGTCAAACTATCCTGCATAGCTCTAGTTCAAAAATTGTGGCCATGTTTAAAAGTCCAAACCAAGGCTGAAAACCTTTCATGGCTTCCAGTCAAAATTACCTGCATATTGCCGTAAAAAAAATGAGTTAAATGCACCAGAGGTCCATTAACTTGTGAGGAGGTTTCGGTTAGGTCCATCAACTTCCAAAGTGGCTTTTTGGGTCCATAAATTTTGTACGTCATATCACCTAGATCCATACCTCTCCACGTTGGCTTCTCGTGCTGACGTGGCATGATGCCGTGGCCATGCAGGCTAGCCGCAGCCCCGCGGGCGCGTGAGCAGAAGCTGGTGGACGGCGCCGCGCCATCCCACTTTGGAAGCTTGTATCTCTCCAACCAGGCCGAATTAGACTTTGGCACTTTAAGCAAAGTTGGAGATCTCGCGTAGCTCTACAACATTTGTTACTACCTCTTGTGCCAAAACTAAACGGATTCGGAGTTAAGAGGGGACAAAGATTGATGTTTTCGTGTATTTTTGCGGTAGTATTGGTTACTTCCTTGGCGTCGTGGCCGACCACAGGCAGGAGAGCGACGCCGCGTGCGCCTCGGCGACCTCCGGGACCGCGTCCTCGACGTGCTCCAGATCCTCGGTGCGCGGCTCGACAGACCGGCGGTGGCCCCGGCCATCCGGGCGTGGCGTGCCGCGGCGGACGCGGAGATCTCGTTCCCCTGGAACATTGGCTTCGTTGGACGCAAGAGGGAACTGCTCGACGTGGAGGCCATGATGTGCGGCGGCGCTCCATCTCATGACATGGTCGCTGGGAAGAGGCCGATGCCTCTGGACGGTTCCATCACCGGGGCGTCGTTTCTACATGGCGTGGTCTGCATCTCTGCCGCGTCCGGCGCCGGGAAGACGGAGCTTGTGCTTGAGTTTGCACACAGGCATGCCCACGAGTACAAAAAGGTCCTCTGGGTTCACGGCGAGGCGAGGTACCTGCGCCAGAGCTACCTCAAGCTCGCAGATCACTTGGGCATCGCTGTCGGCGACAATGTATTGCAGACGACGACGACGACAGAGCGGGCCAGAAGCCTCCACGGGATCGAGGGAGTCGCTATTGAGAAGATCAACAAGGAGCTCACCCGACTAGTGGGATGGCCGGGCCATTAAGGAGCTCCTGCCCTGCGGCGGTGGGCGCACGCACGTCATCATCACGACGCGGCTCCCCAGCCTGCAGGGGGTGAGGGTCTTCGAGTTAGGAAACCTCAACGCGCCCAACTCCATGCATCTCATGACGGGCGGGAGCATGTTTAGAGATGAGGACTTGGCTGTACTTACGGACATCCAAGCGAAGGTGTGTGGCGTGCCTCTAGGCCTCGCCCTCGTCGGCTCCATACTGTCCGAGATCGTCGTTAGCCCGGCCGAGCTCCGGGAGATGATGAGGGACGACCCGCACCGGGCGCCGACGTGGTCACCCAAAGACGACGCTGTGGTGCGTGACAACCCGAGCCTCGTCCAGCTCCTGGACGCGTGCTTCACGCTGCTACGCTGGGAGACACCCGTCGGGCTCGGCAAGGTAGCCGAGAGGCCGCTTGAGGCCAGCAGCTTCTTTGTGCCGGTGCCGATCCCGACGGCGATGCTGATACACGCCGCTTGCATGTGCGTGGCCGGGAAGACGCCGTGGAAGCGCTTGACGCGCGAGCCCCGGCGATGCTGCACCTCGCCACACGCGCCACTGGAAACCGGCCGCGTCGAGCAGAACGCGCTGGCGATGCTGCTGCGCCTTGGGATCGCCCGGTGGAGCACGCGGGCCGGGTGTGTCTCCATGCACGGCGTGTTCCGGACCTTCGGCCGCAAGATCGGCTCTGGCCGAGTCGCCCGTGCCATCGTGGAGACCATCGCCGAGCAGGGTGGGGGCGCGGCGCAACATGCCGATGACCACACGTGGGCGGCGTGCCTTTCTCTGTTCAGGTTCGAGGCGCCTGACGTGTCAGTGGAGCTGCCGCCGCCGGAGCTCGCACGGTTCATCACGCGCTCTGCGTGACTAGGTACTCTGCGTATGGCGCCGCGCTCGAGCTGCTCCGGGAAGCCACCGACGTCGTCCTCCAGGCCGAGGACTTGTACATCGGCGCGCCTCGCCGGATTAACGATCGCAAGTACGTGTCGATCGACCCGAAGGTATACAGGGAGCTCGCCCAAGCGAGGGCGGAGCTCCTCGTGATGCGGGCAAGGATTATGCTGAGGGCCGGAGAGCACGCCATCGCCGAGGACCACTACCTGTCGGCGATTGGCCTCCTAGAGGTAGCCTGCGGCGACTGCCACCCTGAGACGCTGGTGGCCAGGGCTTTCTTAGAGCAGGCCGCAAGCGAGGGCAGCGCAGAGGAGCCATGCGGCGTCGCTCTCCTGCCTGTGGTCGGCCACGACGCCATTCGTTTCTCGATCCTGAAGGAAGTAACCAATACTACCGCAAAAATACACGGAAACATCAGTCTTTGTCCCCTCTTAACTCCGAATCCGTTTAGTTTTGGCACAAGAGCTACGCGAGATCTCCAACTTTGCTTAAAGTGCCAAAGTCTAATTCGGCCTGGTTGGAGAGATACAAGCTTCCAAAGTGGGGTAGCGCGGCGCCGTCCACCGGCTTCTGCTCGTGCGCCCGCGGGGCTGCGGCTGGCCTGCATGGCCACGGCATCATGCCACGTCAGCACGAGAAGCCAACGTGGAGAGGTATGGACCTAGGTGATGCAGCGTACAAAGTTTATGGACCCAAAAAGCCACTTTGGAAGTTGATGGACCTAACCGAAACCTCCTCACAAGTTAATGGACCTCTGGTGCATTTAACTCAAAAAAAATTACCTGCATAGCTCTCTCCTGAGATGTAAAACTCTCTGTCCTTGTACTCTGAAAATCGCTCTAGCCAGTGCACTAGGAAGCTATAAGCATCCTCAGCTAAAAAAAGGATAAGAGAAAAGGATTACATGAAATCCATTGTTAATCAGCAAGCTAGCACTTATTAATATTAATGACCGAAATTCAACAGCAAGCTAAGATAAAATCTAATCTATAGCAGAATTGTAGCTCTAGGCCTTTTTTTCAAATAATATAGTGTCAGGCAAAACATTGTTTCACGATCAATTTACCAACACATTCATCGTTCACCCTTTCAATATCAGAGCCTGGCACGAAGCCAGCGGTGGGGCTATGGGGGGCTCTAGCCCCCCCTACCCATCCTGCGCACGTGGAGCCCCCTTAAGCCCTCTCTTAAAATTTTATGCATATATGTATTAGGTAGGAGGGGCTAAGGTTAAGAGAAGATAAAAAAACCTCTATTCTTTTGTTTCAGCCCCTCCTAAATTTTTTTTTGCCTTCGTCAATTCAGAGGATGTGTTGGTGTAGGAGAATCCAACCCCAGCAGGAGAATCCAACCCCAGCAGGTTGGCCTCTGTCAAGAAAAAAGAAAGACTTAACATTGTGCTTCACACAAGTGTTCCAGGCAACTGAATAAGGGCCGCATGCAAGCAACTCAAACGCACCATTGTTCCAGGCATATTTATTGAACTCCAGCGCTGCTCCTTGTCCGACAACTCTGAGAGGCCCCAGCTCAAATGCAGCTCAGGTCCTAGCGTAATTAGAAGTACAAGCTTGTCGTAAACAAAAGTGCAAAGATTAGAAAGAACAGAAGACCTAACATGAGATGAAGAAAATTCAGCAAAATTATCATTACTAAATAATGCAAATTAAGGATCACAAATACCATGAATCGACACAAGACAAAGCAAGGTCAGATGTACTAGTAAAAGTATTCCCTCCGCATGAAAATGTAAGGTGTTTGTCTTATGACAAAACTGAAACACCATACATTTCGAATGTAGTATAAACAATTTGGTATGCACTATTCAACAACTAAAGAAGAGATAACAGATTGTAGCAGCTGTACACTCAGAATCTCAAGGAGTAAAACTCACTAATTATATTTCCAATGGAAGCTAAACCTTTGAAATTTTAACTGCTGAAGGTAGTATGTACAAGGAGAGCAGAAGTGACCTCCATTGAGCCACAGGAGGAGCGGCTTCTCCTCCGGCGGCGTCTGTGCCTCGAAGAACCAGTAGAAGAGCGCCCTCCCGTTGGGCTCGTTCACCGTGACGTAGCCAGAGAACTGGGACACGCTCGGGCTCTCTGGCTGGCCAGGAAGGCGTGTCACCCTGTCGGTATCCCGCTGGTCGCTGGCCAGCGACAGTGAGAAGGAAGAGAAGGTGACCAAGGCGAGAGAGGAGACGAGGCAGAGGAAGAGACGTGCTGCTGCCATCTCCACGGGTCGGTGACGGATGGTTTGGGCCCCTGGGAATGGAAATTGGCAAGTGCAGTTGAGGACTTGATGTCAGGAGCTACGCGGCTGGGCCTCTTGGTCTTCCTGTCTGCCCAGTTTGTACACCCTTCCGTTGCAAAAGGCAGGGTTTTATGGCTTGTTAAATGGCTCTTGGCTGTAGAGTTCAATTAGTATGGTGATTTGGCGGCAAATTGGGGAGCGTAAAATATATGTATGGTTCGAGCATCTCCAACTGATTACTTATCTTCCATCCCTTAAAAAAGACATATAGGTGACCTCTTACTATTAGTAATGTCTATCAAGATCTAGCACTGAAGCCAAGTACAAGGCACTTGCTAATGCCAGTGTTGAGTTGATGTGGGTTTAAAAGTTACTTGGTGAGTTAGGAATTCCACACACCCCTGCAGCTCGCTTATGGTGGAATAACACTAATCCAGTGTTTCATGCTTGCACCAAACATATTGAGATCGATTATCATCTTCTAAGAGAATAAGTTGCACAAAAGCTTCTGGGTATTCGGTTCATTCATTCAGAAGATCAGGTGGTTGATGGCTTCACAAAGGCGCTTCCCGAGCAATGGCTGATCACATTTCGAAGTAATCTCAACTTTACAGAAAGTTGTGATTAACCGAGGGTGTTAACTGTTAAGACGGGTGTTAACTGTTAAGACGGTGAGCCCTAGCATCCCCCGCCGCCCAACCCCTGTCCTCCCGTTCTCTTGGCTTGCCGTCGCCTGAGTGAGCCGCCAGAGGCCCCCGAGGATGGCGGCAGCGGGGCCCACGCAGCTATAGGCGGCCGCTAGCGGTTAGGCGCTCAGCCATTTCCCGTGCTGTTCATCGGTGTTGAAACATCGGTTTCTAACAAGAGTGAGAAGTGGGCGGAGGCCTTCGTCTTAGGTTGGGGTCTCCGCCTAAGATGGGCGGAGGCCAGCCTCCGCCTAAGACGGGCGGAGGTCCCTGAACGCGGCGCACTCCTGTCGGACAAGATCATCCGTCAGAGGCTCCGGGTAGAAGGTCACTAAACGAGGGATTCAGTAGGCTTTGGCAAAGTGGGAGTAGGAAAGGGGCGGAGGCCTTCGACTTTGGCCGAGGCTCCGGATTCTAACTTCGGCAGAGGCACTGCCTGAAAGAGAGAATGAGGATCAAATACAGACTCACAAGAACTAGGGTTTCATTAATTCATTCACCAGCCCCCCCTGTACAGTTACAAGTGTTCCCTATTTATAGGGCTCAACTACCACTCTACAGAGTTCACAACAGTGCCCCTCAACTGCTACGGTACATTCCAGGAATATTCCAGCCCTAGTGTCTAACCTCAGGGGTGTTCTCATCGCACCGTCTCACAATGTCTTCACCTTGGGCCTAAGCCGACGCCCGTTGGAGGCCCATCAACCGTCCTCACGTATGCCTTGCTGACTTGATCGTTCCGCACCTTGATGAGACCTCCGCCGTCTTGGGGAGAGCCTCCGCCATCTCGGGGAGAACCACCGCCATTGTTCTTGTGCTAGGCCTCCGCTGTCTTGGGGAGAGCCTCCGCCATCTCGGGGAGAACCACCGCCATTGTTCTTGTGCTAGGCCTCCACCGTCTTGGGAAGAGCCTCCACCATCTCGGGGAGAACCACCGCCATTGTTCTTGTGCTAGGCCTCAGCCGTCTTGGGGAGAGCCTCCGCCATCTCGGGGAGAACCACCACCATTGTTCTTGTGCTAGGCCTCCGCCGTCTTGGGGAGAGCCTCCGCCATCTCGGGGAGGACCACCGCCATTGTTCTTGTGCTAGGCCTCCGCCGTCTTGGGGAGAGCCTCCGCCGTTTTAGGGACAGCCTCCGCCATTATTCCTTCAATAGGCCTCTTCGAGGGGGAGTTGGCCCATACTCCGTATGGGCTCCCCCAACAGTAGCCCCTCAGCTACTAGGTTATGGACGGTACTACATGACCTAGTAGATGTTCATACAAGAAGAGGCACTGTACAGCCCAGATCTTGGTTGCGAGGATTGCCCTCCGCAACCCGTTCATGCACGCCTCGCTAAAAACTCCATCCCAAAAACCCTGTGGGAAAAAAGGGCATGGAGAAAAGAGCACGCGCATGACTCTAACCTATACATGCACTAAATCCTTAGGCTTTTAGCTCTGGGTGCCTTCATCTTCCAGATTTCTTCATCTATGGCCTTCGGCTCCTTCTGCTGCTTCCATAGCATGGTTCATCGGCTTCGCTCAGTGCTCTGGTCTTCATTTCTGGGACCTTCACGATGCGTGGGTCTGTATCCTTGAGGCCTTTGCTTCTGATGTCTTTTTGGCGCACAAGTGTGTCTCCAAGGCCCGATTGTATGAGCCTTCGTCTGTGTCTCTTCTCGGTGCAGAGGTCTTCACCTTTGGGTCTTCCGCCATTGGTGTCATCTCGGCGTGCGGGTCTCCGCCTCCGAGGCCTCCCCAGGTCTTCATCTCTAGGGTCTTCGCCTCCGAGGCCTCCCCAGGTCTTCATCTCTGGGGTCTTCGCCTCTAGTGCCTTCATGGTGCGCAGGCCTTTGCTTCCAAAGCCTTCGCAGGTGTTCATCTCCAAGGTCTTTATCTCTGAGTCCGGTATCGTCTTGGCGTGCTGGCCTCCGTAGGCCTTTGACTTTTCTTCAGACGGAGGTCTTCATCTCCGATCCTTCTTTGGGCGGAGGTCTTCGACTTTTCTTCGGGTGGAGGTCTTCATCTCCGATCCTTCTTTGGGTGGAGGTCTTCGTCTTTTCTTCAGGCGGAGGTCTTCGTCTCCGATCCTTCTTTGGGTGGAGGTCTTCAAATAAATCTTCGTTCACGAGCGCCAGACAAAAGGCCTCACGCTCCTGAGTGGTTGGTCCTCTGGTGCACTCCCCTGTAGCCCCTCTTGGCTGGCGTTTGTGGCCGAGTTTTTAGCCACGATTGGTGTAGTCGTAGTAGTCGAGGTAGAAGGTTGTTGTGAGGCCTTCAAACCATTGCTCACGAGCACCAGGCAAAAAGACTTGATGCCCCGGAGAAGCTGGTCCGCGTGCTTCCCTAGCCCCTCTTGGCTAGTGCTCGTGACCAGGTCCTTAGTGACGCTTGGTGTAGGCGACGCAGTTGTAGTAGTGGAAGTAGGTGTTCAGAACCAAGTTTGCCGATGTAGACGTCGACGAAGGTGTTGTAGAACTTGGTGTCGAAGGTGTCGACGGAGGTTCTTGAGCCATATTGCAAAAGTTGTTTGACAGAGGCGATGTTGTTGTACACTATGAAGGTGTCGATGAAGCCCCTCATGCCGTCGCGTTGGCGGAGGCTAGTTATCATGGTTTTGCCGAAGGTCCTTCTACAAAGCTGCTTGGCGAAGGCCAAAAGGTGTTTTTGGCGGAGGCGATGTTGGTGAACTTACCGAAGATGGTTGCGGAGCCCCTCATGCCATAGAGCTTGGCGAAGGCGATGCCTACGTAGACGCCGACGCCGCGTGTCGAAGGCTGGAGAAGTCGTAAAAATGCAACTGAGTTGATCTCCTGCATTTTTAGGGACTTAGGTTGGGCATTATAGCTTCGTCGAATATCGACTTGCTTTGCAAGTCTTTCGACACCCGGAAAGGCACTGGCTTTCCCACTAGCTACAAAAGATGGTTAGTCATTTATATGATACGTGAAGGTAGCATGAGAGCCTTAGCTCCGTGACCTGGTGCCTGTGTTGGTTCAGGACTTCTTCCAGGATTTGATGTCTCAGCACGACAGCCTTAGCTTCGTGACCTGGTGCCCGTGTTGTTTTAGGACTTCTTCCAGGATTTTGATATCTCAGCACGACAGCCTTAGCTTCATGACCTAGTGCCCATGTTGTTTCAGGACTTCTTCCAGGATTTTGATGCATAGAGTCATGGCGCCCGTGTATTCTCGGGACTTCTTCCGGGTGGCCCGGGCCATGCATTGCAATGTACTTACGCAATATATGTATGCGATGATGAGAATGATAGCATTTGCGCAAAAATATTTAAAAGGTGTAAAGTTATTATGCATCCTGCAAAAATGATGGTAAAGTTTGAATAAAAGATAGGCTCTGCATTATATGAGAGGGTTATAGTTCAGATAGCTTGCGAAGGCTGCCATTTGAGGACCTGCACGGGTATGGACGTAACTATTATTGAATATATATAAGTAATCAGTTCCTTACGAAGGTTAGACAAAATAACATTGGGTTGATGCATATTAATATGTTATAAATACTTTAAGGAAGAGATTGAACAACGCCACCTGCAAAAATGAGGGAAAGTGTTAGCGTTAGAGGGCTCAAAGGTTTAGTCACTGCCGAAGGTGTAATGCTGATGGAAACCAACTAACTGACGAAGGTCACTGACTGATAGAGTTTGCTCACTGTCGAATGCCTATGACTGATGTAGGCTGCCTAAAACCAATAATATATGAAGTCCACTGATTGATGAACGAAGACCATGACTGACGGGGGCTCAAAAAAAAGACAAAGGCCAAAGACTGACGAAGGTTATTGACTGGTGAAGGCCAATACGTGTCAAAGGCACTGACTGGCAAAGACCGTTGACAGATGAATAATCGGTGAAGGTCCTTACTGACACATGCCCTGCTGAAAGTTGTAGAGAACCTTGATTGATGAAAGCCACTGACTGATGACGGAGGCTGTTGATTTGACGAAGGCTGCCCACTGACTGATGATGGAGGCTGCACTGATCAAAGGCTGAGTTTTATGGGGACTACTAACTAATGTACCCTAATGTATTCTGAGATGGTGGAAACGTTCATACAACAAGACAAATGTGCTCTATGTGAGGGGTTAAGTTGGGATGGTAAGAGATACTTACAGTGCTGGTGACCTGCATGTTAGTGAGAAAGAGATTCGACAAAAGTTAAAAATTGTTTTAAGTTTAGCCGGATCAGGGCCGAGCATGTATAGCCGGGTCAGGTCCATGCTTTTGATGTGGCGAAGGCCATGACAACTTTCTTAGTCACATTGGTGACAAGTTGTACGCGAAGGTTTTTGCCTTGAGAGGCAAGGTTAGATCAAGAACATGTTAAAATAAATCGCAAGGGCGAAATTTGTTATGCATTATAAGCTGGTGAAAAGCATTCTCTTATGCTAGTTTGATACCTTTGGTGTGGTAGATCAAGAATTGAAAACTGCAAAAGGTCAAGCAACCTAAACCATGGTCGGAGGTTAGCTTATAAATAGATGAAATATTCACTTTGGACGAAGGTGGAGCATTTGAAAAACTCTGTGGCCTTCGCCACGAGGTTATAACAAATATAAAAAATGGAATGATCATTTAATTTAAATTTGCATGCATGCTGGATTATAGTTGTATATATGTACTTCCATTGTAAGAGGTACAGAAAGCTTTGTTACCTGGGCTTCTTAGTGCGTTTGTTAATAACACGTGGTTATAGCCTTCGCCTGGGCAAAACACCGGAGGGAGCAGTAGGAGAATAAGTTAGCTGCATAGCTTTGCTTGCGAAGATAGACATTTCACTGCTGCCCAAGGTTCAGAAATCCAAAAACCCAAATTGAATCCAAATATCTAAGTCCGAAGCTCTAGCCTTCGAAAGATGTGAGAAACTAAAGATATGATAGTGCCTTTTCCAGGATTAATTTATGACCTGCACACATTACGTACAAGAAACTACATGGTCTTCTTGGTTAGCATGCAGTGTGTAAAGAAGGTGCTCTCAGCGGAGGTTCTAGGCTCAAGTGTGAAATTATTTAACTTGTAGAATTCTGTGAGTCAAACTTAGTGGCTTTAGCTTTCTCAACTAATTAACATGCCACACAAAAGAAATGAAGCTAAATGGTTTTTTGAATCTGAGCAGATAAAAGCTTTGCTAAAAAAAAATAGCATGATGCTATATGGATTACTTATCTTGGGCCTTCTTTTTTTTTTTTGTTGTTGTGTAGGCCTCCGCAGCCTGGGTGGTCCAGGTGCAGAGTGGCTTCATGGGCGGAGGCTTTTTCCTTCGTTTCAAGTGGACTTTCACACTTGTGCCTGGCTGTTGCGGTCGCTGGCAGCTTGCGCTTTTATGTAGTGCGGCCTTCACGTGTATGAGGCCGGCAGAGCTCTGCGCGTTGGGCCTTCGGCTGACCATCGCTGGAGCTCTAGACGTGACGAGTCGAAGACGTTCTTCCATGGCTTGCTTGCAGGGAGTGCAGGTCGTGCGTCTTAGCCTTCGCTGCTTGGTGGCTCCTGGCAGCTGGTGCCGGCGGAGCGAGGATCAGATCGTGGCCAGAGTTGTTCCGGAGTCGCGGCGAAGGGCGCAGCCTCCGCGCGGGCGGCAGGACGATCGCGAGGACCGTCGGCAGTCGATGCCGGTGGAGTGAGCATGGCTGGAGTTGACTTGCTCTGGAATTGCAGCAAAGGATGCAGCCTCCGCATTGGCACTGTTAGACTAAGCAATGTGTGGTTGCATGTATTAGACTAGGCACCGTGCGGTTGCATGTGTGTGTCGCGTGTGTGGCTGGATGTGTGCAGAGGTTGTATAAATATGTAACCGATGCGATCAATAGATCTATCCCCTTACATTCTTTCATGGTATCATAGGGGGTTACGATCCCCGCTTCCGCAACCCTAGACGCCGCCGGTCCTCACGACCGACGCGGCCTCGCCGTCGCTGGGCCTCGCGCTCGCCGGCCGCACGCGCGCCCCTGCGCCGTGCCTTCCCTCCGTCGCTGGGCCAAGGCTCGCCGGAGTACCACACGTGCGCCGCCACGACGCCGTGCGTTCTGATCGCGCCGCCGACCGATCCATCCGCGCCGGCCGCCGATCCCGTCGCCACGTCGCGCGCCGCCATGACCGATCCGTCCACGCCGCCACGGTCCGTCCGCGCCGCCACGACACGATCCGTCCGCCCGCCGCCGGTTTCCTGCCTCTACCCCAACCATGGCGGAGACCGCAGCCGAGCGCGCCGCCCGGGAGGCCCAGGAGCAGCGCGACCGGGAGGTGGCCGCCGCTGCCCGCGCCAAGGCCCTCGACGAGTACGAGGCCAAGTACGCCGACGTCCACGCCGCCGCCATCGCTGTCCTCAACATCAAGGTGCTCGTGCCCGTCGTCCTGGATCGCGTCGCCAACAACTACACCCGGTGGCGCGCCCTCTTCCTCGTCGTCTTGGGCAAATATGCCCTCACCGATCACGTCCTCACCGATGTGGTCAACGATGATCGCCCGGCGTGGCTGCAGATGAACTGCACCGTCCTCGCGTGGATCTACGGCACCATCAACCCCGACCTGCAGCAGTCCACGATGTTGAAAGAGCCCAACGCGCGGGTCGCATGGGTACATCTGGAGGACGAGTTCCTCGGGCAGCGCGAGTCGCGCGCCCTCTTGCTGTCCGCCGAGTTCCGCACCGTCAAGCAAGGCTCATCCTCCATCACGGACTTCTGCCGACGCCTCGAGACGATGGCCGCCTCTCTTCGCGAGTTTGGCGACCCCGTTGGCGACCGCACCCTCGTCCTCACCCTGCTGCGCGGCCTCAGCGAGAAGTTCCGCCCCATGGTGACGAACATCAAGCTGCGACAGCCGTTCCCCAGCTTCTCGGAGGCGAGAACACTGCTGCTCCTCGAGGAAATCGACCTCAACGACTTCGCCGGTGACACCGGCACGTCCTCCAGCAGCACCACGCCGGCCGCGGGCGCACCGGCGCTCCTTGCGGCCACGGGCTCCACCAACACCGCATGGCGCCCCCCTGCCGGCGGCCCTGCTCCTCCTGGCCGCAACCAGGGCGGCGCGCCCACCGGCCAAGGCAACGGCAACCAGGGCGGCCGCTCCGGACGCCATCGCGGACGCAACAAGCAGCAGCAGCCGCACGGGCAACACCAGCGCCCGCCGGCGCAGTACCAGCCCTGGGCGTACTGGCCACCGCCCGCTCCGGGGCCGATGTACAGACCGCCTGCTGCAGGGTACATGGCCGTGCAGCAGCAGCAGCAGGCGCCGCACGGCTACCAGGCCGCTCCACCTGGCTTCGGCCTGCCACAAGGCTTCGGCGCACCATCCGGCTACGGCTACGGGGCGCCTGGCTACCACGTCGCCCCGCCGCCACCACAGCAGCAGCAGCCGTGGACGCCCATGCATGGAGGCAGCTTCGACACGTCCTCGCTCGCCAGCAACTTCAGCACCATGACGCTCTCCCCTCCCGGCACGGGCGAATGGTATGCTGACTCGGGCGCTGGCTCCCACATGGTCAACAACGCTGGTATACTCACCACCTCTCACCCTCCCTCGTCATCGCATCCTTCATCTATCATTGTTGGTGATGGGAACTTACTTCCCGTTACTTCCGTTGGATCACACTCTTTTTCGAACACTGGGCGTCCTCTAGTTCTTTCTAATGTTTTAGTTTCTCCAAACATTATTAAGAATCTGATTTCAGTTCGCCGTTTTACTACTGATAATAATTGTTCCATTGAGTTTGATCCCTTCGGCCTTTCTGTGAAGATCTTCAGACACGGAGCGTGATCGCCAGGTGCAATAGCACGGGCGATCTTTACCCGTTCTTCACGCCATCCAGCACCACTGCCCTCACTGCTGCTGCATCTTCCACCACTCTATGGCATCGTCGTCTCGGTCATATCGGTTATGAGGCTTTGTCCACGCTCATTAGTTCCAATGCTATTCCATGTAATAAGCGCCATGATACTCATATTTGCCACGCTTGTCAGCTTGGTCGCCATGTGCGCCTTCCTTTTAGCATGTCAAACTCTCGTGCCTCGCACGCCTTTGATTTAATACATTGTGATCTTTGGACATCCCCAGTTGTTAGTGTGTCTGGCTACAAATATTATCTTGTTATTTTAGATGACTGCACACACTACACTTGGACGTTTCCTTTACGCCTCAAATCCGACACGTTTGGTGCCATTACTCACTTTTTTTCCTATGTGCGTACGCAGTTCGGCTCCTCCATCAAGGCAGTCCAGTGCGACAACGGCCGTGAATTCGACCATTCTTCGGCCCGCACGTTCTTCCTCACTCATGGAGTCGTTCTTCGCATGTCCTGCCCTTACACTTCACAGCAAAATGGGCGGGCCGAGCGCATTCTTCGCACTATAAATAATATTGTGCGCTCCATTCTTTTTCAGGCTAGTCTTCCTCCCGTTTATTGGGCTGACTCCTTGCACACTGCAACATATCTTCTCAATCGTCACCCCACTAAAACCCTCGACGGCCTCACTCCTTTCTTTTCCCTATATGGCACGCAGCCTACGTATGATCACTTACGCGTTTTTGGCTGTGCTTGCTATCCCAACCTATCATCCACAGCTCCACATAAACTTTCACCTCGATCCACTCTGTGTGTGTTCCTGGGATACTCCACTGATCATAAGGGTTATCGGTGTCTTGATCTTCACACAAACCGTATCATCATCTCTCGCCATGTCACCTTATGACACATGGACCCTGGTGCCTCGACCGTCCGGTGTCAACCTTGTTACTGGGAAATGGGTGTTTCGTCACAAGTTCAAGTCTGATGGCTCTCTGGACCGTTACAAAGCTCGTTGGGTACTCCGCGGCTTCACACAGCGTCCAGGTATCGACTATGATGAGACTTTCAGCCCAGTGGTCAAACCAGCAACCATCCGCACAGTTCTTACTCTGGCACTCTCTCATTCATGGCCTATTCATCAGCTTGATGTGAAGAATGCATTTCTCCATGGCAACCTGAATGAGACAGTATATTGTGTTCAGCCTGCCGGTTTTGTTGACACCTCCCGCCCAGATTATGTGTGCCGGTTGAACAAGTCACTCTACGGTTTGAAGCAAGCACCCCGAGCCTGGCATCATCGCTTCGCAAGTCATATCACTTCTCTCGGATTTGTTGAGGCGAAGACTGACAGTTCTCTGTTCATATACAGCCGGGGTACTGATGTGGCATTCTTGCTTCTCTATGTTGATGACATTGTTCTTACAGCCTCCTCTATGAGTTTTCTGCAGCGGATCATCCATGCTCTCCGCCAAGAATTCTCTATGACAGATATGGGGGCTCTTCACCACTTCCTCGGCGTCAGTGTGCAGCATCAGAGTGACAGCTTGTTCCTCTCACAGCGTCAGTATATTCTGGACATTCTTGACCGTGCTGGTATGCTTAGCTGCAAGCCTTGCAGCACACCTGTGGATACTCATTCCAAGCTTTCTGCCGATGGAGCTGCCGTCACCGACCCCTCCTCCTACCGCAGTATTGCTGGTGCTCTTCAGTATCTCACTTTTACTCGTCCAGATATTGCTTATGCTGTCCAGCAGGTGTGCCTCTACATGCATGACCCCCGGGAGCCTCATCTGTGCGCTATGAAGCGCATTCTTCGCTACCTTCAGGGTACCTTGGATCTTGGTCTTCATCTTCACCGGACCTCACCAGTAGATCTGACTGTCTACACAGATGCAGATTGGGCGGGCTGTCCTGACACGCGCAAGTCCACTTCTGGCTATGCGGTGTTTCTCGGGGACAATCTCATCTCGTGGTCATCTAAACGTCAGCCTACAGTGTCCAGGTCCAGTGCTGAGGCGGAGTATCGAGCTGTGGCAAACGGCGTTGCTGAAGCCTGCTGGTTACGACAACTACTGCAAGAGCTTCATCATCCTCTTCGCCGTGCTACCGTGGTCTATTGTGATAACATAGTGCTGTTTACCTCTCCAGCAATCATGTCCAGCATCAGCGGACCAAGCATATTGAGATTGATTTGCACTTCGTGAGAGAGCGAGTCGCCCTCGGTGAAGCACGCGTCCTGCACGTTCCCACTACGTCTCAGTACGCCGACATCTTCACCAAAGGTCTGCCGACATCAGTCTTCACGGAGTTTAGGTTCAGTCTTAATGTTCGCGGTGCTCCCAGTTAAAACTGTGGGGGAGTGTTAGACTAAGCAATGTGTGGTTGCATGTATTAGACTAGGCACCGTGCGGTTGCATGTGTGTGTCGCGTGTGTGGCTGGATGTGTGCAGAGGTTGTATAAATATGTAACCGATGCGATCAATAGATCTATCCCCTTACATTCTTTCAGGCACGGTGAGCGCTAGGCCGGAGGACGGCCGCCATCTCTTGTTCGCAAGTCGCGGTGAAGGATGAACTATCCGCGCGTGCACAGTTTGTGTGGAGTCTAGGAGCAGAGGTTCGTGGCGGAGGCTTTCCTTTCTGCGTTTGTCCAGCCTTCGACCAATGCAGTGTCACGGACCTGGCCTCCGCATATTTTTCGAAAGATCACGGTACCTGCGCACGCATAGATCAAAAAATCTTGCAAGGTTCTTGTTAGCATGTGGGTATACCACCCCGGCGGCCGATGAAGTGAGCGACAGATCAGGGCCGGAGTTGTCCGGGGGTCGCGGCGAAGGACGTAGAGCCTCCGCGTGGGCACGGTCGGCGCAGGGCCGCGCCGAAGGATGACCGCCACCATCCCAGCATCAGCCGGTGTGGGTGGAGTGAGCGGCGGGTCGTGGCTGGATCGTAGTCGCCGTGAAGGATGCAGCCTCCGCATGGGCACGGTCGGCGCAGGGCCGCGCCGAAGGATGACCGTCACCATCCCAGCATCAGCCGGTGCGGGTGGAGTGAGCGGCGGGTCGTGGCTGGATCGTAGTCGCCGTGAAGGATGCAGCCTCCGCATGGGCACGGGCACGGTCGGCGCTAGGCTGAAGGATAGTGCTGGGCCTTTGGGTTGGTGAAGATTGCTGGTACAGAGATTGCTGCAGGCTTTGGCACCTTGCAGCTTGCCCGCTCCATGCATGAGCTGGACCCTTGGACGGCTAGCAGCTACACAGTGGTGCCAGGCCTTCGTACACTGGTCCCTGCGTTGCCTGCACGTTGGGCCGGAGGTGTTGTGGATGACAGTCCTGAAGCGGTGTCCGTCGTGCGGTGCTATTTTGTTGTGCAGACGACTTTGACATCAGATGACGCGGCGCTAGCCTCTATATATGTGCTTGCGTTCTAGCCGGTTAGCTTAGCACAGAGAAGTAATCTCTCATGCGGAGATCGAGACTAGTACATGTTTGTTAAGAAAACCGTCGAAGGCTTAAAATTTAACAGCAAAGAAAACTCATAGATGTGCGCGTGTGTCCAGTTGCTGTTAGCGCACGAAGGAGGTGTTGTGAACTCACCTTGGTGCAATTTTGTGAAAAAGAAAAAGAAAAAAAAAAGAACCGATAACTTATCTCGGCCTTCGTGCGAAGCTTAGTTAGATGGCGGTGGTAACTTGCAACAGGCAGAGCCTTCGCGGGCGCCAGGTGGTCGCGGTACACATTGTGCATCTGAATGGGCACCCAGTCACGGGAGTTCTGCATGGCTTGCTGGCCTTTGTGTTCGACGTCGGAGGTCGGAGGCCTTGCATTTGCTCAACCAAAAGACTTGTGCACCTGACGGTTACCGTAGCTCCGGAGCTGACGCCAGAGCAATACTTGAGCTTTGGACGTTGCTTGTTGGAGCTTTTCCTAGGAAGCTTGCCTACAACAATTCTGCTGCTTTGCTATCATAGACAAAGGTTAGTGAATCATTGCATATTTTAATGCATCTAGGTGCAACATAACTGTAAGCAGAGTAGGTGTGTGCAGAGTAACGGCGAAACAATAATTACTTGGATGGCCAGATCGGGGTATGTATTCGTGACTTATCTGAACTGTAGTAGGCTGAAGCCTTTGTGCGAGGGCTGTACACCACGAGGCTGTCGAAGGCTATCAGATGGAGGCCGAAGGCTTGGTGCGAAGGCTCAACATCCGGAGGTCTTTCGGGGATTTTTTAAGTTGGCGACCGAACAAAGTTCCAACTCTCAACTCAGAGAAAAGTTTTCGATGGTTCCAACTCGTAACTCTCGAAATATTTCGTGCCGAGCACGGTGGGCGCCACTGTTGAAACATCGGTTTCTAACAAGAGTGAGAAGTGGGCGGAGGCCTTCGTCTTAGGTTGGGGTCTCCGCCTAAGATGGGCGGAGGCCAGCCTCCGCCTAAGACGGGCGGAGGTCCCTGAACGCGGCGCACTCCTGTCGGACAAGATCATCCGTCAGAGGCTCCGGGTAGAAGGTCACTAAACGAGGGATTCAGTAGGCTTTGGCAAAGTGGGAGTAGGAAAGGGGCGGAGGCCTTCGACTTTGGCCGAGGCTCCGGATTCTAACTTCGGCAGAGGCACTGCCTGAAAGAGAGAATGAGGATCAAATACAGACTCACAAGAACTAGGGTTTCATTAATTCATTCACCAGCCCCCCCTGTACAGTTACAAGTGTTCCCTATTTATAGGGCTCAACTACCACTCTACAGAGTTCACAACAGTGCCCCTCAACTGCTACGGTACATTCCAGGAATATTCCAGCCCTAGTGTCTAACCTCAGGGGTGTTCTCATCGCACCGTCTCACAATGTCTTCACCTTGGGCCTAAGCCGACGCCCGTTGGAGGCCCATCAACCGTCCTCACGTATGCCTTGCTGACTTGATCGTTCCGCACCTTGATGAGACATCCGCCGTCTTGGGGAGAGCCTCCGCCATCTCGGGGAGAACCACCGCCATTGTTCTTGTGCTAGGCCTCCACTGTCTTGGGGAGAGCCTCCGCCATCTCGGGGAGAACCACCGCCATTGTTCTTGTGCTAGGCCTCCACCGTCTTGGGAAGAGCCTCCACCATCTCGGGGAGAACCACCGCCATTGTTCTTGTGCTAGGCCTCAGCCGTCTTGGGGAGAGCCTCCGCCATCTCGGGGAGAACCACCACCATTGTTCTTGTGCTAGGCCTCCGCCGTCTTGGGGAGAGCCTCCGCCATCTCGGGGAGGACCACCGCCATTGTTCTTGTGCTAGGCCTCCGCCGTCTTGGGGAGAGCCTCCGCCGTTTTAGGGACAGCCTCCGCCATTATTCCTTCAATAGGCCTCTTCGAGGGGGAGTTGGCCCATACTCCGTATGGGCTCCCCCAACAGTAGCCCCTCAGCTACTAGGTTATGGACGGTACTACATGACCTAGTAGATGTTCATACAAGAAGAGGCACTGTACAACCCAGATCTTGGTTGCGAGGATTGCCCTCCGCAACCCGTTCATGCACGCCTCGCTAAAAACTCCATCCCAAAAACCCTGTGGGAAAAAAGGGCATGGAGAAAAGAGCACGCGCATGACTCTAACCTATACATGCACTAAATCCTTAGGCTTTTAGCTCTGGGTGCCTTCATCTTCCAGATTTCTTCATCTATGGCCTTCGGCTCCTTCTGCTGCTTCCATAGCATGGTTCATCGGCTTCGCTCAGTGCTCTGGTCTTCATTTCTGGGACCTTCACGATGCGTGGGTCTGTATCCTTGAGGCCTTTGCTTCTGATGTCTTTTTGGCGCACAAGTGTGTCTCCAAGGCCCGATTGTATGAGCCTTCGTCTGTGTCTCTTCTCGGTGCAGAGGTCTTCACCTTCGGGTCTTCCGCCATTGGTGTCATCTCGGCGTGCGGGTCTCCGCCTCCGAGGCCTCCCCAGGTCTTCATCTCTAGGGTCTTCGCCTCCGAGGCCTCCCTAGGTCTTCATCTCTGGGGTCTTCGCCTCTAGTGCCTCCGCCGTCTTGGGGAGAGCCTCCGCCATCTCGGGGAGAACCACCGCCATTATTCTTGTGCTAGGCCTCCGCCGTCTTAGGGAGAGCCTCCGCCATCTCGGGGAGGACCTCCGCCATTGTTCTTGTGCTAGGCCTCCGCCGTCTTGGGGAGAGCCTCCGCCATTCCGGAAAGAGCCTCCGCCGTTTTAGGGACAGCCTCCGCCATTATTCCTTCAACAGGCCTCTTCGAGGGGGAGTTGGCCCATACTCCGTATGGGCTCCCCCAACAATCGGCGTCCCAGATCGCCAGTGCTCGGGAAGGGCAGCACGATGGCTTAGATCCACATCGGGGGAAGACGAATCCGGTGATGGGACGCAGCAGAGGTAGGGCTCCGCGTACAAGGCGACGGCCATGCCGATTTGGACGACTTCCCAAATTGGTGGAAGGCGACGCTTCAGCAGGCTTGTGTCTGACGGTGGCGCTCGGAGACAGGTCCCCCCCCCCCCACATCCAACGCCCTTCCCCCCACTAGCCCTAGCGCCGCCGCCGCCGAAGATTGCATCCGGCGAGACCCTATGGCGACGGCAGCGGAGGTGGTCGAGAGGGCGGCGGGTAGCGGTGAGGTGTCGGTGGCGCCATCCCTTTGGGCAGTGGCGGGTTTGGCGGGGGATGGTGGCGGCCTAAGCGTTGATGGCCAGTCCTCGCCAGGGAGAAGGCGGATCCAGCGGAGGTGGTTCCGTAGGCAGTCCTAGCGGTGGCGGCGACCTGGGAGTCCGAAAACCTCCTCGATGGCGGTGGCAACCCTAGGGGCACCGACGGCCTGAGTGCCGGTGAAGATCTCGGCGAGGAAGAGGTAGATCCCGTTTGCAGTGGCGGCCCTAGGGGAGGCGAAGACGATATCCTCGACAGTAGGACAAAGGACTCTAGCAGAGGCGACACTATGATCCGAGTGACTATGGCTGCCCTATGGGCGGCAGAGACCTTGAAATCTGGCGAAGCGGAAGCGGATCCTGTCGGCTTACGTCTAATCGTCTAGTTCTGACGATAGATTAAGGTGGGCTAACCGGCTGCACTTGACATCACCTCACTTGAAGCGGATGAAGTTGGCCCCAGCGGAGGTTCGCAGCGATGGCGCACTAGGGGGTGGCGGCGACTTGACAACTTTCACTCGCCGAATCTGGCCATTTTAGGAGAGGATGGCAGGAAGCAAGGATGTGACGAGGTCGTAGTTTTTTCCTTTTTTTGGTTGTGTGTTCTTCTCTTTGTTGAGGTGTGAGTCTAAGTGCTCTTGTATTCTTTTGGCGTGGATATAAAGGCCAGATTAATGAATCCATTATCTAAAAAAACAGAGGGTGTTATGATATCAGTGATTGGCGTGACTGCTTGTTCCCTTGTATGCGTGATTGATTGTTTTTTTTTTTTTTTTGTGGCAGTGCGTGATTGATTGTTGTATCTCTAGATTAGGAACGCTAGCACGAATTGCTTTATTTCCTTTCTCTGTAATCTTGTAATGCAAGCTACACTTATACAAGGCACGTGCAGGGGCTGTTCCTGGATATTTAACACGGAACCGTGATCCCTAACGGGCATCACGGTAACTCCAATTTCACAATCATCACAGTTTATCCTATGTCATCTTCTCTGAAATCTTGCTCTATTCCACCGCACCATCCATCAACGTTCAACGGTGTGTGGGAAGCTGCTCACCACGGAGGAATGTGTTGATCAGTGTCAGCCCTTCAGCAGGCTTGTTAAGGGGCACCAGGTGACCTGCACCCCTGACCGTCACCATGCTCATCCCATAGTACTCCACAAACCTCCCAGCAACCTGCATGCCACGTTGTGCCCCTCATTTTTATTTATTTTTATTAGCATCACTGGCTACTGGTATGTTCAACGCACAAGATGTTCAGATAAGCTGTTAGTTCAGACCTACCTGTTTGTCAAGGTACCAGGGTTGCCACTGGGTCTTCATAGGCAGCTTGAGTGCTTCCACACAGTACCGGGAGCCGATCACTGGGACCCTACCATCTGCGTCACCGCTTCATTGACAAATAAATGGATGCATTATAGAGAGAGTGATTGATGGGTGTGAAGAATTCACTTGAGCATGCACTTGTTGTGAGACTTCAGAGAAGGTACACATGAAAAGGAAGTTATGCCTAACATGCATAGATGTAGGACATTCTCAGTGTGCTCAAAGAACCAGACCTGTAGAGCCAAACTCTCAGTCCTGCTTTGATGAGCTTAGAGTATATGGGTAGGACCGAGAATACCGAGAAATTGTAGGAATTCAGGATGGGATCACTGCACAAGAGATGAATGAGTTCATGTTCTTTTTGTTCCAGAAGAAATCCAGTAACTGGTACTTAAGTATATCCACAAGAGAACAGCTTTGAGGCGATCCACCTGCAGACATGCCATTTCACTGGAAGCGATCCACTGACGACATTAGCATGAAACACCTTCTGCACTTCCTTCTTGTTGAAGTAGTCCTCAGCATAGGATGAGTAGCACGGATCATAGCCAGAGAACATCCGTATCCTTCTCCTGAACTTCTCCTGGCATTTCGAAGATAAGCATCATTAATTTTAGGAAGGATCTTTGACCTGCTGGAACTTTCTGCATTCATATGCAAGGATACTATACCTGATCATTCATGAAGAATGCATGATTTTCAGAAGACGCTGAACTCTGGTTTAGAAGGCACTTGGGTGCATAGATGTTGTATATGTCGATCTCGTCGTACTGATTATAGACGATATCCATGACAGCATTGCAGTTATCAGACCAATTAAAGTTCTTGAAGTCGCAATACTTTTTGATGCGGTCGTATATTTCATCAGACACAACTGAGTGGCTCCAGGCATACTCAGCTAGCCCTTTTGAATCATAGTAATAATTAGTAATAGGATTCCCAACCTACAATAAGTCCATTCTGAATGTATTATGTTCCAGCAGGAATTGATTTCTCATGTGCATAGC
The DNA here is from genome assembly GCF_019320115.1 of Miscanthus floridulus. Lineage (NCBI taxonomy): Eukaryota > Viridiplantae > Streptophyta > Magnoliopsida > Poales > Poaceae > Miscanthus > Miscanthus floridulus. The sequence continues at coordinate 23,624,532 of NC_089596.1, forward strand.
TTGAACATAACTCTCGTTTCCATTCTTTTTTTGGTTCATATACCCAATGTAAATTTTTTTAAAAAATTATCCACATAGAAAGTTTAGAAACCTTATGCACTATCCCAAAAAAGGTGGAAAATGTTTTCTTCTGGTTTTCTGAATGTTCAATTCACGGGATATTTCATTTGTTGTAGAGATTGTGAAGACTTCTAATCAGACTTGCATTTGTTCAAAAAATATATTATGCAATATAACATTCAGAAAACCAGCAGATATACTATCAGGTGCTGTATCTTTTACGTGTGAAACAATTTATTTAAAAAGGAAAATTCTTGCAGCATAAATCTAATTCAAATCCTCACAATGAACCCCTTGAGGTTGATATACGTTTTGCCCTTCTTGTCCTTGTTCCTATCATAAACAAGTTCAGCCAGCTGTGGCACATAATGACCTGCAGCATAAGAAGTTCAGATTTCTTCTTCAGTGACGTACAGGAGACACGGTTCCGAAGGCATTTCTCCATAGATGTTGCTATCAACTAAGACCGATGTAATTCGTGAACCTACCACACTAGTTATTTGATCATTCTTTTAGTAGACATATGTTTGGAGATCCAATGAACCACTAAAAATATTTAACTATATGCACATACGCAGAAATGAATTTTAGTACTTGGTTTGAACCAAGTTAGGTATTCAGTATGGGTACTATTTGCATTCTCAAATTAAGACAAAAAAAAAATCATTTTAACTCAGGCTTTCTTTTTTGCTCTGGATAATTGGATGACAGTCAACACATTGTGTGTCATGAAAGCGAAGGCTGAAAATGATGCCTACATAATTTTCAAAGTGTTGCTTTCTGATCTAACAATTTCTCCAGTTTGTATGATCTATTATTCGCTTAGGAGACCATGAACAATGGGTTGTTGTAATGGCCAACCCAGTAGAAAGGCAAGCTGTCAACCTCAACCCTTTCTAGAAAGCAACCGATTTTTATGAGTGGAAATTCCAGTTCCAGATAAGATGGTGGCGCTATTTTGTCAAGCACACTTGTTATATTGATAAAACAAAGCAAAAACAGGAATACTTCGCATATTGAGAAATCCAAGCAAGAATAGAAGGTTGGTGAAAGTCTGAATTGCTGCCTTCCATTTGGACTGCATAGTGGTAGTGGAATATTGAAAAGGAGTCATATAAAGCTACACTCGCATGCTTCACACCAGATTTTGTGTGTTGTAGATTCCTTCTAGCACATTGTCTACGTTTCTCAACAGAAGTCCAGAATACTAAACCATGCCCCCCAAAAAAAATATAAACCAAGGTTTAAAAGATTTCATGATTTATAGCCAAAATTACCTGCATAGCTCTCTCCTGCGATGTAGAACTCTCTGTCCCTGTACCCCGGAAACCGCTCTAGCCAATTCACTAGGAAGCTATACGCATCTTCCGCTAGAAAGCGAAAAGGGTTAATTACACAGAATCCCATTTTGTTAATCAATAAACCACATAATGACCGGAGTTGAACAGCAAAGCAAAGTTTAATCTTTCGAAGAATTGGAGCCTTTATTTAGTGGGGCGCATTCTTTTATGATCAATTTAACGTTGTTTCATGATGAATTTACCTACAAAGTCATCATTGAGTTTGTCAAGGTCAGAGGATGTGTTGGTGTAGGAGAAGCCAACTCCAACAGGAGACTCCAAGAACAGCAGGTTAGCCTCTGGCAAGCACAGAAAAGACTTTCAAACAGATGCAACTAACCTTGAGAATGAAAAAGAACAAAAAATTCAGAAAGCAGAGCACCTTTGTTCCAGGCATATTCGTTGAACTCCAGCGCTGCTCCTCGTCCGACAACTCTGAGAGGCCCTAGCTCAGATGCAGCTCCATAGCCAATCGAGGAGCAACCAGGTCCTAAATCGGTAATCACAAGTTAAACCTTCCAGTAGAAACTAAAACAAATGCGCAGAAAGTAGCAAGAACTGAATGAAGTTCTATAATGTGACCAAAAAGGTAATTCAGAAAAATTATCATCAATGCATACAAATGATCACAAATACCAAGAACATGAATCGGCACAGAGAAGAACAAACTACAAAAAGCAAGAACAGATGTACTACTAAGTAGTAACCAATATGACAGACAGGTCATCGCTGCTCAACAACTAAAGAAGCAGACCAAATGGTAGGAGCTGTACACTAAGAATCGAGTAAAGGTCACTAATTTCCAATGGAAACTAATCCTTTGAGATTTTGTAATAACTGCTAAGGTACGGTAGAGCAGAAGCGACCTCCGTTGAGCCAGAGGAGGAGCGGCTTCTCCTCCGGCGTGGTCTGCGCCTCGAAGAACCAGTAGAAGAGCGCCCTCCCGTTGCGCTCGTTCACCGTGACGTAGCCGGAGAACTGCGACATGCTCGGGCTCTCCGGCTGCCCGGGGAGGCGCGCCACTCTGTCGGCGTCCCGCTGGTCGCTGGTGGCGCTGGCCAGCGACTGCGAGGAGGAAGAGAAGGTGGGCAAGGCAAGAGCGGAGACGAGGCAGAGGAAGAGACCTGTTGCCGCCATCGCCACGGGTACGGGTCGGTGGGAGATGGTTTGGGCGCCTGGGACTGGGAATGAATGTTTGGTAAGAATAACCTGGCTATAGAGTTTTTCGTGATTTGTTGGCAAGAATGTTTGATGTTTGGTAATAAAGGTTTTTTGCTGGGTCAAAGTCGGACGTTTTTTTGTACTTCCTCACACCATCGCTCATGTGCTCATGTGTGCGTGTAGGATGGCTAATCATATTTATCTTTTTTTATATAATGGATTTATTAATTCGGCCTCAATATCTACGAAGGATATACGCAGCAAAAAAGATACAAGAGCACTTAGACTCACACCTCAATAAAAAGAAGAACACACATCCAAAAGAGGAAAAAAAACTATGACCTCAGCAATTCCTGCATCCCGACATCCTCTCCAGAAACGGCCAGATTCGACGGGTGAAAGTCGTCAAGTCGCTACCGCCCCTAGTACGCCATCGCTGCAAACCTCCTATGGTGCCATCTTCTTCATCTGCTTCAAGTGAGGTGATGCCACGCGTCACCGGTTAACCCACCTTCATCCATCATCGTCCAATTAGAATTAGCCGATTAGACGCGGTCCGACAAGATCCTCTTCCACTTCGCCAGATTCCAAGGCCTCCATTGCCCATAGGGTAGCCACCATCATAGGGATAATGGCAGTCGCCTCTGTTGGAGTCCTCTGTTATTGCCACCGAGGATATCCTCTTCCACCCAGACTCCTAGGCCTCCACCCCTTCTACTCTTCTAGGGTCTCACCGTTGTCGCCCCTAGGATGGGTAATCATGTTTATCTTTTACATATCTACCAATATATTATACTCTCTCTATTCAACTATAAGTTTTTTCTAAATAGACAACAAAAGCTTTGCCATAATTTTTATGAGACGGAGAAAATAAAAGGTAAATTGTTGGCCCAAATTTTTACTAGAAACCAGGTCCAAAAGTCACGCAACTTGGAGAGTGGTTCACTCATCCTGCACAACTTCGAACCGAACAACGGGAAACTTCACTCCCCTACTTGCCCAATGTCGATGCGGGACCCACGGGATACCCCTCAAGGAAGAGAGAAGATCTAGTCTAACTAGGATTCTTTCTATGTAATCTTAGTAGTAGTAGTATTCTGTAATCCTACTAGAAACTCTCATTGTAAACTGACTAGAACTCTGGCCTCCTGACTATATAAAGGAGGGCGGGGTTCCTAGAGAGTTAGAGACAACACTTTACAATCAATCCAACGCAAAGGCTAACGCCGACTGGATGTAGGACTATTACTCGATCACGGTCGAGGGCCTGAACCAGGATAAATCGACTGTCTCTTGCGTTTATCGTCGAGTTCTACATACGCCGAAGCCCGAACAAACTGCCCCGGGTACCCCCGTGGTAGGCTATCGGTGGTGAAACAAGCCAGCGCCAAGCAAATTCGAGCCATTACAGAGATGGGCCCTCCTCGAAGTGTCAAAGATGTGCAGAAACTAACAGGCTGCATGGCGGCCCTCAATCGTTTCATATCAAGACTCGGCGAAAAAGGGTTACCTTTCTTTAAACTACTAAAGAAGACAGACAAGTTTGAGTGGACAGAAGAAGCCAACGAAGCTTTCAAAAGACTTAAGGCATACCTCACCTCCTCGCCCGTTCTCACACCTCCAAAGAAATACGAAGACAAGATGATGTACATTGCGGCAACTTCTACTATGATCAGCACAGCGATAGTCGTAGAAAGAGAAGAAGAAGGGCGCGTATATAAAGTACAACGTCCAGTATACTACATCAGCGAAGTACTGTCAGAATCAAAAATCCGGTACCCGCATGTGCAAAAACTACTCTACGCTCTCCTGATCATTTCACGCAAACTTCGCCACTATTTTGAAAGCCATAAGATTACCGTGGTGACAGATTTCCCACTCGGAGACATCCTACACAATAGAGACACAACAGGGCGCATATCTAAGTGGACAGTTGAACTTGGTGCTCTCAATGTCGATTTCACCCCACGAAAAGCAATTAAATCTCAAGCCCTTGCCGATTTTGTTGCCGAGTGGACAGAAATTCAACAACCTATATCAAATACCATCCTTGACCATTGGAAGATGTACTTTGATGAATCACTCAAGCTAGGCGGAGCTGGTGTAGGCGTTCTCTTCATCTCTCCAGACGGAAAACAACTCAAGTATGTCCTTCAAATATTATGACAAGCTACAAACAATGAAGCAGAATACGAAGCCCTCATCCACAGGCTCTGAGTGGCAATTACCCTTGGAATCAAGCGATTACTCGTATATGGCAATTCGGCAGTAGTCATCAACCAAGTCAACAAAGATTGGGACTGTACCAAAGAAAACATGGGCGCTTACTGTGCTGAAATACGAAAACTCGAAAAACATTTTCAAAGATTAGAAATTCTACATGTCCTGCGCGATTCTAATATTGCAGCAGACGTCCTCGCCAAGCTCGGATCGGACAGGGCAAAGGTCCCACCCGGCGTATTCATAGAGGAGTTATCAGCTCCCTCTATCAAACAACCCGATGAGATAACCCCTGAACTCCCAGCTAAAGGCACCTAGATTTTGGTAATCACCATCTCATGGATCCAGGTTTTTATCGATTATATCAAAGAGAACAAGTTGCCAGCAGATAAAGCGGAGGCTACCCGAGTTGTTCACAGAAGCAAGAACTACGTCCTAGTAGGGGACAAGTTGTACAAAAGAGCCGCATCATCAGAAGTACTCCTAAAATGTGTCTCATTTGAAAAAGGCAAAGAGATCTTAGATGAAATACACTCAGGTTGCTATAGAAATCATGCCGCTTCAAGAACACTAGTTGGCAAAGCATTCCGCACTGGATTCTACTGGCCAACCGCTTTGAAAGATGTAGAAGAACTCGTCAGAAAATGTAAAGGTTGTCAAATGTTCGCAAGACAAGCTTATGTACCAGCTCACAATCTCATCTGCATCCCTCCCGCTTGGCCTTTCTCCTGCTGGGGGCTGGATCAAGTAGGACCTCTCAAGAAAGCAAAGGGCGGTTTCGAGTACATCTTTGTAGCAATTGACAAGTTTACCAAATGGATTGAATACAAACCACTAGCAAAATACAGCGCGGCCAAAGCAGTCGAGTTCATCCAAGACATTATGCACCGCTTCGGCATGCCCAATCAAATCATCATAGATTTGGGTTCTCCCTTCACAGCTACAGAATTCCAAAGTTGGGCACAGGATTGTGGCTTCGGCATAGATTACGCATCAGTCGTACATCCAGAAGCCAATGGACAGGTAGAAAGGGCTAACAGACTCATACTAGCAGGATTAAAACCAAGATTGTTTGAAGAACTAGTGAACTATGGATCCAAATAGATTGAAGAATTACCCAAAGTAGTATGGGGGCTACGAACTCAAATAAGCAGAGCCACCGGATACTCACCTTTCTTCCTAGTTTACGGATCAGAAGCTGTACTACCTGTCGACTTGATCTGGACGTCACCAAGGATAGAACAATATGACGAAGGAGAAGCAGAACACACCCGAAGATTAGAACTCGACAGTACAGAAGAAGTCAGAGTAAACGCTACCCTTCAATCAGCTAGATACCTCCAAGGTTTAAGACACCACTACAACAAGAATACCCAGCCTCGATCACTCCAAATCGGAGACCTAGTACTAAGAAGAATACAAAAAACTGGCGGACACCATAAACTACTCAGTCCATGGAAAGGTCCTTTTATTGTCACAAAAGTCACCGGACCAGGCACGTACAAGTTGATAACTGAAGATGGAAAAGAAGTCAACAATACATGGCACATCAGCCAACTAAGAAGATTCTATGCATGAAAACAACTCAAGGAAGAACATATATACAAGTCACAAGAGATCAACGTTCATGATCAATAAAGATGGTGTTTCCTCGACAACATATGTCTTATTATGGCTTTCCCCCAGTTGTTTTCATTGAGCATACCGGCCGAGAACAAAAGAGGTAAAAAGATGCTTGAGCCCGCCGATGAGGGTAGCTAATAAACTAACACCCGAACCAAAAAGCAAAATGGCTGAAATTATGCCTGAGCATACTGGCCGAGAGCAAAAGAGCTGAAAAGATGCTTGAGCCCGCCGATGAGGGTAGCTAATAAGCTAATACCCGAATCAAAAAGCAAAATGGCTGAAATTATGCCTGAGCATACCGGCCAAGAGCAAAAGAGTTGAAAAGATGCTTGAGCCCGCCGATGAGGGTAGCTAATAAGCTAACACCCGAACCAAAAAGTAAAATGGCTGAAATTATGCCTGAGCATACCGGCCGAGAGCAAAAGAGCTGAAAAGATGATTGAGCCCACCGATGAGGGTAGCTAATAAGCTAACACCCGAACCAAAAAGCAAAATGGCTAAAATTATGCCTGAGCATACCGGTTGAGAGCAAAAAAGTTAAAAAGATGCTTGAGCCCACCGATGAGGGTAGCTAATAAGCTAACACCCGAACCAAAAAGCAAAATGGCTAAAATTATGCTGCTTGAGCCTGTCGATGAGGGTAGCTGATAAGCCAACACCTAAACTGATCCTAAGATGTTTTTACAACCAGGGAAAGAGTCAGATGCTGGCCACATCTCGAGTTAAGCAAAAAAGCTAAAAAGAAGAAGCTAAAGATACTTGAGATCGCTGGTCCTAAGTCTCTTCAGTACTAACAAGAACAAAAAGGTTGTCAGGACAAAGATCTACTTAACCCGAGTTGTTTACACGGCAGCCGGACTAGCACTCGACAAATCAAGAAAGTTTGTCAAGACAACGATCTACATATACCAAGTTGTTTACATGGCGCAGACGAAAGCCTAACAAGCACTTGACAAAATCAAGAAGATTTGATAAGACAACGATTTGCATATACCAAGTTGATTACACGGCGCAGATAAAAGCCATACAAACGTTCGACCTATCAAGGAGCGATCCTACAACGGATGAAACAACACGACCACCATAAACTATGGATGCACACCACGACCAACAAACGACTACTCGAAAAAAATTCTGATCACTTGGACAACTCATTTAAAGAATAAACAAGGCGAAGACATCCAGGCAAAGAAGACATCAACAAAAAATAAAGAATCTTTATTCAAAAAGAAGTATAATATCCTATTACAGAGGCTGGAGTACAAATACATCAAGCATCGTCATCAGGAGAAGAAATATCAATATTAAGATTATCCACGATCCTCTTGGCTAAATCTTCGACCTCAGGCTCCACCTTTTTAACGGCATCCAGATATTCTTGACTCTTGGCTTCCTCTGCAATCTTGGACAAAGGCACCTCCGGAGCAAGAATCCAGACCTGGGCAAGAACATTTCTGGTACATAGTTGGGCGCACCTCTTCACGAACTCCTGGAAACGGGTCGGAACTTGAGGAATAAACTAAGCCCAAGATTGACCATCATCTGTTGGAGTCCGGAGAAGATCGGCTACTGACCGAAATGATTTCCACAAAGCATTCTAGTTCTTAGTAGCCGTCGCCAACTTGCCAGTCAAGACTTCAATAGTTTTTTGGACTTACACAAGATCCCTGTCAGCTCCACGCCTAATCAACTTGGCAAGCGCGAATTCTTCTTCAACACGAGTAGTTACCTCCTCAGCCCTATTGTGACTATTGCGAACAAGTATCTTCATTTCCTCAATACCCTCCGAGAGCTTTTGCTTTTCAACTCAGAGAGCTAGACCAGGCACCAAAAAACAAGTCAGCAGAAAGGGAAATTTGAATACAAAAGGAAACAAAAAGAACCCGCAATACCATTGCACTCATTCTTCATGGCCTCCACATTCTTCAAGGCCTCCTGGACAGCAGCATCCCTCCTCTTTTCTGCCTCAACCACCCGGGCACGAAGAGCCTGTTCCTCCCTTTGGTGCATTTGACGCTCGGTCTCCATCTCTGCCCGACAGAGGTCAAGCTCTATTTTTAGGGCACTAACCTCAGAAGACAACTTTTTCTCGGTTTCAGACAAGAAAAAGAAGCCGGTATGATCCTGAGAAAAAGACTGAACAAAGAGAGAGAGAGAGAGAGAAAAACAAGACATAAGAACAGAAGAAAGACGAACATCCAAAGAAAGAACTTCAGAAAAACTTACCTAGAGTTTTTCCCCAAAAGAAGTCGCAAAGGTTCCCCAGGCAGCGGCCAGCTCTAACAACTAATGAGTGGCATTGAATTGTTGCACCACATCATCATCCAAACGCTGACCACCAGTAGCAAGAGGAGCAGAGGGAGAAGCCGACTGATGCGAAGAAGGCAAGACTAGGACTGTATCCTTGGAAGCCCCGGCTACCCCCTCAGATGGACCCACCGCCATGGCCAGGGTCACCCCCAGAGTCAGCAAATCCGCAGCAGCGTGATCACCAGAGAACCCTGTCTCCCTCACAGCCACCTCGCTGACCGTACATTCTGAGTCCTGAGACTCAGCACATAGGGGTGCACTAGAGGACTGACAAGAGGTCGACTGAGGGTTAAGGGAAGGCGAGGGTCTGCAAGATGATAAGGAAACTCGACGATAAGAATATGAATCAAAAAAAGAAGAAGAGGAAAACAGAAGCAAAGAAACATAACCAGGATTCACTCACTTAGCTATCTTCTTCTTCATAAAACCCCCAAGACCAACAGAAGACCTTAGAGGGGGAACTATAGCAGCAAAAATATCACCACCACTCTGCGACAGGAGTGGTGTGGTCGGTACCGGAGCCCTAGAAGAACTCGAGCTCGACGATCACTTACTACAAGAGAACAAGGCCAGAGTTAGAACAAAAAGAGGTGTTCAACAACAGAAAAACAAGAAAACAACTCACCGACGCATGACAAGGGCCACATCATCATCCTCATCTACCTCACTCTCAAACAAGCCAACCACAGCGCCATCTGAAAAAGGAGAAAAGTACTTGGTTAAAGGCACAAACAAACAACAAAAAGACAAAACGTATTAATATGCTCACCTAGGAGCACGCTACCTATAACTTAAGTACCTAGACAAGTACTCGACTGGCGAGACTTCTTGGTAGCAGACAAACCAGAAGAAGAACAATCCACTCGCCCCCTTTTTTCGACACTACGAGGAGCTCGAGGAACTAGACGAGGAACATACTCTACATATGCATCAAGAACTGCGGAAGAAACACCAGGAAACATCGTGGTGGTTTGAAACTTACTGGTTAAAGATGCCCCAGCAAGACTCTCCCTAGTCTCCACCATGGCAGGGCGGTCATCAAGGGGGATCGGATCAATGAAGTTACGCCCCAATTCCTATAAAAGAGTAAAACAACCAGACGAGAAAGATTAAGCAAAAAGTGGAGACAGCAAAGGAAATACAAAAAGTACCCGCATAAGAAAAAACAACTCACAGCAGGAGGCGGGTTATTACCACAATACTCAGGGACAGCATATGGGACGACGCTTACTCCTTTCAACATCTTCTGAAGGCGCTTGAGCACCTCCTCATTAGTCAACTCAAGGGCAGGGACCATACGAGAAGGGTCCTCCGCCCCAGAGTACTCAAAACCATAATTCTCTCGCTCCTTCAGAGGTTGAAAACGGCGGCGAAGAAAACTGGAAACGATCTCGAAGCCGGTCAAGCCTTGCTGTTTCAGAGTATATATCCTCTCAAGAAATGGCTTGATCGTCTGGAGCTCATCCATCGTCAGGAGATTTTTATCCCATCGGTCGTTAACCATGGGACCAGAACCAGAATGAATAGCAAGAGGAGGAATCATATTGGTGGCATAAAACCAGTCGGCACGCCAATCCCTCACAGAATCAACCAAGTCATAATCAAAGAATTTACTCTTACGACCCTGACAAAACTGAATCCCGCAGCCACCAAGAATATGGGTGTCATCGCTGTGGGGTTGGGGCTTCAGACGAAAGAAGTAACGAAAGAGAGAAAGAGAAGGAGGAATTCCAAGAAAAGTTTCACAAAGATGAATAAAAACATAAAGATGAAGGACAACATTGGGAGCAAGATGGTTCAAGCTAATCCCAAAATAACTGAGAAATCGATGAAGAAAAGCATAAGCAAGAAGGTAGAGTCCAGCACGGATAAAGGAGACAAAAAGAACAATCTCACCAGGGCCTGGAGTTGGGACCCGATGATGGCCTAGAGCTTTCCAATCAGCAAACTCCTTGCCCTAGATCAGACCATCACTGACAAGCTCGCGCAACTGATCCTCAGTCGTAGTCGGAGCCGGCCAGATCTTCTGAGCAGCCCTCATAGCCATGAATTCTTGATTTAAAATCATAGAAAGCGATGCCTTCTCGTCTATAAAGGTTGCCTGGGACTTGCTCACTGATTTCTTCCTACCCATATACTAGCAAAAGTAATAAAGCACTAAGAAACGATGATGCTCAGACAGCGGCGCTCAGATGACGGCGACAATGGTGACGGCGGAGTTTTGAAGACTAGGGTTTCAAGGCAAAAGCAGGGCAGCAAAGAAAAAGAAGAAAAAATGCCTTTAAATAGATTTTTACAGCAATAAAAACGCGGCCCACCAGGCCTCTTTAAACACGGCATGAGAACGCAACGATCCATTTCTCAACACAACTGACACAGCTGAAATGACGGACGACACACTTCTACACAAAGGTACAGTTCAACGGGAAGATTTCAGACTTATCCATCCAGCACCACGGCAGAGTTATCATATTGCTACAAAAAGAACTCATCAACCATGAAGCAACGAAGGGTTACCTCACAAGGAACACAAGAACTCGGTTCCTATAGAAAGAACTCGGGAATCTCATAAACAACTCATGAACAAACAACATTTACACTCAACCACCACCATACAACTACATCTGACAACAGTAGACTACCAGAGAATATGCCAAGATCCAGTTCTTTTTGAATAAAAGAACCCAGATATATGCTCAGGGGCTGCAACAGGAGAGGTTTTCAGTTCTTGGAACAACTCAGATTCAAGACCCTCCAACTCTTTGTTCCAAATAGCAAGAGGCTCGGGGGCTACACTCAGTGAGTGCACTTTTTCTTCAAAAAAGCGCACATCACTCAGAAGAATTCTTTAAGACAGGAGTTTTCAAAAAACAAAAGATTTAATACCCTCCAACTTTTTGTTCCAAATAGCAAGAGGCTTGGGGGCTACACTCAGTGAGTGCATTTTTTTCTTCGAAAAAGCGCACGTCACCAAGAAGACTTCTTCAAGACAGACCACTTCAAGGCCTCAAGACAAAAAGAACCCGGACCGAGCTATATTCGAGTTCTTTTTTATAAAGAACCCAAGTATATGCTCGGGAGCCCTTCGATGAAGAATCGGAGCAATTTCAAGACAAGACCCTCCAGCTCCTTGTTCCAAATAGCAAGAGGCTCGGGGGCTACACCCAGATGGGAGTACTTTTTCTTCAAAAAAAGGTACACACCACCCGAAGATCTCACGAAGCGCTACACGGTTTCGCTCAAGAAAGCACTCGGACGATGCTTGTTCCTACTCGGCAAGACCTGAAGGAACAAGACGAGGCTTCCAGAGCTCAACCATGAAGTGCTCGGGGGCTTGTCGATGCGGGACCCACGGGATACTCCTCAAGGAAGAGAGAAGATCTAGTCTAACTAGGATTCTTTCCATGTAATCTTAGTAGTAGTATTATTTTGTAATCAAACTAGGAACTCTCATTGTAAACCGACTAGGACTCTGGCCTCCTGACTATATAAAGGAGGGCGGGGTTCCTAGAGAGTTAGAGACAACACTTTACAATCAATCCAACGCAAAGGCTAACGCCGACTGGACATAGGGCTATTACTCGATCACGGTCAATGGCCCGAACCAGGATAAATCGACTGTCTCTTGCGTTTACCGTCGAGTTCTGCATACGCTGAAGCCCGAACAAACTGCCCCGGGTACCCCCGTGGCAGGCTATCGGTGGTGAAACATCGACACCCAACTCTAAGCCAACTTGGTCAAAACGACTCACCTAGCAACTCAACTACTCTAACATCTAGCTAACAACCAAAATAACTCAGAACACCTCCACTCAAGAATGTAAACTATTCTATATTCAAGTTGGAGGATGATTTTAAAAATCTAGGGATAGCTTTAGGAGGGTAAATCTGACATTACTCAAACAAAATGTTTTTTTAACGAACGTAGTATTTACTTATATAAACATCCTCCAATTATTTATGGCCATATAACAGCACTTTGTGACGGTTGAAATCAAATAAAAATGAAAATATAATAAGAAAAATAAAGAAAGAGTCAATGTAAAGGAACGAAGATAGACCGGACTCACTAAGACGCTGTTGGCCCATTTAGTTGTTTATTTATTTATTTAGGAAATGATATGATGGTCTTGGAGCGTGCCGTTGCCCAGTATTGTTGCGAGGCCCAAATCATTAGCCCATTGTGCGCTGCTAAGGCCCATATTTAGCCGGCCACATCCACTCTCCTGTCACGCTGGAGGCATGGGCTCAGAAACAAGACCTTCAACATTAATTTGGTGTTCCAACTTGACGATCAAAGCGCTTTAAATAAAAGTAAATAGGCTCGTGGTAGGGTTGTATGTTATCCACTAGAGTTTAAATTCTAGTGTTGCATCTTTTTTCTCGAAGCTTTTTTCTCGAAAGGCTAGAGAGCCTCTTAATCTCTTCTTTGAGTGTGCACGGACGCGCACGCGTGTGGTGTGTGTGGAGTGTCTTTTCTCTAGAATTTTTTTTTTCAAAAAATTAGGGTACTATGCATTTTCACGCACTGGAGGCTAGAGAGTCTCTCAATCTCTTCTTTGCGTGTGTACGAACGCGCACGCATATGTGTGCGTGTGGTGTGAGTGTGGGGTGTGTACGTTGTGTGTGTCTAAGTTGTACCCGATAAAAAAAAGTGCATTGTGGCCTTTTGCAACTACTTTTTGTTTTTTACCAACAAATTCTCGACTTAACATGGGTGCTCGCATTTTCCTAGATTGATTCCAGGATTTAACTGGTTTATTCTTTCAGTGGTAGGCGACATGCCCATCGACGGCGAGGCGCCTGTGGTGACTCCATCGATCTCGAGATTTACCGGTTCAACTCAGTTCTTCGGAGGTGCTCATAGGGATAGGGTGTGTACGCGTGCGTTCATAGACGTGGGTGTGCGCTCGTGTATGTGAGCTTCTGCGTCTGTAGCTGTGTCTCGAAAAAACAAGCAGGGAATGAGCCGTAGCTCGGATGGCATTGGCTCCCGTGGAGGAGCAGTTGATCGTGAGTTCGAGCCTTGCTCGACTCATGTTCCCCATCGGGGGATCACATCTCTCAGTCGTGTTCTTTAAGACCTAGATATAGGTTGTAGGTCTAGTACGTGCGTGTGGTGTGAGTTGGGGTGAGAGTTTGGTCTAGTGCGTGCGTGTGGTATGAGTTCAGATACTACAATTTGAAGGTTAAGACAATAAAAAAGATTTTTTTTCAAACCGTTTGCAACTACTTATTCTTTTTTACCAAGAGGCTACGTGTGGTGTGAGTTGAGACCAGATACTAAACTTATATTCAAAGGTTAAGGCAATAAAAAAGGTCTATTCAAGCCGTTTGCAACTACTTATTCTTTTTTACAAGGAGGCCTTGACATATGAGCAAGGGACCTTTAATAAAATGTGACCCAGAAAGGACGAACCAATCAATCGGAGATATGATTAAAAAATGATTAAAAATGAGGAGAAACAACAAGTACCCAGACTCAAACCAAGAGAAACTCATGTCTTCCTGAGGCGCCCTGGATTCGGATCCCCTCCTCCAGCACCATAGCCGTGCTACACCTATACGTCGGGTACCCATGAAGATGCTTTTTATTAGTTGATAGAATGTAAGAAGATATTGGTAACAGAGACTGGACCTTTACTCTTTTATTAGCATCAGTTATTATTCGTGTACCATATATATACAATTATATAATGAAATTCGAAAACATTTCAGTTTTTGTAAGTATTTTTCAATATAAGGAGCAGGGTCACATTTTGTATTTCGGGTTTGGCCCCAGTTTGAAGCCGGCAATGCCATCCTGGCCCACCGCCCATGACCAGGGCACCATTCTTGGGCTTGGGTATGCCCATGAGGTAGATTTGGGCTTCGGCTCTTCATGACCTGGGCTACATTGGGACATGGTCCCTTCATCTACTGGGTAGATTTGGTCCAAGAAGTATACAAACAAACAACATAGTGCAGAACTACGTCACAAGAACTGAACATAAATCAGTTCGTTTGCTTTCTTAGGTGGAATCTGCACCTCCGGGTTCAAGTGCTTGACTTGGCATAGGTGTTCGCATTTTCATGGATTTATTTCAGGATTTAACAGCTATAAGTTCTTGCCTGTGTAATTCTAAAAAAACAAAAATGAGAATAAAAAAAGGTGAAACACAGCTACACAAATCTTAAAGAGATATAGACCATTATAAGCGAGTAAAAGCCAACAAGAAAAACAGTCAGCTATTATTTATTAGCAAACCTGAAAATGAATGTTTAGAACGACATATAAGACTTCTTTTTGTTAGAACATACTCCCTTTGTTCCCAAAATTGTAATTTTTGCCTTCCGTAGAAGTAAAACAATTTTAAGCTTTATCAAATCATACAAAAAATACTAACCTTTATTGTATTGAAAAATATCATTAAATTAGTTATGGAATACCTTTTCGTAGTAAATCTAATTGAAGACATAAATATTAATGTTTTTTTAATGAACTTGGTCAAACTTAGAAAAAATTGACTCGTCTCAAATTTAGAATTGTAATATTTTAGGGACGGAAAGAGTAGGAAGTATCTATAAAATAGTTGTAATATTCAAATGGCAATCACAAACCGACCATGAAAATGACATGTTGCCGGCGTCGTGCGTGCATTTCTCCCCATCTGAATTCTGAGGATCGGCCACATTATTATGTTATAATATGGCTCGACATGCACACGTAGGTTCATCCAATCCAACGTGTTTGCTGCCTAATGCATGCATGCAAAGCGAATCATCGACCTACTTTGTCTTAATCTAATCTTTGTTCGCCTAATTACTTAATTATTAGACGGCGCTGCGATTGACGGCGTCGCTCACGTTCTCCTTGTCAGTTGCTCAGTGTGTTTCCTTCGCTTTCTAGGCGGGATTTTTTTTTGAAAAAAAAAGAAAGGCGTTTTCTACGTAGTATAAACGTATTTGGTGGCCATGTTCCAAAAAGGCGAGGAAGCAGTTGGTACACCTATGCATGTTATGTGTTTTGTTTTCTCTATATAAGCAAACTAATCAGCGCAAAGCCTGGCCGGTGTATGCGTCCTCATTTTGATTTCTCTCTGTGTGTGAACTCTCCTGTCAGAGAATGTATTATTTCGACGAGGGAAAAAAGTACAAGATAAACAAAATACATTAAATAACACCGACCTTTTCAGTCACCATGTTTATTGCCTTTATTTGATTGGCATCTACACACATCAGCACTTTAAGCAAAGTGTCAAACTTAGATTGTTAATTAATTGAATGCTGCCTTCATCGTGGTCCTTAATTCTATTTTGATGTCAAGAGGAATAGACAAAAAGAGACTCCATATGTATGTACCACTATATATATGTTTGTAAAAAAACAACATTTCCACATATACTGAGCAACAATTATTTGAACTTGTCATGTTAATATAACTTCATCAAAATTGTTTCGTTGTCACAAGCACTGCTTTACTAATTTATCCCACAAATACTCAACCATCAAATCTTCAAATAAAACTATGCATGTTGGTATTCTTCAAATCAACCTACAATGGATGGATGTAGTAAGTGGCACATTTAGTGATCATGCGTCACTTAGATAAACACCAAAATTAGTGAGCTTAAGTGCACAAGTCATGAAGGGCGGGCCTGGTGCAAGCGGTAGAGTCTTACCGCCTGTGACCGGAAGGTCCTGGGTTCGAGTTGCGGTCTCCTCGCATTGCACAGGTGAGGGTAAGGCTTGCCACTGACATATTTTCCTAGACCCCGCACAGAGCGGGAGCTCTCTGCACTGGGTACGCCCTTTTAAGTGCACAAGTCATAAGGCTATAGTAGCTACATATGTACCTAGATAGCTCTCTAACTTGTAGTGTGCACCCCAATTATCCACAAACGATATATAGTAGATTAGATGCATAGATATGTCGCCGTGGCAACCAGAAACCAAGACCACAGTAACCACAGGAACACACTAAGAAAAGGCTACGTGTATGCCTAGGGTTTTATTTTACTTTGCCCATATTTGCATTGGTATATATAGTTATTATTTACAAAGATTGGAAGCTAGGATATACTCCCTCCGTCCTAAGAAGAATGTAATTTTAGTTTTGAGATAAGTTAATTTATAAGTTTAATAAAGTTTATAAAAAAATAGTAACAACATTTATGTCTCTAAATAGGTCTACTGTGAAAATATATTGCAGAAGTAATCCAATGATGTCTCTATTTTGGTATCATAAATTTGAAATTGTTTGTCATCTGGAGAAGTGAGAATTGCATTCTTTTTTGGACGGACGAAGTAGCAAGCAACATACAGTACCACAGATTTTTGTAAAGACCGGTAAAGTCGGTGCCCTCTGACCTTAATCAAACTAAACTAGCTTTCGCCACACCTCCTCCATGCATGCATGCGTGCGTGTGCAAGTGAAACTAAAATTAAACCTAAAAGCGTCATCGCCCTGCCGGCCGGGATAGATGTTCTTCGCCTGTTCGTTTGGCTTATAAATCGTACTTTTTCAGTCAACGAACATTATTTTTCTCTCATAACAAAGCAGCAGCCATGGCTTATCATCTGATGACATTTGTTCCTAGAATCTGAGGCATAAATTATGTGTCCTGCTAGCTACCTTCGAAACTAACACTTGACCTTACGTGCATGCCCTAATAGCTTTATCAAACTAGCAAACACTACTAATTAATCCGTGACATGATTGAACTGCAGCCGAACGGAACTGGGTCCTGTCTGCCAATAATTAGGTACTAGCTACTCTCCTGTTACGAACTGATGAACTGAATTTCATTTATTTGACTATACTACTGTACTTGTAGTTTATATATAAAGATCAGGTGAGAAAGTGATGAATGAAGTAGTACGTAGTATATATATGTTGTTGAAAACATTGCATCTATCATATGTCATCCAACTCGTTTGAGAGGATAAGTACAGGTAGTTTAGTTTAATACTGTTATGATACATGATTAAGCAAAAGCTAGCTCCGTGAAACTATACACCAATAATGATTCATGCATGCACGTAGGTACAACCACACACTGTGAAGCAAGTATGCATGCATGCATTATTGATGGTTCATGCATGCATGGAGGAGCATTGCACCTGAACAATGTCTTCGACGACGCCCCAATTATGTATCTGATTGAGTTTGTTTTGTTAGTTAGGCCATTAGGCAGTAGCTGATGATGGAGGATGATAGATTAATTATGTGGCTAGGTAGTGATGTGCCTGTTGCATGCGTTAGACTTTTTTTTTCTTTTGAAGTTTGCATTAGACTAAATTGATCAAGCTGAAGACGACCACTGTTTGGGAATCTGTTTGGTGCATGTGTGCTTCTCTATATATCTATCGAACAGACTATAACAAGTAGGGTTAGATGCCGTGTTGTAGCTCTCTATACAACCAAAAGGCGGATGCTTGTGGCCTTCTTGTCTGATCTAATTTTAATTCCTTAATTCTAGGAAATGGGTGCATCTGCTTTCATTAGTTTTCTCAGTTTGATGCTCGATCGGTTAAGGCCGACCACTCGAGAGGCAGTTAAGTTGGCACTATATGCGAATCAATTCTTACACAAAGCATGTTTATGTATGTGATGATCTCATTTCGCAACTATACACGCATATGTAACGAGGATGGCAGAGCATCACTTCAGGGCCTATTTGGATGCTCTTGTGTATCTATCTCAATCTATTTTGTGTTGGAATGGATTAGGGTCTCCAACATACATCGATTAAGGTGGATATAAGTGCATCCAAACCAGGCTCATGCAATCTCTACAGTACACAAAAAGGACCGTTTGGCCATCCATTTAGTTGTATCGATAGATATGAGCTATTACTAGCTTATAGTAGGTAATGGATGAAAGATTTATCTGTATAGGAGCGTTGTTTAATTCTAGAACTCATCTCGATAAACATAATTCATTGGAAATATCAAATATGTGAGAAAATTCAAGCAAAATACTGGTAAAGACTACTTTGTTTTAAGGTAAATACTTGTTACAGGCCGGCCATTTTTTTGCAGCCCACCACACACCCACCTCCCCCATCTCCCTCCCCACGTGCACTCTCCTCCTCTGGCACTATTCTTCTTCCCCAGCGCACCACATGCTCTCTCT
Source organism: Miscanthus floridulus (assembly GCF_019320115.1). Taxonomy (NCBI): domain Eukaryota; kingdom Viridiplantae; phylum Streptophyta; class Magnoliopsida; order Poales; family Poaceae; genus Miscanthus; species Miscanthus floridulus. The sequence continues at coordinate 23,643,366 of NC_089596.1, forward strand.
TCTCCTCTGGCAGCTATCGACATCGTCTTCCCCAACTCCGACAGCCACGCGCCCACCCCACCCCCTTCTTCCCCAACTCCGGTGGGCTAAGAAGAGAAGAGGGCTCGGGGGAGGCAGGGCGGGCAGGCGGTGGGGACAGCAGGAGGGTGGCTTTAGGGTCCTGGAGGCGGTGGAGGCGTCTAGGGCTAGGTCAGGGAGGGGGCGCCCAGGCCATGGCAGCTAGGCGGGAGGGGGGATGGGAAGAAGGTGGCCGCTGCGGGCGCGCCAGGGTTTCATCGGAGCTCCGCGGCCACGGAGCTCCAACGAAACCGTAGCACGCCCACGGCGGGGCAGTGAGCAGTAGCGGGGGTGAGAGGCTTCGGAGAGGGAGAAGACGACGGAAGATGCCACAAGGAGAAGGAGGAGGGCAGGGTCGAGGGCGGAGCCGCTGGCCGGGGGCGGGGAGGAAGAGCCGCTCGCTCACACGCCGGAGAGAAAGAAGGGCGCAGGTCGTGCGGCTAACACAATGCACGGCTGGCCATGCATTAGAAGTATCCTTGTTTTTACTCCCGTGGTGAAACCTAAATATGAGGTTTATCGCTATTATTTTCTCACCCAAAACGTTTAGATATAGTGTCATCGTGATCTTCTTCATCAGTTGTATGTTTTGCACGTGACTATACATCAGCTCTTTCTTGGTCATCTTCCTCGGCAATCACCCAGCCCTGCACTAGTACTCCTTCTGTAGCGAACATGGCCCCTAAATTAAACCATGATTCATGGTGGTATATTTCCTTTTACCGTACGGCATTGAAATGACATACTCCATACTGAACACTGTGAGTATTTTTTTTCTTTACCATAGGGTAGTACATACTCCCTCCATCCAAAATATATATATATAATTCTAAGTTTCAAGCAAGTCAAACTTTTCTAAATTTGACAAAATCTATACCTAAAAAAGTAATAATACACGATTTACTTGCCAAGCCATCCGTCCCAAAATAAGTGTCATTCTCGCTTCCTGAGGAGTCAAACGATTTTATCTTTGGCTAAATATATACGAAAAATATTAATATTTATAGTATAGAAATTAGTATCATTAGATAGATCATTGAATCTATTTTCATAATAAACTTATTTGGAGATACAAATGTTGCTAATATTTTCTACAAATCTAGTCAAACTTAAGAAAGTTTGACCAACACAAATATCATAGCAACACTTATTTTGGAGCGGATGGAGTAATACCTTAAACAAATCTAGATCGTTATTTTTATAATTCTATGAATTAATTAATTAATTAACCTAGGAAAGGAAAAAAACAAGTATATATTCCTAGATCCCCTCCTCACGGAGAAACAGAAGCGGTACTGCGGATCTTCCATGTTCATGTGGGTGCGGCTGTCCTGGTTCGTGCATCCTAGGTGCGGACCAAGGTTCAATTTAATTAATTTTAATATATCTTTTTTTAGGATAATTAATTTTAATATAGCTAATCATATTATGCCGTGTTATATCATGTCCAAGTTATGTTAATCAAATTAGCTATCATGTAAGTTATATGCTAATCAAATTATGTCATATCTAAAATTGCAAAATAAAAAGATTTACCATATGTAATAATAGATCACACATGTATCAATCAGATCTAGAAGAATATATTTTTATACCTAAAAATCCTTATTTATTCTATTTTACAAAAATAAAAATAAAATAAATATATATATCACTTATTACCTCGTAACCGATTTAATTAAATGAACGAATCACAGTTATTTGAGAGTATCACAAGCAAAGCTTGTAAACATATCATCATTTAAGTCTCCAATTATATTAGTATAAAAATATATTGCATAATTAATCTAATGATACTTATTCAATATCATAAATGATATTATTTTTTTATATTTAGTTAAACTTGAAATTGCTTAACTCCTTGGAAGTAAGAATTGCATTCTTTTGGGATAGAGGGAGTATATGGCAATCTCTATCGATTCATAAACTAGCTTCACTGCTGCTGATTTCACACTGGACAGTGATACTACTTTCAAAAAAAGAAAAAATATCCCACCCCGCATAGTTGCCGCACTGGACGACGTGAGCACCACGTAGAGAGAAGGGGTGATCAAGGGCCTGTTTGGATCATAGCTAAATTATTATAACTTAGATTATGCATAGGATTATTATAATAAGGATTATAGATTATAATAATCATAGTGTTTGGGGCTAGTTAAAGTGAGAAAATCCTATATTACCCTTTAGTATGGCACAAGTAGGACAATCGATGAGGGGCAAGTTAGACTTTCAGCATCCATAATTCCCTAAAACCTGGTCTCACCTGGATTATGAGATTATGGTAATCAGGGGTTGTGACCCCCTCTCTCTGGTTACATATATAATCAATCATGTTTGATCAAATTTGATTGTATAATCTGATTATTATAATCACACGGTATATTCAAACAGGACCAAAATACATCACACATCGATTCATCCACATCATAGAGAGAGAGAGGGAGATAAACACATCACATGTCAATTCATCCACATCCACATCACACAGAGAGGGAGAGATTGAACAATCATAGATCAATTTATCACATCATAGAGAGAGGGGATCATAGATCGCCGCTTCCATGTTGGGGACATGCGCCAAGGATGTTGCCTACTCCTCTCACGCTAGATCCATCAGCTGCTCCCCACGCACAAGGGCTGCCACCATCGCTCTAGGGTGCGCTCATCGGGGAGCTCCACCTGCATGCTGGGGCCGGGGTGAGGCGAGGAGATCGGGATATCCACCGATATGAGGAGTGTGAGAGAAAGACATGACAGAGGAAGAGGATAAGGGAGAGAAAAACATGAGGGAGATTGGGGGTGGATATGAAATCTTGAGCTTAAACACATTGAAACAAAGTTTTGGGTCTAGGTACCAGGAATTAATCACTATTGATTGGAAATACAATCCATAGGTAACGGTTCCCATCAGCCAAGTTATACTACCAACCGGCAATGATTGTAACTATCATCGTCGGTTGGTTTTAAAATCCAATAGTGATAGGCTTTTTTGCTTATGAACCAGCAGTGATACATCTATCATTGCCGGTCTTAAATTGTCCGACAATCATGGACCGGCAGTGATTGTCTCTCCTATAGTAGTGGGTGTACGGTTTATTATACCAACTAGCTTGGTTCATTTTTGGATCCAGTGTGCTAATAGATACTTAGCATCTACAAATTAGCAACCCATGATCCAAACACGCAAGTGCTAAAAGCTATGTTAACTACTAGCAAAATTAGCAAGATAAAGGTTGCTAACTAGTGCTAAGAGTTAGCATTCTAATTTGAGCATGATCCAACAGGGCCTAGTATGAATAACATAATAAAAAGTAAGTAATACTCCATACTTACTTGTTTTATGTGCACGTCATCTATCAACATTGATATTATGAATTGACAGTTGGCTATGGACAAAATAAAGAACACAGAATTCTCGTCAAGGCATGACCTGTTGGTGTCATAGGTTGCTCTATCATTCTATTGTGGATTGGCAGGTGAACGGTGATGACTGCTATCCGAACGACCTGCGGGGTTAGACATTGACAGTGGGGAATTATATAGTTGGATATTTTAATTTTTAAATGGTCATCTTATGAGTGGGGGAATAGATTGTTGAGTATGACATCCATCGAAATGATTTAGAGTCAACAGCCTTATTAATGTGTTGATGAAATCTGGTTCATCCATTCTCCGATCCGTCCTATTGATTATTGATGAGCAAGTGTTTTTTTGCCTTTGTACCTAGCGCTTGTTCTAACATGTTTTTGCTGTTGTGTATTTTCCTAAAGCTAGTATATATTTCTCAGTTCCTTTAGTTACCTACTGGTCCATCCGTTCAAAAAAAATGTAAATCTCACTGAAGAGTTAGATTATCCTAAGTTTAACAAGGTTTAAAGAAAATACTATCAATATTTGTATTTTAAATAGTTTATTATTATGAAAATATATTCAATAATTAATCTAGTGATGCTTATTATGTATCATTTGATCAAATTGAAGATTGTCGGACTTCTCCGGAAATGTGATTTCTATTCTTTTTAGGGTAAAGGGATTATTAATCAGTGTACAACTTTCCACACTCTTTAAGTAGCCAGAGAAGGGAGGCAACGTAGGGTACACACAGGAAGATAATCCCTCCATCCCATAAAATATGTAATTCTCACTTTCCAAGAAATTAAACATTTTTAACTTTAACCAAATATATAAAATTGTTAATTATTAATATTTATAGTACATAATTAGTATCATTAGATAAATTATTGAATTTTCATAATAATTTATTTGGAGATACAAATGTTGCTAATATTTTCTATAAATCCAGTTAAATTAACTTAGAGAAGTTTGACCTAGTACGAACCCTATAGCAACACTTTTTTTTAGGATGGAGGGAGTATAGTACTTTCTTCAGTCTATTTCTAATAAGTTTGTGATCCAAGGCACAAACCCATGGGTGTGACTGTATTAGAATAAAAAGATGTACATATGATAAAATAAAAATTATATTCATACGGCCTCAGGACATCTAAATATGACGCTTGAAACTAAATTTTTTAAGTAGCTATAAGCATGTATGCAGTTGTTTTGAGCTATCTTGAGCCATCGTCTTTAAGTAACTGGAGGGAGTAGTATGTGCAACTTACTCCCTCTATTCTAAATTATAAGACGTCTTCGTATTTCTAAATACATAGGTTTTACTATATGTGTGTCTATATATATATATATATATATATATATATATATATATATATATATATATATATATATATATATATATACACACACTTGAGTTTAGATATATAGTAAAATCAATTGATCTAAAAAAAAGTCAAATCGTCTTATAATTTGCAACAGAGGGGGTAGATATAAGTATGTTTTTAAGGACAGGGAGGGCAAATCCCCTACTGGAGAATTAAAAAAACACAAACTAAAAAATGTACAATATCTAGAAGAAAGAAGCAGGAAGAGGTAAAAGAGGAGGAGACTAGCTCAAGAAATAAAGAATCAGTACATAGAGTTTTTTATCCATGAAACTAAGGAAGGTTCTACTCTTCTTTGGACCCTATGCAACAAAAGGATTAACTCCTAAATAAGATTTGATTTACACTTTGTAGCACTTAGTTGGATTCCTTTGAAGATGAGATCGTTTCTTTTCGTCCAAATACACCAACAGAGAAGCATGAAGGGGTCGATGAAAAATGGTAGGTTAATTTGTGCCTTGAGCAATTCCATAAACTTGAAATCTTGAACAATCATGTGGTAGTTAGAAAGCAATGATGTTCGATAAGCTAATGGCCAAAGGGCATTGTAAAAAGAGGTGTTTCAAGGTTTCTTCATAGGACCATATGCAGAGAACGTCAAACGATCCATGATTTCCTCAAAGGGAAATCCACATATTACATCATAATGTGATAGTCTAGGAAGACCAAGTTACCACATTATCATTATTCAGTTGATACCACAGTACATACATCACGGAATTACAAGTTTACAAGGTATTACAACACTTAGTAACACGCCTAAGTACATGGTTACTCTAGCAGAAACACACATAGATCTTCATCAGGGTCGACGTAGTGGATCATCGGGTGAAGGCTCCTCCTTCATGGGCAATCATCAGAGTCGGTGTAGAATGTCAGCGGGCATAGACTTCATCTCCTCAATCAAACTTGAGCGCAGGAACGAGACCACCTAATCCTTCTATTCCCCATTGTCATTGTCGTAGAAGACACCCGAACCTGCCAAATATCTTTTAGTATGATTTGTGCTGGCCACAGGCTCCCACCTTATGCTTTGCGTTTGCTTTGTGGTAAGTGGAATACAAGGGTAGAGCAAAAGGCCTATTTATGGCTGTAGTTTTCCTATGCAAGTTCATCAACATTTTACAATAGTTCATCAAGTCTTAAACCCATCTCATCCACACACGTTCACCCATCCCATCACACACATCTCACCACACTCTCACTCTCTAGGCAGTAAGGACGACCCCCTCTCATGCCTTGCCTCAACGGCCAAAGCCAGAAACCAACACCAAACCCAGGGGGAGAAGAAGAAAGGACACCTCTCACTAATTAAGGGAAGCGTAGGTCATAGGAATGTCTATATCTGAGGACTCGGCTATACGTATAGATCGATCAACTTCACAGAGCGTGTACACCTAGAACCACAAGATCACCATCATCGGCAGTACCTCGCCTAGGCTGATACTGACTGCCTCCCAACCGGTATGGTGCCACCCTACCACTCAGCCCTGAGCCACCCCGGAGTCCACCGAAATGCTGAGACTGTGAGACGTAGTACCAAGCCCTAGAGGTCACTATGCTGTCTTAGGAGGGTGTGGGCCATACGCCCGTACCTCCCTACACTATCCGCTTCCAACCTAGCAGTAGTGGCACCGTCCTAGTTGGTCGAGTAACCGTCCCTCGCCCATTCAGGAGCGAGTGGTGTGTAAGTAGGGTCCTATGATCCGGTTCTCTTGACATACCAGTCCTTAGGGGGCCAGACAGGATATCTTCACATGAGGATAATCAACACCGCATGCCTCGATGGCACCTCCATTCCGAAGAGTCACCTCCCCAGGATATACTCCTCACACACGTACCCGCCACAGGTACCTCTCTTAGGGAATGCCCAGGTCGCATCCCCCTAGCAAGACTTGTCCAAAGACTCATCATAGAATCCTATCTGGTCAACTCAACCCTCACCACACACCCAAACATGCACGCCAACATCTCCCCAGTTATCACCAGTTTTAGCGGCACCATGTGCCTTAGCCACTCACAAACAATCCTTCACCAAGCATCACGTCACAGATATAATGCATAGTAGAAGTAGTAGTAAGTAATAAGTGAGCGTCTAGCCTATCAGCGGGTGTGCAGGAGTAAAGGTTGTGCCAAGGTAAAGGCTTTAAAACAATTCTACCATGCAACCTATCATAGTTTAATTGCATAAAATAAAGCACTAGTAGCTATATTATTGCTGCCTAATAGGATTCTACAAGGTTGGGTGGGACGTGGCACCTGTTGATTGGTCGACTATGTGACCCTCAGTGTACTCATAGTTGTTCTCTTCTAAGTCCTGCTGTCGTCCATGTGTCCATCCTCCAACGGGGTTCTAGGTCCGATCAACGTTATCCCTGATGCAACTACCTCCCTCATACGACAAACAAAGCAAAGGAGCAATCAACCGACTAATCAAGGAGACCACAATTAAAGAGGCAACAGCATAGGAAGATCGAACAACACCAAAAGAACACCGAGGAAAAGAGGTAGCCCTAGCGGAGGATTTCCGATCCTTGGGCCTAAAGAACAGGAGTGGTTGTTTGTTAAGCAAAAGTTCAAGTCAAAGCCTAGCCTAGTACTTCCTAGGCTGATCGTGTTGACCTATATGGCTTTAGGTAAAATGGCCTAGACCCTAGCTTAGCTTAAGTAATCACCATGAGAAAACAAGGCTAGCCCTCATGAAGCGAGTCTATTTTCCTTGTGCTAAATAGGGGTGAAGGGAGAAAGTCAGCTAGGCACATCCATGTCCCATCCTTAGTAGAGATGGCACTCTAATAGTCGATCGGGTTGACTCTGTTGGGTTCTGAGAACATGACATAGATGTTAGCTTCGCTAACTAGCAGTGGTAGTCTGACTTTTGATCCGATCGTCATTGTTAAGGATGGGATCGAATAGAGTGGGCTAAGGGGAAAAAGAAGTAGTTCATGTCTCTCTCAATCCATACGCCATTATAATTGATGAGAACCAAGAGAGGGTGGCGCGGGGGAGAGAAGAGGAGAGAGGTGGTCTACTTCTTCCAATCCACATGCCATGGCAAGTGATAGGGCATCAAAAGGAGCGGCACACAAGAGAACATGAGTGCCCAAACTACTTGTAGGGTACCACGACCTAGGTGCACTAAATGCACTAAGACATCCCTAGGGTTCTTAGCGGTGCGGTTGTCACCGCAAGGACCAAGGAAATGCTATGGTCTAAATAGGTACAAGCATACAAGGGCTTAAGCACGCTAGAACCAAAAGAGGGGGACACTGGAATTCAACTTCCTTTGATCCACTCACCATAGCAAACGACCAGGAATCGAAGGAATAGAATCAAGAGAGCAATAAACACCAAACAAGCGAAGGGCTCAATCTACATCTTACTGGATCGACGAGGATTGAGAACAAGAGAGGAGAGAAAAATGGAATCCGCACTCTTTCGACCAACTTGTCATGGAACGGACGATGATTGGAAGAAAGGAGACACGATCCCACAATCCAAGCCCACTTGTAGGGCACCACGACCAGTGCAACTAAATCGACACAAGGCTATTCCTAAGGTTTGTAGCGATGCGATTGTCACCGCTAGATCTAGAAGGAACGCTATGGTCAATGTGGTACAAGCATACGAGGTGGTTAGGATAAATAAGCTGAACAAAGAGGTAAAGTCGGATGGTCATGGCGAGGCAACTCACGGCCATGAGCTCCACCTACAAGGGCTGAATTGGTTCACTAACGATCATCTTGCGATGATGACAACCAAAACACTGAGAGAAGGGACTATGCTCGGCGATGCGGCCATGGCAAGATAGGCTCACAATCGCAACGTTCAAACACGCCGCTCTCTCAACTGGCTCAAAGTCTTGGTCCACAGACAAACAACAGACAATACCCAATCGACAACACAACAATACAAGAACAAGAGCTAAATCGACACGAAGACAACTAGATGGAGTGGCACATATCCATAGCATCACGAGATAGACCGGCAGTGAAGGCATGGCACATGCATAGATATAGATGACAAATAGAGGAAGATAGACTAGCATGAAGGCACAGCACAAGCATAGGTATAGATAGATAATCATATATAGGAGCAAATAAGAAATGAAAAGAAATGAAAAGCAAGAGCTTTGTCGATGTTGAGGTTGGCGTCAACAGGGTTCACAAGTTCGACCTTGACTGGTGAAGGGCCGCTTGTGGCGCGTCTAGGGCAAGCTATGTGGCTAGCTGCAGCTACCCTTGGGCGGTGGTGGCCTACTACTGGCCAGATGGGGCTGGAGGCGACTAGGAGTGGCGATGGAGCTCTGGCAGTGGCATAGCAGGGCTGCTAGCTCCCCTGTGACGGTGAAGACAGTTGCACGAAGACCTGGGCTCAGCAAGAATAGCGATGAGATTGATTGGAAAGGAGGAAAAGGCGGAGCTTTGGGAGGGTCCAGTGCTCACCCAAGCTGCAGGAGGGTAGGATTATGGGGAGGCGATGCCGCTGTCCTGTGGCAAGGCGGTCAGCACGGTCAGTGGCTTTGGCTCCCGATGTGGATGGCACGGCCTCCCTGCGGTAGTGAACAACCACGGCATGAGGGCCCGCCTCAGTCATGAATGGCAACAGAAAGGGGAAAGGCAGAAGCTTTGGTCTTGGTGGCTCACCGACGGCGGTCGCTGTCCTCCGGCAAGGTGCGGTAGCAGGTGATGTAGGGGTGGTGGAGATCGCAGGGGTGCTACAAGATGGCGGCTTGGAGCAAAAACTCACCGCGATCGAGAATGAGGTGGTTGTAGGGCCGTGGCTTCCCTGTGAGGTGATGCATAGCGGCGCAAAGGCCAGGCTTAGGCAGGAATGCAACGAGAAGGAAGAAAGGTGGGGACTTTGGTGATGGCAGCTCATCGGCGGTGGAATAGAGATTTTGTGGGGTCGCGTTGCTGTGGTGGCACTGCTCCCTGCTCCACGGCGACGGCATGGAGGAGGGCACGGCATTCTTGCGGTCATCGTAGAATGGAGGCGAGGAGGCGATGCTCGCATCGGTGAAGGGCTCGGCATGGATTGCAGGAATGGCGAGGCGAGCCTAGAGGAGGCGGAGCGCAGTGGTGGTCGAGGCTCGCCACAGTCGGTGGGCGACACCGTGGCCTTGACGGGGTCGGGTATCGACGGAGCGTGATGTCACGGTACCAGAGCACGGCAACGAGGAACATGCTAGGCTTGTGGTGCAGCAGTGGGGCACATCGGTGCGGGCAGCTCATGCGGGGTGGCTATGGAGACGCCACCGAACCCGGTGTCGTGGTGGCGAGTTCAGGGACAATGGACAGCGCCGTCATCGACGTCGGTGGAGGTTCAATGGTGGCTCTCTCAGCTAGAGAAGACAAGGTCAAGGATGAGGCTGAGAAGGTCGACGACGCGGCTAGGCTAGGTGGAGGCCACAGGAGTCAGCTGGGGTGTTGTGGGCTCGGCTAGTGGCGTGGCTCGGCGAGGAGGAAGGGCCCGACACTGACATGGCTGGGAAGGGCAGGCGTGCGCGGGTGACGTCATGGCGCAGCTGAGGTGGCTCAGCAATGGGGGTGCTATGAGATGGAGAGGCTCAGAGCAGAGCATGGCGCTGGCTGTGAGCAAGCAGCGTGGCAAGGTAGGGCGGCGCTAGCTTCCACGGCGAGCTACGGGCTCAACTACGTGGAGAAGAAGAAGGGGGTAGGTGGGTATGGTAGCTGTTGGGGAGTCTAAGTGGGAGGAGCGGTGGCTGCTATGGTTCTTATAGGGCATCGGGCTAGGGCTTCAAGGGGCTCTGTTCATCCTCGGCGTCCGTGCAAGGGAAGGGACATGCGACATGAATCAAGGAGCAAGAGCAGGTAAGGGCATGGGCAGGGTTGCAGCATAGGGTATGGTCGTGGAGGCAGTCGCCTAGGAGTTCCTGTGTGTGTCTAGGGTTTGGGGTCCAGGGGTGTGGCAGAACTGCCCAAAATAGCACGTTTCCGAAGGCGCTCGTCTTCCACCAGACACTAAGCGCCCCAAAAGCTGGCAACATCAAATGGTTCCGTCGAGCACACCCCAAGGGAGAACTCGAACAATCCATGTTTTTTCCTCTAGGATCCAATAATGAGAACGAGTTTACAATTCTTAGTCCATTTCATACAACAAGAGTTCTTAGAAATACATTATTACAATATCAAGTTCAGAGTGCAGTATTTAAACAACGGAATTATAATAAACATCTAACCATAAGATACAAGGATCCGTCTATGCCCACCAGAAGAATCCTCCACACAACAGCTACTCCTCAAGCTACAACTGCAATAGGGGTAAATAAACCCTTAGTACACAATGTATTCGCAAGACTTACCCGACTAGTGGAAATAATTTTCTGACTCCAAAGGACATGATAAGCTTTATGGTTTGCCGAGTTTCCTTTTTGCAAAAAGCATTACTAGTAGTAAATACTTATGTATGTATTTTATTAGCAGTCATGATTAATTCATCAGCTAACCATTCTAGGTAAGCACCTGTTCTACCTTCAAGCAAGAGTTGAGCAAACAGATCCATTTCACCATCTTTCATCTTCCAGTTCTTACTACGGCTGCTAGATCATAGACAAGTCGTACTGCATTTCATGGCGATTCATGAATCAATGTAGCCCAGCTGGGTACCCCAAAACACACACCCCGCTTATACCCCTAGGCACAAGCAGGACCAACCCACCACTCTCTTGTCAAGGGGTCCAGGTCCCCATCCAAACTTGGACTCCAAGCCCCCATACCAGAGTCCCAGACTCAGTGTGGTGCTTAGACCTCCACCATCCCCACCTTCAATCAGTCAGTCCGAAAAGAGCCAGAACCCACGATAAAAGAGCAACGAGCCTTTCCTGCTCCCATAAACAAGTATGTGCTCAGGATAATAAGTCTGTGACTTGACTAGAACCCAATGCAACAGCTGGTCCTTAACTAACACGGATAGGAAAAATAGTGCAACCAAGCTATGCCCCGTTGGCCGTAGGACATAACCTCTTACACCCACCAATACCCGTACCATATCCCTACCCGATCTTCATTTCCTTTCACAATTTTATCATGAGAGTGATAATAATAATCCTATTGCGAGTAACGGTAGGTTACTCATGCTACCAAAAAACTAAGCATAGCAACTACTTGCACCTATACTAGTAGGACTCATAGGACAGATATATTTATGCGGGTGGTTTCCATAAAATGCATGTAACGTAAATGCACATCATAGATATATATATTCAGTGCTTATTCAAAATAAGGGTTATGCACCGGGGCTTGCCTTGGGTAGGTGGGTGGTCAGCTATGTTAGTCGTCAGTGGCTTCGAGGCTTCCTCCTATACAAAGACCTCCTCCTTAATCACCTTCTCGTATTCCTGCTCTCCAGCGGTCACAAACTCCACCAACACATTCTCTACATGCATGCAATGATGATGCAACACTTAGCATTTTAGCAACATCAGCTCTTAAAATAACAATACATCTACCAAGCTACTAAGCTAACTCTAATGACTAAGATGCTAAGCTACCCATCCTTTCCACTAACAGGTATGAAACATTCAAGTATTATCTTAGCAACCAAAAATTCATTTCTTACTTTATTTACTGATTTCATACATACTAAAACAAGGAGTACTTAGCTACCCTATTTATCAACCTATTCTAAGACTACAAAAATTGCAATGAGCACATAATAATACAATGAACCTACTGTAAAAATTTCATGGACAAAACTATTACCCATTTGCCACAAAAATTCCTACAAATATTAATCTAAATAATACTAAACACTCGCAATTGATTTAATAGGCCTCAGTATCAACTCAGACATGCATAAACTAACTATGCCATCAGATAGACAACATTTTTAGGAACTAGACAAAATTTATTTCATAATTTTTGGACATCTATGTGAATTGATATTAATTTTCAAAGTTTAGCTCAGAAATTAAAATATAAAGCTATTTCTAATTCCTTAAGAAAAGGAAAAATGAATTCCACTCTGCGGCCCAACACCGCGTGGCCCACGAGGATGCAGCCCACAACTGAGCGACCCGTGCATGCTGCCAACTTCGCAAAAACACCCCCGCGCTAAGACCGAATCAACCCACAGTCCACGGCACTATTTCCCGAGAGAGAGACTATGCGAATAGGACCCTACAATCTATCGCCTTTACCATGGCCAGGTCCCTAGCCACCCCTGCGCGCGTCGACGCGATGGACGTGGCACAAGATGGCCACGTGGGCCAACCGAGACCCGCCCCGACCCCGGTAGCGGGCCTACCTGCACCTACAGCCCTAGTGCCTACCCTAGCCGAACCTACTATAGCAGCGGAGCTTGCGGGAGTAACGGCCACGGTGAGCAGCCGCATGCGATGGTGGCACGACTGTACCAGCCACCCTAAACCACCGTGTAGCTACTGGCTAGCATGAGAGCATCACTAGCTTACCCTGGTCACGGCTGCAGTGATGGTTTGGTCGGAGATACCCCTGAGCAGGGCTAGCCACGTGCGACCTGTGGGAAGCGGCAGCACTTCGCGACGGCGCGGCCACGTCAGTAGCACCGGCGAGGCGGTAGAGGTGCAAGTGAGGCGCGCAGGGTGTAGTGGAGGTGGAGGTGAAGCTCGTGGCACAGTTGGCTGGGCATGGGATGGTGCGGTGAGTGGTTGCCCTCGGCCATGGCCGAACCTAGCCTTAATGGCACGGTGGAGGGAAAACTCCAAATTGGAGCATGTCGTGATGCAATTCAAGGTGAGGTGGGGACAGTTAGCACACGGACGCCAAGGCAGAGACACAAGCATGCGAGATTTAAGGCAAGCTCCCGCGCTCTGCTCACTAGGGTCACGACGTGACCACGGCAGGGAAACAGGGGAGGGCACAGCGGTGGAAACAACGACAAGCAGTGACATGGCTGGCGCTCTTTGGCGAGACACGAGCATCGCAACTGGGGTACACACGCTAGGCACAAGCGATGAGCGCAAGCGGCCATGGCTGGCTCTGGCCCGTGCGCCGCAGCACCATTAATGGTGGGCCGACGGCACCACAGGGCGGCAACCCACATGCGTGGCAGCAAGGCAGCAACGACGTAGTGCAAGAGCACATGGCAATACAGTGGCAGCGAGGCACAACATAGCGAGCAGGCATGCAGCATGGTGACGGGACGGCGGCAGCAACGTCATAGCGTGGCGAGCAGCCAGGCGTAGGGGGGGCGGGGCACGGCAGCTCGCGTTGACGGCTAGCTGGCGCACCCGACCGGGCAGCCTGCGGCGGCAGTGGCTGGCCAATGTGTGGCCACACACGCACATGCACTCGCCGACGCTGCGACATCAGGGCAGCGGGCCCGGTGACCGTGCACAGACTGGGAAGTCGGCCGAGAACGCATTGTGCATGGTTTTTAAAGCGTTCGAAACCTCTAACCAGCTGCTCCAATCCCCAAACCAACTTTGCTACACCTTAGGGGGTCCATTAGGCTGCTAAAACAAGCCATAATACTTCACTATTTCTTAACCCGATCTCTCGTGATAAATTGCTAAACATAGCAGTGTCTAACAGTCGGTAGACTTGAAAATTTCTAAGTGTTTGAGCTGAAATTGACTTCCATTTGTGATTTCTAAGCTAGTGGAAATATTAGCTAGTAATATCATTTTTCGACCGCAAGTATTTCATAGTCATCTACAAAGTTTGTACTTCAAACTTTATTTAAGTATCACATACATGTTTCTTAGCATTTTTGCTTAATAAAAATTGGTTTTCAACCTTAAGTGATATAACATGACTATTGAATTAACTTTCGTTTCGCATTCTAGTTGATCGTCTCGAGTTATAGAAATTGATCTACACACTTTTTTACATGCATTAACACATAAACATGATGCTCATGACATGTTTTAGTAAATGATTTATAGTGTAACACCGAGGGTGTTATAAGGGGGCACGGCAGCTTGGGCCTGTGGGGAAAGGGTGCTGGTGGGCAGCGCGCGAGATGGGCCAAGGGAGAGGCGAAGGGCGAGCTGGGCTGCCACGCGGCTTGGGCCGGCGGGAGGTAGAAACACTGCTGGGCCTGTCATGGGTGAAGAGAAGAGGGAGGGGGAGTAGGCCGGCTGGGCTGATTAGGAGAGAGAGGAAAGGGGTTTTTCTTTTTTGCAAAAAATGATTTGAGAGAGATTCAATAGGAATTTGAGAGAAATTCAAGGAGAGGAGGAAAAGAATTTTCCAAATCCTTGCTAGGGAGAAGATAGGAGGTTTTACCCATTTCGCTAAGATGATTAGAGAGGAAAAAAGGAAAAGGAACTTTTCCATTTGTATGAATTAGATCTCAAGGAATTTGAAAGGGAATTCAAAAAGGGATTGAAAGGAATTTTGTTACGGATTTGTGCACTCCAACACCAAACACAACTCAGGACACGAAACCACTCAAGAACACAGGCACACTCCTACAATCAATTCTATATATGTGTGCACCAATTTATTAGTCATCTCTCCTTGGTTTGACTTAGGTTTTGAAAGGATCAAGATGCCCAAGATGGGGGCTAATTATGAATACATCTCATTAGCACATTCTTTGGGAAGCATCTCAAATGAATTTAGCTTTTTAATCACAAGATGATAGTGTTCGTCACGCTCACTCTTGGTTCCCTCATGGAGCGCACAAACGTCCGACCATAGTGCATGGGCGTCTTTGTGGTTCCTTACGCGGTTGAACACATCTTTGCAAAGACCTCTAAAGATGGTGTTTCGAGCCTTTGCATTCCACTTTTCATAATTAACCTCATCGCCTTGTAAGTGTGTAGCATCTCGAGGTTTTGGGAAGTCTTGTGTGGTGGCTCTAAGTATACCAACGTCTAGAGCTTCTAAGTACGCCTCCATGTAGATTTTCCAATATGGAAAGTCATCTCCCTCAAAGATAGGAGGAGGTCCATCCCCGTGAGACATCTTGCTCTAAGCAATTAAGCTTAAAAACGTGAGCATGAGGCTCTGATACCAATTGAAAGGATCAAGATGCCCAAGAGGGGGGGTGAATTGGGCTAATTCTAAATTTACTTGCAATAATTAAATCCTACGGTTAGCCCAATTAACCCCTTGTGCCTAGAAAAGTGTTTCTATCAATCTAACGCACAAAGGACTTACAACCTATGTTCCAAACTTACTCTAGCATGGCAATTCCATGAATGTAAAAACAAGTATTGAATTGCTTAAAGTAAATGCTCAAAGTAAATGCTCAAAGTAAATAGGGAGAGAGGAACGCGGCAATGTTTTACCGAGGTATCGGAGAGTCGCCACTCCCCACTAGTCCTCGTTGGAGCACCCATGCAAGGGTGTAGCTCCCCCTTGATCCGTGTAAGGATCAAGTGCTCTCTACGGGTTGATTCTTCGACACTCCGTCGCGGTGAATCACCCAAAACCGCTCACAACTTGAGTTGGGTCACCCACAAGCTCCGCCGGGTGATCACCAAGCTCCCAATCACCACCAAGCCATCTAGGTGATGGCGATCACCAAGAGTAACAAGCACGAACTCTCACTTGACCACTCGAAGCCTAATAAGAATGGTGGATGCACACTTTGCTACTCTTGATTCACTAATGAGGCTACTCTCTTGGATTCACGAATTTCAATCACCTCACTAGGACCTTGCTCTTCTTGGCACTCACAAACGTGTTTCTCAGCAGTTGGAATGAGCAAAAGTGACTCCACACACGAGTGGAGCTTCTATTTATAAGGCAGCCTGAAAAACGAACCGTTATGTGCCTCTACGGGGTGACCGGCTGCTCCGGTCATGTTGACCGGACGCTCCGGTCAGTTCAACCCGCACACTAGTGTTTAAGTGTTGACCAGACGCTGGCAGGGTCTGATCACCACTGACCGGATGCGTCCGGTCGCATTAAACCCTCACTGGAACCTTACTGTAGTCGACCAAACGCTGGATCCTCAGGGTCCGGTCAGTATTGACCGGACGCGTCTGGTCATAGATACACTCTTCTGGAACCTAACTGGAGTCGACCGGACGCTGCCTCTCAGTGTCCGGTCACTTGACCACTCAGCATCCAGTCGCACCGAACGCAATCTCCTTGATCAAATGAACTGACTGGACCCTGCGGCCAGCATCCAGTCGCACCGAAGCCGGCGTCCGGTCAGCATTTGACCCTCCATTCACTTCCAACTCTCGATCATATGTGAATGAAGTTTGCTCCATAGGATCATAGGGCTTTTGTGGAGCTACCTAGTGCTAGTTCTAACAAGTGTGCACCACACCTAACTCACTAGACTCATCTAGGTCAAGCTATCCATCCATACCCCCCTTAATAGTACGGCCAAAGGAAAAATAAAGTCCTAAACTACTCTAAGTGACTCTCCAACTCCAATCAACACTTAGAACTAGTCATCCTTAACCTTGTCGTCCATTCTTTGAAAACCGAAATGATTTCCATCGTAGGGGCATGACCACCTTGATTGCCCAATTGATCTCCGTTACCATGACCTAACTTAATTGCCTCTATAAAACACACGTTAGTCATAGTAATCTTGTATTGTCATTAATCACCGAAACCCAACAAGGGGCCTAGATGCTTTCAATCTCCCCCTTTTTGGTGATTGATGACAATATCACCTCAAGTATGTGAAAGAGTGAGGTTTTTGACATGCTTGGTTCATATAAGCTTTTGTCAATAAGAACAAAAGAGTTAGGCAAGCATATATGACCCAAGCCAACAGGATGTACTCAAAAGATATGAAATAAGCATGAGTACAAGTAATAAAGCTCATTTGCATCGGAGTATAAACGCGGAAGCAAAGCAAATGAGCACAACACAAGTGATATGACATATCAATGAATTCAAAGTAGAGATCACACATGTCATATATCACAATCACGTAGATATCACTATCACATAGATATAATAGTATGCATGAAAGTAAACACACGAATGCATAATAGTAATAGTGTATCACACAAATAAAACTCCAAATGTATATAATAGACTAATAACTAACTAGACTCCCCCTAAAAGTCACTCCCCCTGAGTCTACATACTCGAACCCTCTCCCCCTTTGGCGTCAAACACCAAACCTAAGGGTCGGTCGACGGGGCTGCAGCGAACGAGCCGGGCGCTGAGGTACGAGGAGCAAGCTGGAACTAGGCGCCATCATCATCTAACCCTGAGCTCTATACTGACAGACCCTCTGTGGCTGGAAGTGTCGCTGAAGAGGTCTGGGTCTGAGCTGGAGCAGGTGCTGCCTGTGATGCTGCTGGTATATCTGTCGTAGGATCTGAAGATGCGATAGAAGAAGGGAGCCTCTAAGTAGTCACGGTGACAGGAGCTGCTATAGAAGGACCTAGGGCATACATATGTGGCGGTGTAGGCATCCCTGTCAACTCACTGAAAGATGCTCCAAGACTCCTAGAGACTGATGTGTCAGGCACAAATAGCGAGGGTGACTGGTTCGGTGTGAAGCCCGTCTGATATGGTGTGAACTACGGGGCTACCACTAGCGAGGATAACCACTAGGACACCTGTACTATAGGAGAAGCAAACGAAGTTGGAGGCTATCCCAGACTCTGAAGCCCACTGGGCTGTACTGCTGGAGTCATCGTAGTGGTGGCAGGCTGAGCAAGATGGGGTGAAAGCTGTGACTGTGGAGCCCCAAGTGCTGTTACTACATGATGCATAAATCCCATAAGATGATGCTGCATGAGTAACTGTTGCTGATGCATCTACTGCTGCTGCTGCTAGAGGACCTGCTGGTGTTGCTAGAACTTGTCCTGACGAGCCTGAAACTATGTAAAGTTGGCAGCGGCCTCCTGAGCCTGTCGTGCCTAATCCTGCTGCATCCGCTCAAGAATAGCAATCAAAGCAGGGTCCGTCTGTGGTGCAGGTGGAGCGGAGCTAGAACTACCAGCCTCTGCATCGTGTCTGCGTGGAGGCATCTGAGGAATAGGCAGGTAGTCGTCATCCAAACTATCACTAGACTCGCTCCTCTCCTCCTGAGCCTCAAGCTGCTCCTCCTCAGTAGCGGCTATATCTCTGATAATCTTGTCCTACTGAGCTGCGAACTCTGGTACATCTGGATGACGGCGAGGCTGAGTGGGTGCCTGTGGTGTGCTATGCCTGATCCTCTATGCCATGTTATAAGCTGGAAACTCTGTGGTGGCACCTCTGTACTCTACAACCATCTCTAGTGTCCTAACTTGCACAGCCTTGAGAATAAGGAATGTGATCCAATGTGCATATGGAAGCTGCCTGCGACCCTTAAAGCCCTCAGCTATCGTGTCCTCCATCTCTGATAGAAGGAGGTCCCAAATATCAAACACAGTCTGCTGCATCAGGGCGTTGAGGAGCCAAAGCTAGAGGAGAGTCAGGCTCTCTCTGTATCCCATCCTAGGAAGTAGTGTCCTCCTAATGATAGCCTCTAGCACATGAGCTGTAGGAGTAAGATCACTGGGGTTCCTCCTCGACCCCTCACCAAAGGGCTCCTTGAAGCAATGGCATACAAGATCTGTAGGGGGCACCAAACCACCATGAGGATGCCTAGGAGGCTCTTGCTGTCCATAACATACCTCATGTAACCTGACAGGCTGCTCCTGTAACCTCAGTATCTCCCTGGCCCTCTAACTCATCATCATGTAGTCTCTACCTCTGAATACAAAGTGAATGTATCTATGGTGTGGGTCAATATAGAGAGAAGCATAAAACTGACGAACCCAGGATGGAACATATACTCTAGTCTGTCCAATCAAATTTGTCAGCCCTGGCAGATATGCAAGGTAAGGGCGAATATGCTCTCCAGCTGCTGCGACTATAGCCTCAGTGCTGCAAACCCGCTGAGATCTAAAAACTGCTCCACTGTTCAGATATGCATTGTAGAAGTCTTCCTGGAGTGGTGTATAGAATCCCTCTGAAGCTCTCTCATCCCTCCTGGGTGGAAACCACACATCAAACTCCACAAAGCGAAGCTGCTGAACCTGCTTGGCCATGGTGGCCCTCAAGTCAAGGTGGGTCACTGGAGGCAGACCCTGTGGACGAGGTGGTGGACGTGATCCCCTCCGCTGTGTCGGCGGCCTCGGTGACACTAGAACCCGGGTATGACCAGAGCGGCGTAGCTATGGCTAGGGTGCCTGCTCGGTCTCCTCACTCTCCTGAGGCTGCTGTGACTGTTGTCCCTCCTGTGTCTCCTGAGCTGGCTGAGGCTCTACTGGTGGGGGCTGTTGTTGTGACTCCTGCTGTGACTCTCCCTGAGGCTGAGGATCCACAATGGGAAGACATCGTCCTACCATCATGACAGTCCTAGATGGACTACCATGAAGACGCTCAATCTCCTTAAGTCTGCCCTGCGCGTCTGGTGATAGATGATCTACAATGACAACTCCACTGCGGGCACCTCCTCTCTCGGCACGCTCTGTTGCCTCATCAACTACAGCTGCTCTGGCTGTCTCTGCATCAGGGTACTTCCTCTTCTTGGATGCAGTCTTCTTTGTTGCCTTGCCTTTAAGACCTATAGGCAGGTGAGGCGGAGGCCTCCGATCATCATCTCCTAGACCACCACCAACGTTCTTAGTGCGAGCCATCTGATCTGACTAGAACCACTACCACTGACAAGATCAACTGTCTATTGACACTTTTGAGGCTTGGCTCCGAGTTGACTGACAACTGCACCTGACACCTCAACGGCACCGACTCGCTGCATGATGGAATAGATAGATATACAAGTAAATACGATATATCTAATAGATGTGAAACCCTATGAGAGCAAGCAATTTAGATGTGAAATAGAAGAGAGTGGCTTGCTACCTGACGAATCGGTGATCCAAGATGGAAAGCGACCCGCGGGGAACCACCGACTCGGCTAGGGTTAGGGTTCCGACTCGACAAAGATTGGCGACACAAGTGGTGAATCGATGGCCGAGAGGATGAAGGACACGAGCTCGGCAATTAGGGCTGTGGTGGAGCTTGGCTGCATGGCTGGAGCTAGGGCGTTGGTGTGGCTTAGTTGGCACAGTGGCGCAGGGAGGCGCTGCTTGGCCAGGAGGTGGCGACGATGTGCGCGCGAGCTAGAGGCGGCGTGCAGACATGGCTGTGGAGGCACAAGGAGCAGTGGCTACGGCGGTGGCACGCGAGCTCGGCTGTGATGGCGTCGATGGCGGATTAGGTCAAAGGAAATCACTGGTGCTTTGATTAAATAGGGTGGCCCTCATGAGTCATAAACAGAAAATAGGGAAGAGACCTGATGTCGCACGATATCTACTGACCGGACGCTCTGGTGGTAGTGACCAGACGCTACCACCTAGCGTCCGGTCGATTTCAGAGAGGTCCAATTCCTCTGGAATCATGACCGGATGCGTCCGGTGGTCCATGACCGGACGTAGCCAGAGTCCGGTTAGTTGCCTTTAATGCCATGTAGATCGACCAGATGCTGGAACCCTTCCTGACCAGACTCTCAAATGCAGAGTCCGGTCACTCCTTCAGCTTCTGTTCACCTCCTATGAACTGACTGGACGCTGGTCTGCAGAGTCCGCTGCAGCGTCCGCTCACTCTTTTCCAGCAAATCTTCAATGTTCCTCCGCGCTGCCTGTTCCCAATCAAGTCCCAACATGAATAAGATCCAAATAAACACCAATTGGGACTGATGTGAGTGACCTCTCTCAAACCCTCATATTTTCAAAATATTTTGCCTTATGCTATAATTCTTTTTAAGAAAATAAGCAATAAGAGGGCAAATGGAACAAAACGACAAAACAACATCCATGCATATGCAATACTTGAAAGTAAATCTAGTTGCTTGTCAAGTTTGATCCAAGGTTAAGCTTCTTCACACGCTTTTCAGCGGTTATCTTAACCATGTTAGACAAGCCCTATGTGCATTACAAAAAATTAAACATGTTGTATATTACATTGAATGCAAGGGACAACACAAACTTAATTTTTTGTGAAGTTGCTAAAATCAAGCACATTGAGCTCATTCCGCAATCTACAAAATGTAGCCTCATCTAGCAGTTTAGTGAAGATATCCGCTAATTGATCTTTGGTTCTTACACCTTCTAGTGATATATCATTTTTAGCAACATGATCTCTTAGAAAGTGATGGCGGATATCTATGTGCTTGGTGCGAGAGTGTTGAACCGGATTATTTGCAAGTTTTACCGCACTTTCATTGTCGCACAAAAGAGGTACCTTTTCTAGAACTACACCATAGTCTAGCAAAGTTTGTTTCATGTATAATATTTGTGCACAACAAGCACCCGCGGCAATGTATTCTGCTTCGATGAGTAACCAACAAGAAAACCAATATCACAACGTCTTTGAAACTTCCCTAAGTGTTGCCGCTTCTTGTAGATATACCATTTGCAACCAAACACCCTAAAGAAGGAGACGTCCGGCTTCTTCCCATTGAGCAACTCATAAGGTGTCTTGCCAAGGAACTTTTGAAGGAATAGGCGGTTTGATGCATAGCATGCAGTGTTGATTGCTTCCGCCCATAGAGCTTCGGGTGTTGTACTCATCTAGCATTGTTCTTGCAAGAGTGATCAAAGTCCGGTTCTTCCTCTCAACTACACCATTTTGTTGAGGAGTATAAGTTATGGAGACTTCATGCTTGATCCCAACTTCATCACAATAAGCTTCAATGTTTGTGTTGTCAAATTCTTTTCCATTGTCACTTCTTATCTTCTTGAGCTTTACTTTAAATTCATTTTGAGCTCTCTTGGCAAACTTCTTGAAGCAAGATGCAACTTCGGATTTGTCATGAAGGAAGAATACCCATGTATACCTTGAATAGTCATCAACAATCACAAGACAATAGAGATTCCCTCTCTGTGGGGGTATTAACCCCTATACCCTTACGGCTAAGCTTGGGCCGGCCTGGATCGATGGGTCCGGTCCACCCGAAAGACGACGTGCGGCCCAGCCAACCTGATCGGAGTCCCACACAAGGAGTCAAGGCGGATTTGGCGATCAAGTAGGATCTTGGTCGGTTAGAATAGGAATCCTTATCCGGCCATATATGGCAATTGTAACTGACTAGGATTAGTTTCTAGATCTGTAACCCTGCCCCCTAGACTATATAAGGCGGGCAGGGGATCCCTCTAAAAAAACATCTCTCATTGACGTACATCAATACAAATCAGACGCAGGACGTAGGTATTACGCCTTCTTGGCGACTGAACCTAGATAAAACCTCGTGTCTGTCTTGCGTCACCGTCTTGTTTGTGGCTTGCGCATCTGTCTGCCGACAATCTACTACCTTGGGCATACCCCTAGGTAGACTGCCGACCATATTTCGTCGATAGTGGCGCGCCAGGTAGGGGGTGTGCATACTGCTCTCCAAGCAAACAAGATGGTCATCGTCTCCGCCTCCATGGCTACGCCGAACGGCCTCACGTTCACCGTCGGCCAGATCACCTGGACCACTGGCTCCGACGACTTCATCGCCATGGCCACGGAGGAGGCATGGATTCAGTCTGCGCCGACCACTGCTTCACCTGCATCGGCTACGGCTCCAACCACGATGGGTACGGCTCCGACCACGATGGATCTAGCTCCGACCACGGTACATCTGGCTCCAACCACGCCTGCATCATCTTCAGCCACACCGACAACTCGTCGTCCGCTTCCCCGCTACAAAGGGAAGCAAATCGACAATACCGACCTGCTCGACTCCATCGATCGGGTCGGCACCAAACTCGCTGAAACCCTAGCTCTGGTAAGTACGATTCAAAGTCAACCTAACGAGCAGGTAACTGCTCCCCACAACAGATCTACCCGACCAGCTCAGACCAGTTGTCCTGCACGACTTGGTACAGATCTTGTGGTCATATCTACTCCTGAAGGGCGCTCCGCTCGTCGCCGGCCAGCCTCCGCGATGGGTCTCTGGCTCTCCGAGTACGAAGCCTCGACAGAGAACCACCAGGTCCAGCCCTACGGCCTGCGAAACGCTGCCTCCAGCTACGCATATAACCTACAACGCCGCTTGGATCTATGTCTTATGCACCGACCTCGACCGAAGCCGCGTGACTTTGTCAACATGATCCGGACTGAAGATTATCAAGAAGGATCTGTCCACACAGTCCAAGAGGGCGACTCTAGCTCCTCGTCTGGCATCGCATCTAAAGCATCTGTCCACACCGAGCTTCAGCATCACGAAGACGACGGCGCCAAGTATGATCTGGATCTGCCAGACCACGCCCCAGGGTTTTCACAATTCCCGTCTTTCCCGCCAAGACGAGGGGATTTGATCCATGCTGTCAGCAATGATGAACCGCCAGCGGTTGGCGAAATAGAACAAGAAAGGACCGCGCGCGAAGCATGCAATATTGACCGGTTTAATCGCCGACAAATCGAAGCCGAAGCAGACCAGGAGGCGCGACGCATAAGGGTCCAGCCACATGACCTCAACGATGCTTTCGACAGGGTGGGGGACAAACAGGTCTTCAGGACTCCAAGTGCCAACATAGCCGTCACCATGGCGACAATGCAACGGCTACCCAACACCCCAGAAACTCAAGCGGTTCGCAATGAAATACAAGCCTATCTGACGGCTGCCATGGCCCAGACCGTAGAGATTGTAAATCAAGTCCGGGCTCCATCCATCTCAGTCGAGTCAAGCCACAGCCGCCAGCTCCCAAGTCGCTCACAACCACTCAACCCACGTGGCTCGCGCAACAATGACCCATCAGACAACCGTCAAGGCAGAAACGGTGGCCACGATGGTGGTCGGGATGACAACCGCCGTCGAGAGGACAACCGTCGCGACGTCCGGGACGATAATCGCCGAGACAACTGCGACAATCGCCGCGATAACCGCGGTCGCAGAGCTAATCCAGATGGCAATCGAGATCACCGCGATGGCAATAACGATCTCCGCCATTACCTCGGTGGACGCGATCTGCGCGCTCGCATCAACAAGAGAGCCGACGATCGAGCATCCTACGAAAGCTATCGCCGTATGGAGTATGACACTGCCCACGGTCCACCGGGTTTGAAGCAGTTTACTCCACACCTTCGCCAAGTCATATGGCCCAAGAATTTCAAGCTCGAGAAACTTCAGAAGTACGACGGTAAGGAAAACCCCGAATTATGGGTCATGCTCTATGAAACTGCGTGCAGATCAGCCATGGCTGACGAGCACGTCATGTCTAACTACTTCCCAGTCGCTGTTGGCCATGTAGGTCACCAATGGCTAGTCAGCTTGCCGGCGAACTACTTTGATTCTTGGCAGGAGTTTAAGCAAGCCTTCATCGACAATTTCATCGCTACTTGTGAACAACCGGGCAACAAGTATGATCTGCAACGGATCCGAGATTGGAAAGATGAGCCACTGCGCGAGTATGTCCGGTGTTTCTTAGAGATGCGCATCAAGGTCCCATCAATCTCTGACAATGAGGCAATCGAGGCTTTCATCACTGGCCTCCGCTTCCACGATGCCCTAAGAGACAAGCTCCTCCGGAAGAGACCTGAATCGGTCACAGCGCTCCTAGACACCGCTAAGAAATATGCCGACGCTGACGACGCTAAGAAGATAATTATTGAAGAAGCAGCAAGGGTTCCACGCTCTGACCACCCCCCACACCACGACGACTACCGCGGCAACCGTGGTCGGAACGACAATTTTGACCGCCGCAACTAGCGCAACGACTCCCGCGACCACCGCGACCAACGTAATCAGCGGCGTAACCGCCGTGACGATTACAGGAGCAAGCGTGCTCAAGAAGACGACGACGAGGTCAATACCGTTAAAAAGGGTGGCGGACGTCGTAATTACGAGGACGACTATGCCAAAGCATTGAAAGGGCCCTGCCAGCTCCATCCCAAGTCAAACCATACCATGGAGAATTGCCGCGTTCTCAAGTCTATCTATACGCGTCAACAGGCTCCAGACACATCCGACAAGCCTAACGATGCAGGGGAACAGCGCAACGAGGATAACGACGACGACGATGCAGACCCTCGTCACAAGTACGTCAAGCCAACCAATCGCGTGCACACCATCATCAGAGGCAAAGTGTCCATCGAGACCAAGCGGGAACGCAAGCTGCTCGCCCATGCTTGCTTGAACGTGGCCAACGCCGATAACCTCCTCGCCGATCCACGGCTCCCTCCGTGGTCTCACCACGAAATCTCTTTCAGCAGAAAGGACCAATGGGCCACAATACCTGAGCCAGGACGTTTTCCCCTGGTCCTCGATCCTTGTATCAACAAGGTTCAGTTCGACAGAGTACTGATCGACGGCGGCAGCTCCATCGATATACTGTTCAAGAACAGTCTGCCCGCCCTGAAGATAGCTCAGGCGGATCTTAAGCCATACGAGGCACAGTTCTGGGGTGTTCTCCCCGGACAGAGCTCTACACCTCTCGGGCAGATCACGCTACCTGTGCAGTTTGGGACCCCGGACCACTTCCGCACCGACTACGTCAACTTTGTGGTCGATGACTTCGACGGCACCTACCATGCTATTCTTGGTCGACCGTCGCTCACCAAGTTCATGGCCATACCTCATTACAGGTATCTGGTGCTCAAGATGCCTACCGAGAAAGGAGTCCTAACCCTCTGAGGTAACGTGTACGCCGCTTACACCTACGAAGACGACAATTTCAAAATAGCAGAGGCCCACGACCTCTCTATTCGCATGGCCGAGACCATGCTCGACGCTAAGAAGACCTCAGCCGACCACCTGGAGATCCCAGAGCTCGAGGCTCCACGCAAGAACATCAAGTCAAAGGAGCACAAGGTGATCCAGCTGGTCGACGGTGATTCCAGCAAAATGGCCCTTATCGGGGCCAACCTGGATCCCAAATAGGAAGACGCGCTCGTCGGGTTCTTGAGGAGCAACGTGGATGTGTTCGCATGGAAACCTGCCGACATGCCCGGTGTACCTCGGAACTTGATCGAGCACTCCTTGAATGTCAACAGCAAGGCCAAACCTATCAAGCAGAAGCTATGACGGTTCGCTCGCGACAAAAAGGAGGCGATTAGGGTAGAAGTTACATGGCTTTTGGTAGCCGGATTTATCAAAGAAGTATATCATCCGGAGTGGTTAGCCAACCTGGTTCTTGTACGCAAAAAGAATAATGAATGGAGAATGTGCGTTGATTACACTGATCTCAACAAAAACTGCCCTAAGGACCTCTTCGGCTTACCTCGCATAGACGAGGTCGTAGATTCAACCGCCGGTTGCGAGCTCCTTTCCTTTCTCGATTGCTACTCTGGTTATCACCAGATCGCTCTCAAAAAGGACGATCAGATCAAGACGTCTTTCATCACGCCTTTCGGTGCCTACTGCTACACGACTATGTCATTCGGGCTCAAGAACGCCGAGGCTACATACCAACGCGCCATTCAGGCCTGCCTCACAGACGAGATAAAAGACGACCTTGTAGAGGCCTATGTGGATGATGTAGTTGTCAAAACCAAGGAAGCACATACCCTTGTTGACAACCTAAAACGCACCTTTGTAGCCCTCAATGCATTCCAATGGAAGTTAAACCCAAAGAAGTGCATCTTTGGTGTTCCTTCTGGTATATTGCAAGGCAACGTCGTCAGTTACGACGGCATACGCCCTAATCCGGAGAAAGTCAAAGCTATCTTAGACATGAAGCCCCCCAAAAAGGTGAAGGATGTCCAGAAGCTTACCGGATGCATGGCTGCTCTCAGCCGTTTCATATCAAGATTAGGAGAAAAAGGACTACCATTTTTCAAACTGCTCAAAGCATCCGAGAAGTTTGAGTGGTCGGAGGAAGCAGACGCTGCCTTCACGTAGCTAAAACAATACCTTACATCACCTCTGGTCCTCACTGCTCCCAAAGAAGACGAAACTCTCCTACTTTACATTGCGGCAACCAATCGGGTGGTCTCCACTACCATGGTGGTCAAGCGCGATGAGCCGGGCCACGCCTATAAGGTACAGCGGCCAATTTATTTCATCAGTGAAGTACTCAATGAATCCAAGACCAGGTACCCACAGATTCAGAAACTGCTTTACGCCATACTGATAACATCCCGAAAGTTGAGACATTACTTCGACGGATATCGTGTGGTGGTCATGACCGAGTACCCTTTGGGGGACATCATTCGCAATAAGGATGCGAACGGGCGCATCGTCAAATGGGCAATGGAGCTATGCCCCTTCTCCTTGGAATTTGCAAGCCGGACTACAATCAAGTCTCAGGCACTCGTCGATTTTATCGTCGAGTGGACAGACTTAAGCACGCCTGCCTCTCTGGGATCCGACGAATATTGGACGATGTACATCGACGGCTCTCTCAACATTGACGGTGCGGGAGCAGGAGTTCTTTTTGTGTCACCATCCAAGGAGCAGCTCCGGTACGTCCTCAGGATTTATTTCCTGGCATCTAATAACGCCGCCGAATATGAAGCATGCCTGCATGGTTTACGCATTGTGGTTGAGCTTGGTGTTAAACGTCTCTATGTCTATGGAGACTCAGCTCTGGTCATCAACCAACTCAACAAGGACTGGGACACAACCAGCGAGAAGATGGACGCATACTACAAATTGATCAGAAAGCTGGAAGGCAGGTTCTATGGCATCGAGTACATACATGTGGTCCGGGACAAGAATCAAGCAGCGGATGCACTGTCAAAGTTAGGATCATCCCGAGCCAAAATCCCACATGGCGTATTCGTCCAAGACCTGCTCATGCCTTCCATCGAAGAGGAAGATTCCACGGTAGGCAAGCCTCCAGACCAGCAATTGGTGGCTATGGTTCCGGCGTCGAGCACCATCGAACCGCCTCCGACCACTCATGAGCCCGACTAGAGAATACCTTTCATCAAGTACTTAACAGATGGCAGCGGTTATACTGATCGGACAAAAAACGAGCGCCTGATGCGTCGCAGTAAGCAGTATCTGCTCATCGATGGCAAGTTATAGCACAAAAACGCAAAGGAGGAAATCTTGATGAAGTGTATAACCCAGGAGGAAGGCGAACATCTCCTGGACCAAATCCACTCTGGCTCCAGCGGCAACCACGCGGCCTCAAGAACACTGGTCGGTAAGGCTTTCCGAGTAGGGTTCTATTGGCCGTTAGCAGTAGCCGACGCAGAGAAGCTAGTCCGCCACTGTGAGGGTTGTCAGTTCTTCACCAAGAGAATCCACGTACCAGCACATGAGATCCAGACGATACCAGCCTCTTGGCCCTTCGCATGCTGGGGACTGGATATGATCGGGTCTTTTAAACCGGCTCCGGGGAAATTTACATGCGTCTTTGTGCTGATTGACAAATTTTCTAAGTGGATAGAATACATGCCTTTGGTACAGGCATCCTCTGAGAAGGCTGTCACGTTCCTCGACTAGGTCATCCACCGTTTTGGCGTACCCAACAGCATCATCACCGATCTGGGTACTCAATTCACCGGAAATGCTTTTTGGGACTTCTGCGATGAAAGGAGCATAGTAGTAAAATACGTCTCGGTGGCGCACCCTAGAGCTAATGGACAAGTCGAGTGGGCAAATGGCATGATCTTGGATGCATTGAAGAAGAGGATGTACAGAGAAAACGACAAAGCTCCCAGAAGATGGCTCAAAGAGTTACCAGCCGTGGTCTGGGACCTCAGAACTCAGCCCAGTCGTAACACCGGTGTCTCACCGTACTTTATGGTTTACGGCGCTGAGGCAGTCCTTCTAGCAGATATAGCTTTCAGATTAGCATGGGTAGAGAACTTTGACGAAGGAAGGGTCAATGAAGTACGGGAACTAGAAGTGAACAGCGCAGAAGAGAAACGGTTCGATTCTTGTGTACGTACGGCCAAATACCTTGCTGTTTTGCGTAGGTATTACAACAAGAACGTTAAAGAGCGGTTCTTCATGGTCGGGGACCTGGTCCTGAAGTGGAAGACAAACCAGGCTGGCGTCCATAAACTCGCAGCCCCATGGGAGGGTCCTTTCATGATCAAGGAGGTCACACGACCAACGTCTTATAGGTTATCTCACCTAGACGGTACTGACGTACCAAACTCGTGGCACATCGACAAGATTAGACGTTTCTATGCTTAACTACTGAGATATGTACTCCTCTTGTACTTTCGATTTACTTCAATAAAGCGATTATGATTTCTCCGACCACTCTAATGTGTCACTTCGAATTTTATGGTTATTCTAACTTAGCCAGTAAAAGCTGACCACCACTCCTACGATTTTCAGAGCAGGCCCTGTCTCCGGTTCCTCCCAACACGTGCATGGGATCCGCTCTCTACGTTACGGGTGATCGGCAGGTCCTCCTTGGTTTGACTTGTCCACGTCTACGTGTGCACAGGTCACCGTACCTCACACTCCGACCACATGACAAACTAGGGCCGCACAAACTTTTCGGGATGATGTGTCGAGCAAAATGGTACAACTAAACAGAACGTTAACATGTTCTCACTTAGTTACACCAAGATAAAGTTTCAAGCTTAAATACGTTTTATACAAAGCAAACAAGCTTATAATGATATACAGTTACGTTATTACAAGCTTGCCTGAAGAGGCTCAAGTTTACAATAACACAACTATGTCCTCCTTCTACAGCTCTAAGCCTATTACATTGGCTGGTCGGGGCGCATGGCACTTACTGCTCGCCGCTTCCGATATCCTACTCGAGTCTCAGGGACTCTTGTGCTAGTCGAGCTGAAGGGGATGGCCCCACCGGTGCCTGGCTGGTCGAGACCGTAGGCTTCGTTGGTTGGCTTGCAACTGATGGCGTTTCCAGCTGACTTGTCGATGGCGTACCCTGTACAGGTGCTGTCCCACCTCCACACAGGTTAATGTCGCCAATTATCTTCGACGACAAGTCCAACTGGGCCGTCCGAAGCTCCTCTGCCTTGTTTGGGTCTACCTCCTTTGGGTACCCAGCCTCCAGGCGCTTGAGATCGATCAGGGGGTAGTGGGCACGCACCATGCTTAGTACATGGGCACCCGTGTACTCACCCGCCTCCTTCACGAACTCTTGGAACCATCCCCACGCTTGTCTGCATCTCTCGACCAGTCCGAGCTGGGGCGTCCTTAGCTCTTCCTCTATGAGCGCCGGGTCGATAAGGTCGAGGACGGGTACAATGTCAGTTGCCACTTCTTGGCACCGGTTCTTCCACGTGTCCCGCTCCTCGGTGGCCTCAAGGCATCGTGCTTTCCAGCCGTCACGCTCTTTGATCACGGCCTCTAGGTGCCTCTTGGCATTGACTTTTAAAACTGAACACCATACAAGACATCAAATGTAATGACACGACAAGACAAGGTGGGCAACAGAATGAGAAAGGTGGTCTAGAATACTTACTTTTCAGTTCTTCCTTCATTTTGGTGGTGTGGTCCTGGAGTTGAGACTGGCTGCGTGCCAGTTTCTCGTTGTCCTCCTTCAGACGACCACACTCTGCGGTCACGTGGCTATTCCCCTCTTGGAGGCGGGTTACTTCAGCTTCTAAGCCTACATTACAGCTGTCACTACCAACAACGCAACAATACGTGTTACACGCCTGCTGTGATAAAGTGACAACTTACTTATTTTTTCTCGCTCTTTGTTATTAAGCTGGCCGATCAGGTTCTGGTTCTGTGCCTCTAGCTCTGCCTTCTTCTAGTCGGCGGCTTCAAGTTGGCGGCGCAAGTGTTCCACCTCGGCCACCAGTTCTTTATTATTCGCCGTGATTCCCTCAATCTGGTCGAAGCACCTCTTTCGGTACTTCGCGGTCTTCATCAAGTCCTGCATATAAACAAGCTAAGTCAGACAGATCGACTACATAACAGGGTCAAGTGGTCAAGCTAAACATACCTGGACTTCTGTCACCAGACGCTTTGCTGCCCGTTCGACTCTTAGGGTCTCTTCGACCTCTGGGATTTCTTCGTGCATAACCCACTCGTCGTTTCGCCAGCGCGACACATATACATGTTGTCGCTTATCTTGGGGACGGCCCAGGACCTCTTCTACTTCGTCCTCTACAGCCTCCTGTTCAGGGGGCGGCGCTGGTCTAGAATCTGCAGTCTCCGCGACCACCATGGCTTTCCCACGAGCCGTTGCATCGGCAAGAGTGCTTTGTGCCACCTCCGGCTGCTGCTCCTCAGCTTGGTCTGGTTCCCTTGGTGCCAAGGTATCCACCTCAGCAGGGTTAGTGCTCGGAACACTTGTACTTAGCTCGGCTATCTTCTCGACCAGCTGCTCGGGGACTGTCGTCGGGCTGCTCGCCTGCTGAGGTTCCAGCGGAGTTTCTTCTACAGGTTCCTCCATGGCTGGCTGCTGGGCAGTTTTTTCCGCCATTGCTGGCGAGGTCGTGCCGCACCCGGCTAGCTGGTCGGGATTTTCGGTGGACGCCGACCTAATACATCAGAGAAAAGTTCAGAAGACAATAGTATTCAATACAAATTATAAGCTTACATCAAAGTTACAGATACTTATAGCTTGGACGCGCGGAATGATGTGGCGAAGGAGCGTCTCTTCGATCGCCCCTGCTCCGCGTGCTCGGCAGGTTCCACCGGATCTCTTTCCACCACCGGTACAGGCGCCGGGGTTTGATGCTCGACATTTCCCTCGCTTGTCCTCTGTGCTGCCGTGGTTGGTGATGCGATCACTGCTAGCACAGAGGAGCCACCCTGCTCCGTCGACACCATTTGCCTCCTCCTCTTTCGAGGGACGAGCCGGAAGATGTCCGCATCCTCTGCTTCGTCGTCTGAAAGGGGGAAGATGGCTTGGCGCCATTTGTTGGCAGCCGGCCGCTTGCCAGCAGCTCTAGTCAATGCGTCCTCCGCAACCTCGAGTGTCGCCCAGTGGACGTCTTCGGTCCTGGCACTGGTCTGGGCGGCTGGGCCGGCAACTTGCGGCCAATCCACACCAGGGGGCGGAGACACGAACACTGCTGCCCGGTCACGACCATTATTCTGAGAAACATAAAAAAGATAATAGTCAATTTCCTGTTAGAGCATGATTCTACAGGTACAAGGAACTATCATTTACCTTTGGGGGAGGTCAGGCCAGCTTGAAGGCGTGCTCGATGTCGTTTAACCTAACATAATTGGGATCGGCCAGGTTGAATAACTCCCCAATCCTGGCCTTGATTTCTATCTTGTCGAGCGTCTCTTTCCTGGTCCTTGTTGGATCTGCGCTTCCCTGGTACTCGAAGCCAGGATGTACCCTCTTCTGGCAGGGCTGGATCCTTCGGCTGATAAAGTTCCCGACCACACTTGGGCCAACTAGCCTTCCCCACGGGATCATCCCGAGCAGTTCTACGATCTGCTCCAAGTTCTCGGGCTTCTCCGACCAGCTGTTCTTCTTCTCCGGAATCAGCCCCATGTCGCACAGGGTGATTGTGTTCGGCTCTTCACGGATGTAGAACCACTTCTTGTACCACTCGTCCAATGAGGTGTTCCAGGGGCAGTGCAAGTATTGGGCTTTCATACCGTCACGCAGATTGAGGTAGACGCCTCCGGCTATCTTCGAGCCTCCGCTCCCTTTCTTCCGCAGACAGAACAGGTGGCGAAAGAGGTCGAAATGGGGCTGGAAGCCACCATAGGCCTCGCAGAGATGGATGAAGGTGGAGACAAGAAGAATCAAGTTGGGATGCAGATTGCAAATCCCAATCTCGTAATACAAGCAAAGACCCTGAAGGAAAGGGTGCACTGGAACCCCAAAACCCCGCTTGAAGAAATCCTCAAAAACCACAATCTCACCTGGTTGTGGATCGGGGAAGCTTTCTCCTTCCGGCGCACGCCATCCCGCGAGTGCCTTGTTGTGGAGCACTCCCATGGCGACGAGGTCTTCGATGGTCTGCTCATTGCTCCACGACTTCCACCACTCCTTCGCCATGATTCCGCCTTTCTTCTGGGTGTCTCTCTTCGCCATTAGTCTGTTCTTACTAAGGGGTGGATGCGGTGGCGAGGGGATTGGCGATGATTTTCGGAGGAATAGGGTTCAGCAAGAGGAAGAAGAAGGTTGCGGCGGCGAATGACAATGGGGATCGGTAAAAGTAACTTACCAGATCTATATTATAAATAACAAAGAGCTCCGTCGTTTCGTCCGCCCGAGATTCTTGGGAGACGTGCGCACGTGCCGCAGACGGTTGTTCACACAACCTCGAGATCTACGCCAATAAACGCGCCCCATCATTACCAGTGTACGCGCCTCTTCGTTGATAGTGTAAGAGGGCCCACACTGACGCACCTCCATATAGGTGCCAAGCGACTGTTTGCTAGAAAAGAGCAAGAAGACAGAGTGATGTACTATACCCGTCTGCTTTTTTGACCAGACGTGTCAAACTGGACTTGGCAGAGAAAGGAGATAAATAAATACACCAAATAATATACGAATGGCGTTCGTATTTTCGCTGCATGTCTTGTGCTCAAGGATGGATCAGATACTACAATGCTCGGGGACTGCCCAGACCACTGCCGTGCTCGGGGACTGCCTAGACCACTGCCATGCTCGTGGACTGCCAAGACCACTACCGTGCTCGGGGATTGCTCCGACCACTGCCGTGCTCGGGGACTGCTCCGACCACTGACGTGCTCGGGGACTACTCCGACAATTGATGTGCTCGGGGACTGTCCCGACCATTGCTTTGAGAATGGTTCTCCTCGGCTACATGTGATTTGTACTCACATACGGTTGAGAGACATTTATTTAGACCTTGCTACAAGGCTCATACTTCGCCTTCCAGCAAGCTCGGGGACTACGTCGGTACGATGCACCTGCCGGTGCATCTCGTATCGCCTGTACAACGATTGGATTCTTAACTTCGGTGGAAATTCTTTTTTAGACCTCGGCACCACGTGCCTGCGTCACCTACTACCAGGCTCGGGGACTAAGTGGGCACACTTCACCTTGCGGTGAATGTGTTTTAATCGACCCCTGTGCTTTGAATGATTGTAAGGATTATCAATGTGCTCGGGGACTGTCCCGACCACTGCTCGGAGAATGGTTCTCCTCGGCTACATGTGAGTTGTACTCACATACAGTTGAGAGACATTTATTTAGACCTTGCTACAAGGTTCATACCTCACCTTCCAGCAAGCTCGGGGACTACGTCGGTACGATGCACCTGCCGGTGCATCTCATTTTTGTTTGTACGACAATTGGGTTCTCAACTTAACTGGGAATTCTTTTTAGACCCTGGCACCACGTGCCTACGTCACCTACTACCAGGCTCAGGGACTAAGTGGGCACACTTCACCTTGTGGTGAATGTGTTGGTTTTTTCGACCCCTACGCCTCTGACATTCAAGGACGCTATGCTTCAAGACCACTTACATTTCTTTCCAGAAATACAAGTGGGCACACTTCTCAAGACGGAAATCTTTTTCTTTTTTCTTAAGAGCACCATACATTCTTTGGACAACTTACTTCTCCGGCGATGACGGTGGTCAGAAATGTCAAGAACTCAAGCCTTACTTGTCGGAGAAGGTTAAAATGGCGTGTCGCAGCATAATACATGGTGCTCGGGGACTAGCTGTGGGGGTATTAACCCCTATACCCTTACGGCTAAGCTTGGGCCGGCCCGGATCGATGGGTCCGGTCCACCCGAAAGACGACGTGCGGCCCAGCCAACCTGATCGGAGTCCCGCACAAGGAGTCAAGGCGGATTTGGCGATCAAGCAGGATCCTGGTCGGTTAGAATAGGAATCCTTATCCGACCACATATGGCAATTGTAACTGACTAGGATTAGTTTCCAGATCTATAACCCTACCCCCCGGACTATATAAGGCGGGCAGGGGATCCCTCTAAAAACATCTCTCATTGACGTACAGCAATACAAATCAGACGCAGGACGTAGGTATTACGCCTTCTTGGCGGCCGAACCTGGATAAAACCTCGTGTCTGTCATGCGTCACCGTCTTGTTTGTGGCTTGCGCATCTGTCTGTCGACAATCTACTACCTTGGGCATACCCCTAGGTAGACTGCCGACCATATTTCGTCGACACTCTCAAACTCTTGTATATTGTTGGTCCAAATAAATTCATGTGTAGGAGTTCTAGCACTCTTGTGGTTGACATGAAAGCTTTTGTTGGATGGGTATTTGCAACTTGCTTGCCGGCTTGACAAGCACTACAAAGCTTGTCCTTCTCAAACTTCATATCCTTCAACCCTCTGACCAAATCATTCTTCATTAACTTCTTGAGTGAACTCATACCAACATGAGCAAGTCTTCTATGCCATAGCCACCCAAGTGTTGTTTTGGTGAATAGGCAAGTCTTCAAATTTGCATCTTCGGAGGTGAAGTCCACTAGATATAAGTTATTGTATCTAAATCCATTTAATATCACTTGATTATCATCTACCTTGGATATAACAACCTCCTTCTCAGTGAACAAGCATTGGAAGTCAAGATCACACAATTGTCTAACGGATAGCAAGTTGAAGCACAATGAAGCAACATAAAGCATATTGGAGATGGAATGATCATTTAATATTGCCACTTTGCCCAATCCTTTAACCTTGCCCTTTGAGTTATCTCCAAATATTATTCTCTCTTGTCCATCTACCTCTTCATCTAGTGAGGTGAACATACGAGGATCACCGGTCATATGTTGAGTGCAACCACTATCAATAACCCAATGACTTTCATCGGTCTTGTAGTTCACCTACACACAAGAGATTCAAGCTTTAGGAACCCAAACTTGTTGATGGCCCTTCACCTTCTCAACAAGTGACTTAGCCACCCAAATCTTCTTAGGCCTATTCTTGTTAGGGGGTCCTAAAAACATGACTTTCATCTTTCCACTAGAATCATTTCTAAGCATGTAGTGAGCATTGAAGGCAAAGGGTCTAGCATGCTTGGGCAAGGGTTGTGGCGGTGGAGTTTGGCACTCATGAGCAAAGTGGCCTTCTTGTCCACACTCAAAACATCTCTTTGGCTTCGGCTTTGGCTTTGATTATTGTTGTTGAACTTGAGCCTTCTTCTTCTCTACACTTGCCACATATCCAATGCCACTTCTATCCATCTTCACGACGGTGTTCATGAGTAGCTCACTTTGGAGGTGCTTGCCTCTAGCAAACTTGCTCAATCCCATCTTGAGATGCTCTTTCTCCATCTTGAGCTTCTTGTTCTCTTCCTTGAGAATATCATTGTTCTTCTCTTCCTTGAGCTTCTTGTTCTCTTCTTTGAGCTTCTCATTCTCAAGGATCAACTCTTCATCATGCTCAAGAGTTTCTAGCACAATGGTGTTGTGGCTTTTCATCTCTTCAAGATCTTTTATGAGCTTTTCATTTCTATTCTTGAGCTTGACATATTCATCATAGTCATTGCACTCAACCACTTTCTTGCCTTTGCCACTAGATCCTTGCTCAATGCTCTCATCAATCAAATCATCACATGATGTAGCTATATCAAACTTGACAACATGGTTAGTAGTATCATGTGGCTCATTTGGTAAAAATTCTTGAGCAATAACAAGAGTATCATAATTGATCTTTAGAGTTGTAGCTTATTGTGGCTAGTGATGAGCTCATTGTGCACCCACTCAAGTTTATCATGTTTATCTTTAAGCTCTTTCTTAAAAGATTTGAGCTCTTTGAGTTTGGATGATATAGCATCATTTCTTTTTAAGCTCAACATTAGCCTTTTCCAATGTATCGCATTTTGCTAAGAGTGAATCATTTTTAGCATCAAGCTTTTTATTTTTAGCTCTACTCTTTCTAATGATCTTAGTGTATTGTCTTAGTATTTTGACAAGATCATCATATGAAGGTGAATCATCATCATCACTAGCTTGCTCATCATCACTACTATCATCATTATTAGTTACCTTACGTTCACCCTTGGCCATAAGGCATAGGTGTCTAGAGGATGATGGCGATGGTGGCGGTGAAGATGAAAGATCAATAGCAATGGCAACCACTTTCTCATCTTCACTATCATCATCGAATGATCCACTAGATGAATCAATGTCCGTGAGTCAATCACCGATGATGTAGGCATTTCCACTCTTCTTCTTCTTGTGAAAGTCTCTCTTTTTGCCATCTCTCTGCTTGTATGGCTTGTTCTTCTTCTTCTCATCTTCATCTTCGTTACTTGAGTCATCTTTCTTGCCCTTGTTCTTGTTCTTGAACTTGTTCTTCTTGGGCTTGGTGCATTGATGTGCTAGATGACCAAGTTTACCGTAATTGAAGCAATCCATTTCGGAGATTGACTTTCTTCTAGAGCTTGTGAAGAACTTCTTCTTCTTGCCGTCGAACTTGATGCCACTCTTGTTTAGCTTCTTTAGCATTTTGGCGGCTTTCTTCACCATGAGAGCAAGATCTTCATCTTCCTCTTCTTCATCACTTGAGCTCTCATACTCAACTTTTGCTTTGCCCTTATCTTGGCTAGCTTTGAATGCTAAGTCCTTCTCTTTCTTCTTGGTAGAGGATGAGCCATCTTGTGGCGTGATGTGCATGTACATCTCATGAGCATTGATCTTTCCTAAGATTTGTGTCGGTGTAGCGGTGGAAAGATCACCTTGGTGTAGCACGATCACAATATGCCCATATTTGTCAATTGGGAGGACACTCAAGATCTTTCTCACAACGTCGGATGGTGACATTTGAGTAAGTACAAGCCCATTGACTTCCTCTACAAGAACATTCAAACGTGAATACATCTCATTAGCACATTCTTTGGAAAGCATCTCAAATGAATTTAGCTTTTTAATCACAAGATGATAGCGTTCCTCACGCTCACTCTTGGTTCCCTCATGGAGCGCACAAACGTCCGATCATAGTGCATGGGCGTCTTTGTGGTTCCTTACGCGGTTGAACACATCTTTGCAAAGACCTCTAAAGATGGTGTTTCGAGCCTTTGCATTCCACTTTTCATAATTAACCTCATCGCCTTGTAAGTGTGTAGCATTCCGAGGTTTTGGAAAGTCCTGTGTGGCGGCTCTAAGTATACCAACGTCTAGAGCTTCTAAGTACGCCTCCATGCAGATTTTCCAATATGGAAAGTCATCTCCCTCAAAGATAGGAGGAGGTCCATCCCTGTAAGACATTTTGCTCTAAGCGATTAAGCTTAAAAACATGAGCACGAGGCTCTGATACCAATTGAAAGGATCAAGATGCCCAAGAGGGGGAGTGAATTGAGCTAATTCTAAATTTACTTGCAATAATTAAATCCTACGGTTAGCCCAATTAACCCCTTGTGCCTAGAAAAATGTTTCTATCAATCTAACGCACAAAGGACTTGCAACCTATGTTCTAAACATACTCTAGCATGGCAATTCTATGAATGTAAAAACAAGTATTGAATTACTTAAAGTAAATACTCAAAGTAAATGCTCAAAGTAAATAGGGAGAGAGGAACGCGGCGATGTTTTACCGAGGTATCGGAGAGTCGCCACTCCCCACTAGTCCTCGTTGGAGCACCCGCGCAAGGGTGTAGCTCCCCCTTGATCCGCGCAAGGATCAAGTGCTCTCTACGGGTTGATTCTTCGACACTCTGTCGCGGTGAATCACCCAAAACCGCTCACAACTTGAGTTGGGTCACCCACAAGCTCCGCCGAGTGATCACCAAGCTCCCAATCACCACCAAGCCGTCTAGGTGATGACGATCACCAAGAGTAATAAGCATGAACTCTCACTTGACCACTCGAAGCCTAATGAGAACGATGGATGCACACTTTGCTACTCTTGATTCACTAATGAGGCTACTCTCTTGGATTCACGAATCTCAATCACCTCACTAGGACCTTGCTCTTTTTGGCACTCACAAACGTGTTTCTCAGCTGTTGGAATGAGCAAAAGTGACTCCACACACGAGTGGAGCTTCTATTTATAAGGCAGCCTAAAAATGAACCGTTATGTGCCTCTGCGGGGTGACCGGACGCTCCGGTCATATTGACCGGACACTCCGGTCAGTTCAACCCGCACATCAGTGTTTAAGTGTTGACCGGACGCTGACAGGGTCCGATCACCACTGACCGGACGCGTCCGATCGCATTAAACCCTCACTGGAACCTTACTGTACTCGACCGGACGCTGGATCCTCAGGGTCCGATCAGTATTGACCGGACGCGTCCGGTCGCAGATTCACTCTTCTGGAACCTTACTGGAGTCGACCGGACGCTGCCTCTCAGCGTCTGGTCACTTGACCACTCAGCGTCCGGTCGCACCAAACGCAATCTCCTTGATCAAATGAACTGACTGGACCCTGCGGCCAGCGTCCGATCAGTATTTGACCCTCCATTCACTTCCAACTCTCGATCATATGTGAAAGAAGTTTGCTCCATAGGATCATAGGGCTGTTGTGGAGCTACCTAGTGCTAGTTCTAACAAGTGTGCACCACACCTAACTCACTAGACTCATCTAGGTCAAGCTACCCGTCCATACCCCCCTTAATAGTATGGCCAAAGGAAAAACAAAGTCCTAAACTACTCTAAGTGTCTCTCCAACTCCAATCGACACTTAGAACTAGTCATCCTTAACCTTGTCGTCCATCCTTTAAAAACTGAAACGATTTCCATCGTAGGGGCATGACCACCTTGATTGCCCAATTGATCTCCATTACTATGACCTAACTTAATTGCCTCTGCAAAACACACGTTAGTCATAGTAATCTTGTATTGTCATTAATCACCGAAACCCAACAAGGGGCCTAGATGCTTTCAGGTTTGACATAGCGACTACATGTTTCACACATTGTAGAAAAAAATTTAAAAAGCTCGTATTTTCGGTTGCACGAAAACCCGGGTTGTTACAGAACGTAATCAAGGCTATCAAAATGCATGTTCTTTCTTCTAAGAATATTTCTTGTTCTTAGTATATCATTTAAGAATAACCAGCAAAACACCTTGTGCTTAGGTTGGCAAGAGAATTTCTAGAGCTAGAAAAAAGCTCGGTGCACTTCATCATGCCCAGAGAGGTACTTGTAATCTCTAGAAGAAGAAAATATATACCGGAGAACCCTAGATGTAAACCCAAGAGTCCTGACCTTCTTTCAAGTTTAAGTTGTCCAGTAAAGCAACCCGCTGGAGAAATTGTGAATAAGCTTCCTCCTATAAGATAGAAAAGGCTGAATGTTTCATTCACTGAGCAAGCTTTATCCACTATGATGGACTTGTTTTTGGCAAAAGACAGTAGTTCATGGAAATGCAGTCTTGGGACTCTATTTCTCATATATCATCCCAAAGGAAACAACTTCTTCCATCAAAGATTATGACTGAAGCCATCCCTTTGAATTTATCAATAAGTTTTAGGCTATCTCTCCATAAAAAAGAACCCCTTTTTGTGCCATTAGGCAACTCTCAAAATTTGGGTAATGTTTCTCCTAGACTAAGTTAACCTAAGGGATGTCTTCCAGTTCTAGAACTTATGTAGGTTTTTTTAGAAGCAGTGCTTCATTTTGAGTTTTTAGATTTAGAACTCCAAGACCACCTTCTCTTTCTTTTTTTGCTTTGCACACCAAAGTCCATGCAGCGTTTGGAGGCTTCCTTGTATTTGCCTCACGTCTTCTAATCCATAGATAGTGTTTCATGTACTTATCAATCTGGTTAATAATCGAAACTGGCAAAGAAAGAGTGCCCACAAAGAAAGTCAGAAGAGATGAGACAACCGAGTTTGTGAGCTCTAATCTTCCTGCTTGAGAGAGGAAAGAGGAAGTGCTAACTAGTCTTCTCTCGCATCTATTAACTAAAGGGAAGAATTCCTTCACTTTTGGTTTACTTAGCCTTAGAGGTAAACCCAAATATGTAAAAGGGAGAGAGCCCTTGGAGAACCCAAAAAGACCTTGAAAGAAGATCCAATTTTTCTTCAGAGACATTGATTGGAACCATTACTCACTGAAAAAAAAAAAATCCCTAAGACCTTATCTACAAGATATATGTGGAGAGGTGATTTCTTCTATTTCAGTGGTCAATTAGTACACTACTAGTCATCACTTATATGTTCCAAATTGTGCCACCTATGCATGTGAAGGTGCGGTCAGTGTTAGCATATCTATACAGGAGTGAAGTGGACACAGATGAGACCATTTTCTACTATGACCAATGTGTCATTCGTGATAGGAAATAGGTCTTGGTTCATTCTATTCGGTCTCGATCGTCAACTGAACTAATCGACCCAAATAGTTAGCAAAAAAACTCATCCACAAAGCAAAATCAAATCCCCAATCAAACATACTTCTATGAATCAAGCATATCTGCATCCAACAAACAAAGCTAATATATACAAAATTTTCTGTTGTCAATCTGTCACGGTGTGGGGTGGTGGGAGCAGTGACCAAGGCACAACAGATCTGGTCCCATTAAGCCCCGTGGTCAAGGTCAAAAGCACTAAAACTATTGAGGAAGGAGTGCCATGTGGTGTGATGCTCGTCGTCGAGGCATAGGAGGGGCCATCGGATCTAACCGGGGAAGCGTCGTCGGCTTCCCAAGCTATGGCTTGAGTAGGAAGAGGCAAGATGTCGCTGTCGGCTGCAGAGAAGACGCTACCGCGGGGCGCACACGAGATGTTGTTGTTACCTGCAGAGGAGAAACCACTACCGGGTGTAGAGGATGCAGAGGGGGTGGCTGCATAGGATTGGAGGCGCCACCACTTGCTGCAGAGGATGCAAAAGACGCTCGGGTGGTGGTCTGGAGGACTCTCGATGGGCAAAGGGAGACAGGAAGAAGACAGAAGAGGAAGACAGTGGTCCGGAGTGTTTCACCATGCGAGTGGAGAACTAGAGATGGATGAGCTGTATAGCAAGGGTTTTGCATTCATGGGTGTGGGGCTGGAAGGCCTTGTTGTGCTTCTTTTGTAAAATTGTTCTCATTTGGTTGGTTAACCGAGACATAAAACCGACTAACCGCTATAATTTCGATTACTGAGAACTCAAGACCAAAACTCTATTGGTCTTAGTAATTTTAATTTCGATCTTGGTTATTTCGGTTTGGTTTCTCAGTCTTGATTAATTATGCCCATCCCTAGCGATGCATTATTATCATCAATTTAAAAAAAAACAAACAGTGATGGATCGGGCATGATCTTTAATTATATGGTAGTGGTCGTAAAAGATATTCGAGCCCCACAACAATCTACCTTACTTTGAAACTAGCCGGCTACAACTGGCTAGCTGGGGTCCGGTTTAGATCCCTCCAGTTTTTAGGAATCTGGCTTTTAGAAATTGGATGGGAAACAAATAGGTCAATTTTTTCTCAGCTTCTTTGTGTCAATTTTTGCAAGATTCTTAGAAACTAAAAGTTGTTGATTCTTAGTTTTTGCCGGTTTTATTTGACCCTGTGAGTAATAAATGAGAAGCATATTCATAAAAACTGGGGATCCAAACACCCCATCAATTTTTGCTCAGAATCCCACTGCTACAGAAATGAGATCTAGTCCCGGTTGGGAACTAGCTCTACTCCCGGTTTCCCAGCCGGGACTAGCAATCCGGGACTAAAGGTGTTGTTCTTTAGTCCCGGTTTGTCACAACCGGGACTAAAGATCCTCCCAGCTTTAAAAAAAATAATGTCTTCCACCGCTGCGCCCCGTGAGATTCGAACCCAAGACCTCATGCACCGCCTTGTGCGTAGCTTACCACCCCACCTACACAACACATCTAACAATAGATGGGATGTTTTCCTTTTGAACTAACCCATCGGAGGACCTTTAGTCCGGGTTGATGTTACCAACCGGGACT
This sequence comes from Miscanthus floridulus, assembly GCF_019320115.1. Taxonomy (NCBI): domain Eukaryota; kingdom Viridiplantae; phylum Streptophyta; class Magnoliopsida; order Poales; family Poaceae; genus Miscanthus; species Miscanthus floridulus. The sequence continues at coordinate 23,686,692 of NC_089596.1, forward strand.
AAAGGGTCTACCTTTAGTCCGGATTGATATTACCAACCGGGACTAAAGGTTGGAGGACTTTTAGTCCCGGTTGGTGGCTCCAACCGGGAGTAAAGGTCCACCTTTAGTCCCGATTGGTGTCTCCAACCGGGACTAAAGGTCCCCTGCCACTGGGCAGGGACCTGACACCAACCGGGACTAATGCCAAATTGGGACATCGTTCTAAAGTCTGTTCTCTAGTAGTGTCCATATTTTATAAACTAGAGACAAAAACTGGCTTTTTAAGAACATGAAACTCATCCAAAGAGGCCCTAGATCGAAGGATCAGATACGTCCCAAGAATCAAATGCGAATGGGTTGGAAAAAGGTTGTGTAGCCATTTCAGTGGCATGAATTGTTTTTTTAGAGCTCAATACACAGCTTACCTAGAGAGAGAAACTACTACACATAGATCGAGCATAGATAGAGAAATCTTACGTGCTGTTGATCTGTGGTACGTTCAGAGATTTGGTAGTGTTAAACTATACTAAACAGGACGTTATACAGTCGTCAAGACTCAAGGCACACAGCAGTTCAAGACAAAAAGATCAACAGGCCAGGTCCAGGGGTCAGGCCGGTCAGCATTTCAATAGAAACCACCCTCTCTCTCTCTCTCTCTCTCTCTCTCTCTCTCTCTCTCTCTCTCTCTCTCTCTTCCAGACGTCCATATAAGCACACCACCACTACTCTCCCCTCAGCTCGCTCCCAAGGCCGGCCGGCCCCTACACTACACACATCCCACTCGTCGCTAGCACTAGCAGTGTGCTGTGTGTGCGTCCATCTCTCTGCTACATTCCACGCATTGCACCGTACGTCTAAACTTACTACGAGAACGCCCTTACAGCTTATTACAAGGCAAAGGCACTAGGCACACAGCGCGCCAACCTCACGACACGCCAGCATGGTGGTGCCTTCCACGACGACGCCGGTGGTGCGCCAAGAAACGCCACCACAGCCGCCGTCCCACGACGGCATACCGACGGTGGACCTGTCGGCGCCGGGCGGCCGCGGCGCGCTGTCGCGGCAGGTGGCGCGCGCGTGCGCGGAGCACGGCTTCTTCCGGGCCGTGAACCACGGCGTGCCCCCGGGCCCCGCCGCGCGGCTGGACGCCGCCGCCAGGACGTTCTTCGCGCTGCCGCCGCACGACAAGCAGCGCGCCGGCCCGCCCAGCCCGCTCGGCTACGGCTGCCGTACCATCGGCTTCAACGGCGACGCCGGGGAGCTCGAGTACCTGCTCCTCCACGCCAACCCGGCCGCCGTCGCCCACAGGGCCAGGTCCATCGACACTGACGACCCCTCGCGATTCAGGTATACAAAACATACCTATGTACTCTACCTCACTCTCGTATGCATACTATATTTTCTTGCATGTACATCTTTGTGAAAGAGAGATATATATGTTTATATTGATGCATGTTCTCTACATCGTGAAATGATTGATGGTTAATGCGAAACCATGCACATTTAGAGATCCATGCTAGAGTGTGTAATTCAAAAAAAAATCCTCTACAGAGCTAGCTCCAACGCGAATCTCAAAGTTAATAACTCGGTTTACGCAGACATATATTTATTTAGAGCTAATTTTATTTAGGTGTTGTATTGCATTGTCCAGTTTTCATCAATATTGTTCTTCAAACTTTGTATTAAAAAAAGAGTATACTACAACATACGTGTCGCGCGCTCGGTCATGGTGATTTATGCTAATAGGCCTTGAGGTTTTAAAAGCTTAAGCTGCCAAAGAGAGATCGAGACATACGCCAAAGGAACGAACAAGTGTTGTGAGGTGTGTTAATGTTGATGGCTACCTGGAGTGTCATGGTCCTCTGCACTGTGCCTGCAGTGCTCCTTAATTAACCAACAGCCTAAGCTGCAGACAGTGTGTGATAGATGTGTGGTTTGCATATCATAGTCCTACACCTGTCGGAATGTCTCGCCTGATGCTAAGCTCTCAGCAGCAGCTAGCAGATGCATTAGTATATGTATATATATATATATATATATATATATATAGTAAGTAGTGAGAGTAGGTTTATTTTTGTAAGGTTTTCCTATATATCTTTTGTGTGTGGAAGGTGATGCAAGCATTTGATATATATTATATTGACCTTTGTTGCATATTATAGTTAAGAACTTAAGGTCAACATGCATGATGTGTACATGCATGCATGTTTGGTATAGTTTTGTTAATTCCTTGCTCATTTATAATATTGGTACTTGGTCGTTTAGAAGTCAAGAGCACTTGGGGTATCATGCATGCATGTATGCACTCCTCTGAAGTGTTAGACTTTCTGAGAAAGCATCCTTTGATAATTGATAGCGCAAACTTTTTTCGACAGAAAAGAGAATAATAGTTCGACAGCAATGTTGGCATTCGAAATCCAAACATATATTAATCTGAATATCACACTTTAAATGGATAGAAAAGAAAGATAGTTCACTCAAGATTCTTACTCATAATTTTTAACTTTACTGGGTTTTTTTAGTTGTATGCTTTTATCCATGACTATGATAGCTTTAGGGGGTTCGTGGTAGGCCCTGTTTGGTTGAGCTGTGGCTGTGGAAAAAAGCTGCTGTGGGCTGTGAGCTGTGAAAAAGTTGCTGTGAGCTGTGAGCTGTAGAAAAGCTGAAAGCTGTTTGGTTAAACAAGTATAAAATATACCTTTTATCTTTATCTCTCTTGAAACAACTATGGAAGAGCTTTTTATTCCACCAATTTCGAAAAGCAGAAAGTCAAAAGCCAAAAGCAGGGTCAAACCAGCTTTCAAAAATGAACTACGGAAAAGCAGCTGCTTCTGAAAAAGCACCCTCCAAAAACAGCCCCTTTGGTTAGGCTTTTGGTTTTTGGGGCCAAAAGCCAAAGCCAAAAGCCCAACCAAACAGGACCTTAGTATCCTATGTTGTCATAGTCAGAAAGGCCCCCATCAAACAAATTGTGCAAATGCATAACTACATAGTTTTCAAGACAATAATTATCGCAATAATGGCGCAATTGATGCCACAATAGGCAGAGCAATGATGTTAGTTCCAACAATTCAAGGGCATACATAGTAGTAGCTAGTTTCCAAAGCAAAAGAAAAGGCACAAACTGATGGGGCATAACAAACTTAACAGCTCCACAGAATGGGCTTGGGCGATTTTCTGATGAAAGTTAGGTATAATTGCCTTGCCAAAAGAACATTCCAAAGGCTTACAAATCGACTGCTTTTCATTTTACACTGAGAAATGGCTTGTACATTTTGCTTGTGAGAGGGACAACCCTTGCCCATGCTGGGAAAAACATTTAAATGCCTAACAATTGACTGAACATAACAGATGAGATATCTTGAGCTATTTCTGTGCATTCGGAAGGAGAAAGATCTCATACAAACAACAATGCTAGCCTGCTAGGAGAGATCCCACACACTACACTCAGGCCAGGCAGTGGCCTAATTCAATAGAGTTGGTTGGGAGCAAATAAAAATGAAAGGGACAAGAAAACCCTCCCTCTACGGTAGTTAGAAGACCCCTCTCAGTGTCAGGTCCCTCTCCAACAAACTATATATGTGTATTTGCATGTCAATCAGTCTCACATATCTGCGGTGCAGTGGTCTTCAATTAATGGCCATACCCAACCACCAATTGATGCAGCTAGCAACAGAACCCATTGCTATTGGATAGCACTTACAACTTTTTCAGTGAAGTACACTAAGTTACATACAGAAAATGATGTTTTAGATGGCCACAGGATATACATCATATATGAACTTGAAATGAATTCCCTTTGTTCTCTATCAACTAGACATGAATCACTGATATATTGCCAATGTTCCAATATTCATAATATAGCAGCTATGAAGAAGTAGAAGGTTGCCTTGATCACATAAAAATCTAAAGCTTACAGGCACAGCCGTTGGGAAACATACAACTGTAAAATGCTACTGCATAAAAGAATGCTAGCAACAAGAATAAAAATAGAAATGCCATCAGAATCTTTTAGCCATTTTGCCATAGAACGCAGGTATAGGTAATAGCAAGTAGGGTCCACAGAAGTACAAAAGCTTGATAGGAAATAAAATGCACCCAGGGCCCCCTAAAGAGCATATCCATATAAAGCCAAGCAAAGGAAAGGAGGCACACATGCAACGGGTCCTCTTTATGGCAAGATGAATGAGATGTCCCGGGGGACGTAGTGGCAGGGGCAGTGATGAGTGATACCAAGCACTGATGAGTCTATCCATGGAGCAGTGGAAAAAGCATGCCCAATCCTGTCGAAAAAAACCATTTGCCCATTGGAAAATTGGTCACACCAAAGTTTCATGTACGTCTGATCCAGAGCTATCCATGCATCACAAGAACCGAATATGTATAGCATGTGACTGGATTCTGGTTCTGCTGCATAGCCCAGATGCATCCATAGCATCAAGCTACCGTCTTTTCAAGGCTGCAGCTTTTGAGTTGCTGCATATTCATACATCAATCAATCAAAATCTTCTCATCTTTCTTCAGTCTCCTTTTTCTCTGCCATGGTACACATCCAATTGGTCTTCGTGATAACTCCATTCTATTGATCAAATCGATCTTGGGCAGATTTTAACTCACATGTTGATGCTTTTTCTTCACTGTTGTTGCAGTAATGTGGTGAACGAGTATGTGGGAGCAATGAGGCAGCTTGCATGTGAGATCCTGGACCTGTTAGGAGAGGGGCTAGGGCTCAAGGACCCCAGATCCTTCAGCAAGCTCATCACTGACACAGACAGCGACTCACTCCTGAGGATCAACCACTACCCTCCAGCATGCACCATTCAGAAGCTTGACCATGAGAACCAATGCAAGATGAAGAGCAGTTTCAGAATCAAGACTAGCAATGGTGTGAACCAGTCGACAGGTGCACGGATCGGATTTGGGGAGCATTCAGACCCACAGATTCTTAGCTTGCTCCGATCAAACGATGTTGATGGCCTTCAGGTGCTTCTGAACTGCGACGGCAGGGAGGCGTGGGTTCAGGTGCCAGCCGATCCATCAGCATTCTTTGTCAATGTTGGTGATCTCCTCCAGGTAAAGGCATCGGTTTACCTGAAAATAAACAGCACTAGTAGATTAAGTAAATGAAAATTGCTTCTATGAGCTACTTAGAAATTAAATTAGCAGACTCTTAAGTCTAAAACAAGCAAAGAGGCTAGGCACAACTCAGCACCCCACCATTAGTATTCGCATATGAAATTGCATTATGCCGCTCCCGTCTGTGCATCATAGAAATAGATTCTTCACTTACTAAAAACATGAAAAAGAAATGTATCTGTATTTGATTCGAACTCTAAATAGACACCAGGTTAGCTATTGCTCCTTTTGTGAAAAGATGGGTCGGCATTGATATTTTTTGGACACATCTCTTGCACTGCATCAAGTACATCGTACCAACTGACAAGAATTTCTGTTTTTGTCTTGTTAGTTGTTACTAATGGCCTGTTCGCTTGTTGGTTTCAGCCAGCCCAAACCAGCCAGCCAACAGTGTTTTTCTCTCACAACAAACCAGCACCAGCCAGTCCAAACCAGCCCAGAAACCAACCAGCGAACAGGCCGTAAATCTAAATCTAACAATAACCAGATATTAATCCATAGTGCAACAATATAATATTATGTCTCACGTACTTGGTTTGTATTCATCTCTCTTTTCCCTTTCTTGTTCCCAGGCTTTGACAAATGGTAAGGTGATAAGTGTCCGACACAGGGTAATTGCAAGCTCCTGTAGGGCAAGGCTGTCCACAATCTACTTCGCTGCGCCACCACTGCACGCACGAATTTTGGCCCTCCCAGAGACAGTCACAGCCAACTCACTCCGCCAGTACCGGCCCTTCACCTGGGCCGAGTACAAGAAGACAATGTACTCCCTCCGCCTGAGCCACAGCCGCCTCAACCTCTTCCACATCGACCATGATGACCACAGCAATGTCGGCAAAGGAGAACAAGAATAGGGAGCACTTGCTGAACTGCAGGCAGAGTTTATGGGGGGGACTAGGTAGGTAGAATTGTCCCCAAAATTTTGGCTCTCTGGCTTCCACAGCCAGATATCTAGTATTATGATGGTGTAGGGTTGTGAGTCTGCCAATGTGTAATAGTATTTAGCATTGTACAGAAGTCCTTGTTGTATGGTACTGATGTACTATTATTGCCTGTTTTAGCAGTTTGTTGTCTCCACCTTACTTTTATTTACTCTCCCCCTTTTCTAGTGTTGCCTTTGCTTAAAGAAATCTCTTCCTTGCACAAAAGTGAGACCTAACTCAGACTCCAGCTGACAATTTTGATACAGTATCCTTTTTTAAGAAATCTAAAATTAAACGCTAAAAGGACTTCAAATGTCACATATACTACAAGAGTTCAAGGAAGTGATAGAATGTTCCAGTAATTAATTCTGCAAACCCATTCCATCACAAACTATTCCCCACTCTTTATCACCTTCATAGTGCAAATATTGACCCAAATTGAACTATATTAATACTATCTATATGAATAATAAGTACATCTTTCCTTGAACACGCTGGAGAGCTGTGTATCATTATATTAAGAAGAAAAGGAAAGAAGATTGACTCCATACAAAAATCCACTCACTCATGCCTCACACCTTGCAGTGAGTTACACACGCCCATAAACAACCCGACCACATCCTAGAGCCTTCCAGGGCACTTGCCTCCAACTGGCTCAAGGGTAGCATTATTTAACTAAATGGACACAACTGTTAGCCCACAGGATCACCGGCTCAGGTGAGTCGATCACTCACCAGTCTTGCCGTCCACGGCCGAGCACGACAGAGATTGTCCGACCACACACACTACCGCTAGAGGTAGAAGAAGAGGGAGAACAGAGTAAACACACACAGTACAAGCACCAGCATTGGTCGGAGCCCTGTATAGGAGATGGCAAAACTGAACTCTCTTTGTTGTATTGCAGTAGCAAACTATATATACAACTCTATCCATCTAGTCCTAGTGCAGCTCCCATGCTGCAACAGTAACTAGATAACACAGCAGGACTGACTTCTGCGTCTGTCCCTACATGTGGCTACAGTCCGGCAGGTGAGCCGTTCGGCGCCTGCCTCTATAGCGGCTACAGTACCACAGCATGGGGCCTTTTCAGCGCCGTCTTCCCTTGCTATGTGTTCACACAAGGAAGCAGTATTATCTAACAATAACAAGACATAAGGACATAATTCAGTTTCAAATCATAGGTAGTGAATAAAAATAAGTTAATTTTGGTTAACTGCAAATCTTCATGACATCAGAATCAAAGTAAATTACCAAATGTGGATTCAACAAAAGAATAAGCCAATGTGTGGAGGATAATGGTAAAGGGGGCATATATCACAATACATCCTGAAACGGGGTTTATGGTGATCGATTTACAAAAGAATGGCCTATTTCGATGATATTTCAACCCAAGTTGGTTTTGATGTCCTCGACTGTCCATATTAAATGATAAGAGAACAAAAAAGCATGATTTGAGCAAATCAATGTATTGGCCCCTCTCATATATAGTCACACACCTACAGTCTTTCACACTGTTATACAGTGTGAATCTCTCTGATTGAGGTCTTTCACACTGTTATACAGTGTGAATCTCTCTGATTGAGAATCAATACCTTACATTGTATGCGATGGCAAGAATAGATAGAGACTCAGTGATTTTACCTAAGGATGTCGAATTTAGCTGCATGGCTTCTTTCCAAAAATAACTAGATAGATAGATAGATAGATTGATTGATTGGCTGCACGGAGTGAGTATGCCTCAACTATTATTTTGGGAGAGGTATTAGGCAGCCCTCGAGCAGCTCAAGGTCCTATTTGGAACCTAGAATGGCAGTTCCGTGTTTGTTACTACAGCATAAACAGTAAGAGCCCTGCCAAGATAGTTTTCTGATTGATTCTCCATGCAGGATGCCATCGTCATAGCTGCATGAGCCATGATTGCAGTTGACCAATGCATTTATAGCTGTTCAAGACAGCTCTAATCGCCGCATATTCATGCAATCTATTTTAAGAAATAAGGTATAGTGATCAGTAACAGGAAAAAAAACTTGAAAGGTATTTCTGATAATGGCATATACATGTCAAAATGGAGTAAACTGAGATCCAACATCATGATAACACAGAATTAAAAGGGGTTGACTCTTGTTAGAACAGACATGTTCTGGTGGAGTTTTTTGAGAACATGTGAGACCTCAAAGAAAAAATAGGCCTATGGTATAAATATATGCTGCCAAACAGATGACAAAAGGTCTCCATAGCGAATTGTAAATATTGACTGCACTGGTTGCGTGCAAGACTGCAATGAAAAAGCATAGACTAACTGTATGAATTACAATCACCGGTGAACAAAATTTCAGTACTTCTAATCATGCTTTATGAGTATTTTGATGCTGATGGAAAAAAAAAGATATTTGTGTTTTGATGTAGTAGGTATTAAGTTGCTTGAAGTCAGAAGGTCAGCTGAACACTAGAATTTAATGAAGAAATAAGATGTCGATTAGCATCTGCATTCCAATGGATCCCTGAATACTTCCAGGCTTCCAGCTCTAGCAATCATAAGACATCAGCCGAATTGCTTAAATTGTTTGCACTTATGATAGAATCTGGAAATATCAGTTCAAGGACATGTAAGCAAGGTTTGCACATGGGAAATAATAGACTGATTATGAGGGTGCAATATGCACGCATGTATGAGTCTATGACTTATGGGAACAGAACCAATCAATGGAGATCTTGCCTATGAGTCTATGACTAATCACACAATGTGCAGGGGCTCAAGGCCTGGTGCGGCATGTCACATGTCGGCCCCAAATGGCCAGCCGAACTAGGGCACTGACCATCTGTCTAACAGATTAGGTTTTTAAGCAACTAAGTGGACAAATAGATGTTAACACTTTTTATTCATGCTTTAACTTCATTACCTACAAATCCTCTAGCTTCTGCGATTCCATTTCTGGATTAGATGTTACATGGTGGCATGGTGCCTGAAAGAGCATGCGGAAAGGTAATGAGATATTCCATGATACGCCTATATGAACAATCCATACACTAGACTAGGGGTAGAGCAGTACTTGAGATGCTCCGTTTAATGTATTCAATTCCATTCATGTGGTATGTGAACGGTAAGCGAATCTTCACTGAAGGATGGTATGTGAACGGTAAGCGAATCTGCATTGAAGGATGGCACAGAAGGGGACACTTCGAAACAAAATGTTCACTTGCAGCCAAAAGGTTGGCAGTTGAAAAACATCGGCAAACATCCTACCAGTTTTTTTTTTTTTTTTGAAAGATCCATATCAAATCGACATGGCCCCATGGATAACCCTATAATTCCAGGCACTTGGTCTAACGCAAGCTCACTTTACTCAGAGAGCTGAATGAACAATAGAAAATTTCGCACTAAAAAGTTCGTAAATTGAAAGCTGAACGATTTGTGCGCAAACAAAACGTAGCAAAAATACCAATTTCTCACCCAACCCGTCTACTCTCACCGAGACAAGAAAAGAGTCTATACGCATACTTGAGTAGTAATTCCCCATCCTTACCTGATCCCCGAGCTTGCGGTTGCAGGCACGCATAATGCAGTTAGCGAGGGAGGTCACTGAGCTTTCCTGAGTCCTGATGATCCCGGACCACCTGGGCGGGCAAGTGTGCTACCGACGGCGGCACGAAGACCTAACGGAGCAAGCATCTGATCCCAGCCCATCAGCTCGGAGGACTCGCCGCCGCCGAACCTCAGCAGATCCGCCCGCCGTCGCATTCGGCGGCGACTCCTCGGCGGCGAGTTGGGAGAGGGAGGAGCCCTTTACCTGTGCCATTAAAAAAGTTGTGTACACGGAGCCATTAAAAAAAAAAAGTTAACCGCCTTGTCTTATGAACCATTTCGCCTTGTTCTGTTTGTTTTTCGCTATTTTATAGCTAGTGGGACTGGCCAGTGAATTTGTGTATGTTAGCCCATCACAGTTTTCTTGGTCTCCCCATGTGCCCCTCTTGGAGAAGAAGGGGAGCGCAGGAGAGAGTCGCGACCGCCGCCGGGAAGGCACGTCGTTGTCGGAGCTCGCGGTCACCGAGCAAGTGCGTGCCCGCTGGGCAGGCTTGCGGCCGTCGAGACGCGACGCCGGAGCTCGAGACGCGGCCACCGGAGCTCGGGACGTGGCCGTCGGATCTCGAGAGGCGACCGCCGAAGCACGTGACGCGCCCGCTGGAGCTCAAGATGCGGCCGCCAGGTTGCCGACGCGTGGGCGTGCGGCCGTTGGAGCATAGGTCGCGGCCACCGAGGGGTGCTGGGGCCCGGGGCGAGACCGCGGGGCCGCCGGTGTTCGCCGCACGACCCCCTGGGAGGTCGTCGGGCCAAGTCGCGGGTCGGGTCGTCGGGGAGCTGGAGCTGGCGCGCGGCCGGGCGCGGGCCATGGAGCGTGCGTAGTCACCGGGGGCGTGGGGCCGGGCCGCCGCCGCCGAGGGTGGAGGGCGGTGCCGGGGCCAAGAGCGTGGGGCCAGGCCGTCGGGGTCGCAGGGTGGGGCCGGGCCCAGGAGGCGCCGGGGGCGAAGGGCAGGGCCGAGGCCTAGAGGTGCCGGGGCGTGGGGCCGGGCCACCGGGCGTGGTGCTAATGACGTGCAAGTCACGTTGCGGTGCATAGGAGCATCGGGGTTGTCATGAGATAGGGGGAAGAAGATAAGGAGGAACACAGAGAGAAAGAAAACTGAGCTGGCGGTGAATCGTGGTCAACACGATCTCCACCGTCCAAGGGCAATATGGACAATTTCACTGGCCGGTCCCACCTGTAAGGGCTACCAAACGGCGAAAAACAAACAGAACAAGGACGGAATGGCTTATAAGGCAAAGAAGTTTAGAGCAGTGACACCTGTGTATGGTCAACTTTTTTAATGGTTTGTATCCACGAAAAAAATAGCGCGCTATTTTGCCGCTATAGCGCGCTAATAGCGTCCCAGATAGCTCGCCGCGACGATATCTTGCATTTTCACGCTATACGCGCTATTGCCGCTATAGCGCGCTATAGCGCCGCTATTGCCGCTATAGCGCCATAGCGCGCTAAATCGCCGCTATTGTTGTTTCATGTGCTGACAAAAAAAAAACGAGGCAGAGTCAGATTTAGGGCCATCTTGAGCCCTCTAACCCTAATCCAGAGTACCCTCCGTTATTGTTGTTTCATGTTAGCTACTGAATATTTGAACCTTATGGATGTTTAGACTGTATGGAAGTATGAAACTATGAATATGTTGCCTGTTTGGACTGTTTATTATTTTTTTGCCTGGCTGTATATAAATAGCGCGCTATAGCGGCGCTATAGCGGCGATATAGCGTGAGCAGCTATCTCACGCTGCGGCGCTATAGCGGTGCTATAGCGCGGCTATAGCGGCGCATAGCTCCCAGGAGTGGCCGCCGCTAAATTATATAGCGCGCGATTTTTTTCATGGGTTTATATATAATTATAAACTTTTTTAATGACACACAGGTAAAAGGCTCGAAAGGGAAAGAAAAAGGCATGGGCCGAACTTTCACATAAGTCCAAACATTAACGGCCCACAGCTCTGCCAGCTTGGCCCATTAATTCCATATAATTCATTTTTCTTTTGTGGTAGCTTTTTTTTCCTAAACTAGATTCAACACGACCTTCGACTTATACAACATCTGTACTATGCACTCATTTGTGTGTGTATATAATGCCATCTTTTTAATATTTTGTAATCTCGTATTAAATATTTCAGCCCTTAACTGATTCTAAATGAAAAAAATTTAACTATAAAAGTTTTTATCTTGTTGAGGTCTACCAATTTAATGCAGGTGTGTATCCATCTGAATAGTTTGAAAAATTAAAAATTTTGAATATCAATATCTAAGATTTTTAAACAAATATATGAGACTTTAAATGTCTTCAAATCAAAAACTTGTAAACTGAAAATTTATAGATTTCATTGACAACTACAAGTTTGATATAGATCATATCGCGTCGAATGTCATTTTCTAAATTTTAAATTTCAAAATCTTAGAAATTAAAATGAATATTTAGAAATATAATTTACTTCAAATCAAAATTGGTTAAATATGAGGTTGTTGATTGTATTGGGAACCACAACTTAGATTGTTTAAAAATTCTAATTTTAAAATTTAAAATTTGAGAGCTAAAAAATCATGAAAGTGCAATCAAGTCTTAATTGTGGGTTTTGATGATAATGTCCACATAATTAGAGATCTAATGAAATTTATCAAGATGACAAGCAGAGAATTTATATTCGAGGATGCTATACGAAACGGAGGAGCGCCCAATTATAAATGCAGATAGCTTCAAACTCAAAGGTGGTTTAAATTTTTTTATATATTGAATTTGAGTATAGAAAAAACCGTACTATAAAGAGGGCACAATGCTTAAGCTAATATGTGCTACCAAGTGCTCAAACAACCACAAGCATTCTCAGATTCACAGCCAACATAGTCTATACTTCACTATTATCCTTGCTGTCTTGCCGGTCCGAGCTACGACTCACCCAATCCCTTGGGTGCGAGCTACGACTCGCCCGACCCCTTGGGTGCGAGCTACGACTCGCCTGACCCCTTGGGTGAGAGCCACAACTCGTCTGACCCCTTGGGTGTGGGCTACGACTCGCCCGATCCCTTGGGTGCAGGCTACGACTCGCCCGATCCCTTGGTCATGGGTTCGACTCGCCCGACCCTAAGGTCATGGGCTCTGGCTCGCCCGACCCCAAGGTCGCGAGCTCTGTCTTGCTCGACCCCAAGGTCGCGGGCTCTGTCTCGTCTGACCCTTTGATCGTGGGCTCCTGCTCGCCCAACACCTTGGTCGTGGCCTCGTCACGCTCGACCTCTTGGGTGTAGTGTCCGTTAGGGGCTAGGGGTATATATACATTTCTCTCTCCTTCCCAACGGCTATCTACGTTTTATGTGACCGTTGGGGGCTTGGGGGTATATATGCCTTTTCCTTTCCTTCCCAACGGTAAGGAACCAACCTGCTCTCTTCTTTTTCACTCCAGCACGCCCATAATAGAGTAGGAGCTCTCTCTCTCTCTCTCACTCCATTGTTGACCTAAAGCCCCAAACAAATCCATTAATTTCTTCATCAATCCTTGAGGGAAAAGGGTCCAAAACTAGATAAGAGAGCAACTTCATTGATTCCAAATTCTAAAGAGCACTTGGTTCAAGTTTTAGCCGATGGTTGTATCTGTTACTCTTGGAGCTTGGCTTCTAGCCGGCTAGAGCATCGTCCGTGGAGCTTGCCAACTTGTGTGGCAGTCCCAGGAGGTTTGTAACCACCTCTTGCAGCAAGTAAAATCACCCCTCATCTCAAGAGTTCACTCTCTTGACTTGAGAACAAGGTAGGGTTGCAAATCCCTAAGCCTTAGTGATATACCTCAACAACGTGGACATAGGCAAGCCTTGGTGGCGAGCTGAACCATAGGATAAATCCTTGTGTCATTTGTGCTTGTGTTGCTACGCTTGTGTTCTTGTTGTTGTTGAGGTGATTTCTAGGATTGAGGCCGATCTACTTGTATGTGGTGTTCCCACCGTTTTCGGTTGTCGATCTGTGATCTAATACCCTGCAGAAAGCTAAGAAATTTACATGATCTAAATTTCGTTGGGTAGATTTTAAACTATGAACTAATCTCTCCTACAGGTGCAGCAGTGATGTGCTCGTAGAGCAGTAGTGACACGAGTGAATTTGACTTCGGTTTGAGTTGAATTTTTACAGGCCTATTCACCCCACTCTCGGCGTACCAGAGATCCTATAAGTGGTATCAGAGCTAGGTTACCTCGTGTGCACCTCACCGCATGAGGTATGGAGCCCAGGGAAAGATCAGGTGTTGTGAAGCCCATCAACATTGATCCAGAGGACGTGGGGCTGCATGACACCGATAGTAGTGAGCTTAGCGCCTCTACAACAAGCAACTCCACGCTCCCACAGTTAGAGGCAACCGATGCTGAAAAAGCTCAAAAAGAAGAAGAAAGAAGAAGAAAAAGAGCAACTAGAAAAGAGAAAAGAGAAGCAAGAGAGAAGAAGGAGCAACAGCGGTTAGAAGAGAAGAAAGCAAGAAAAGAAGAAAGAAGACTCAAGAGAGAAGCTAGAAGAAAAAGAAGAGAAGCAAGAAAGAAGAAGGAATAAGAAGCAAAAGCCTCCAATGCATCTTCAAGTGAGCTATCTAGCAGCTCCGAAGATAGTGATGATGATGAGTCCTACCGAGTGCATAGCAAGAAGGACAAGAAAGGAAAGGGCAAGAAGAATGACGATAACAAATATGTCGCTGTATCCTTTAATTATTCTTATATGTCTATGACTAACCATGATCGCAAGTCTTTCATCAATGTGCTAGTGGGCAAGTTACCTCATTTCGATGGGACTAACTTTGTCAAGTGGAAGCACTTGATGAGAGCCTATCTTATAGGTCTTCATTTCGGCATTTGGGAGTTTGTTTGCAATGAATTTGAGCCACCGGTTGATCCCAAGAATTCAACACTAGAAGAAATGAAAATCATCCACCTCAATGGTCAAGCTACTAGTGTGCTACTTAGTGCCTTGGATGGTGATGAGTACAATAGAGTGATCGGTGTGGATGTTGCCAAGCAAATTTGGGATACTTTGAATCTTGCACATGAAGGGGTTGACAAAGTGAGAAAAGCAAGAATTAATTTGTTGATGTCCAAGCTCAACCGATTTGTTATCTTGGATGGAGAAGGGCCACAAGAGATGTTCGATAGGTTGATGACCATGGTGGGCAAGATTAGAGGCTATGGTTGTGATGAGCTAGATGATCACAAGGTTGTCAAGATTATGTTGGAAGCTTATTCACCAAGAAATAAGACCGTAGTAACTCTAATTAGAGATAAGAAGAAGTTTGAATACTTTACACCAAATGATGTACTTGGGAGGATCTTGACCTTTGACATGCAAAGAGAAGAAGCAAATAAGAGGAAGAAACTTGGAGAATTGCAAGCAAAGTTAGAAGGCATCAAGATCAAAGATGTAGCTCTCAAGGCCAACAAATCAAGCAAGCAAGGCTCTACAAGCAAGTCCAAGATCAACCAACAAGCTTCAACTAGCAAGCCCAAAGCAAGCAAGCAAGCTCAAGAAAGAGTAGAGACCACATCATCTTCAAGTGAAAGTGAAAATGATGATGACTACTACTCTCCTCACACTTGTCTTATGGCAAAGGGTGAAAAGGTAAAATCTAAATCCAAGGTCAAAGCTCCTCCACCTCCACCTCCTAGTGATATCTCTAGTAGTGATATTAGTGATAGCTCTAGTGATGAAGAAATAAACATGATAACTAAAAATTTGGATGGAAAGACTAAATTATTCATCACTAAGCTAATAGAGGAATTAGAGAGTGTCCAACTCGATCTAGAATCTAGAGAAGAGACTCTTATCCAACAAGAAGATCTCTATATTGCTAGCAAAGAAGCTCTTGCATTAGAGAGAGGTGAGGTGAAATCCTTGCGTAAGGCCCTGGCCAAAGAACAACAGGACCATGCTATCACAAAGAAAGAAAATATTACTCTCAAGAAAAAGTATTGTGACTTAGATGAAAAGCACAAAGAACTTGAGCTGCAACACAACATTCTTTGGGATAGCAACTCACATCCCTCTAAGGCAAAGGATGTCTCTAATACCTCCACTAGTCAAGGTTGTGGAAAATGTTATAATATTGATTTGAATGCTTATTCCACTAACCTTGCAAACATGGAGGTAGTGAGAAAAGAAATTGCTAAACTCAATGAGATCATTGGCAAGGGTTGCTTGAGTGGTAAGGCTCAAGTAAGTGACAAGAAAGCAAATAGTTCAAAAGTGTCTCAATTCAAGCAAGAGAGACACCCCTCAATCAAGCATGGGCTTGGGCACACTGCAGGAGCCAAAACAAATGAAAGAAAGATCATAAATGGCTATAAGTGTGTCAAGTTTGAGAGAAAAGAAAGAGTTGGTACAGATCAGCCTGCACAGACAACGGCAGTGCCATACTCTAGAGCGGCAGTGCCACACCGCAGCAGTGCCACAGTGAAGCCCGGCAGTGCTGCTCATTGAAAAAATGGAAAGGCTACCAACTGAGCTCTTGATCAAACTAAGCTCAAGAAGAAGGTGTTCCGGTAGAAATAGGTTCAGTAGAAGCCAAAGGAATTAGTGTGGGGCACTATGAACAAGTATGCCTATCAACCAAAGTTTCAACCACCTCGACAAAGCTTGACTTCGTGTTTTGTTTTAAGAAACAACAGCAATGGAAAAGTGGTTGCTAAATATGTTGGAAAGGAAACCAACATATATAGAAATACTTCTATTTGTGTTCCTAAATTTCTTGTGACTAACATGCAAGGCCCCAAGTCAAATTGGAGACCTAAATCAAGCAACTAAATATGTTCTGTAGGCATACTCCTCTGGTGGATCAAGTTGGATGCTTGATAGTGGATGTATAAATCATATGACCAGAGAAAGGAGTATGTTCTCATCATATTCCCCGATGACGCACTCAAATGAAAATATTGTCTTTGGAGACAATTCAAAGGGGGATGTGATTGGTCTCGGTAAAGTTGCTATAACCCTTAAGCATTCAATTACAAATGTATTACATGTTGATTCGTTGAGTTACAATTTGTTGTCTGTTTCTCAATTATGTGAGATGGGCTACAATTGTCTCTTTTCGGATAAGGGTGTGGAAGTCTTTAGAATGGAGGATTCCTCTATTGTCTTTATGGGTCAATTAAAGAACAAGCTTTACTTAGTTGATTTTAACAAAAGTAAAACTAAGCTTGAGACTTGTTTAGTGGCAAAATCTAGCATGGGTTGGCTTTGGCATCGCCGACTAGCCCATGTTGGGATGAGGAACTTGGCCAAACTTCTAAAAGATGAACATATTCTTGGACTAACAAATGTTTACTTTGAGAAATATAGGATATGTAGCGCTTATTAAGCGAGAAAACAAGTTGGCGTACCTCACCCACCAAAGAGCATCATGACCACGACGCAACCGTTGGAGCTCATACACATGGATCTCTTTGGACTAGTCGCCTACCTAAGTATCGGGGGTAACAAATATGGTCTTGCTATTGTTGATGATTATTCCCGTTTCACTTGGGTATTTTTCTTGTTTGATAAGTGTCAAGTTAGAGACAAAGTGAAGACTTTTGTTAGAAGAACTCAAAAGGAGTTCAGTCTCCCCATCAAGAAAATGAGAAGCGATAATGGGACCGAATTCAAGAACACCCAAGTTGAGGAGTTTCTTGATGAAGAGGGCATCAAGCATGAATTTTCAACTCCATACACCCCTCAACAAAATGGTGTAGTAGAGAGGAAGAATCACGCACTCATTGACATGGCAAGGATAATGCTAGATGAGTACAAGACGCCAGACATCTTTTGGTGTGACGCTATCAACATCGCTTGCCATGCCATCAACCACCTCTACCTACACAAGAAGTTGAAGAAAACTTCATATGAGCTTCTAACCAATAACAAACCTAAGGTGTCTTAATTTAGAGTATTTGGGTGCAAGTGTTTCATACTTAACAAGTAACCAAAAATCTCTAAGTTTGCACCTAAATTTGATGAAGGTTTTCTTCTTGGTTATGGATCAAATGACTATGCCTACCGTATCTTCAACAAAACCTCCGGAAGAGTTGAGGTTGCGATAGATGTGACATTTGATGAATTTAACGGCTATCAAGTGGAGCAAGTTGATTCAAGTGTTGTAGAAAAGAAGGATCGACCATGTGAAGCAATCAAGTAATTGACTGTTGGTGATATTAGACCACAAGAAGATAAAGTCACTAAAGTGGTGGTTCCTCAAGTTGCTGCTGCACCAATTTCCGCTAACGCACCTGATGCTGAGGGGGAGCAGACCCCTGCTGCAAATCAGCAGAGCAGCAGTGCCGCACATAAGAGTGGCAGTGCCGCACTCCCTCTGATAGCAATAGCAAGTCCAACTCCAATTCAAGGATAGAACCTACAACCCATATTCGAGCAAGAAGATAATGAAGATCCAGAAGATGGACAAGAGGCCATTGATCATCCAAGGCTAAGGCAAACAATACAATGGGATCATCCTGTTGACAACATCCTTGGGAGTCTTCAAAAGAAGGTAACAATTCGTTCACATTTAGCAAACTTTTGCCAATATTACTCGTTTGTTTTCTTCTTGGAACCTCTTAAGGTAGAACAAGCACTTGGAGACCCAGATTGGGTGATGGCCATGTAAGAAGAGCTCAATAATTTTGAAAGAAATCAAGTGTGGACCTTGGTGGAGAGACCCAACACCAATATCATTGGCACCAAGTGGGTCTTCCGAAACAAGCAAGATGAGAATGGTGTGGTGACAAGAAACAAGACAAGATTGGTTGCTCAAGGTTTCACTCAAGTAGACGGCTTGGACTTTGAGGAAACATATGCACCAGTGGCAAGACTTGAAGCAATCTGAATGCTTCTAGCCTATGCCGCTCATCACAATTTCAAGCTATATCAAATGGATGTGAAGAGTGCATTCCTCAATGGCCCTATTCAAGAACTTGACTATGTTGAGCAATCACCGGATTTTGAAGAGCCCAAGTTCCCCAACCACGTCTATAAACTCCAAAAGATGCTCTATGGGCTAAGCAAGCACCAAAAGCATGGTATATGTCGGTGTTTTGAACAAACACCGGCTAGTAAATTTGTGATTATTGTGCATTAGGCCCGGATGGTGCACTAAAGGACACGAGGATTATACTGGTTCAAGCAGAACATCCCTACGTCTAGTTTGCTACTGCTGCTCATGTTATTAGTACCGAAAATGGTTCATAGTAGGGGGTACAAAATAGTCAAGAGAGGGACGAGTCCCAAGTCTCTGATGGAATGATCAAAAAGGTTGCCGAGAGCTTGGTCGCTGCTCAGCTGTGTATGTTGTGTCGTGTGTGTTCAATTTATCCATCAAGAGTCGGTCCCCTTTGTTGGAGGAAGCGCACCCCCTTTTATAGACGAAGGGGATGACTTTACAAGTGAGAGGGGAAAGGTGCGTATGCTACCGAGCCTTGTTGTCCACGTCTACCGAGCCTTGTCGCCCATACCGGCGGGTACCAGATAATGGTAGGCACCTACAATACTGTCGATGCACTGTAGAATGTTAGGATGGCTGCAGAGTACTGCTCCGCACAGGGTATGGTCTCTAGTACATTGGTTTTGACTTATGAGCCTTGCCTTGCCTTTCTCCGCATGCCTTCTGGTTCCTATGAGCCCTGGTCGAAGGGACGCGGGGTCAGAGTCAGAAGTAGCGCTTTGGGCAAGGCCTTCCGATCGGAGAGGGCATCCGGAGGCCAAAGCGAGTGCTCCAATCTGGTGGGCCTGAGGGGTCATGGAGCGGGCGTCGCTCCTTTGGGACCACGGCATGGTGACAGCACATCCGTCATTATAGAAGGCGCGAGTCTCTTCCTAGACTGTAGTGGTTGTCGTATATCTATGTCAGGTTCCATGTCTAAGGGCTGAAGGCGACGCCTACAATACTATTCAGACTCTGCAATGCCAGAATGGTCTAAAGCACATATCCCGTCGTACCCTAGTGGTACTTTTCCTGCCGCGGCGCAGGGCATGGTCCTTGGTGCTATGTTTAACTCGAGTGTCAAGTCATACCCTATGCTCATCCTTATGATGGAGCAAGGTGTACTTGTAGGGTGAGGCAGAGTCTGCCCTCAGCCATCGGGCGAGGCAGAGTCTAGCCCTTAGGGGTCGGGCGAGGCGGAGTCTAACCACCGGGGGTCCAATGAGGCAGAGCCTAGCCCTCGGGGGTTGGGCGAGGTGGAGCCTAGCCCTCGGGGGTCGGGCAAGGTGGAACCTAGCCCTCGAGGGTCGGGCGAGGCGGAACCAGTCTTTTGTCGTTTCAGACAAGAGGCACAGTAACGTTCTCGTCTGATCGGGAGTGTCAACGTTCGATGGTTATCAGTTTCACCATATTGGGTACCTCGGTATTAGGTCTCCGATAGTATGAATGCCTTAAGGAATTCTTACTTAAACAAGGCTTTGAAATAGGCAAAGCCGACCCTACCCTTTTCACTCACAAAGTTGGCAAAGATATATTTGTGTGCCAAATATATGTCGATGACATAATATTTGGTAGTACTAATCATTATTTTTGTGAGGAATTTAGTAGGATCATGATCAAGAGATTTGAGATGTCCATGATGGGTGAATTGAAGTTCTTCCTTGGATTTCAAATCAAGTAAGTGAAGGATGGAACTATTATTAGTCAAGCGAAGTACACCCATGATATGCTTAAGAAGTTTGACATGGTGAATGTCAAGCCTATCAAAACTCCCATGCCAACTAATGGACATCTAGATCTCAATGATAAAGGGAACGCCGTAGATACCATGGTATATCGTTCCATGATCGGCTATCTACTTTATTTGTGCGTATCTAGGCCCGATATTATGCTTAGTGTATGCATGTGTGCCAGATTTCAAGCTAACCCAAAAGAGTGTCACTTGGTGGCCGTTAAGAGAATTTTAAGATATTTAGTACATACTCCTAACCTTGGTTTGTGGTATCCTAAGGGCTCTAAGTTTGATCTACTTGGGTATTCAGATTTCAATTACACTGATTGCAAAGTAGATCGAAAAAGCACTTCAGGAACATGTCAATTCCTTGGACGATCCCTAGTGTCTTAGAGTTCTAAAAAGCAAAATTGTGTAGCCCTTTCCACAGCCGAGGCCGAGTACGTTGCGGCCGGTGCATGTTGTGCCCAACTACTTTGGATTAGGCAAACTCTTCATGATTTCGGATGTCATTTTACCAAAATCCCATTATTATGTGACAATGAGAGTGCCATTAAGCTTGCAAACAATCCTGTAAGCCACTCTAGAACCAAGCACATAGACATCCATCATCATTTCTTGAGAGACCACAAAATCAAAGGAGATATCGAAATCCACCATGTGAGCACTAAAAAGCAACTAGCCGATATCTTCACAAAGCCCCTCGATGAGTCAAGGTTTTGTGCTTTGCGTAGTGAGCTAAATATACTTGATTCTCATAACGTGGCTTGAATTTTAGCATGCCTTGGTTTGATAATCTAGTATCTAGGCAAAAGGTTGAAAATTTTCATAATGTGCATGAAAACAATTTATAAAAGGCAACTTACGTATTATGATCATGGTCTGTATTGATTATTTGTTTCTGGTCATGGTATATAGGTGATATGTGTCCATATCTCATACAGAGAGAGCGAGAGTCATATAGATTATAGCTAACTCCCACTGTTTTGGGAGTGTGGCAGTGCCGTGCCTGCTGTGTGGCAGTGCCGCTCTACGGCAGTGCCGAGCAAGGCATGCGGTAGTACCGCACTTTGAATCTCAATTGAGATGCGACCCAAATGGTTTTATTGTGGGACCCTTTCATTCTTCCTCTTATCCTCAGGTCTACAGTAACTTCTTTCCCTCTCTCTCTCCCCCGACGTCGACGCCCGCGCCTCTCTCTCCTCGTGCGCCCGTGCCATCGCCGTCGCTTGGCCACGTGTTGCTGATCTCTAGCAATGCCATGGCAGCTGCCAGCAATCCCTTAATGTCACTGACGACTGCTACTGCCCCTGGCCCGAGCAGTTGCTCTTCTTCCCTCTCCAATCCTTGTTTGAGAAGATGGAGCATGGAGACAATGACCGAAGGGGAAAAGAAAGATGAATGTGCAAAAAGACAAGGATCCACCTCGCTGTGGTCGAGGGAGGTCAATAGCAGCAGGCAGTAGTGTAGCTCCAAGGGGACTTGGTGATAGAGGGAGGCATGAGCAGTACATCAAAGATGAAGAAAAGTTGGAGATGACTGGCCGCACCACGGATGCCTATCCGAACACTCCCCTTCACTTGGCCGAGTTTGATAGATCCTACATCAGAGAGGTTGATGGGGAGATGCTTATGAAAGTACCGGATGACTCTCATCAGCATCCAATCATCGACTATTCCAAGAGTTGGAAGTTGGTCAAAGAGGCGAGACAGATAAATCCCTATGCAGTGCGCAAAGATTTGGGCATCAATTACATATTTTGGAATGAGTTTTATTTCAACTTTTATGCCACTGCCATTCTTGCATCCAAGAAAACCAAGATCATCAAGATGCAGTACATTGATTGGGATGAGATACAGAAGGAGGAGCCTGAGTTTGACATGGTAATCAAAATTTGTGATAGGTTCTAGCTTTTAGACATCATGGGTTTCTAGTATAACTAGAATGAGGAAGTCCTTGCATAATTTCATGCCATATACTTCTATGACTAGACCTTTGATGAGATACACTAGATGACTGATGGTCGGCACTACCGAGTCGACTTTATCACTTTCAGCCAGATTCTTGGCTTTAGAAAGGAACATAGAGGTTACACTTACACTCATGATGAGCCTCGAGCTGAGATCCGTGATATTAGTCACATGTGGAGAGATAGAAGGATTGCAGATGGTAAGAGGAGTGGTCTACACAGCTTCTATTACATCCTCAATAGCCTCATCAGGAACACCTCCTCAGCAGCCTTAGATATTAATGGCTATGTGAGAAATGTGTTGGCTAGATTTGCTCTAGGTGGGGATAGGTTCAATGTCCCTAGATTCATGTGGACTAAGTTGAGATTTGTAGTGGAGGATGGGAGGAGGGGGCTGTCCTATGCCCCTTACCTCATGTTTATGATTGAGAGGGTCACTGGACTTTATTTTCTGAAAGATGGGATGCATACCATCTACAAATTTGAGAAGACCTAGCCAGCTGTAGCTACTTAGGGAGTGGGTAGCTCTCATGCTCATGTAAATATCCCTAAGTCTTCCTGCTCTAGGTCTCGCAGAGGAGGCAAGATGAAGAAGTTTGGCAAGTAGTTAAAGGCAATCTTTGTCAAATGCACCTATACAACTGACAGAGCGTATGAGACACAACTTGAGCAGCGTCAACAGCATGGACAGGACCTTCCACCACTTCCTCCTATTCCACCTCCTCCACAATATGACCTTCCGAGTCTCTCTGACATAGATTTAGATGATGAGGAGGAGGAGTAGGGACGAGCAGCAGATTGGGATGAGATCCTAGAGGGATACCGTTAGAGACAGGAGCCGAGGCGTTCCACTCATTCCACTCACTACACCACCACTACTCACCATCAGGGCCGTGCACGTATTGACTCTGACGACGATGATGGTGATGGTGGTGCCGGGACTGCTGTAGGAGGTAATGATATTAATTGGACGGACATCGAGGGAGATGACGAGTAGGTGTTGATCTTTCTTCTCTTCTTCTCTTTTTTGGTGCTTTATGCCAAAGGGGAGAAAATTAGAGGGGTCAACAGCTTTTTCGATGCCATGATCAACAGTCCTATTCGATGAGTGTTAGTCTTCGCTAGGTGAAAAGTTTGAGAGTCGCTCAAAACTCTAAATTATGAAATAATGCTACTATTTGACTCTTTGTGTATTGAATATGGACATGTATCATTTGTGTGGATCAGAAGTCATCTTATTATGCTAGGTTGCATATTTTTTGTTTTTATCTGAGCTAGCTGTGTGGTGCTTGACTCTGTCTTGCTCATACAGTCAGGTGTGGCAGTTCCGTACTTAGCTGCAACAACAAGCACATGTGTGCATAAATTGTCATATGCATCACATATATATTTTCTTAACACAGTATGCAGCACCCCATAGGAGCATGGATGTAGGGGGAGCCCCATCACTTTCACTAAAAATGTGAATTTTTGCTTCTTATGCCAATTTGAGAATTCAATTCTTTATTCACATACTTAGGGGGAGGCTCTACACCCATGGCTCAAAAATCTCAGTATTCACTTCATATCTTTTGTAAGCTCTAATTGGGTTGTCATCAATCATAAAAAGGGGGAGATTAAAAGTGCAATCAAGCCTTAATTGTGGATTTTGGTGATAATGACCACACAATTAGAGATCTAATGAAATTTATCGAGATGACAAGCATGAATTTTATATTCGAGGATGCTACATGAAATGGATGAGCCCCCAATTATAAATGCAGATAGCTTCAAACTCAAATGAGGTTTAAATTCTTTTATATATTGAATTTGAGTATAGGAAAAGTCGTACTATAAAGGGGGCCACAATGCTTAAGCTAATATATGCTACCAAGTGCTCAAACAACCACAAGCATTCTCAGATTCACAGCCAATACAGTCTACACTTTACTATTACCCTTGTTGTCTTGTGGGGTCTGAGCTATGACTCACCCGATCCCTTGGGTGCGAGCTACGACTCGCCTAACCCCTTGGGTACGAGCTACGACTCGTCCGACCCCTTGGGTGCGAGCTATGACTCATCCAACCCCTTGGGTGTGGGCTACGACTCACCCGACCCATTGGGTGCGGGCTCAGACTCGCTCAACCCCTTGGACGTGGGTCTGACTCGCCTGACCCCAAGGTCGCAGGCTCCGGCTTGCCCAACCCCAAGGTCGCGGGCTCCGTCTCGCCTAACCCTTTGGTCGTGGGCTCCGTCTCACTCGACCCTTTGGTTGCGGGCTTCGGCTCGCTCAACCCCTTGGTCACGGCCTCATCACGCCCGACCTCTTAGGTGTAGTGTCCGTTGGGGGCTGGGGGTATATATACATTTCCCTCTCCTTCCCAATGACTATCTGCGTTTTATGTGACTGTTGGGGGCTGGGGGTATATATGCCTTTCCCTTTCGGTAAGGAACCAACCTGCTCTCTTTTTTTCACTCCAACACGCCTATAACAGAGTAGGAGCTCTGTCTCTCTCACTCCATTGTTGACCTAAACCCCCCAAGCAAATCCATTGATTTCTCCATCAATCCTTGAGGGAAAAGGGTCCAAAACTAAATCAGAGAGCAACTTCATCGATTCCAAATTCTAAAGAGCACTTGGTTCATGTTTTAGCCGGCAGTTGTGTCTCTTACTCTTGGAGCTTAGCTCTTAGCCGGCTAGAGCATCACCCATGGAGTTTGCCAACTTGTGTGGCGGTCCCGAGAGGTTTGTAACCACCTCTTGCAGCAAGTAAAAGCACCCCTCATCTCAAGAGTTCACTCTCTTGACTTGAGAACATGGTAGGGTTGCAAATCCCTAATCCTTAGTGGCATACCTCAATAACGTGGATATAGGCAAGCCTTGGTGGCGAGCTAAACCATGGGATAAATCCTTGTGTCATCTTGTGCTTGTGTTGCTACACTTGTGTTCTTGTTGTTGTTGAGGTGATTTCTAGGATTGAGGCCGATCTACTTGTTTGTAGTGTTCCCACTATTTTCAGCTATCGATCTGTGATCTACCCTGCAGAAAGCTAAGAAATTTATATGATCTAAATTTCGTTGGGTAGATTTTGAACTATGAACTAATCTCTCCTGCAGGTGCGGCAGTGTTGTGCTCATGGAATGGCAGTGCCGCGGGTGAATTTAACTTCGGTTTGAGTTGAATTTTTATAGGCCTATTCACCCCCCCCTCTAGGCATACTAGAGATCCTACAAATAATTTTTGGGACTCTATATAGTTTCAAATAAAAAATTTATCAACTATCAAGTTATGGATTATGTCAAGCTTTACATCTTTTATATAGAGTTTGTCTTCATCTGAGTTGTTATGAAAAGTTATGAATTTTTTTAGAGAATTTTTTTTTTATTTTTAACACATTTTTTAACTATTTATAAAACATATACTATTTTTTTTTCAAAACTAACATTTTTGGACGCGCCTGTTTGCACGGCGTGGCTAATTCACGCTGCCGCACCATGCATGGAGGTGCGGTAGGGGGCAGTCAAAGGCTGTGGCGACCGCTGACGTGGCAGGTCTGACGCGCCACCCATCACGGCGTGGTGGCCCTACCGCACCACGCATCATGGCATGACAGCCCCTTGTACCCGGCCTTGCTCCCCTTTCTCTCTCTCTCTATCTCACTCGGCCCGTTTGAATTGGTTGGAGAGAGGAGCCACCCTACGCCCACTGCCACGCCATGCACACCCACCGTGCCCGCCACCACCTTCCCTCACTCCTCACTACCGCCACCCTCCCTCACTCACTACCATGCCACCCCTCCATCTCTCCCCACTATCACCCACCCCTCCCTCTATCCTCACTGCTGCGCCGCCCATCCTAGTTGTCGGCGTGGCGTTGCCCTATCTCGCTGCCTTCTTGTGTCCCCATCCTCTTTCCTCTCCCTCCCCTGCCACCCATGTCATTCCTATGCACCAAATGTAGGCGTTAAAAGCAGCCTGCCGCGGGCCGCCAGAAGAAGCCCGCCACTGGCATGACTCTCGCTCACCACGCTACCACACCTGACGCTCCCACCCGACATGACTCCGACCGCCGCACCCACCGCTACGCTCGTTGCCATGTGCCAGTCCTCCCTAACTCCATATCCATCTCCCCCTATCTTGTTGCCTCCCTTACTGCCGCCGCTGCCCCTCCATCTCCCCACTGTCGCGCGTCGCTCGTCCTCGTCGCTGCCCCTCTATCTCTCCGCACTGTCTCAAGCCATGAAGGACATTGCTGCACTACCCATTGTCGTCCTCCAGAAGGGAGGATTGCCGTCGGCCAGCCAGCCAGTGCCGCCGCCCTCCAGAAGTAGGCCGCTGCTGGCCGGCCATTGCCGTCGGCGGCCATCTTCTTTCCATTGGTGGATTGTGGTGACCCATAATCTTTGTCGAGGTAATGCTCTTCTGCATCTCTATCAATTTTTTTCTAGGGTTAGGATTCAAATTTAGTTTGACTGGATAGAGATTTATATAATTAGTTAGTAAAGATATTTAGTGAAGTTAGTATATATAAGTTATGTATAGTTTTGCAGTTAGCTAGATATGTATAGTTAGTAAAGTTACTCAGTATAGTAAGTATAGGTATTAATAGTAGTGTGTTTAGTGTAGTTAGTTAGTATAGTTAGTTAGAATTGTTGGTATACCTATTAATATTAGATTAGTTAGTATAGTTAGTTAGTATAGGTGTAGTCAGTTAGTTAGTACACAATGATTTTGATGACCTGATGAAGTTTCTGAAACGCTTTTTGTAGATGGATTGTTATGTTAGAGTTTTCTATTAAGGAAGTGTTATGAGAGAATATGGTATGTTTGAGGATATGGAAGAAGAATTGGAATGGTTTGATGAACCTCCTAGCTTCAACAATCTTTGTGGCCATTTGAATAGAAAGTTTGACGGTGATTATACACTAGAGGGGAGGTTTGATAGTGGAAAGACTAGGGCACACTACGTGCTGATGCCCTTGTGGGACCATGCTCACTGGTCCCGCTACAATAGGGTAATCCAAGGTTCTAATGTGGCCATGGCTAAGGTGGTTATGGAGAATGGGTACATGATACATGATCTCCAGGAGGGGCCGTCCTTCGATGATGATACTCAACAAGAATGTGGGTTTCATGTGGAACCAACTATGGGTACTATGGATTTGGATGGTCAGTTGATGCAGGAGCAGTTTCATTCAAGTCAAGTAGGCTGTATAAGCAATGACTTCGATGTGAACGAGTTCAAACGGGAAGAGGAGGAGCAGGAGGAGGAGGACAGGATCGATGATGTAGTTAGCAGTGATTCAGAAGATTCAGATGATGACCAGGGAGGTAGACATGCTATACCCACACCGGTTGATGCCATGCTAGTACCTGTTCATGGTATGCCATTACTAGTACCAACTGAGGTTTTGCATGCTATGTCGGCTCAGGGTAGACTAGTCATAGATTTGCTAGCAGGTGATACCCCCTATGATTCAGGGTGTAGAATTAGCGAAGCACAACTGTATGTTCCACCACCACCTTACACAGCAATAGAGCTTGAGCAACTAAGGTCGATGAATGTACCTTTCAAGGGCATTCCGAACTATAGGGATGTCAGCATGACGGATATGGCAGTTTGTGACACCGATCTCTAGATGTGTAGGAAATCATTGTATGACCATGAGAAAGAAATCCTTAGTAAGGGGACGATATTCAATACAATGTTAGAGATGAAGCTCTTTCTTCAGGACTATGTTGTGTATCACCATAGATCGTACAACGTCATTCATTCGGACCAGGAGTTGAGGTACCATGTGGTATGCAAAAACGGTTATATGTGGAGGTTAAATGCATGAAAGAGACAGAGTGATGGCAAGCGGAGGATAAGTAAAGTGGTTGAACCCCACACTTGCCTATCAAATAGGGGGAAGGAAAATCATCAGCAACTCACTGCACGTTACCTTGCCCATCGTATATTGGTGCTCGTTGATGACAATAACGATATTTCGGTGTCTTCGTTACAACAGTCCATATCTGGATTCGTTAAGTATGATGTGAAGTACGGAAAGGCTTGGCATGCTAAGCAAATTGCCTTGGCGATTCATTGGGGTAGTTGGGAGGAAGCGTACAACATGGTGCCCCACATCTTATGTGCAATGCATTACTACAACCCTAGCTTGAAATGGTTTGTGGACACCGGAGGGATGTATTTTTAGGACCCATTGAGGTATGTCTTGCATCATGTGTTCTGGTCATTCGCACAAATGGAACATGCATTCCAGTTTTGTCGACCAGTCATACTTGTTGATGGCACTTTCTTGACCGGAAAGTATAGTTGGCCACCGTGCCGTGCCGACACGGCACGCGGCACAGCCGTGCCGCGGCGTGCCGCCGTGCCGGCCGTGCCGTGCCTGGCCGTGCCATGGGCCAGGCCTTCGGCCCATGACACGGCACATGGGTCGTTTCTCCGTGCCATGCCGCCCATGTGCCACGGCCATTTTGGCCGTGCCGTGCCGGCCCATGGCCCATCAACAGAAAACACTCAAAATCAACAGAAAATTCCAAAGTCTAAGTTCAAAACTTCAAATGATCACATGTCACAGAATTATAAAGTAGTAAAGAACAGAACAGCAGAAGATATAATGAAAATGATTATCAAAAGTCAAAAGAGCTGTTGTGCAATGCTGCCTCATTAAAAACCTTTCTAGGTAAAACTCACCCTTGTGAGAAACCCTAGAAAGGAAAAGAGTACAGCTAGCTCAAGTAGTCAAGTCTTAGTTCAAGCACAAGTCTAAGTAGTTCATCCTATTACAATAGCCAACATCAGTGGCAGACTGGCAGCAGCCAGCAGCAAATGTTCTTCTATCCTATTACAAAAGCCCAACAGTGGCATTGTAGCAACAAGAAGCAGCAAATGTCCTTACTTCATCACTTCATGCTTCAAGCTTCATCATGGTGAATCAGCCTGGCAGCCACTCCCAAAAGTGCAATCAACCTACAAAAATGGATCATGATGGATTGATGGTCATGGACTTGAAGATGTAATGTAAATAAGCTAATGGAACAAGCTAATGGAACAAGTTTTAGAATTTCAGTGTACTCTACCTCTCCTTTTGTAGAGGTTCTCTTCTTCTTCTATCCAGCACCAGCACCAGCAGTACCGCCACTGCCGCTGCCGCTGCCGCTTCTGCTTCCGCTTCCTTCGCCTTCATCCAGGTACAAGTTGTTGAACAGCTCCTCCAGTGCCGTGTCCTTAGGTGCATGCTGTTCCTTCCTTGCTGCTTGATCCCAGTCCTTGATGCAGGTGAGCATCTCCACATGCTCAGGCAACAAGCGCCGCCGTCGGTCTTCAAGTATCCTTGCTGTACAGCTGAAACAAGACTCGGAGGACATAGTAGATATAGGAACAGACATGATATCGTGAGCCATTATCGATAAGATGGGGTAGGTCAGCTTGTGGTCACGCCACCACAACAGGATGTCAAAGGACTCCCCCCAATCAGTGACAGGATCACTGTCCAAGTAAGCTATCAGCTCATTGACACCAGATGTAGAGGATGAAGTGGGGGAACAGCTAGAGGAGGAAGCACCAGGACCACCATAGATCTTTCCCCATGCCTGCTTCCTTTTTCCTAAAGGAGCACTAGGCATAGGAGGCCTTTGAGACCGAGCTGCACCATATCTCTGCTCATACTTGCTAAACAGTCTGGTCATGGACTCTTTCACATCACCATAGTAAACACCATAAGGGGTACCAGTCTGTTTAGCAAGTAACTCAAGCACATTAAAGAAGCCTTTCATCTTAGCTCTTGGATCAAAAATGAATGCATAAGAATACAGCAATGGGATGTCCCCCCAGTACTTAAGGAACTTAAGTTTCATAGGAGATGCAATACTTCTAAATCCAGGATCAAGTTCAGCTTTATGCAAATGCTCAGCAAAGTCAAGGATATGATGCATCATAAGTGGAGCAGTTGGATAGTAAACACCAGACAAAGCAACAGTTGCATCATAAAACATCTCCAGGAACTTCATAATCTGATCAGCAGCATACCAGTGCTGGGGAGTCAACAGTTGCTCACCATAATTTGACTCAATCCACACAGAAAACACATCTCTATATGGCAGCAAGTGTTTAAGCATCAGATAGGTGGAATTCCACCTAACATCCATATCCAATCCAAACTTTCTAGGTCTGACACCCCTAGCAATGCAATAGTTCTTAAACAATGCAATTCTTTGATTAGATGAATTCAAAAAGTTGATTGCAGTCCTAAAAGCTTCAAGATAAGGACTGAACCTCTTCAAGCCAGACTTAACAATCAGGTTAATGATATGGCATGCACAGCACTGATGCACAAGCAAGTACTTGACTTTGTGAGGATCTTCCTTAGTAGGTGTTGGGTAAGAGCCCAGGTAACCAAACAACATAGGTTGCAAGATATCAAAAGCCTTAGAATTAGCAGAAGCATTATCAAGACTCACAGCAAAGACCTTATCAATCAAACCAAACTCCTCAACCACACTACAAATTTTCTCAGCAATGTTGTCACCAGTATGTGCTGCCTCAATCAGCCTAAACCCTATAACCTTTTTATGCAACTCCCAATCAGCACCAACATAATGAGCAACAACAGAGACAGAATCTTCCTTAGCATTACCAGACTAGATATCAGATGTTATGGAAACAAATGAACAGGCAGGTAGCAAAGAATGCATAAGCAAAGCACGCTCTTTAGCAAACAACTTATGCATGTCCCTAGTAGTGGTCTACCTAGAAACCTTCTGGAAAGCAGGATTATGAGCATTCTGAATGTAATCTTCCCAGGCCTGTGTGTCACCAACACCTAATGGAAGATCCAGCCTAGCAATCAACCGGCACAGCTCATTATGAGCACGAGCAGCATCATAAACCTAGTTATGCAACCCATTAGCATTCATAGAAAGCCTAGACTGAACCCTAC
Organism: Miscanthus floridulus; assembly: GCF_019320115.1. Lineage (NCBI taxonomy): Eukaryota > Viridiplantae > Streptophyta > Magnoliopsida > Poales > Poaceae > Miscanthus > Miscanthus floridulus. The sequence goes on from NC_089596.1 coordinate 23,717,860, forward strand.
GATCATTGTCCTGCTTCTTCCTACATGTTGCCATGTGCCTATTCAAGGATCCAGTGCCAATATTGGCCCTAGCAACAAATTTCTTACCACACCGTTTACAGATGGCATGAGTTCTAATCTTCCCTGACTCGTCAAAGATCGGGACAAAGTCCTCCCAACAAGCAGCAGTGAGCTTACCAGATGAGGCACCATTGGTGTCCTGAGACTGAGAGGTGTCCACCCCACCATCGCCGTCGCCGGAGTCGACATCAATCAGGTGCTCGCCGTCACCCATATTGATGCCGAACAGCGCAGCTGCGCCTTCGGTGATGTCGTCGTCGTTCTCAATCTCCAACTCCTCCACGGCCTCCTCGGCCTCGGGGTGCTCGCCGTTGGCACGGTGGTTGTACTCATCCGCAGGCACTGGCATCGTCACCGAGGCCATAGGAGGTTGGGGTTGGGGAGGCTGGTTCCGGCCCCTAGCCGCAGCTCCAGCACCGTTCCTCGACGGTGGGTAGGGGCGCTTCAAACTGGACGGCTTTGCCATCGAGCCTCCAGAGGAGGAGGACAAAGCGTCAGGCACCAACCTGCGAAGCACATGAGCACAAGAAGAAGAAGAGCATTAGAACACAACACAAGAACTCAGGAAGATGCAGAGAAGAAGAAGATGAAGAACAACTGAACAAGAACATGAACATGCTAGGGTTAGGGTTTTGACTGACCTACGCCACCGGAGCCCAGTGCCGGAGAAGAAGCCAAGGAGCCAGCATCCAAGCAGAGAACGACGAGACAAGCACCCACCGTTAGACCGATGGCGTCACGGCGAGTGGCGATGGAAGAATATACAGCTCAACGACTCACATGGTACACCGGAGGAGGAGGAGGAGGACTGGAGGAGGTACGAGAGGGAGAAGGAGGGCCTACGAGGTCAAGTCGAACGGCGGCGGCGGATTAGATCGGATCGAGTTCGTCTCGACTTCGAATCGAGACTCGAGAGCGAGAGCGGAGGGAGAGCTGCGGCCTGCGGCTGTGTGGAGGGAGGAGAAGAAGTGGCCGGCGAGGTGAGGTGTCGAGGTCACCAGAGCAGGGCCGGCGAGCTCAAGGCGAACGATGGCGGCGGATCGAGTTCGAGAGGTCAGAGCGAGGCTGGCTGCGGCTGCGCGGAGGCGGAGGGGGGCAAAAGAATTAGGGTTAGGGATTTGGGGGGGGGGGGGGGGGGGGGGCTGCGGCCGCGCGGCTTATATATGGTGCGGGGTGGCGGGGGTGTGGGCGTGGGCCGCTAGGCCAAAAGAGGCCGTTGGCCTGGCGGCCGTGCCGGCCACCGTGCCGGCCCTCTGGCCGTGCTGTGCCCGTGCCGTGTCATGGGCCAGGCCTGCGGCCCATGCACTGCACGGGCCTCCGTGCCGTGCCGGCACGGGCACGGTGGCAGCCGTGCCGTGCGGCCCATGGGCCGTGCCAAAAGGCCGTGCCACCGGCCCATGGGCCGCCTGGCCATATATACCAGAAAGTACAGGGGCACCTTGATGATGGCTGCTGCTATTGATCTAGAGGACCAGATAGCACCCATGGCTTTTGCTTTGGCAGAGAGAGAGAACAATGAATCGTGGTCATGGTTCATGCAGCTTCTATGTGTACAAGTGCTTGGCCCATCTCGCACTATATGTTTGATCTCGAACCACCACCTAGGGCTTCTTAAAGCTGCAACGGAGCATATAGATGGGTTCCCGCTTCTAGTACACAGATGGTGCATGAGACACTTTGCTGCTAATTTCTGGTGGCGTCAGAGGAAGGAGGTATGTGATAAGGTAAATGCTCTGTGTTGTGTACGTATAGAGCACCAGTTCAAGGAGAAAAAGAGAGAACTAGACAAGATGCTAAATAAAGCGGGCAATGCCTGGTTAGAGGCACAGATGGAACAGAAGGCTAAGTGGGCGTTAGCATCTGACGAGGGGGGTTTTAGGTATGGCATCATAACCACTAACTCCTTGTAATCTTTTTAACCGTATATTCACCGGAGTTCGATCATTGCCTGTGTCTAGAATTGTTGAGTTCTCCTTTTATAAGTGCAACGAATATTTTATCAAGAGGTGGGAACTTGTGCAGAGGAATATAGCTGAGCAGGGGTGATTTGGAAAGGCTAGAGCAGAATATTTGAAGGAGGTCGAGGAATTGGCCAAGCAGCATATCATCGAGTCGTATGGACCCCGCCGCCATATCTTTAGTGTATGGGGCAAGGGTGGCACAAGCTTGGGTGGCGAACGTTATGGTGGAAGAAACTACCAAGTTGATCTTGACAAAGTAGAGTGCAGTTACAATATCCCTCAGATCATGCATGCCCCTTGCTCTCATATGATCACGGCCTGCATGGTTCGCAGGTATAGCTTTGAGGATCTGCAATATATGTCACCCTTGTATCTCCATTCGAACATCGTTAGTATTTGGGAGAGGAGCTTTGAGCCATACCTTGACCTAACACAGTGGCCACCCTATCATTGTTATGACAACATACCGCATTCGGATCTAATAAAGGTAGGCAAGGGTAGGAGGAAGAAGAAGTAACTCAAGGGGGACATAGATGCTATAAGAGGGTACGACGAAGACATGTACGGAGGGGAAGACTTCAACAAGACCCGTGGCAGGAATCTTTGCTCCATTTGCAAAGAACCTAGTCACAAGGCTAGCAGGCATAGAAGACAAGGGCAGTAGGTGCATATAGCATACATTTTATTATATTAATGTTAATTGTTTGCTATGCTATTTACTTAAAACTACTATGTTAGTACCAATTATGATATATGTTTATTCTATCATTTTGCATAATAGTTTATTCCTTTTACATTTACTTTGTTTTTATGCACTAATGTTCTATCATATTATAGTACTCTTAATGTTTGTTCTAACACATCCATTTGAAATTTGAACCAGGATGGGGGATCATCATCCGCAGTATCCCATTCTTGAGGTGCACTATGACAAGGACCACCAAGCCAAGCATCTGTCGAAGCTTCAAGAGGACTTGCTACCTCTTAGACTATGCACGCTCCAACCGCACCGTTAGGACGAGCGATACCGATCATACAGACAGTGTGCCAGCTTCCTTGAGATCGTCCGGGTCTTCAACACTGGGCTATCGATCCTCGACCCTATACTTCTCACTACTACTGTCGATAGGTATGATTTGATATATGTTTGGTGAAGTACAAAGCATTGATTTGTCTCATTGTTTGAATTAAAAAAACTTCTTGTATTGAATTAAAAACCCATAGGTGGAGGCCAGAGACCCACACCTTCCACCTTCCCTTGCGGCGAGATGACTATCATGATGCAGGACATGAAGATGATTCTATGTCTATGATTGGGGGGTCTTCCAGTGACTGGGATCCTTGATAACGATCACTGGATAGACTTGGTGGAGCAGTTCTATGGCAGAAGACCACCTGAGGACATAGATGTCCAATAGGCCAGCCCAGCCTAGCACGGCACGGCAACGGGCTTGCATGACCCGATGGGGGGCGGGCCGACAACGCACGACATGCCCTGCGGGCCATGCCGCCATGGGCTTCGTGCCTGGCTGATGGCCCAAGCACGGCCTGCTGGGCCATTTTTCATGCTGGGCCAGCCCAAGAAGCATGACTAATCCAGCGTGTCGGGCTAGCCCAAGGCCCACTACACTGATAGAGAGAGAGGGGGGAGGCCAGGCTGCCATCATTGCGAAGGCTGTGGATGATGCGACCTCTCCATCCTCGACCTCTCCGCACCTCGACTTGGCTGGATCCGTGGAGGATGAGCAATAAGGAGGCCTGATCCATGGAGAACAAGGCTAGATCCACGTAGAGGAGGCATGGGGAGGAGCAGCAGCGCATGGCGGTGAGGAGGAGGTGGCCACCATCGACAACAGTGTGGGACGGTGAGGAGGCGGTAGCCACCGTCAGTAGCTTGCCGCTGGGGGCCGCGGAGGTGAGTCAGGAGAGTGCGTTGGCCGGCAGGGAGGCGAGTCATGCGGGAGAGAGAGTGGGGTGGGGAGGCAATGTGGTGAGCGAGTCATGAAGCCAACTCGTGACCATGACCATGAGTGGTAGGGAGTGCGGCGGTCGGTTGGAGTGGAGGTGGGAGGTGGCGGCAGGAGGAGAGGAGCCTGTGGTGGCACACCTCGCCGTCGAGTGACGAAGAAGAGAGGGAGCGAGCGAGAGTGGGGAGGAGGCAAGGCGGGCAATTGGGCGAGAGAGAGCAGAGTGCAGCGGCGGGGGAGAGAGAGAGTAGGCGGTAGGGTTAAGAGAGGAGGGTTGGCCTGCTGGGCTATTGTTGCCCTTGTCCATTTTCCTCACCGAGCCTCATCGGGCCTTTGGCCATTTTACGGGCCAGGTTGTCCCAGCCCACGTGCCTGGGGTAAGGCCCAGGCATGGCCTGCTCCCTCGGGCCATGCTAGCCTAGGCCCGCTAGCCATCGGGCTAGGCTATGCTTAGGCTAGGCCAAAAAACGGGCCTCGTGCCGGGCTGACGGGCTCGGGCTGCATGCACATCAATACTCGAGGATGAGGATGCTAAGAGAGCAAAGTAAGAATTTCTATGTTCCAAACATTTACCATTTTGACACCAGCACATGCAGGTCTTTGGTTGGTCGCTTATATCACAAATATATGTTATGGTCTAAGTCTGTCGATGATCTACATATTTTGCAAATTATTTTGCTATTTAAATGGAGGGTGTAGTACATAACTTTTATAATGCGTATTGTCTTTGTCTAATTTAATGTTTATTTTTGTTCCCTCAGCTCTCATGTAATTGTCCTTAAAAATTTTTAGGAAAACATCAGGTGTCAGTTCGGTCTGGATAACAGAAAACTTTGGGGCACCGCTGCACCCAGACGCTCCAACGCAGGAGATCGAGAGATATGCTAGGGTGTGGTTGTGGCACTTCTTAGGTGCCTTCCTATTCCCCGACGTGTCGGGTAACACCATCAGCTGGGCCTTCCTCAACATACTGAGCCAGCCATGGGAGAATATAGGACCATACAGCTGGGGCAGCGTGGTCCTAGCATGGATCTATCATCAGCTCTGTGTTGCCTGCCGACGTAGTACAGGAAGTGCCAGCCTAGGAGGTTGCTCCCACCTACTACAGGTTTGGTGTTGGGAGCGATGGCTAGTCAGGAGGCCCGTTGTTCACGGTTTACCTGTAAGTGCATCGATTTTTTATTTTCCTCAAACTTGATGCAGTACAAGAGGTACGATCGAAGGAACAGATATAAGGAGAAGAATTGGGTTGTGATGCACGTGGGGTACATCCACGACTAGGATAATAGGCAACGGGTCCTGATCGCCGAGAAACCGTCGCACGACCGATGCAACTTCGACCACTACCTCCAATGGTTGCATAGGAGTACTCGCACACATATGCAGGCCCCCTACACTAGCAAGCCAATTGATTAGGACGAAGACGAGGATGACATTGCTGATGCATATGATGAGGCGACAAGGACGGAGACATAGCTTCAGAGAGCCCCACTACATAGATACGTGGTAAGAAATTTGAATTTCAATACAACTGTACGTCGGCGTTCCTATGAATTATAGTGATACGAACTTACCTCGATTGTGTATGAAGGCAACACAGTTGACAAGTCTGTCCAACGAAGCAGTCGTGTGACTTCACGAGACCAGAGGGGAGCCGCACGACATTCTACATGTCTTCGTCGATGTACATTCTATTCTCAAAGCTATGACAGTGGTTAAATGGTTCCCATGACTCATTCATCTGTGTTTTCTTTTTTTGTAGAAAGTGAGGAGGAGCTGCAAGAAGCTGACATAGAAGCTCAATTGCATGGATACTCCGTGGGAGATACCCTATGACCCAAACCTGTTTAGTTCCTTACGCTCGAGCACTATGCCGACACGAGTAGGTTCCTCCGACACGATGGCTGTTGGGACCTCTTATGTTCACAATCCTGGCAATGCAGGCAAGGGTCCTATGGAGCACGACGTCGAGGAGGACGAGGAGGAGGACTACGATGAGATTGGGATGCCTCAGCTTGGTGATGCACCATTTCCTACACAGTTCGACGAACAGGTACTTAAAACAACCCTTCACCATATACGTCATAATTACTTAAATATTGTAAGTAATGATGCCTATATTATAATTATAGGAGCCTAGTACACTCAGCAGTAGCACTAGGTGTACCGCCAGCGAGACCGTACCGATGTTGGGTTCACCCCTAACGTGTTGCCTTCACGTCCAAAGAGGCAGCGACATCCGCGGTACCCATATACTCCTGGGTCATAGGAGTTCTTTAGGATGACATGATGCACTTGTACTCGGACACCCATACACTGATGGAACATGTAGTATGTCGAGTAATATCGAACTTATGTATTGATGAACTTGTGTCATAGTTATGACTTGCTGAACTTATGTCGAACAGAGGTATTGTCAAACTTGCGATGAACTTGGGACGTGTATAAGTTAGTATTGCTGAACTTGTGTATTGATTGTCTTGTGCACTTAACCTTCCTGCTGACCTATTCATTAAACCGACACGACAAAATAACTTGGCTCATGTGAGAACATAATAGAAGTGTCTTATTCCATTTGCTGCCGCTTTGACCGCCGCGCCATGGCTGGGGGCGCGCCAGCCTTACCGCGCCATGGCGGCTGGCGCGTCAGCCTTGCCGCGCCATGGCAGCTGGCGCATTAGCCTAGCTGCGTCGTGGATGGTGGCGCGGCAAACCCATTCTGGGCGCTGGCCAGACTCCCTTCTGAGCGTATCAGCATCAGCAAGATTTTGATGCATATAATTAGGGGGTTTCAAAAGATCGCAATGGTGAGAACAACTTTTTATTTATCTTTTTTTAAATAACAGAGCATAGACATGACACAAGGTCATTAGTGATTGGTACAATCTTTTAGATAATGTTTGGACAAGATGGACACCAAACTAAAAAGGAATATGCGTGCCATGTCTCGTGGCTAAAGTTTTATGAGATAATACAATGTTCGTTATAAAAATTAAACAGTGTTTGTTACATGAGTACAATACATAAATAGTTCAAATGAAACACAATGCAGCACGAAGAAAGTTCTACTATAATACAAATACCAAATCTAAAGCATTGAACTAGCACACCTGTACCAATCCTCTACCACACCTACCAATCCTCAGTCTGAAATATACTGAGTAAGCAACTCGTCGTCCGACTACCAGTCCTCTACCACTACCTTGTTGCTATGGCTAGGCTCACCTGCATTGCCCTGATCTATCTGTCGCCTATAGTAAGCTACCTTCGCTTCACCTGCGGCCTCTATGGTCTAAGTCAAGAACGCGTCCTCCTCCGCCTGGCTCATGTGGCTAGGCTCACCTGTATTGCTTTGATCTGTCTGTCGCCTGTAATAAGTGACCTCCGCTTCATCTGTGGCCTCTGTAGCCTGAGAGAAGAACACGTCCTCCTCCGCCTGTAAGCCCTCCTCTGCTAGAGCGATGAGCTCGCTCAGTCTGCCAGTGTCGTCCTCATCCTTCTCCGCCTGCAAGCCCGCCTCAGCTAGAGCGATGAGATCGCTCAACCTGGCAGTGTCATCCTCATCCTTGTCCCCATCATCGGCCAACACAATCAGAGATCGGACGGTGCGACCAGCTCACGTTCTGTGCTCATTTAACTTTTTTTCCTCATACCTTGCATGGGCCACCTCTGTGGCATGGTCCTCGCTGTATCCAATCCCTTCACGTATAAAATGCAACCAGTTAGCAACGCGATTATATTATATTTAAAATAAGGCAATGAAAATAAAAAGGCTTTCAAGCACTCACTGGCACACAATGCAACAACATGGTCATTCAAGACCTGCATCTACACTCTTGTCTCCTCCCTTGTCTCCTTCCTTGCCCTCTCCTCCTCTAACACCCTCCGTCTCTCCAACCCCCATTTGTCAAGCCTAACATCGATCGGGTTACGAATACCACACTATCTAGCAAACTCACGCATCTTCTTTTTGTGTTGTTTAACGAATAGGTTGACGTAGTCAGGTCCATATCCCTTCTTCTATACAATTACTTGCCTCCCCTTCAGTTCATCCAAGAACTTAGCTTGACCATCATAACATTTCCACCTGCATTTCTTAGTGCTCTGTTCAAACAAAAAATTATATCATATATGTCCTAGCAAAAGAAATAAAATACGATTTCATGTTTACCACAAAAATAACCAACCTCATCATAGTCAACCATATAACCGTAATAATGGCATATTCTAAGCTCCAAAGGGACTAGACCGTAGTTGGATTTAACACCACATTCGCACATGACTGTAGGTGCTTTGTAAATTAATCTTTCTTTCTTCTTTTCCATTGCCTTTGGTGGCTCCGGCCATTGATTCTTAGGATCGTAGAGCCACTTATTGAAACGACGCTTCACAAATCCATAACACTACAAGAGAATACATTAGTACACGCACACATATAAAGATAAATATTTAAACAGATACACTTTCTACTTACTTTATGCTTGTTCGGACACATAAACTCTAACGTATTCTCAGGGTTTATCACAGCTCGATCTCCGCATTCGCACAGAGGAGGTTCCTCAAGTCGTCTAACTGCGTCTAGGTGCTTCTCCTTAGCTGTCATTGGCGAGGGGTTAGGGGGGGTGGAACCCACCTCTCGAAGTGCTCACGTGGATGTCTCCCTCTACACCAATCGTAGAAAAGGAGATACCTAGGGTCAAACTTGTCTGCACTGTCGATCCACTAAAAGAAAAAGCACCTCTCCTGGGCCTACATAATAGGATTCCAACAAAATATTAGTACCCTACTTACACAAATAAAGAAAAAAAGATAGTGAAAATAATTACTTACATTAAAACAACTGCATGTGTAGAAGCAACGCGCCGTTATGTTTGGATGTCTCGATTCAAACATGTTGGCCGAAAACCCACAGTCACAGTTAGGGACAGGGAGGTCAGGAGGGACGGAGGCATCTTTGCTAGACGCGTCGGAGTATAATTCTCTAGGACGACCCCGTTTTCGTCAAAACTCCTCCCGATACATATCTTGCATCTCACAAAACGGTTATAATTTAACAAACAAAAATCAAAACATCACAAATTAATGTCCATGAGAACCATTTGTATAACAACAAATAAAATATAACCTACACTTTGGTGCAAACTCTATCTTAGATGTAAACATGCAAACTATATAAAAACTATCCTTTGGTCACTAAAAAATAAAATTTAGTACATCAATAGTGTGCCATATGTTTATTCACATATAAAAGTTGAGATGCAAACTCAAACAAACAAAATTCATATAAAAATTAACCTTAGAATACATGGTAATCATCATTCTATCTAACCAATTAACCTTAACATTGGCAATCCTAATCATAATCCTTCAATCCAATGTTTTAACAAACTCATATTTTTCTCCATCCCCTAACTGCTCATTCAAATCCTTCGATCCACCATGGAGGCTAAGGAGGAGCTTCATTACCTTGACAAGACCGAGGAGGAGCTTCGGGGAAGGTAGAGAGGGGGCCGACAAGGGAGGGTGCGACCAGCGCCTGTCGGCGACGGGTGCGGGCGTCTAGCGTCTGGCGGCGACGGGCGCGTGAAAGGGAAAGAAAGGAATGGAGAGAGAGAGGGAAGAGGAGGCCACATCGCAGGCCTCTACTGGGCCCTGCCGCACCGTGCGAGATGGCGCATCGGTGCCGCGTCAAGATCTGTGGCGCGGCAGAGCTAGGCCATGTCATAGGTTAGAGCCCGGGTCGCTGCCACGGTGGCAGCCTCGCCGCGCCGCCATGCATGACGTGGTAGCGTAGTTTGATCGCGCTATGGCAGTTGGTGCGTCCAAAAGTGTTAAATTTGAAAATAAAAAATGAATAGTGTTAGAATTAAAAATAGTTTAAAAAAGTGTTAAAATTAAAAAAAATCTTTTTAGACAACTATTTTTTACAGATGGGCCCTTGAAGATTAGAATAGTTATGATTTTTTAGACAATTATTTTTAGAGGTATGGGGCCTTAGAATGGCCACCTCTATTAATCTATTTCTAGAAGTGGACCTTTAGAATGCTCATCTCTGTTAATAGTCGGTTAACAGAGATGAGCTATTAATAGTCAATTAATATAAGCGGTCATCTTAGGTGCATGCCTCTGTAAATAATTAACAGAGACGTGAGTTTTGTTGAAGCTTGTCGGACCATTTACATATGCATCTTTATAAAATGCTTGCATCTCTTAGTTTTATGGCCTGACTCCTAAAATCATTCTATGTCTATATATATAATATTAAATAGTGAAAAATTATTTCTCCAAAATTTGGTCCATACAGATCGACAAACTCTCTCTCCGGGTGTCTTCAGGACGAGCTTAGGCATTGGTAAAAAGACAAACACAAATTTTCTCCAAACTATAGTACACAACCACGACTAAGTTGACCTAGGGTACTCAGTAGTCACCTAGTCGCCACTGTCTGCGCTTAGGGTCCTATTTTTGGTTTCGTGACGGAAGCATGCCACATCAGTCCACATCACCACACGTAAGGGCGTCTCGAATGTAACAATAGACTCCGAGCGAGTGTCGTATTTTTTCAGGTGGACGAGAGAGAACAACTAAAAAATTCATAGCTGGTGAGGAATTCGTCACTAACCTCACATGTGTCCCAATAAAAAGTTTGGTCCCTGCATGCTTGGCACACGTGGATGTATCCTATGGCCCTAGCGATTTTTTCTTTCTTTATTTCCAATTCCCCTATGTCAGCTAGTGACTACGCTGCCTTGCTGCAGATGCCCTAATAAGGGCACCACCAACACTGACTAACGAAGACCGTTAGCCTCATAAAAAATCTACAGTACACATAAGCAAGAAAACAATGAGACTCCTAACCTAGCCCAAGCGCACATCCAACACATCTTTTAGTCATGGCTCCACATTCTTTTTGAGATGACATGCATGTAGGCTTGTGTACGCATGCTAGGGAGACCCATCAGGTCAGCTTTTTATCAAATGGAGCACTCGTTGCCTCTGCAAAGCCAATCTGAGCATTTGCGAGACCACCATCTTCTTGCTTTTTGTTGTACGAGCCTATATGGCCTGACAAGGCTAACATCCACCTCGAGCGTTGGGCACGGTCTAAAGGGAGCAAGTCCACCTTGACTAGCTCATCCAAGTTCATGGCAGCATTGTGCTTATGTAGAAAAGATAGAACTGGTATAAAAAGAGAGAAGCTCGCGCAAGGACACAACGGCGGAACAAAAGGAGTACCTGAAGTAGCAATGGCGTGAAAGAGCTCGCGCGGCTTAGAAAGAGGATGAAGGTGGAGGAAAAAAAGAGGTGGGGTCCATAGAAGAGCTTTGAGGCCCTGTTTGACTGGTATTAAATTGGCTTCTGCTGATTTGTATAACTGATTTGTTGTGAGAGAAAAATACTGTTTCACTGCTGATTTGTATGGATTAAAGTCGGTGTAAACTAACGTAGCCTTGAACTGCCCTAATAAAGGTTTTGATGACTCCAGCCCGCCCACGTCACTGCCGACGCGCCATGCGCAGTTGGCGAGCACAGGCCAGGGGCAATCACGTGAAATTGAGCCGTCCCACTTCGCCCCGTCTTCCAAATCCCAAAGCCTCGTCGCACCCCCGCACCCGCCCCCACCGTCTCGACTCCTCTTTCCCCTTCCCCGAGTCCCTCTGCGTGTCTCGTCTCGTCGCCGACCCTCGCTCGCCCCATCCCCCGCTCCCCAAACCCTAGCGCCTCTCCGATCGCGCCCGGAGCCTCGTTCAGGTACTACGATCCGACCGGCCCAAGTTCCCCCTTTTTTCCCACGAATTTCACTGGGATTTTTCTGCTGATTCTTATTCTTATTTCGGTGGTCGGTGGGGGGCGTCGGCGCGTGGGTGCAGGCAGGTGAGGGAGGCGGCGATGTTCTTCTCGGGCGACCCGTCGGCGCGGCGGCGGGTCGACCTCGGCGGGCGGAGCAACAAGGAGCGGGACCGCAAGGTGCTGCTCGAGCAGACGCGCGAGGAGCGGCGCCGGCGCCAGGGCCTCCGCCTCCAGAACATCTCCGCCACGAAGATCCAGGTCTGTTCGCGACTCGCGCCGGGTGCCCCTGGTGTGGCTCGGAGTAGGCGTTGGGGCAGTGCGATCGGGCTGGGGTTTAGCTACCTCTGCTCTCGGTAGTGTCATGAGCTCTGAGATCCAGCTATGGGCTTTTCGGCGGCTGTGAATGGTCATGGTTCAGCTGGTTTAGTTTTGCAGAAGACCGGTTGCGTGTTAGATATAGCCGTAGGCTTCTCGGCATTGGGATGGACCACTAACCTGAATTAGGATATACTCCTACATTGCTTCTTTTCCTTTTCTGGTTGTGTGATGAGATGTCTCAAATGGGATGGATTAGTGTGTTCATGCTCTCTGTCCAGGCAAGTTATGATAGCTCACAGAATCACATGTGAAGGTTGTTTGATCTATTTCTGCACATTAGGCAGGAACTTGGGGAAATCAGGGGTGTGGTGTCTGCCAAACTGCCAGAGAAATTCTGTCGGTTTCCATTTGGTTTGCTGGGTTTGATTAGGCGAGTGGAGTGGGATGTTTGTGCATGTATTCGGTTATCCGTCTTGTCGTTTCGTGTGTGTGGATTAATATAACGGCGGGATTTTTTCTTGATTCCCTTTTTGGCTTTTTGAAGGGCAGGCCTGGTGCAAGCGGTAGAGTCTTACCGCATGTGACTGGAAGGTCCTGGGTTCGAGTCGCGGTCTCCTCGCATTGCACAGGCGAGGGTAAGGCTTGCCACTGACACCCTTCCTCAGACCCCGCACAGAGCGGGAGCTCTATGCACTGGGTACGCCCTTTTTGGGTTTTTAGGAGGTTATACAAAGTGGGGTAAGATGTTACAAGGTGGGGGAAAGTCCTCACCTTTGCTTTTATGGGTTAGGCCACGTGCAATGCTATGAGCTGGCAAGGCGTTTATTGCGGTTACTTGGTTTTGTTTGCCATGGTGGACCTCCTCAGTATAGTGTAGGTGCTTATGAGTGGAATTACCATTCCAGCGGTCGTCGTGCATATTAGCTGACGTACCCATACTTTATTAGTTCACAAAAAATGGAACTTGACTAATTATAAGCTGCAGAAATTCTTCAGAGGGAAGAAGGCTTTGGAATTGGCACGCTCAGAGGTTCGGAAGAATTTTTGCTCAACTTTTGGGGAGCATTGTGAGAGGATAGATTGGTAATCATTACCTAACCTTAAAGATATCATACCCCTTTCACTGTCAAGCTCTCTGATTACTTTTGCTACTGAATCAGGAACAACTTCGGCACTAATTCTGACTTTCTTCGACAATTACTGTTTTTCTTCAACGCAAATGAAGACAATGACATAGCTATACTTTGTCAAGTCTGCAACTTGCTGCTGCAATATGTTAAACAAGGTGGTAAGTATCATAATATTATTTAACGATGTTCCTCTTCTTTTTGCTATTGTATGCATATATTTTGTTGCTGAGCTTAGATTGCCCCTTGCCAAAATTGAAAGTTTGGAGGTGCATCTTGTTTATATAATGTAACATAACGAATTTTAAGGACATCAAGTATCGAACCAGTTACTATTGAAGTAGTATTGTAATATAAGGACCAGGAAAGGAAAAAGACAATTAAGGCATTCAGATATGTGCTATACTTCTGATTTTCATGTACTCATGAGGAGGATACATCTCAATTGAGGTCGATTTTCCTGATCAGCTGGTACATTTGAAGATTAATTTGGAAGAGCTGATTCAAATAGATATATACGTTGAATGCTAGCTGAGAGGAATTTGCTCCCTTGAACTGCTCTGGGTTAATTTTCTATCAAACCTTGACATAAATATGATGTCTGTTTAAATTTTACTCCCTCTGTCTGGGATTTAGAAACGCGCTGGGTCTGGAAAAGCTTCCGAGATTCACAGGCGCCAAGTTGTTGCATGCCCTGGTGTTGTCGCTCACGTCCAGTCCTCCCGTGCGGGAGTTACTGCGACGCGCGGGCGTGGGAGTCGCAGGTGAGCGCAGGCACGGGCGTTCTGGGGGAGCGTATGCATGCAGCCATGCAGGGAGTTGGAACGTGTAGCATGCGGGGCATGCAGCGTGGGCGTTCCAGGGGAGCGTATGCATGTGGCCATGCGGGGAGTTGGAACGTGCGGCATGCGGGGCATGCAGTGTGGAAATCAGGGCGTTTTTCTGTTTTTTTTTTCAAGTAACATTAATCAATGATATGAAGGGCAGGCCTGGTGCAGTGGTGAGAGCTGTCTCACTAAGTCACCAGGTCGTGGGTTCGAAGCAGCCTCTCCGCAGATTTTGTGGGGGAAGGCTTGCCTCGGTTTTTCCCTTCCCCAGACCCCACTCATGTGGGAGCCTCCGGCACTGGGTCTGCCCCTTTTTATTAATCAATGATATGAAAGTTAATTTCTCTGAACTTTCTTATTTGATTATGTTATTTGCATTTTTGAACTCTTTGAGCGTTAGAGGTTTCTAGTTAGTTTAATATTTGTTACGACTTGCATTTGACTTGGGCACAATCTTCTCATCTTGGTGTTCCATATTTGTTTTCCTTGTTTCTGTAGCATTAGCTATAATGGTATTTTCTCCTGTTGCAGGAGATGTTGTAACTCTCTTTACTGGTGTGAATGGCTCCTCACTGCAACCTCTCGTTGCTCACAGAGTAAAAAAATTTGCCCTCATCTGCGTGCAAGCAGTCTATCAAAAGAGGTAAGTTCAACCATGCAAAGCTGTTTTGGAATTTATTCTTCTTTGTGCGTTTCTTCTTTGTGATCACATGTTTAAAACTATCTTCTTATGTTTTTAATGGAGATTCTCCCCCACTGTACATGTGCAACCTACAGTTTTTAATGGAGATTCTTTGGGTGTTTCTCCTGCAACAGAAGTTAACAACATAGCTTGTGACATGGTTTTATGTTTTGGCAGGCATGATTGGGGCAGCCAACTTTTGACAACACCTGGAAGCACATCAGTGCCTTCTGTCTCATTACTGGAAACTGTAGGTTGCTTGATAAATCCAAAATTTCCTTGGAGCTGCAAACTAGTTGGTTATCTTCAGCAGAGAAAGATCTATCGCTTATTCCGTGGCATTATCGTATCTGTACCGGTAAGTTCTGTTTGTGTGCTTTGGTCTTCTATTTGCTCTTTGACATCCGTTTGGATATTTTTAGTTCACTTAACCCTGATAATTGGCGCTTACTTGATTGTACATGCCTCTAGTTCCTTCTCTCTATTGGTATGTAACTGCTAATTTCTTTTAGGAAACAACCCCCTTTCTTGAAAATGAAACATCTTGTTTATTTCTGCAACACCTAAGGCACGTGGCACCCATGTAACTGTTTGAAATCATGCGTATCAGCCAGGTTCACTTTTTAGGCAAACCTTGTTGTCATTTATTTGTCTGATAGGTTCTAAGAAAAAAAAATCATTTGTCTGGTAGATGATACATAAGTGTACTGTAATAATGCTATTGCTACAATGATTTGTTATATAGTTTTTTCTGATCTATATGATTATGATTCAGCATAAGGTCAGAAATTCTGGGCATTTTGATAGTGCATCTGTGCTGGAGCTGGAGCAAGTTCTCATGCTTGTTGCTTCACATGTTGGCCATCATCCCTGTTGTTGTCTGAAAGTGGATCCAAGATGGAGTTTCTCGTCTCAGCTTCTGTCCATCCCTTTTCTATGGCATCGTTTACCACACCTCAAGAAGGTTAGCGTTTCGCTTAATATCTTTGTTTGGTCTTTTTTTTTTTTGGAATATTTCCAATGACTGCCAAACATAGAAATTGCAATACATTTTTCTCAGTATCGTCTCACCTATATTATATTTGTTATTCTGGAGTCTAAAGTCATACTACAATATTAATCTCTATAACCAATATTTCTGGAAAAAAAAATTCTTTGAGGAATTAAGTTCCTTCACCAATTATTTCAATGGTAATATATCTGATGTGCTTGCTCTTTATACTTCAGGTTTTCTCAGTTAACGGGCTCAGCAAATATTATATCCATCAGATAGCTTGCATTTTGCCCAGTCTTGCTGATGTCCTTCCAAACGATATATCTGCTAATCATCCAGGATATGCGTGTGTCCTTGCAAATGTTCTTGAAGCTGCGACCTGGATTTTGTCTGATGCAAAGTTTGCTTCTGATTCAGTAGGTTTTCTTCTTCTACCTCCTGGGTTTCTACAGCATTTTGTTTAACCACCAAAAGTTGGTTTATGTTGTGAAAACTGGCATTTATGTTGTTATTCCAAAGTAGCTTTTAAGTCCATGTGTTCAGATAAGTAAGATTTAGGTCCAATTATATATGTCAAGCAGGTTGTCTTCTCACCCTTTGGGCTACTTGATCAATTATGCTACTTGCAAACTCTTAGATGTTTACATAAGGAATAATAGAAGAATACATCTAAGAGTTTGCGTACCCAGTGCAGAGAGCTCCCGCCCTTCCCCAGACCCCGCACAGAGCGGGAGCTCTCTGCACTGGGTATGCAAACTCTTAGATGTATTCTTCTATTATTTCTTATGTAAGCTTGTTTCCCCTTTTGCTTATTTGGAGTCTAAGCTAGCTGATTAGCTTCTTGGGAGTCGGATATCTTTACCATTCTTCAATCTTGACTCAGTGTCCTGTTTGAAAAACAATGTTCATATTCCTGTGGATTTGGTCTAGTTTCATGGGTACATGGTAAACTAGCTTTTATTTCATTTTGTTGACATTCTTGATTGCTGCTAGTGTATTGATTTATTCAGTTGACAGCAAATGTTCTCCTTGGATGTGAAAAAGAGTGCCTCTAAATCTTAGCACAACATAAGGACTTTTAGTTTCAGTACATGACTCCAGTGCAGCTAAAATAAATAGGAAACCGTGGAATCTAATTTTCATACTTTTGAAGAGCCTCTTTCCATGTTGTATGTAGGTTATATGTTTTTTCTTGAATACTATGTAGGTTATGTGAGCTATGCTATCTTAGCTGTGTATTTATTCCTCCCACCTTAATGCTTCTTAAGATATTTTTTCTTTTGTGATGGTGAACCCATGCATGCTAGTTTTTCATTGTCCACAATTGTAATTTATTTGTTTTTAAATATTTTCCATGTATACTCTTTCCAAACCAGGCGGCTGACATCATTGCTGTTTCTACCTCGTTGTTGGATACGTTGCCAGCAGTCACAACACCTACTGAAAGTAAGTTACATGCCAGCAAGGAAGCTATTTTTGTGTTGGTATGTTGCGTGTGTTTGTATGGGTTCTCGGCCCTTTTCTTCTTAATGCAAAGAAATGCAGCTTTCCTGTGTTTTCTAGAAAACAAATATCAAGGAAGCTGAGCTAGCTCAGTTCGTCGAGGTGACTTTGGGTGCCTATTTTCTTCTTAATAAAATGCCACCTAGTTCCTCCTAGGTTGTTCTATTTTTTTTTTTGGTGGCATAGCTTAGTACTTTGTGTTTATGCGGCCTTATTTTGTTATCATTCAGTTTTATTGAAGGCCCTTGTGAAGCTCTGGTAGTGTAAAAGCTTGCAATTCAGTTCATTTTACATGAAACATAGGTTTTGCAACGAACATTTTAATGGACATATATTTAAAGACTATTCACTTCACTGGCCGAATTTACACAAGGATTCATGATTGCGACAAATCAGCAACAGCCTGCAACTAATAAACTAGCAAATGAAGAAGCTAGAGAGTATTTATCCTACATGGCCACAGCTCTAGGGTTGGAATTTGAATGCCTTTGGCCTTGATAGACATGGATCTTAAAGAAAGATTTAAATTTGACGAGCAAGTGAACCATCTGAGAGGAAATAACTATTCAGTCAGTTAGGGTTTATTTGCATGGAGGACTACTTTGACATTTGAAAGTAAATCATGAAAGTTTTTAGAGCAATCCCCCTTATCTGAACAGGGCCTAATTCCTTTCCATCTGTGCGTAACATGTACATAGCTTTTCAAATCGTACCTATTAAGGCAATCACTAGGATTTGAACTAGGACTAGGTTCCCTGTGGGATCTAGCTCTTGCATAACTGTCAAATTAATAAGGTTAAGCTGAATCAAAGGTCTGAATAAGATGATAAACTCTAAATTTCTAATACAAGATTTTTCTTTAATATGTACAGGAGCGGATGACGATGATGAGATGCCCATGGATGTCGATGTTAAAATTAATCTTGATATTGATTTGGAAAGACAGATAACTACAGCAATTGATTCAAAGCTACTTCAACATTTGGTACGAATCCTAAACAACCATTGATGTTCTTCCCCTTCATGACCCATTGGGCTTCTTATTCTTTTATATCCTGTTTGACCATAGGTTGTATAATTCATAGGTGAATGCCCTCTTCAGAGGTACATTAAGCACAAATGATTCTGATCTTTCTGGACCATCAGATGCTGAAGTGGATGCTGTAGGATCTATTTGTGCTTTTCTTCATGTCACATTCAATTCATTCCCTCTAGAGCGAATTATGACTGTACTGGCCTACCGGACTGAAATTGTTCCTGCACTATGGAACTTTATAAAACGGTGCCATGCAAACCGAAGATGGCCATTTTTTTCGAAGTTTGCATCTTCATTACCTGCTGATGCTCCTGGTTGGCTCCTTCCCATGTCTGTATTCTGTCCCATATACAAGTAAGGCAGTTTCCCCCACTTTCTGTTAAACTTTTGTTAGCCAATAATCTCCTTTTTCTAACAGCTTATTTTGTCAAGTTATTGGAATAAGTAAAAGTGCGATGTCTTTCCCCAGATGCTTATGATGCTTTGTCTTTGCTCCTCATATCAGGCACATGTTGAAGATCATTGATAATGGGGAGTTCTATGAACAGGAGAAACCCCTTTCCCTTAAAGATTTGAAGTCCTTGGTTCTCATTTTAAAGCAGGTATAATACGCAGTGCTATTATTATTGTGTTATCATAAGCCATTCTCGTGCTGTGTTGAACATACAGTTTTTTTAATCATAGCTGTGTTTTCAAGCATGCTAATCCCTGTAGTAATTCTGACTGGGATACAAATTTCCATTCCTGGCTTGTACTTGTTAACTAATATGCTTATAAAAATTTGAAGAAAAATAGTGTCATGTTCCGAAACTGTCAAAAAGAATGCATACATCATAACTATTGTTTCAACTGCGATTTGCTGTCCTATAATATTGAGTGTTTGTTGTTGGTTTCAATTGAGTACTATATCAATCTGCAGGCATTATGGCAACTTCTGTGGGTTATTCCATCCTCTTCTATTCAGAAAGTGTCACCCGACACTTCAGGCCTTAAAAAGTTGTCAGTGGAGAATGTCAAGACCAGAGCTAGGGCTGGGTTGTCTGAACTACTCACACAGGTTAATAATCTTGTATTGATACCATGTTATTATTTCTTCTATTGATTTCTTTGAATTCTGGTTTTGGGCAGGTTGTGTTTCTTTTTTGTTGTAAGGACTTTGTATCATTCTTATTTATTGAGTGTTGAGAAAATTCCAATGATACTGTATGCATACTGGATTACTGGTGTTTCTTTGGGTAGTGCACACGTGGTTGGTTGTCGCCTTACCGGAAAAACATCATGAACCCGATGCTGTGCCCTGAATTTCTGTTTGTAGCTTTATCCAGGGCCAAATGATGGTTCTTCAGTTACAAGACTAATATTTGAGCATTAGTCTTATTTGTTTTGCAGTCATTTCTTGTTTATTCATATGAATTCTGTCTTTTCTGTGAGTGGTTTCCGTTGACTATTGCTGTTTTGTGTCTCTTCTGATTACAACATGCAGCTACTCCATATATTACTTAATTATCAGATATAGTTTATTAGGTTAATTTAAGTGCTATCTCATTGCAGTTACAAGATTGGAACAGCCGACTCCCATTCACTTCTGCAAGTGATTTCTATTCTCAAGAAGCAACAAGCGAAAATTTTGTGTCTCAGGTATGATTGCCTATGCTGTTTTGGATTAATTGAAATGTCTTTCATGTGTTCATTCTTCTATGATTATGCATGTGTTTTTCAGGCGATACTTGGTAATACTCGAGCATCAGAGATCATAAAGCTTGCTCCTTTTTTGGCTCCGTTTACCAGTCGAGTCAAAATATTCACTGTAAGCTATTGCTAATTTATCGTTTAAATAGTGCTGAATAATACAGGTGCGTACTGGTTCAAATAGTATAATTGTTACAAATTGCTTGAAAACCATAGCTAGCAACTTAAATAAAGTGGAGAAAAGAATGCACAGATAATAAAATTCAGGAGTAAACTTCATACTGTTTGTGAGGAAAAAACAGCTGGAATAGCACTTTTAAAAAAACACTGTTTACACCTATTGCTTCTGGAAATTTTCTTTTTTGTTCAATGATGGGATTGATTTGCTCCATGGGCGTGTGGCATAAACTCACTTATAGGCTAATGCATCGTTTTTCAATTTTTTTGAGAAGCATGTAGCTATGGTGTTGACCAATTTGCAATCATTAAACTATTTTGAGCTGAGATGTTCCCAAATAAGATTGATACTACCTCCGTCCGTGAAAGAATGTAACTATGGGTTGCGTGCCACGAAAAATGATTCATGTTTGACTAAGTTTCTAGTGAATGGTATTCACATTTATGGCTCTAAATGAATTTATTATAAAAATACATTTCGTAATTAATCTAATGGTATTAATTTGGTACTATAAATATTTATAATTTTTTATCTATAATTGGTCAAACTTGATATACTAAAACGCGACACTGTTCTAGAATTGCATTCTTTTGGGGACGGAGGTAGTACATCTTTTAGACAATGTCTTAATTTTTTTTCACTTTCTGTGAGCAGTCCCAATTAACGAGTTCTAGACAATCAACATCGCATTCTGCATTGACAAGACAACGGTTCAAAATAAGAAGAAATCGACTTCTGGAAGATGCTTTTGATCAGCTAAGTTTGCTTTCTGAAGAAGATCTCAAAGGACCGGTATGATGATACTCTCTTATCTTTCCTCATGGGTTTAACACTTGACACATATTCTGCTAAAGTGCTAATATCATATGATACTTAAAACTTCTTGATGTATGTAGATTCGAGTTTCATTTATTAATGAGCATGGTGAGGAAGAGGCTGGAATCGATGGCGGTGGGATTTTCAAGGATTTCATGGAAAATATTACTCGAGCGGCTTTTGATGTGCAGTACGGTCTCTTTAAGGTATCTGCTTTTTTGGTTGATCTCATTCATCCAGTGCAATGGTATCATTGCAGCAGTAATGGCCATTATTTTTGTGTGTCCTACCTAACACACGTTACTAAGTTAGTAGAATGCTGGTTCACAAATATATTTATTTTGATGTCACAAACACAATTGCTCTGGTGGAATAGCTATTATATCCTTGTAAGTATTGCTTTACATTTTGGATGAGAACTCACGTGCTTCTTTTGGAATACTTGATTTTCCTTTTGTAGGAGACGGCTGATCATCTTTTGTACCCAAATCCAGGATCAGGATTGGTTCATGAACTACACCTGCAATATTTCCATTTTCTTGGAAGTCTACTTGGGAAGGTACTTTGACCATGTCCCTTTTTCCCGTTGCTAAGCAGATACTTGATCTAGCTCCTAGATTCTTGCATAATCTGGGGTTTGTGGCCTAAAATGAAGTGGTTTGAGCCTTTACTCTTAGTTTAAAATGGAATCAAAATCAAGATTTTTTAAGGATGCCCAGCACCAAGGAGTTGGATCTGGAGCTTGCCGATACAGGCCCTTAGTTTAAATTAACTTGTGGCGTTCCCTAAGACTTAGGTTGGCATCCAAAATATGGTTTGATTATTTCAAATTTTCATTGCTTGTGTTCCAGAATTTTCCGATGTCATATCCTAAATTGGAGTATATGTTGTGCAGTATAAGCTGTTTATGATTCTCTCCATGTTGACTTTGTTGGGTTTCATCTGCCTATCCCAAATTGCATGTATATATTCTCTCCATGTTAGTGTTCTATGGTTAGAGAGCTGCTGTTTAAAACATGGGTAAACATTTGCCAGTGACGTTGGATTTAGCTAGTGATCATGATGGTTCAAGGTCTGGGAGAAATATTTTGCCAGCGATGTTGGATTTAGCTACTTATGTTGGATTCGTGTATCTGGGAGATATATTTGATTAAAACAAAAAAAACAAGGTTCTAAACAAACTTTGTAATCATGAGGTTTTCCCATTGTAGGTTTCACATGTTTTGTAGAATATTTTAGGTTGAGCATCTGGTCAGAATCCTCATAACATCTCCCTGTATATTGGCATGCAGTAATAACAAACGGAACACAGCCTTTTAATCCCAAAGCAAGTTGGGATAGGCAAATGAAACCTAACAAAAGACACTCGGGTTTCTTATTCTCAATAGCACATTCTTAATTATCTGCTATTGGTGTTTCTTTGGAACTGTTTACTTCGCAGAATCAGTTTTCAAGTTCATTTTCCTAAATTAAAACTGCCCTTGCTTATTTGTACCTGCATGCTTTTAGGCACATAGTTATTTGGATATGCTGCGTATATTTGAGAAAGATTTCATAAATGTGCTATTGAGAATCTGGTACTCCCTTTCGTTTTGTAAGACATATTAGCCATTAGGGTTGGGTATGGTGATTAAAGGAACCCAGGAAACAATGAAAAGTACTTGAAGAATGAATGTAGTGACCTGGTGTTAAGTGTCTTGAGAATAAGAGAGATAATGGTTGTGTACATGTTTATTTATAAATTTTGAATGGAAAGGGATAGGTAATCTGGGCAAGTGAGATAATGTCCTAATAATACATGCCTTGCATTTTTGACTAAAAAGGCACAAAAAACCATGAAGTCTTGTATGTTTAAACAGTAGGAGTATCTATTTGAGCAGCTCTAGTGTGTTTGAAAATCAAACTGTAGGCTTCAAGGGTGGAAACATACTAGAGCAGTCACGTCAGAACTCAAAATCGACCCTCAACACGAGTCGAACCAAGCTGAATAGTATTCATTCCTGTCCGGCAAGCAGATACACAGGCCAGCAGCTTTCTTCGTGAAGCATCATGTGGTTATGGGCTTTGCCTGGAACGGACACGTAGAAAGAGACCTGATCTTTTAGTTGTCTGGCTCACGCTCAAACTAGATAATCGAACCATGTGAAAGCAAGCCAATGTTTACCGGCTCGTTTCAACACCACACTGGAGCTGCCCTTAGTTTCTTAGGGTTCAATGTAGTGCCATTCAAAAATTTTGTTGACCAAATGTCAATGCAAAAGTTGATATTACAATTTTCTGTATTGGGTGCTGCATGATGCTAGCTATAATATGGTTTCTTTAAGTAGTCATGATCTGGGTATGATGTTACTGGTTCATGTTTTTTCAGGCAATGTATGAAGGCATACTTGTTGACTTGCCATTTGCAACGTTCTTCTTGAGCAAGTTGAAACAAAAGTACTCATCTCCCTCCCTCACTCGTTCTTTGGGTGTCTTTGTGTTGTACATTTTTTGTTGTTGATGTTAGCTTGTACTGATCTTCTACTCATCTATCAGGTACAATTTTTTAAATGATCTTCCTTCATTGGATCCAGAATTGTATCGGCATCTTCTATTTTTAAAGGTTTGATCCTATTTCCATTAATGTGTAAAGTAGATAATTGTTCCTGGAGTTAGAAAGATTCATCTTTTCTAGATGTGTAATTAGGTGCTGCTATGTTGCACAAACCATTGAACTATCTAACTTATTAGTTACTTTGTGCCAAAATGTAAATCATTTTAGTTTGCGCTAAGTCAAACTTCTCTATAACATCAAATTAGTTTAATTAAACCACCATCAAATTTATCTTGATAGTGCATTTATTTGATATTGTAGATGTTAATATATTTTTCTATAAATTGGTCAAAGTTGAGAAGTTTGGCTTAGGAGTTAGGACAAAACCAAAATGGCTACATTTTGGAATAGAGGAAGTAGTATTTGCAATATTCTTATTAAAGCATACAATTTTCCAGTCACCAAATAATAATAAAAATTTGTGAAAATGAAAGAATCCAGCTTGATACATGATACTGTAATCCAGATATTGAGATGCGGAAGGTTGTTGGGGGTACTGTGTCTTCATAGCTGTGGATACTAGGATGTGAAATAAATTTGAGAAGTTCATTCCAATCCAATGTCCAGTTTGCCCCCATACTGATCTCACTTCTTTTCCATTCTCAGCACTACAATGGTGATATCTCAGAGTTGGAACTGTATTTTGTTATTGTAAATAATGAATATGGTGAACAATGTGAAGAAGAACTTATCCCTGGTGGGAGGGACATGCGTGTTACAAATGATAATGTTATTACTTTTATCCATCTTGTCGCCAATCATCGGTTAAACTACCAGGTAAAAAGATTGTTGTCATATCATTTGGATGCATTGGAAGCCTTTGCTAAATGTTTTCCTGGTTTCTATCATAGATCCGTGCACAAAGTACACACTTTTTGAGAGGTTTTCAACAGCTTATACCAAAAGACTGGATTGATATGTTCAATGAACATGAAATTCAGGTACTTCAACAGTTCAACACTTCAACTTACCTTACCACTACATGGCTTTCTATCTCTGGTGATATTGAATGGAGTGTGTAATTTTGGGGGGAAAATAGTGCTACTATAGTTGCTGAACTGCTTTGGCTTGATTTTTTTTCCAGAGAAAGCGGTATTTTAACATGGCATGTTCCTACCTTGTTTTCTTATTTGTCTGTGTTGTCTCCTGCAGGTTCTTATATCTGGCTCTTTAGAAAGCTTGGATATCGATGACTTGCGATCGAACACCAACTATTCTGCAGGATATCATCCGGTATGTGTTGCTTTCTTATGTAACAAGGCCCATCTTTTCATCACTCAATGTAGCTTAGCAATCCTATTGAAATGTGATTGAGAGTCTGCATGGTTTATGTAATGCTGTATCAATAGGCACACTTGTGTGGACTACTCTTATTCGCTTTAAAAGGACTGAAATATTGTGGATAGTGCGCACGCACACACTTTAGTTGTATTTTTGTTGATTCTTACCTAGATAAGTGGTGGCTTCTTTTTCCAGGATCATGAGCTTATTGAGATGTTTTGGGAAGTCTTGAAGAGCTTAAGTTTAGACAACCAGAAAAAATTTCTCAAGTTAGTCTCTTCTACTTGCTTGAATCCCCCTACCCTCACTCGCTAGTAAATGTTTTAGTTGTATTTTTTAAAACTAATATATATACGTCCTCCTTTTTTACATATATGATGTTTAAATGGACAGGTTTGTGACTGGATGTTCTCGTGGTCCCCTCCTTGGATTTCAGTATCTTGAACCAAAATTTTGCATTCAGAGGTTGGCTACATCTAACTGCTTGTTTATGTTCCATATGGAATGGTGAAATGTTCTCCTAACTTAATTTTTTTGCCCCCTTGAATGTAGAGCTGGTGTTCCAGGACTTGAGGAGCATGCAGACCGCTTACCTACATCAGCTACCTGCATGAACCTTCTGAAGCTTCCCCCCTATAAAAGGTTCGTAGCTTAGTTTAATCACATTAGTGTTTCTTGGTGACCCATGAGTTACTGTGCATTCCGTTTGATGAACTAATTAGAACGTGACTAACACCTGCTTTGGTTCTTGAACAGCAAGGAGCAGATGCAAACCAAACTGTTGTACGCGATAAATTCAGAAGCTGGTTTTGATCTAAGTTGATCATGATCGGGATTCAGTATTTGTGCAGTGTAGATAGTTGCTAGAGAACAGCTTAAAGGCATCCAGGGCCGAACCACCAACCATCGGCCCCATTTGAAGCCCCATGAAGGAAAAAATAAAAGGCAGTTGTTTCTCAGAGTAGTATGTCTGGAGGGAGGCTGCTAACTAGGGCTCCCCAAGAGAAATAGGCAGACGCTGTCTAATCAATCATGACATGTACATATGTATTTTTATGAGATGCTAAACAACACTTGGTTGTTTCTCTCCCTCTCGATTCCTCTTCCTCTCATTCTTCTCCAAATCTGGCGACTCTCCCCCTCTTCGTCTCCAAATCGGGCGGCCTTAGAAGGGTGGCCGGCCAGGCGGTGGGGATGGCGGAAGGGCGGTGTTCGGGTCCTGGTGGCGGCGGAGGTGGCTGGGTTAAGTTGGGGCGGGGGCACCCATGGCCACAGCTCGCCGCAGAATGAGGAGGGGGGAAGGGAAGGAGGCTTGGGTAGGGTGGTGGGCAGCAGTGGAGGCGAGGAGGAAGAATAAAATCGAGTGCTCATCATTTTTATACAGAAATTCCTATCTCTAATCGATGCTGCTGTGCATGACCACACCCTGGGGTTTCAATCTGACCACACCCTGGGGTTTCAATCTGGCAGAGAAACTGATGGCCCCTTGGCTGCATAGAACACTGTCCATCGTTGCCATGATCTTTTCAGCGTGGCCAAAAATCGAGAATTGAGTTTATGCAAGTTACTAAGAAAACCAATTGCAATCGAGAGTTCACATAGGGGTTTCAGTTGCTAAACTTTGCAATGAAGTATAAGAATATTTTATTGAGAGAATTCCTTATTTGACACCGGTAAAAATGAGTCGTTCCTTTCTTGGTCCTGAAATTTTTTTCGTTCCCTATTTGACATCCACTTCAACTTTCATCCCTAATTTGACACTACCGTCAAATCCGTTAGCTAACGGTGTTAACTGGCTGTTAAAAAGACGTTTTTGCCCCTAGACGCATGCAGAGGCGCTGTTGCATGCATGCATCGCTGACTGGCTGGTCTTTTTTTTTCAGCTGGGCGCATGCATCAGAGGCGGGCGCATGTTTTTTTTCCTCTCAAATTTGCTTCGCCGGTTTTTTCCAGGGGTAAAAACGTCTTTTTAACAGCCAGTTAACATCATTAGCTAACGGATTTGACGGTAGTGTCAAATTAGGAATGAAAGTTGAAGTGAGTGTCAAATAGGGAACGAAGAAAATTTCAGAGCCAAGAAAGGAACGACTCATTTTCCCAGTGTCAAATAATGAATTCTCTCATATTTTAACTAGCATGATGAAGGGCATCGAGAGTTTATTTAGTGTTCACTATTTACCACCCTGAAGAAGTTTAGCAACTTCAAAGAAAATATTACCATCTAACTTATGAACTACTGTAGGAACTATAAAGGCACTCGAAGCATATGAACAAAGGAAGCACAAGTGTGATATATAAAGATAAATAGGACTACGAAATTCACCCTTTAGGTCTCAGTTTCTAGTGTCAACGAATCTTTGATAATATATGTAGGCATCTTTGGCACTTGATGTGTTGTGCATATGCAAAATGATGAGATCTAGCCTATAAAAAGCTATCTGGATTTTCATTAATCACTAATAAAAACAAAGAGATCTGAATTTGAGTTGAAGAACGCTAGAAAACCAATGGTAGGGATGCACAACCATACTCCCGCTCCAACCAATTAATTAGGTGTTGTTTGGTTATAGCATCGTAACGTAAAGGGAATGGAATTAGAGCTGTGGATGTTACCGTAAGGGAATGGAAATGAACATTTGTGTTACTGTTGCAGGAACCAAACAACACCTAAGTTGCACTACATGAATCTAAATTTTTTCTAGGACAGTAAGAGACGACAGCGCAAAGGAATGTCTCAAAACCACTAAGGAAATAGTTCTTGGCAACCAAGTATCAAGCAAAGTGTGTCAGAGCGTAGGTCGGTTGACCATCGTGTGATGTGCCCCGTTCGCTGGTCTGAAACTTGGCTGAAAAACACTGTAGCGGCTGAAACTGGCTGAATCTCCAGAGGAGAACCAGCCGGCTGGTTCGCTGGAACCAGACCAGCGAACAAGACCAAGGTTATCAACCAACAAGACTAACATGTCATCATTTTGAGCCACCAAGTTAATTTAATGTCGTCTCGATGGTGACAAAAGCCAAGAAATTGTCGTTGACGCAGAGGTGTAGAGAGGAGGTGCCAAGCACCTCTAAGGTTGTTGTTTCCAGACATATAATCTCTTCTATCTAATTATTCCCCTAATCATGTCACTTTAAGTAAATTTATCTATATCCTCTTGTTTTCTTGGGCATACAATAATCTTAATTGAACCAATGCCATGGCTATTGGTAAAGTGGAATCTATGTTTGTATGTGAAAAAAATCTTCATCAATTACCATGATGTACATGGGTAATAGGAAAGCTCACCCAATCAAGTTATGATGATAAAAAGTTGAAAGTTTTAGCAGAGCAAGTACATTAAGAGTGCTAGAGAATGTGCTTAGCGAAAAAACGGTTAGATCTCACCACTGATGTTCATGTTGTAAAAGTAATGTATGTTTAAAAGCCAAAATATTTTATAATTTAGAATAGAGGGAGTACATGTTAACAGGGTGGTTGAACTTATTTAGGAACTGCCTGTATTATATTTAAACAGATTAACTTTCAACACATCAGTGTTTAACCATGTGACAACATTATATCTCATTCATACCCCTTATTGTACACAATTATTATATTTTTATTTTATTTTCAAGTCATATCATTAGGTATCTAGTCTAGATACCTAATACAATAGATTTGTGAAAATCGAGAATCCTAATGGTTAGAACCTATTTGATCCATGCATGTAATAAAGTAACTCAATGTAAGGACCTTGATAGAGGGGGGTGAATGGGCCTATTAAAAACAAACTCGAGCAAAAGTTAAATTCCAAGTGCAGCACTACCGCGCCGAAACGCAGCACTACCGCGCTGCAGCACTGCCTCACTAAAATTGCAGCACTGCCGCGTCTGCACAGAGAGCGCTAAGCCTAGAACCCAAACTTGGAGATATGCATGGAGATATCCAGTGGCAACTCTACTAAGTACCTGCACTCACAAACACGCACAACCAAGTAGATCGAGTGGAACATAAATATTGCAAATCAAAACATAAGGAACAAGATATAAGATTTATCCCGTGGTTCAGCTCGCACCAAGACGTGCCTAAGTCCACGTTGTTGAGGAAGCCACAAAGGCTTTGGGCTTTGCAACCTTTGTCCTCGTTCTCAAGTCAAGAGAGCGAACTCTTGAGATGAGGGATTTCTAGTAGATCAATGGGTAATACAAACTTTCTCGTGGCTCACCACAAGCACGGGAGCTCGCTAGGCGACGCCTAGCCGTCTAGGAGGCTTCACCTCCAAGAGTAACAAATGCGCAACGAAGATCGACAAGCCCAACAAGTGCTCAAGGTTTTGCTTGCTCTAATCAGCTCTCTAACTCTTAATCACACACTAATCACTCACTCTCACAAAGAGCGGGGTTAGAGAGAGCTCATAAATGGCTTGGGAAGGGTTGGAAGTGATCTGAAGGTCAGCAACCTCACCAGGAGGCGTGGGATGGGTATTTATACCCACCCCACAAAAACTAGCCGTTGCAGTTCAAAAACTAGACGTTATGACTTGTACAGGTGCGGCACTATGGTAGAACCGCCTAATCTAATACCTCCCAGGAGTACTTATCTTCCATTAGACACTAAGTACCCAAGGGAGAACACTAAATTATGTAGTTCCGTCAGACACACCCCATGGGAGAACTCAAAAATCCACATTTTTTCCATCAGCATCACAAATGAGAATAAAGTTTACATCATTATTAGTCATTTCTTACATCACTTTCCATGTAACATCAGAGTATAATATTTATTATTTATAATAGCATAATATGAACATATTATCAGAGTTATGAACAATTTAAGTTAACAGCGGAATATAAACTTGTGATTAGAATTATATCAGAAATAAATATCTATTCATGACATGAAGAAGCATTGATATATAAACTATGACAACAGATTATAAAACTTCCATTTATAAAAAACATTTTGTAAGAGTTATAAATAAAAACTATGATCACAGCGTAAAGAAATCCTCTCTGGGCCTACTAGGAGGAATCCACACACAAGAGTCACCTCTAGTATCCACCTGTCACCTGCAATAGGGGGAAATAAAACCCTGAGTACTCAATTGTACTCAGCAAGACTTACCCGACAGGAGGAAAAAAAGACTCCAAGGATATGCAAGGCTATCTGGCTTGTGGGTTTATTGCATCTGTAGGAAGCATTACTAAGCATGCATCCTTATATTCAATTTTATTAGCAGTCATCATTAGTTCATTAACTAACCATTCTATGTAAGCATCTGTGCTACTTTTAAGCAGGTGGTAAGCAATCAAATTTCTTTTTACCATCTTTCATCTTTCAGTTCTTACTACGATACTAGAGTGTAGACAAGTCGTACCGACACGGCAATGATTCATGAATCAATGAGCCTAGCTGGGTACCCTAAAATACACGCCCCGCTTGTACCCCAGGCACAAGCAGGACCAACCCACTACCCTCCTGTCACGGGGGCCAGGTCCCTGTCCAAACTTAGACTCCAAGCCCCCAGTTCTGAGTCCTGGACTTAGAGCGGTGCAAGAACCTCCACCCAAAAACCACCATGAAAGCCGGTCCGGAAAGTGCCGAAACCCATGACAAGAGAGTAACAAGTCTTTTCTACGCCCATACCCAAGTATGTGCTTGGGATAATAAGTCTGTGACTTGCCTAGAGTCCAATGCAACGGTCGGTCCTTAATCGACACAGATAGGGAAAATAGTGTAACCAAGCTTGTCCCGTTGGCCGTAGGACACAACCTCTTACACCCACCAATACCCAAACCATATCCCTGTAACACCCCTGGTGTTACGAGCTCGTTTAGCACCGTGATTTAGGCCTAAGTAAAAATTTTTTAAACGAGTTTCTCAGAATTTTTTATTTAAAATTTACTTGATGCGATAAGCGAATTTCGTGTGACTTAGTTTTGTGGACTCAAATAAACGCCAAGTTAAATTACTCAGTGCGTAAATATATTTAGGAATGTCGAACAACGATGCTAGCGAACGGATTATTCTGTTAGATTAAGTATGAAAAGCAACTTTTATAAATAAAATAAAATCCATTAATAAATAGAACGATATATATATATATATATATATAAATATATATACTCACGGGTTTATTTTGATAAGCACGAACTGACGAGAGAGAGAGCGCAACAGCTTCATTTATTTTCCCTAGCGTACAACGTACTCGTTGCATGGCAATTATTCACCGTCTTGTTCTCGTCGTGGCTCAACATTTCTCTGCATTGCAAAGCCTCCCATCCAATCGCATCTGAACTGGTCCACTACGCTGGGCATCTTAAATTGGTGCACGTGATTCTGCCCCTGCCCGCACCGTGTCCTCTCTCTGTCGTGCACCGTCGAGTAACCACCGCTTTGGTTGTTGTCGGTGTTTCGTACAAGCACCGGCAAGTAAATTTATAGTAATGCGCGTTAGGCTCGGATGGTGCGCTAAAGGACACAAGATTTATACTGGTTCGGGCGGAACGTCCCTACGTCCAGTTTGCTGCTGCTTGTGTTATTAGCACCGTGAACGGTCTGTAGTAAGGGGTACAAACTATCGAGAGAGGGACTGGTCCCAAGTCTCTCTGATGGAAGGGTTGAAAGGTGGTCAAGAGCTTCGTAGCCGCTTGACTGTGCGTATGAGTGCGTTCTCTTGTTCGGTCCTATTTTTCGGGTCCTGTTTGATGGAGGAAGCGCATCCCCTTTTATAGATGAAGGGGCTGGCTTTACAAGGGTGAGGGCTCTAGGACGCGTACTCTACTTAGTCTTGTGGCTCACGTCTACCCCGTCAGGTCCTTCAGTGCGAAGGAAGATAAGTGCTTATAATGTTGTCGATGTCTCTGTAGGATGTCAGGTTAGTTTACAGAATGCTGCCCTACGCAGGGTATGGGCTGTAGTACAGTGGTTTTGACTTATGAGCCTCCCCTAGCCTTGCTCCACACGCCTTTTGGTTCCCATGAGTCCTCGTTGGAGGAACGCGGGGTCGGGGGTCGATGTAGCGCCGGGGCTAAGGCCTTCTGACTAGGTGGGCCTGAGGGGTCGGGAAGCGGGCGTCGCTCCCTCGGGTCCACAGCGTGGTGATGGAATATCCGTCGTTCGTGGAGATAGCAAATCCTTTCCTGGAGCGTAGCGGTTGTCGTATATCTTCGTCGGGTTCCGTGTCCCTAGAGCTGAAGGCGGCGCCTACAACTCTACAGGGCGGGATGCACGCACCTGCAATGCCTTTTGGGTTCTGCGGCGCCCGGAAGGGTCTAAAGCATCAGTCCCGTCGTTCCCTGGCAGTCCTTTTCCTGCCAGGGCGCAGGGTATGGCCCTTGGAGCCATGGTTGACCCGAACGTCTTGTCTCAGTCCTGTACCCATTATTATGAGGTACAGATATCGACTAGGGCGAGGCTCGTTTTTGGCCGTCGGGCGAGGCGGAATCCATCCCTCAGCCCTCGGGCGAGACCGAGCCCGTCCTATAGGCGTCGGGCGAGACGAAGATTAGCCTTGAGCCTTTGGGCGAGGCAGGGTTATCCCACAAAGGCGTCGGGTGAGGCTGACCCCGCCCCTCCAGGGTCAGGCGAGACGGAATCCATCCCTCAGCCCTCGGGCGAGACCGAGCCCGCCCTAAAGGCGTCGGGCGGGA
The DNA here is from genome assembly GCF_019320115.1 of Miscanthus floridulus. Classification (NCBI taxonomy): domain Eukaryota; kingdom Viridiplantae; phylum Streptophyta; class Magnoliopsida; order Poales; family Poaceae; genus Miscanthus; species Miscanthus floridulus. Next base: position 23,750,315 of record NC_089596.1, read on the forward strand.
CGGAGTTTATCCCTCGACCCTCGGGTGAGACCGAGCCCGTCCCAAAGGTGTCGAGCGAGGCGGAACCGAACTCCCATCACTTGAACAAGGGATGACATGGCGCCCTTATGCTTCCAGAGGTTTTTCACGTTCGGTGGTTATCGGCTCCACCTTCTGGGGTACCCTGGTATTAGGTTCCCGACAGTAGCCCCCGAGCCTCTAGGTGATTTGAGTAGAACCGCCTGGAGGGTGTTTTTGATTTCGTCGAAGTTAATTTCACCGGAGGGTGCGCGCGAGCGCACCCGATGGGTGTAGCCCCCGAGCCCCCGGGTGATTCGAGTAGAGTCGCCCGGGGGGTTATATCGGCCCCTTCGCGGGTAAGGCTGTAGGACTTAGTTTTTTATCAACTGGATGTTTTTCCGAGTGGGTCGTGGCGTCCCGTTCGCTGGGAACTGATTCGGGGCTGTCCTAACTGGTGCTTCTGCCCTTGATTACGGATCGTTCGTGGATCCCTTCTTAGTTGGGCCGGCCGGCGAGTTTCTGGGCCCTAGGTGGGCCAAAGAGAAAAGAACAGGCCTTTGTGGCTTGCGTTTCCCCGGTGGGTAGAGAGTCCGGATTCGCTTGGGGAAGGCGAACCGTCCGCCGAGATTTTTGGGGTGAGAGGATAGGGACTGCGGGCGCGTGTCCCGCGACGTGACTGCGGTGGCGCGCGTGGCAGGCCCGGAGATCGAGGCGGACGGTTGCCCTTCTCGCGTCCGTCGCCCCTTATAAAACCGCGGGGTTCGCCCCCAGGGTTCCGTATTTCGCTCCCCTTCCTTTGCGTTCTGAAATATCCGCCGCCAATCTTCCCAGCCTCTAGCGCCCGCATCGCCACCATCGACCGGCCTGCGTTCGTGTTCCAGCCGCCGTCAAGCTCGCGCCTGCCCTTCCCCCCTACTGCTTTAATGGAGTTGTGGGGCAGATCAAGCATCACCTCCCGGCATCTAGGAGGGCCTCGTCCGCCGTGGCCTTCTCCGTCCACTGTCCGCCGTCCAGGAGTGGTTGCTTCCTGGCGACGAGGGTGAGCCGGTGCCGCCTGAAGGGTATGTCATCTCTTTTGCCATCTTCCATGAGCGGGGATTCAGGGGTACCCACGCATAGATTCCTTCGGGGGCTGTTAGATTACTATGAGGTAGAGCTGCAGCATCTAACTCCCAATGGGATTCAGCATATGGCAGCGTTTGTTGCCCTGTGCGAGGGCTTCCTGGGGATCGATCCCCATTTTGATCTGTGGCGGTATTTCTTTAACATTAGTCTGTCAAAGAGGAAGATTGGGGGAAAGGATGTGAATGCGCCGATGGGATGTGCCAGTATTCATCTGCGCCATACCCGGTCGAAGGGTTATCCATACATGCGTCTGGCGACATCCAACAAGGGATGGCACTCGCAGTGGTTTTATGTCAGGGATGATGCGAGTGCCACCCTACCGAAGTATACTGGGCGTCTTATTGTGGACGTTCCGGAGTCGTGGGGCTAGGGCGTCCAGTCCAAAGACAAGAAACACATCACCGACCTTCTTTCCGCCCTCCAAGCCCTGAAGGGCCGGGGTGTAAAGGGGACAGGGATCATCGGTGCCTACCATGCTAGGAGGGTGGCACCCCTGATGGCGCGTGTGCTTCCCCTGCATCGGATGATGCCCGGGATATCGTACGAGGGGACGGTGCTTGTTGATGAGGCGCTCCCTTACTCGGAAGTGGCGCAGCGCATCAAGGAGGCGACGGAGCCGACGAAGGATTCTGCGGGCAGAGTCCTTGACATTGTGTATCCGGTGCCTGGACACCCCCCAATGCGGCCGGAGCCTGGGTTCTTTGAATTCAGTAAGCCCTCCTCTCCCATGCTCTTTATCTTTTTTCTTTTTTTCTTTTTTCTTTTTTCTCTTAACACTTGCTTTGTGACGTTGGGACCAGCCGAGGGTGCTGGTCTTTAAGGACAGCCCGGTTCCACTGCCGAAGGACAAGGTCGTGGCGGCGGCGAATCGACTCGCGGCCGAGCGGGACAAGAAAGCAAGGGAAGAGATGAAAAAGGCGAAACGACTGAAGCAGGAGGCACGGGATCGGGGAGAGGACGTGAGCAGTGAGGATGACGATGATGACGATGATGATGATGACGACGACGAGGTAGCCGTCGGCGTGGATTGGGGCAGTCCTGGAGGACGAGGACACGCTGACGAGTGGCCACCCATCCGTGCAGGGGCCCTTCCCTTTCCACGCGGAGGGAAGTAGATCGATGAGGTCAGTGGAGGCCGGCGAGTCCGCCGCTTCGCACGGCGTGCCGGCCGAGGATCGGTGGATAGGGGAGGGCGGGCCTGCCGCCGCCGTCCCCGAGGCGACGATGGAGGGGAGCAGCTCTGGTGCTGCGCCCCATGAGACGATGGAGGGGGACGGCTCCGGTGCCATGCCCAACGAGACGATGGAGGGGAGCGACTCCGGCGCCGCGCCCGACGAGATGAACCCCCCTGCCTCGGAGCAGGGGGCAGGCATGAAACTGGTCCCACCCAGACGAGTCAGGGCAGGGATCTGGGGATCCGTCCCCAAAACGCTTCCGCCGGCCGAGGACGTCAACGTAAGCTGTTGATTCCTCTGTTTTCATCCTTTTTCCATTTTTATTTTGACTTAACGGTTATTGCCTTTGTGTAGGTTCTTGCGGACGGGTCACCCCCTAGGGCTGGCGCCCAAGAAGAGTCTCGCCCTTCAAGCGGGACAGACGGCGTCGCCTGGAGTCACCCCTGTTTCGGGCAGGAGTGGTGCCGATGTCGGGGCCGCGTTGGCCGAACCGACGGCGTCCATGGTGGCTCCCACACCCGCGGAGGTTACTGAGCGAGCGGTCTCTTCCGTGGCGGGCGTGGAACAGCCGGTCCGAGGACCGCATACCGCCGGTGAAGGTGATCATGACTGCGCCAAGCCAGGATCAGCCGGGCGCGGTCGTGGTGGCACCCGAGGGCGTGGTGCAATCCGCGCCGCCAGGCGCCCATGTGGATCCACCCGTGGCGCCCGAAGCGGTCCAGACGGAGGAGGGTCCAGCTGGAGGGTCCTCGAGTGCGGCGGTGGTGCCGCACAGGGTCAGGAGGGAGCCGCCACCGGCCCCTTTGTCGGGAGGAAGCCGCTCCCCTGCGCGGGGGGAGCCGCCGCTCCAGTGGATGGCCGCTCAGGACCCGACGTCGACTCTTTTCTCGCTCGATGATCATTCCGAGAGCATGGAGCGGGAGGGTCTTGACATCGGGATCTCGACCATGCTGAACGCCCTGGACCAGGCCAGAGGAGCCCTCCGTGAGATCGTTATCCCTACCACTCAGGTATTTTCTGGGCTTTCTTCTTTCTTCGTATGTTTTTGTGTTTTTCGCATTTCTGATATCAGTCTTCTTCCTCCTCAGGTTCTTGTTGCTCGTAGCCGGAATAAATCCCAATTCCTCCGTGAGCAGAAGGCGGAGTGGGATCGCCTCTCCGAGGAAGGCCCGGCTGCGGGCAGACATGGCCGCCCAGCTTGCTACCGTCCAGGAGCGGGAGGCCCAGGCGCGTCAGGATGCGGAAGAGGCGCACGGGATGTTCGAGGACCTATCGGCGAGGTCTAAGCTGGATGGAGAGGAGATTGCCAGACTCCAAAAAGAGCGAGACGAGCTGCTGCAGAGGAATGCCGCGGCCAATGAGAAGGCCGGCGAAGTCCTGAAGGAGCTGGAGATGGAGCGGGACCTCCGGCGGAAGGCCGAGAGTAGGGCCGCGGCCCTCCAGCAGAAGGTGGAAGAGGACGTCGAGGTGGTCCGCTCTCTCCGGGCGGAGCTTGGTGACGCGGTGAAAGGAAGGTTGAGTGCTGAGAACGTCTCTGCCAAGCTGGAGAAAGAGGCTGCCTATACGCGAAGGGCCCTTCAGGTTGAGAGCGATGAGCATGATCTTCTACAAGCTGCGGTCGGGGTGGTCCTTAACGCCCTGAATGTGACGGAGCCGGTGGAGACCAGCCCGCTCGCGGCTCGTGTCGGAGGTATCACGGCTCGGGTGGGCCAACTTGAGGAGAGTGCCTTTCACGCCGGGATTACCCAGGCCTTCACCGTCGCCCACGCCCATTACGAGAAGGAAATAAACCTGAAGGTGATGAGCGAAGGCTTTCCGTCCACCTACGAGGATGAAGAGCTGGAGGAAATGGAGAAGATGGTCGCTCCCCTTGCGAAGAACCTGGCAGACAGTCTGAAAGAGATGGTTCTCCCTCCGCGGGAGTAATTAATCGAACAATTTTGAGAACAACTTATATGTAATATGTGGACAAGTGTCGATACTTTTCGAGTCTGGACGCCTTTCGATGCTTTTGCGTCTTAATTTCGTTTTGTTTGATTTTTTGCGATTTGATTTTTTACGATCTTACCAATATGTTCCCCTGAATTATGCCGCTGATTATAATGCGAGGAGATTGTTCCGAAGGAAGGAAAGGAGGTAGCCGTACCTTAACAGCCCCCGAGTAAGGTCCGACCCCCTGCACTTGCTGGGGTCGGGTGTTACTGGAGATCGGAATCGTGGTTTTGGTGACAATGGATGTCATCGCAATATTCCCCGCCCTGTTTTCCAATAGAAATCCCAACTGGGGACTCTATGGGCTCGGCAAGGTGGGGCCTTTGAACCTGTGTCCCTGTATTGTTTGGCCCGAGCCCCCGAGCCTTGTTAGGGTCTGAATAGGGGTCGGCCGTTATTTGCGTGTTACCCCGTCCTCGGTTTTCGCAATCGGAGGGGCTGAGTGAACGACACTTGCCTCGACGGCTTGAGTACCGCGCTCAACGAGCTCGCTAACGGGTACGTTCGTGCGGAATCCGGGTCCATCATTTGCTGATGGGGTCGGCAGAGCCCTCTGGTGGCACTCCACAACTTCTTAACCCGCCTCCCAGCAGATGCCTGAGTCGTTCGATAAGCTCAGGGGGCCCGATGGCCTCTCCTCGATGGAGATTCTGTGGGTTTGGCTCGAGGTTAGAATCGAACGAGAGAAGGTCGAGACGTCCCGGTTCGCTTCTGAGCGGGGTCAGGCAGGGCCGCTGGGGCTCGTCTCGGTTATCTCTCCCTGGCTCTGTTCGGCGTGAGGCAGGCCTCGAGCCCTTCGTGGGCCGACCTTCGAACCTCAGCCTGTGGTTGCCTATATCGAATGAGGCGACAGCCGTTTCAGTGGTGCAACACGAAACGTTGGGATGCAATGTTTTGCATATGTAATGTTTTGAATGCCAGATTTATTTGAAAATAAAGGCGGGGTCGGTAACGTTACCTTGGTGATGTGAGTGGCGAAAAAGCTCCTACCAGATGGGTTCGGGCCCTGACGTTTGTGACGAGGTTGAAGTAGCCTGCATAAGAATAGCTATTCTTTGTTTTCGTGTCTCGGTGACGATCCGAGCCGTTCGATTAACTTGGGCACCCTGACAGCTTCTCCTTTGGGGGAGATTCTGTAGGCGGACCCCTCTGATCCCTTCTTTGAGAAGGCAGACGTCGAATCTAGAGACGCGGGGGGCGTTGAGTATGATTTTTCTGGTGAACAGAAACACCGTAGCTATCGGGGCATAGGGTTTGCTAGTTCGTCCAGTTTTACTCAAAGCTTCGTGCCTGTATGTCGCGCCTTTAGTTTCAAACGTACGGAGGGGTCGGGTGAGGGGGATGTCTAGACTGGTTGTCATCCTCGGCATCCCCGGAAGCTCGTGAATTATTTAATGCATAAAGTAAGAAAGCTGAGATGCTTATCTTCTTTTGGACGTTCGTTCGTCGTGTCTTCTGGGCCGAACGGCCGGCCCAGGAGATGCGAAAGGTCCCGTCATCGGGTCGTCCGTGGTCCTGCATGGGGAGGCGAAAAAGTTGTCTGCCTATGTGGGTGCCTTAATCGCCGCGTCCGGAGCGGGTCAGTGGCGGGCCATACCCAGGCAGTGTTCAGTTTGACCAAAGAGGGACGCCTCGTCGACCGGGGTTCGTCCCGTCAGTTCCGGCGCGTCCCCTCAGATATCAATCAGCATTGATTGCGTATTAAAAAGGGGAAGGGAGAGGGTTTTTTCGTCCAACCTTTCGCCTTTCCTTAGTTACAGTGCTTCCTCTTTAAATAGGGAGGGGGAGAGGAGTTCTCATCCCACCTCCTCTTCTGCCTCCGAGCCGCTATCTCTCCTTCTTCTTCCTTTCCGCCGAACGCGTCCGTGCGTCGCGGCAGTTCCTGAGTGAGGAAGAGTAATGCCAGAGAGAGGATAGAGAACTTACAAACTTGCTCGTGAGTCTGGTGCGTGATGTTGAAGCCGGAGGTTATCCAACGTAGATGAGATGGTGCGCGCGGCCCTTGCTGAGGAGTCGCTGCTGCTGAAGGAAAAAAGGCGTCGGTGGGCGTCGTACGTCGTTGACTGCGCCGTCGTTCGCTGTGCTCCTCCCTTGGCAGGAGGCGTTTCCTGCCCATACGCCAGTTGTCAGGGTTATGGCTGGGGGTGATGGCGTAGTCCCCAGACGCCATGGCGGTGGCGTCGCTGCCGGGGTTGCGGCTGACGACGATGGCGTAGTCCCCGGACGCTTCGGCGGAGGCGTCGTAGATGGTGGCGCCTTCGAGGATCCAGCGAAGATGTCGCCGATGGAGAGCATGGCACGGCGACCGCAGTAGACGAGCTGGCCCGTGTACATGCCCCGAGCGTCACCGATGGAGAGCGTGGCGCGGCGACCGCAGTAGCACTTGTGGTAGAGCTGAGCAGAGACTGTAATGAAATAACCTTGTGGGGAAGCCCCCGGGTAAACAGTCCTCTGAATTTATAAGTATATTGTTCCTTTTTGTAATGAAATCGCTTTGTAAGTGATGAATTTGTGGAAAAAATGAACAAAATTACATCCCTTGCTTATGGCAAGCAATTTTTTATCTTTCTCCCTCTGGTAGGAATAATTTTAGTGCTTTCCGACCCTTCTCATGGTCTAAGTCATAGGAAGCTAGGAACGTGGGCGAGCTAATTCTGATTGAACTGGTGAGCAAAGAGGTTGCAGCCGCTGGGGCGTGGGTGTCTCGCAGTCCTACCAGTTGTATTCAGAATTGGTTCCCAAGATCTTAGCCCTCGAGACTCGTTTATGAGGCGAACTGGAAAACTTAGAGAATGTTTGTAAGTATAACACAGGAATTTTTTGCGAGCGTAATACTTGTATTACACATGACATATGTTACGATCACATGCCAGCCCCCGAGTGAGGTCTGACCCCTCGCGATTTGCAGGGGTCGGAAGTCACTAAGGATCGGGGTTCTGTTAAGACAAAAACTGATAAGGAAAAGTGTAAGCTTATTTTAAGGATAGAAACGACGTAGCTGCTCAATGTTCCAGGCGTTGGTGAAGACCTCGCCTTTGATGGTTTTCAACCGGTAGGCGCCTGGGCGAAGTATTTCCGCGACGATGTAGGGCCCTTCCCAGGGCGGGGAGAGTTTGTGGCGATCCTTGTTGCTCTGCACAAGACGGAGGACGAGGTCTCCGACGTTGAAGGCTCGACCCCGCACCCGTCGGCTGTGGTACCGCCGTAACGCTTGCTGGTACTTAGCTGAACGGAGGAGGGCGATGTCGCGGGCCTCATCCAGCTAGGTCCATGGCGTCTTGGTGAGATGCCTCGGCTCCCTGTTCGTCATATGCTCTGATTCTTGGTGCTCCATAGTCGAGGTCCGTCGGGAGAACGGCCTCGGAACCGTAGATCATGAAGAAGGGTGTGTAGCCGGTGGCCCGGCTAGGAGTCGTCCTTAAGCTCCAGAGCACAGCCGGGAGCTCAGTGAGCCAACGTGCGCCGAACTTGTTCAACCGGTTGAAAATTCTGGGTTTGAGGCCTTGAAGAAGCATGCCGTTTGCGCGCTCGACCTGCCCGTTCGTCCGGGGGTGCGCGACGGCTGCCCAATCGATTCGGATGTGTCGTTCATCACAGAAGCGAACGAATTTCCTACCGGTGAACTGCGTGCCGTTGTCGGTGATGATGGAGTTCGGTACTCCAAAGCGATGGATGATGTCGAGAAAGAACAGCACAGCTTGCTCGGATTTGATTGTGGATATTGGCCGAGCTTCAATCCATTTTGTAAACTTGTCTACGGTGACAAGCAGGTGGGTAAAGCCCCCGGGCGCCTTTTTAAGTGGCCCAACCAGGTCAAGCCCCCAGACCGCGAAGGGCCACGTGATGGGGATCATCTGGAGAGCCTGGGCCGGGAGGTGTGTTTGCCGAGCGTAGTATTGGCACCCTTCGCAGGTGCGTACAATTTGCTCGGCATCGGCTACTGCTGTGGGCCAATAGAAACCCTGTCGGAATGCATTCCCAACCAAGGTTCTTGGTGCGGCATGGTGACCGCATGCTCCACCGTGGATGTCGCTCAGTAGAAGTTTTCCCTGTTCGCCAGGGATACAAAGTTGCAGAATTCCGATGTGACTTCGTTTGTAGAGTTCGCCCTCTACAAGAACGAAGGATTTGGCGCGTCGTGCGAGCCGTCGGGCTTCTGTCTTGTCGGTCGGTAGTACGTCGTGGAGGAGATAGTCGAGGTAAAGCGTTCTCCAGTCATTGGGAGGATCGGACTCCATTGCTGGGTCCTCTTCAAGCTCCATGACCTCGGGGTCGGGAGGAACAGTTGGCGGATCGGCCTCGGGGGTCGGACTAGAAGGGCCATTGTCGGCTTGTTCCGATCCCCGCATAACGTACCAAGGGTTTGTGCTGATCGCTGGCAAAGACGCCTGTTGGGACTAGGCTCTCGGCTGGATGCTGCTTTTGCGAGTGTGTCGGCCGCTTCGTTGAGGCGCCTGGGGATATGATTGAGTTCGAGGCCGTCGAATTTGTCCTCCAGACGTCGGACCTCTTGACAGTACGCCTCCATCTTGGTATCGTGGATAGCATGACTCTTCATGACCTGGTTGACGACCAGCTGAGAGTCGCCCCTGACGTCGAGGCGTCGGATGCCCAGCTCGATGGCGATTCGTAAGCCGTTGATGAGCGCTTCGTATTCTGCAGTATTGTTTGATGAGGGGAAATGAAATCGAACCATGTACCTCATGTGGACCCCGAGGGGGGATACAAAGACTAGTCCTGCTCCGGCGCCTTCTTCATCAGCGATCCGTCGAAGTACATTATCCAGTATTCTTGATCAACGGCTGCTGGTGGCATCTGGACCTCGGTCCATTCCGCGATGAAGTCAGCTAGTGCCTGAGATTTGATCGCCGTTCGGGGGACATAAGAAATGCCCTGATCCATCAGTTCGAGTGCCCACTTTGCGGTTCTTCCCGTAGCGTCATGGCTACGAACGACCTCGCCGAGGGGGAATGATGTCACCACTGTCACGGGGTGTGACTCGAAGTAGTGACGTAGCTTCCTTTTAGTGATGAGGACGGTGTAGAGGAGTTTCTGGATCTGGGAGTAGCGGGTTTTGGAGTCGGATAGCACCTCGCTGATGAAATATACAGGGCGCTGCACCTTGAAGGCGTGCCCCTCTTCCTCTCGCTCTACTATTAAGGCGGAGCTAACCACTTGGGTGGTGGCCGATATATATAGTAGGAGAGATTCTCCGTCGCATGGAGGAACTAGGACAGGCGGCTTAGTTAAAAATCGTTTAACCATGTCAAGCGCCTCCTGAGCCTCGGCTGTCCACTCGAAGCGGTCAGTTTTCTTCAGGAGTCGATAAAGGGGGAGTCCTCGTTCGCCGAGGCGTGAAATGAATCGGCTGAGGGCGGCAAGGCACCCTGTGATCCGCTGAACCCCCTTTATGTTTTGGATCGGGCCCATCCTCGTGATGGCTGATATCTTCTCTGGGTTGGCTTCGATGCCACGCTCGGAGACGATGAAGCCGAGCAGCATGCCCCTCGGGACCCCGAAAACACATTTTTCGGGATTGAGTTTGATGCCGTTCGCCCGGAGTTTCGCAAAGGTGCGTTCAAGGTCGGCGACAAGGTGGTCAGCCCGCTTGGATTTGACTACGATGTCGTCGACATAGGCCTCAACGGTTCGCCCGATGAGGTCTCCGAAGCAACTAAGCATACAGCGCTGGTACGTTGCCCCAGCGTTCTTCAGACCGAACGGCATTGAAATGTAGCAAAATGATCCGAAGGGCGTGATAAAAGATGTCGCGAGCTGGTCGGACTCTTTCATCGCGATTTGATGGTAGCCTGAAGTATGCGTCAAGGAAGCAGAGGGTTTCGCACCCCGAGGTGGAATCGACTATTTGGTCTATTCGTGGCAAAGGAAACGGATCCTTTGGACACGCTTTGTTGAGGCCAGTATAATCAACACACATTCCTCCATTTCCCGCTCTTTTTTCAGACAAGAACAGGATTTGCTAACCACTCTGGGTGGTATACTTCCTTAATGAATCCTGCGGCCAGTAGTTTGGCTATCTCCTCGCCGATGGCCCTGTGTTTCTCCTCGTCGAAGCGGCGTAGGCGTTGTTTCACTGGCTTGGAGCCCGGGAGGATCTGGAGGGTATGCTCGGCGACCTCCCTCGGGATGCCCGGCATATCCGAGGGTTTCCACGCAAAGATGTCCTTGTTGGCGCGGAGGAAGTCGATGAGCGCGCTTTCCTATGCGGAGGAGAGCGCAGGTCCCAATACGGACTTTTTTGCCCTCGGAGCTACTGGGATCCAAGAGGACGTCCCTAGAGCCTTCTGCTGATTCGAACGATCCAGACGGCTTCTTTGCAGTCGGGTGTCCCTTCAATGACCTCCTCCCTGAGGGTGGCGAGTTCTTCGGACGCGATGACTGCGGATGCGTGTCCGCAGCATTCGACCTCGCACTCGTAAGCGCGCTGGAAGGAGGTGCCGATGGTGATGACCCCATGGGGGCCCAGCATCTTCAGCTTCAGGTACATGTAATTGGGTATGGCCATGAACTTCGCGTAACATGGTCGCCCCAGAATAGCGTGGAAAGTCCCCGGGAACCCCACTACATCGAAGGTGAGGGTCTCAGTCCGGTAATTGGATCGATCCCCAAAAGTGACTGGGCAGGTCAATCTGCCCCAGTGGCACTGGCTTGCCTTCCAGGCACGACAGCCATGGAAAGGTGCTCGGAATGGGACGGAGGTGCGTTCGGTCGACGCCCATTTCGTCGAGCGTCTTGGCATACATGATGTTGAGGCCGCTGCCCCCATCCATCAATACCTTGGTGAGCCGCTTTGGACCTATGATCGGGTCGACGACAAGCGGATACCTTCCTGGGTGTGGGATGGCATCCGGATGGTCGGTCCGGTCGAAGGTTATGGCGGATTCCGACCACCGGAGGAAAAGCTGGCGTGGCCGGTCCAGCGGTATAGACCTCTCGACGTGCGACCTTTTGGCGACGCCTGGAGTCATAGGCCGCTGATCCTCCTGAAGATCATGAGGGCACCGGTCGGCGTTGGGAAGGCGTCGTCCTTCTCCTCCGTGTCGTCAGTGGTAGGAACAGGCTCCTTCCCCTGCTCCCCCTTGTTCAGGCCCCCGGCCAAGTATTTGCGCATAAGGCCGCATTCCTTGTATAGGTGCTTGGCCGGGAAGGCGTGGTTTGGGCATGGCCCCTCGAGCATTTTCTCGAAGTGGTTCGGAGTGCCCTCCACGGGCTTCCGGCCACCTTTGCGGTCGGCAGCGGCCACGAGTGAGTTGTCGCGCCGTTGCTTCTTATTTTTCTCTTTGGTGGGACGGTTGGAGATGCCTTCGCTGGCAGTCCTCGTCCCGCCTTGTCTTTCCGTCGGAGCGATCAAAGATGGCTCCGACCGCCTCCTCTCCAGAGGCGTGACTGGTGGCGATGTCCTAGAAGTTCCTTGGTAGTTCGCGGGCCCCTGCGTCCTAGCTTGTGGACCAGGGATTCGCAGGTCGTCCCAGACAGAAAGGCTCCTATCACGTCGGCGTCGGCGACGTTCGGGAGCTCGTTGCACTGTCGGGAGAAGCGCCGGATGTACCCGCGGAGGGTTTCATCGGCCTTCTGACGGCAGTTCTTGAGGTCCCACGGGTTTCCAGGGCGTTTGTACGTGCCCTAGAAATTACCCACGAAGATCTCAGTCAGATCCGCCCAACTCTGAATAGCATTGGACGGTAGGTGCTCCTAGCCATGCTCAGTGCCGAGTCGGCCAAGAACAACAGGGAGATTGCGAATAATGAAGTTATCATCACTCGCACCACCGGCCTGACATGCAAGCCGATAGTCTTCGAGCCAAAGCCCGGGATTTGTTTCGCCAGAATATTTAGGAATGTTCATAGGCGGTCGATACCTTAGGGGGAACGCAGCATTGAGGATGTGCCGGCCAAAGGCCTGAGGGCCCGGTAGGACGGGGCTCGGGCTTCGGTCCTCGTTGCTGTCGTAGCCCCCGCCACGTCGGGGATGATAGCCTGCGACACGCTGCTTCTCCATCATCGCCGTGGGCACGTCTCCGGGCGTCGATGATGCTGCGTACGTCGCGGCCACGGCCGAGGCGTTGATGTACTGGGACGGCGGAGGGATGCCCGCCGGCTGGCGGTGTTTGGTGTATGGAGGCGTCCTTGGTGGGACGCACTGAGGGCGCGCGCTGGCTGGTGTCGGGTTCGCATCGTCGAGACAACGAACTTTCCGCCTGCTGCGCCGCTGCACGCTCGAGCAACGTGCGAATCTCCCGATAAGCGCGTCGATCCTCGGACGTCGCGGCCTCCGGAAGGCCATGCAGCAAGGCAGGTTGCTGCGGTGATGTTCTGGCTGGCTCGGGCAAAGTGAGGAAAGGCCCCATCGTCGGTGAGGATCCTTTGATGTACGGTGCGAGCTGTGGCGCGCGTGTGTCCCCCGTCTTTGCGGCGTTCAATCTCGCGATTGATGTCCGCATATTCCCGGACGAGTCCTTGCCCAGGCCTCATCGATCTCTTGCTGCCGGGCCCTCAACTGCTCTATCCTTAGGCGGGATGGGGCTGTCATCTCTTCTCCTGGATCCGCTGTCAGGGTTGTTGTAGGGGTGACCCCTTCCCTGGAGGCGCTTTCGACGTGACCTTCGGGGGTCTATGTCATTGAAGCACTCCCGAGAAGGGTGGTGGCTCCCCCTACTGGAATCCGAGCTGGAGAGCGATACTGGCTCCTCGTTGAGGAGTTCGTAGAGGGTCTTCCGTATCCTGCTCAATCGCCCCCACGAACTCGATGTCCGTGGGTGATTGAACCAAACGTAGTGCTAGAAGGCGGCCAGCGCCGTAGCGTTGCGGTCGCCGCAGTGTTGCGGAGACCGAACGGAAACACTGTCGGAGCGCTCCGTACGGACCCTTTCGGACATAGGGTGTCGTTGTGAGAGGCTTCCTTGGGTGACGGGACTCCCCGGGAGTTGCCCAGCGGGGCCTCAAGCCTGAGATGGCTGAGGTTCATGGAAGGGGGAGATGGGGCGGCTGAGTGAGTCAGCGCCAGCTCTCCTCCTAGCGTGACGATGAAATCTAGGTTGCCGAAATGCACATGTGCGCCCGGGACCCAGGTGATTACGTGGGTGGCCATCCGAGGCCTGATTTGGAACGCGCAAAGCCCCTACCTGGCACGCCAACTGTCGGTGTTTCGTACAAGCACTGGCAAGTAAATTTATAGTAATGCGCGTTAGGCTCGGATGGTGCGCTAAAGGACACAAGATTTATACTGGTTCGGGCGGAACGTCCCTACGTCCAGTTTGCTGCTGCTTGTGTTATTAGCACCGTGAACGGTCTGTAGTAAGGGGTACAAACTATCAAGAGAGGGACTGGTCCCAAGTCTCTCTGATGGAAGGGTTGAAAGGTGGTCAAGAGCTTCATAGCCGCTTGACTGTGCGTATGAGTGCGTTCTCTTGTTTGGTCCTATTTTTCGGGGTCTTGTTTGATGGAGGAAGCGCATCCCCTTTTATAGATGAAGGGACTGGCTTTACAAGGGTGAGGGCTCTAGGACACGTACTCTACTTAGTCTTGTGGCTCACGTCTACCCCATCAGGTCCTTCAGTGCAAAGGAAGATAAGTGCTTATAATGTTGTCGATGTCTCTGTAGGATGTCAGGTTAGTTTACAGAATGCTGCCCTACGTAGGGTATGGGCTGTAGTACAGTGGTTTTGACTTATGAGCCTCCCCTAGCCTTGCTCCACATGCCTTTTGGTTCCCATGAGTCCTCGTTGGAGGAACGCGGGGTCGGGGGTCGATGTAGCGCCGGGGCTAAGGCCTTCTGACTAGGTGGGCCTGAGGGGTTGGGAAGCGGGCGTCGCTCCCTCGAGTCCACAGCGTGGTGACGGAATATCCGTCGTTCGTGGAGATAGCAAATCCTTTCCTGGAGCGTAGCGGTTGTCGTATATCTTCGTCGGGTTCCGTGTCCCAGAGCTGAAGGCGGCGCCTACAACTCTACAGGGCGGGATGCACGCACCTGTAATGCCTTTTGGGTTCTGCGGCGCCCGGAAGGGTCTAAAGCATCAGTCCCGTCGTTCCCTGGCAGTCCTTTTCCTGCCAGGGCGCAGGGTATGGCCCTTGGAGCCATGGTTGACCCGAACGTCTTGTCTCGTCCTGTACCCATTATTATGAGGTACAGATATTGACTAGGGCGAGGCTCGTTTTTGGCCGTCGGGCGAGGCGGAATCCATCCCTCAGCCCTCGGGCGAGACCGAGCCCGTCCTATAGGCATCGGGCGAGACGAAGATTAGCCTTGAGCCTTTGGGCGAGGCAGGGTTATCCCACAAAGGTGTCGGGTGAGGCTGACCCCGCCCCTCCGGGGTCGGGCAAGACGGAATCCATCCCTCAGCCCTCGGGCGAGACCGAGCCCGCCCTAAAGGCGTCGGGTGGGACGGAGTTTATCCCTCGACCCTCGGGCGAGACCGAGCCCGTCCCAAAGGTGTCGGGCGAGGCGGAACCGAACTCCCATCACTTGAACAAGGGATGACATGGCGCCCTTATGCTTCCAGAGGTTTTTCACGTTCGGTGGTTATCGGCTCCACCTTCTGGGGTACCTTGGTATTAGGTTCCCGACAGTTGTCCTGCCAAACTGATAACCTTGGCGTGCTCTCTACTCTCTGTCGTGCTTGTCTCTACTGCCACGGTCTCATCCTTGGCTGCCTCTACTGTCCTTTCGCACTGACACCATGCTGTCGTTCCTATAGCACTACCTCTCCTTTTTTCTTACCGCAGCACCACGCCGCAGCCCCGCCACCGCACGTGCTGGTGCGCCTAAGCCACGTGTGGCTCGTCGCCCATCTTATCACGCTCCCTGCTGCCTCGCGCTGTTCCCCGCTCCCCCACAGCTACGCTGCTCCTCCCGAGGCATCGCGCCCGTGGCCCGCTGCTCCGGGCGGCCTCTGGCAGCACCTGCGACCGCTCCTATCACCATGGCCATCGCCGGGCCATGGAAGCCACCATTGCACCCTACTGCTCCCACCACCTGCGTGCGCGAGCTCCATGAACCGCGCTCTCGTCGCCGACCACCGCTTACGCAAGCGCGCGAACCTCCATGGCTTCGCCTCGCCTCGAGCCTCCTTTGCGCTAGGACGCTGTTGTCGCGCCTCTCACCGCCGTCGCATGTGTGCGTAAGCGCGCGTGCCCACGGCTGTGTTGGACCTCTGACTCCATGGTGTTGCCCCTTCCATGCACCGACTCCGCTGTCCACGCGCCGCGGCCGTGCCAGTGCTCCGTCATCTGTGGCCGCGTCGCCCCATCCCTGTTGCCTGCCGCCGCGAGGCTTGTGCAGGGCCTTGCTGGTGGTGCACCATGTCTGCCCTGTGCCATGGGGCCCGCCCTCACCTGGCGCGCCTGCTGCCTAGCGCCGGCGAGGCAGCCGCCGCCGTCGTCCCACGACCGTCTATGTACGCACGTGGTAGGTGCGCCATGGGTCCCGCCTGGCCACGCTGTTGCCATCCTCGGGTGCGGCCAGAGACGCTGATGCCCCCATGCGCTGCCCTACGATGGCACCGTTGCCGGTGAGCCCTCCTGTGGCCGGCGGATTGCTGCCCCGGTCGTGCTCTGCTTCTGAGGAGGGGAGAAGGTGAGAAAGCGAATTAGGGAATGCTTCAGGGTTCTCGATGCGAAGTCAGTGACTCATAGGAATAGTATCATACCAAATATGTAGAAGCATAGGGGCATTTTTGCAAAAATAGTCAGGCCGATTTGGGCAGGCCATCGCGTCAGGGCCGCTTGTGCCGCATGCTGGGCCAGCCTGCTACCGCGCGTGGGCTGGCCGCTCATCCACCTGGGCCGCTGGCCGCGCATCCGCCTAGTGTCACGCTGTGCGCTGGGCCACATGCCCTGGTGGGCCGCGCCGCGCTGTTGGGCCACCACCACGCCGTGTTGGGCCATACACACATTTGCGGGCCGCCGGGCCGTTCTGATGGCTGCTGGCCCTTTAGTTTCTTAAGCCATTGCTAAATTAGTTTGGAAATAAACTTGTAATGTAGTTGTCTAAAAATTATGAAACTAGTTTTGTTGAGTTTCTAAAATCATGATCTATCTAGTAGTGCAATTGGTTCATCTAGTTTTAAAATATTTCCAAGGTTGCTCTAATTATTTTAACATGCTTGATATTATTAAAATGTAAACTTGTAGGAATTTCAGTGATAAATCGGTGATAGTGTTGACTCTAAAAACTTTACAGTAAATTACTAATATTATTAGCTGCTCAAGGTAATTTCTGTAGGACCAGAATAATTAGTTTACTAGATAGATAATGGTGTTCTATGTCGAATAATGATTAAATCGATATAATGGAATAAAGAAACACCTTGAAACTTTGTATAACTAAACCACTTGTTGGGAAATAACACATTTCTTGACGATGTTGATGCGTAGATTAGTACGTTAGTCATTAGAGCTAGCTTGTTAGTTCGTAGCACGTACTCTGTTTTAAGAGTTGTTGTGCCTAGTTAATTAACTGTTGCATCACCTCTGCATCGCATTGCATATCATAATAGGGATGTCGATGGATCGTAGAGTCATCGGGAGTTGCTGGAGAAATGGTGCTTTTGGAGATTGAGTCGCCATGATGAAAAGCTAACTTCTGATTATATTTTTACCCAAACAAGCCCCGGTGCATAACCCCTACTTTTCTGCAGTTTAAATTACATTTATGCATTAAGTTCTAAGGAGTTGAATGAAACCCACTTGCATATATATATCTTTAGCCTATGAGTCTTACTAGTATGATAGGATCGTGTAGAATGCTATGCTACAGGACTCTGGTAGAGGTCGAGTGATTGCCTGTCACTCGCGAGAGATAAGAAATATATTACTGCATTATTATCACTTGGAAAATATAAATAGTGGAAAGGAAAAAAGGTGACCGGGTAGGGATATGGTTTGGGTATTGGTGGGTGTAAGAGGTTGTGTCTCCATGGACGCGTGGCATGGCTTGGTTACACTGCTTTTCCTGTCGGTGTCGGTTAAGGACCGGTCGTTGCATAAGGCATCACGGGCAAGTCACAGATTTATTATCCCGAGCACATACTTGTGTGTGGACGCTTGGAAGACTTGTTGCTCTCCTGTCATAGATCTGGCTCTTTCTAGATCGATTGTTAGGGTGGTTTTTGGGTTAGGAGGTCCTTGCACCATACTGAGTCCGGGACTCAGGGTCGGGGGTTAGAGTCCTAGTTTCGATGGAGACCTGGACACCTCAGATAGGAGGGTGATGGGTTGGTCCTGCTTGTGCTTGGGGTACAGGCAAGGCATGTGTTTTTGGGGTACCCAGCTGGGGGCATTGATTCATGAATCACCGGGCAATCCGGTATGGCTTGTTTCGTGTCTAGCGCCATAGTAAGAACTGAAACCTGAAAGATGGAAAGAAAAGGAAACCTAATTGCTTACCACCTACTTGAAAGTAGCACAGGTGCTTACATAGAATGATTAGTTAATTGTCGGGGACCTAATACCGGGGTACCTCAGAAGGTGGAACCAATAACCACCGAGCGTTAAAAACTTCTGGACGGATAAGGGCGCAATAGCGTCCCTTGCTCGAATGACAGGAGTTTGGTTCCGCCTCGCCCGACGCCTTTGGGGCAAGCTCGGTCTCGCCCGAGGGCTGAGGGATAGACTCCGCCTCGCCCGACGCCTTTGGGGCGAGCTCGATTTCGTCCGAGGGCTGAGGGATAGACTCCGCCTCGCCCGACGCCTTTAGGGCAAGCTCGGTTTCGCCCGAGGGCTGAGGGATAGACTCCGCCTTGCCCAACCCCGAAGGGGCGGGCTCGGTCTCGACCAAGAGATAAGGACTGGCCTCCGCTTCACCCGACGACCAGGAACAAGCCTTGCCCTACTCGGTATCTAAAGACTGATTTCATCTTACCTGACAACTTCTCCCCGTTCCCTCATGGCGATGGGTACAGGGAGAAGACAAGACGTTCAGGTCAACTATGGCTCCAAGAACCATACCCTGCGCCCTAGGTAAAATACGCATCCTAAAGCCCTCACCCTTGTAAAGCCAGCCCCTTCATCTATAAAAGGGGATGCGCTTCCTCCACCAAGGGGACTGATTTTTAATGGCATAGCACACAACACTCACACAGTCAAGCTGCGATCAAGCTCTTGGCCTCTTTTCAACCCTTCCATCAAAGACTTGGGACCAGTCCCTCTCTCAATCGTTTGTACCCCCTACTACGAACCATTTTCGGTGCTAATAACACGAGCAGCAACAAACTAGACGTAGGGACATTCGGCCCGAACCAGTATAAATCTTATGTCCTTTAGCGCACCATCCGAGCCTAACGCGCATTACTATAAATTTACTTGCCGGTGCCTGTACGAAACACCGACAGTTGGTGCGCCAGGTAGGGTACCTTGTGCATTCCAGATCAGGCCTCAGATGGCCACCCACGCAATCAGCTGGGTCCTAGGCGCACACGTGCGTTTTGGCGACCTAGATTTTATCGTCACAATAGGAGGAGAACTGGCGCGGACCCACGCGGCCGCACAGTCTCTCCCTTCCATCAACCTCAGCCGTCTAAGGCTTGAGGGCCTGCGGGGCGACTCCCTTGGGCCCCAGTTATCCAGGGAACCCCCACACAGCATCCCCCTTTTTCCAAAAGGTCCCGTACGAAGCGCCCCGACAGCATTTCCGTTCGGTCTCTGCAACGCCGCGGCGACCGCTGGCCACCTTCTGGCTCTACGCATGGTTCAGCCGCCTATGGACAGCAAGTTCATGGGGGTAATCGAACACTATCTGGAGACACTCTACGGGCTCCTCACGGAGAAACCAGAGTCGTCCTCCAGCTCTGACTCCAGCAAGGGGAGTCATCACCCTTCCCGGGAATGCTTCATGACACAAACCCCCGAGGGGCACGTCCAAAGCGTCTCCAGAGAGGAGACAACCCCAACTGGCAACCCCGACGCCAGGATCAAGGTGGAGACGGCGGCTCCATCTCACGTAAGGATGGAGCAACTAAGAGCACGAAAGCTGGAGATCGATGACGCCGGACAACAGCTTGTCCGGGAGTACCAAAACATCGAGGAGGAGATCAAGCGTCGCGGAGACGGTGGGCACGCACGCGCCTCGGCCCATGATGTGCATCAGAGGATCCTCACCGATGATGGGACTCTCCCTCACTTCGCTCGGGCAAGCCAGAACATCGCCGCTGCGATGACCTTGCTTCACGGCCTCCCAAAGGCCGCGACGTCCGAGGATCGCCGGGCCCATAGGGAGATTCGCACGTTGCTTGAGCGTGCGGTGGTGCAGCAGGCGGAAAGTTCGTTGTCTCGACGACGTGAACCCAACACCAGCCAGCGCACGCCCTCAGTGCGTCCCACCAGGGACGTGTCCATTCACCAAACACCACCAGGCGGTAGGCAGCCCTCCGCCGTCCCAGTACATCAATGCCTCAGCCATGGCCGCGACGTATGCAGCATCATCGATGCTCGGAAATGCGCCCATGGCGACGATGGAGAAGCAGCACGTCGCGGCTACCATCCTCGACGTGGCGGACGCTACGATAGCAACGAGGACTGAAGCCCAAGCCCCGGCCTGCCAGGTCCTCAGGCCTTTGGTCGGCACATCCTCAATGCTACGTTCCCCCTAAGGTATCGACCACCTACCAACATCCCTAAATATTCTAGCGAAACAAATCTCGGGCTTTGGCTCGAAGACTATCGGCTTGCATGTCAGGCCGGTGGAGCGAGTGATGATGATTTCATTATTCGCAATCTCCCGCTGTTCTTGGCTGATTCGGCGTGAGCATGGCTGGAGCACTTACCGTCCAACGCCATTCAAAGTTGGGCAGATCTGACGGAGATCTTCGTGGGCAACTTCCAGGGTACGTACAAACACCCTGGAAACCCATGGGACCTTAAGAACTGCCGCCAGAAGGCCGATGAAACCCTCCGCGGGTACATCCGGCGCTTCTCTCGGTAGTGCAACGAGCTCCCTAACGTCGTCGACGCCAACGTGATAGGAGCCTTCTTATCCGGGAGAACCTACGAATCCCTGGTCCACAACGTGATAGGAGCCTTCGGTCCTGGACATCGCCACCAGTCACGCCTCTAGAGAGGAAGCGGTCGGAGCCATCTTCGATCTCTCCGACGGAAGGATGAGGCGGGACGAGGACACCGGCAAAGGCGCCTCCAACCGTCCTGCCAAAAAGAAAAATAAGAAGCAACGACGCGACAACTCGCTCGTGGCCACTGCTGACCGCAAAGGTGGCCGGAAGCCCATGGAGGGCACTCTGAACCACTTTGAGAAAATGCTCGAGGGGCCATAACCAAACCACGCCTTCCCGGCCAAGCATCTATACAAGGATTACGGCCTCATGCGCAAATACTTGTCCGGAGGCCTTAACAAAGGGGAGCAGGGGAAGGAGCCTATTCCTGCCACAGACGACGCAGAGGAGAAGGACGACGCCTTCCCAACGCCGACTGACGCCCTCATGATCTTCGGAGGATCAACGGCCTACAACTCCAAGCGCCGCCAGAAGGTCGCGCGCCGTGAGGTCTATACAGCCGGACCGGCCACGCCAGCCTTCCTCCGGTGGTCGGAATCCACCATAACCTTCGACCGGACCGACCATCCGGATGCCGTCCCACATCCGGGAAGGTACCCGCTTGTCATCGATTTGATCGTCGGTCCAAAGCGGCTCACGAAAGTACTGATGGACGGAGGCAGCGGCCTCAACATCATGTACGCCAAGACGCTCGACGAGATGGGCGTCGACCGAACGAACCTCTGTCCCATCCGAGCGCCTTTCCATGGTGTCGTGCCTGGTAGGCAAGCCGTGCCACTAGGGCAGATCGATCTGCCCGTCACTTTCAGGGATCGGTCCAATTACCGGACTGAGACTCTCACCTTCGACGTAGTAGGGTTCCCGAGGACTTTCCACGCCATCCTGGGACAACTATGCTACGCGAAGTTCATGGCCGTCCCCAATTACACGTACCTTAAGCTAAAGATGCCAGGCCCCCGCGGGGTCATCACCATCGGCACCTCCTTCCAGCGCGCTTACGAGTGCGAAGTTGAATGCTGCGGACACGCATCCACAGTCATCGCCTCTAAAGAGCTTGTCACCCTCAGGGAGGAGGTCGTTGAAGGGGCACCCAATGCGAAGAGGTCGTCCGGGTCGTTCAAATCGGCAGAAGGACCCAAGGAGGTCCCCTTGGACCCCAGCAACTCTGAGGGCAAAAAAGTCCGTATCAGGACCACGCTCTCCTCTGAATAGGAAAGCGCGCTCGTCGACTTCCTCCACGATAACAAAGACATCTTTGCGTGGAAACCCTCGGATATGTCGGGCATCTCGAGGGTGGTCACCGAGCATACCTTTAAAATTCACCTGGGCTCCAAGCCGGTGAAGCAACGCCTACGCCGCTTCGACGAGGAGAAACGCAGGGCCGTTGGCAAGGAGATAGCCAAACTGCTGGCCACAAGATTCATTAAGGAGGTATACCACCCAGAGTGGTTAGCAAATCCCGTTCTTGTGTGAAAAAAGAGCGGGAAATGGAGAATGTGTGTCGATTACACCGGCCTCAACAAAGCATGTCCAAAAGATCCGTTTCCTTTGCCGCGAATAGACCAAATAGTCGATTCCACCTCAGGGTGCGAAACCCTCTGCTTCCTTGACGCATACTCCGGCTACCACCAAATCGCGATGAAAGAATCCGACCAGCTCGCGACATCTTTTATCACCCCCTTTGGATCATTTTGCTACATTTCAATGCCGTTCGGTCTGAAGAATGCTGGGGCGACTTACTAGCGCTGTATGCTCAATTGCTTTGGAGACCTCATCGGGCGAACCGTTGAGGCCTATGTCGATGACATCGTAGTCAAGTCCAAGCAAGCTGACCACCTTGTCACCGACCTTGAACAAACCTTTGTGAAACTCCGGACAAACGGCATCAAACTCAATCCTGAAAAATGCGTTTTCGGGGTCTCGAGGGGCATGCTGCTCGGCTTCATCGTCTCCGAGCGTGGCATCGAAGCCAACCTAGAGAAGATATCAGCCATCACAAGGATGGGCCCGATCCAAAGCATAAAGGGGGTTCAGCGGATCATAGGGTGCCTGGCCGCCCTCAGCCGATTCATTTCATGCCTCGGCGAACGAGGACTCCCCCTTTATCGACTCCTGAAGAAATCTGACATCTTCGAGTGGACAGCCGAGGCTCAGGAGGCGCTTGACATGGTTAAGCAATTTTTAACTAAACCTCCCGTCCTAGTTCCTCCATGCAACAGAGAATCCCTCCTACTGTATATATCGGCCACCACCCAAGTGGTCAGCTCCGCCTTGGTGGTAGAGCGAGAGGAAGAGGGGCACGCCTTCAAGGTACAGCGCCCTATGTATTTCATTAGCGAGGTGTTATCCGACTCCAAAGCCCACTACTCCCAAATCCAGAAACTCCTCTACACCGTCCTCATCACCAAGAGGAAGCTACGCCACTACTTTGAATCACACCTTGTAACAGTAGTGACATCGTCCCCCCTCGGCGAGGTCGTCCGTAGCCATGACGCTATGGGAAAAACCGCAAAGTGGGCACTCGAGCTGATGGATTAGGGCATTTCTTATGCCCCCCGAACGACGATCAAATCTCAGGTACTGGCTGACTTCATCGCGGAGTGGACCGAGGTCCAGATGCCACCAGCAGTCGTCAATCAAGAGTACTGGACAATGTACTTCGATGGATCGCTAATGAAGAAGGGCGCCGAAGCAGGACTAGTTTTTGTATCCCCCCTCGGGGTCCACGTGAGGTACATGGTTCGGCTCCATTTCTCCTCATCAAACAATATTGCAGAATACGAAGCACTCATCAACGGCCTATGAATCACCATCGAGCTGGGCATTCAACGCCTCGACATCAGGGGCGACTCTCAGCTGGTAGTCAACCAGGTCATGAAGGAGTCAAGCTGCCATGACGCCAAGATGGAGGCATAGTGTCAAGAAGTTCGATGACTGGAGGACAGATTCGACGGCCTCGAACTCAATCACATCCCAAGGCGCCTCAATGAAGCAGCCAACACGCTCGCGAAAGCAGCGTCCGGCCAAGAGCCAGTCCTAGCAGGCGTCTTTGCCAGCGATCAACACAAACCCTCAGTACGCTACACGGGGTCGAAACAAGCCGACAATGGCCCATCTAGTCCGACCCTAGGGGCCGATCCACCCACTGTTCCGCCCGACCCCGAGGTTATGGAGCTTGAAGAGGACCCAGCAGCGGAGTCCGACCCCCCCCCCGATGACTGGAGAACGCTTTACCTCGACTACCTCCTCCACGACATACTACCGGCAGACAAGATAGAAGCCCGACGGCTCGCGCGACGCGCCAAGTCCTTCGTTCTTGTAGAGGGAGAACTCTACAAACGGAGTCACGTCGGTATTCTGCAACTTTGTATCCCTGGCAAACAGGGGAAGCTCCTACTGGGCGACATCCACAGTGGAATCTGCGGTCATCATGCCGCGCCAAGAACCTTGGTTGGAAATGCGTTCCGACAAGGCTTTTACTGGCCCACCGTGGTAGCCGATGCCGAGCAAATTGTACGCACCTGCGAAGGGTGTCAGTACTATGCTCGGCAAAGACACCTCCCTCCCCAGGCACTCCAGATGATCCCCATCGCGTGGCCCTTCGCGGTCTGGGGGCTCGACCTGGTTGGGCCACTCAAAAAGGCGCCCTAGGGCTTCACCCACCTGCTTCTCGCCATAGACAAGTTTACAAAATGGATTGAAGCTCGCCCAATTTCCACGATCAAATCTGAGCAGGCTGTGCTATTCTTCCTCGACATCATCCATCGCTTTGGAGTATCGAACTCCATTATCA
The DNA here is from genome assembly GCF_019320115.1 of Miscanthus floridulus. NCBI lineage: Eukaryota > Viridiplantae > Streptophyta > Magnoliopsida > Poales > Poaceae > Miscanthus > Miscanthus floridulus. The sequence continues at coordinate 23,774,421 of NC_089596.1, forward strand.
TAGATAATGACACGTAGTTCACCGGTAGGAAATTCGTTCGATTCTATGATGAACAACACATCCGGATCGATTGGGCAGCCGTCGCACACCCCCGGATGAACGGGCAGGTCGAGCGCGCAAACGGTATGCTCCTCCAAGGCCTCAAACCCAGAATTTTCAACCGGTTGAACAAGTTCGACGCGCGCTGGCTCGCTGAGCTCCCGGCCATGCTCTGGAGCCTAAGGACAACTCCTAGCCGGGCCACCGGCTACACACCTTTCTTCATGGTCTACGGTTTCGAGGCCGTTCTCCCAACAGACCTCGACTATGGAGCACCAAGAATCAGAGCGTACGACGAACAGGGGGCCGAAGCATCTCACCAAGACGCCATGGACCAGCTAGATGAAGCCCACGACATCGCCCTCCTCCATTCAGCTAGGTACCAGTAGGCGTTGCGATGGTACCACAGCCGACGGGTACGGGGTCGAGCCTTCAATGTCAGGGACCTCGTCCTCCACCTTGTGCAGAGCAACAAGGATCGCCACAAACTCTCTCCGCCCTAGGAAGGGCCCTACGTCATCGCGGAAGTACTTCGCCCGGGCGCCTACAGGTTGAAAACCATCAACGGCGAGGTCTTCACCAACGCTTGGAACATTGAGCAGCTACGTCGCTTTTACCCTTAAAATAAGCATATACACTTCCGTATCAGTTTTGTCATTACAAAACCTCGATCCTTAGTGACTTCCGACCCCTACAAATCGCGAGGGGTCAGACATCACTCGGGGGCTGAAATGAGTAATACAAATATTATGCTTGCAAAAACCTCCTGTGTTATATATTTGCAAACATTCGCTAAGTTTTTCATTCTTCTCATAAACTAGTCATAAGGGCTAAGAGTTTGGGGAACAAATTCTGAATACAACTGGTAGGACTGCGGGAGACCCACGCCCCGGCGGCTGCAACCTCTTTGCTCACCAGCTCAATCAGAATTAGTTCGCCCACGTTCCTAGTTTCTTACGACTTAGACCATGAGAAGGGTCGGAGGGCACTAAAACTGTTTCGACAAAAAAGGGAAAGATAAAAAGATTGCTTGCCATAGGCAAAAGATGATTTTTTTTTCATTTTTTGCACAAATTCGCCACTTACAAAGTAATTTCATTACAAAAAGGATGAATATTCTTATAAATTCAGACGACTGTTTACTCGGGGGCTTCTCCACAAAATTATTCAATTACAGTCTTTGCTTAGCTTTACTAAAGTGTTGCTGCGGTCGCCGTACCACGCTCTCCATCGGCGATGCCCGGGGCGTGTACACAGGCCAGCTCGTCTACTGCGGCCGCCGCGCCAGCCTCTCTATCGGCGACGCCCGGGGCGTGTACACAGGCTAGCTCGTCTACTGCGGCGACCGCGCCACACTCTCCATCGGCGACATCCCACCGCTTTGCGGAATCCTCGAAGACGCCGTCATCTACAATGCCTCCGTTGGGGCGTCCGGGGACTACGCCATCGTCGTTAGCCACAACCCCGACAGCGACGCCTCTGCCAGGGCGTTCGGGGACTATGCCATCGTCGTCAGCCGCAACCCCGACAGCGATGCCTCCGCCAGGGCATCCGGGGACTACACCATCGTCGTCAGCCGCAACCCCGACAGCGACGCCTCTGCTAGGGCGTCCAGGGACTACGCCATCGTCGTCAGCCGCAACCCCGATAGCGACGCCTCCGCCAGGGCGTCCGGGGACTACGTCATCGTCATCAGCCGCAACCCCGACAGCGACGCCTCCGCCAGGGCATCCAGGGACTACGCCATCGCCTCTAGCCACAACCCTGGCAACAGCGTCAGAGCAAGAAACGCCTCCTGCCAAGGAAGGAACACAGCGAACGACGATGAAGTCGACAACATACGACGCCCGCTAGCGCTCCTTCTCCTTCGGCAGCAGCGACTCCTCAGCAAGGGTGGCATGCACCATCTCATCTACGTTGGTTGACCTCCGGCTTGACATCAGGCTCCAGATTCATAAGCGGATTTGTGAGCTTTCTCTCTGGCATTACTCTTCCTCACTCAGGGACCGCCGCGACGCAAGGGCGCATTCAGCGGAAAGGGAGAAGGAGAGGTAGCAGCTCAGAGGCAGAAGAAGAGGTGGGATGAGAACTCCCCTCCCCCTCCCTATTTAAAGAGGAGACACTGCAGCTAAGGAAAGGCGAAAGGTTGGACGAAAAACCCTCTCCCTTCCCCTCCTTAAATACGGAATCAATGCTGATAGACACCTGAGGGGACGCACCGAAACTGACGGGACATGCCCCGATCGACGAGGTGTCCCCCCCAGTCAAACTGGAGACTGCCTGGGTAGGGCCCGCCACTGACCCGCTCCGGACGTGGCAATTAAGGCGCCCACATGGGCAGACAACCCTTCGCCTCCCCATGCAGGACCACGGAACAATCCGACGACAGGACCTCTGTAAAGGGGAGCCCAACGGCTCTCCTGGGTCGACCATGTGGCCTAGGATAGACGATGAATGAACGTCCAAAGAAAGATAAGCATCTCTGCCTTCTTACTTTACACGTTAAAGATTTATTACCGAACTTCCGACCCCGTCAAATGGCGGGGACACGAACATCACTTGGGGGCTACCGAGGATGTCTACCAGTCTAGACATCCTCTTCACCTGACCCCTCTGTACGCTTGAAACCAGTGGTGCGGAATACGAGCATAGAACTTTGAGTAAAACTGGGTGAACTAGCAGACCCTACGCCTCGGTAGCTATGGTGTTTCTGTTCACCAGAAAAATCACACTCAACGCCCCTCGTGTCTCTAGCTTCGACATCTGCCTTCTCAAGAAGGGTTCGGAGGGGTCTGCCTACAGAATCTCCCCCAAAGGAGAAGCTATCAGGTTGCCCAAGTTAATTAAACGCCTCGGACCGCCACCGAGGTACGAAAAATAAAGGATAGCGATTCTTATGCAGGTCACTCCAACCTCATCACAAACATCAGGGCCCGAACCCCACACGGACACATCTAGTAGGAGCTTTTCTATCACTCATGCCACCAAGGTAACGTTACCAACCCTGCCTTTATTTCGATTAAATTAAACATTCAAGCATTACATATGCAAAACATTATATCCCAATGCTTCGTGTCGCATCATGAAACGGCCGTCACCTCATTCGATATAGGTGGCAGCAGGCCGAGGTTCGAAGGATAGCCTATGAAGGGCTCGAGGCCACCTCATGCCGAACAGAGCCAGGGAGAAATAACTGAGACAAGCCCTAGCGGCCCTGCCCGACCCCGCTCAGAAGCGGACAGGGACGTCTCAACCTTTTCTCGTTCGATTCTAACCCTGAGCCAAACCCACAGAATCTCCATCGAGGAGAGGCCATCGGGTCGCCTGAGCCTATCGAAACGGCTTGGGCATCTGTCGGGAGGCGGGTTAAGAAGTTGTGGAGTGCCACAAGAGGGCTCTACCGACCCCATCTGCAAATGATGGATCCGGATTCCACACGACCGTACCCGTTAGCGAGCTCATTGAGCGCGATACTCGAGCCATCGAGGCAAGTGTCGTTTACTCAGCCCCTCCAATTGCGAAAATCGAGGACGGGGGTAACACGCAAATTACGGCCGACCCCTATCAGACCCTGACAAGGCCTGGGGGCTTGAGCCGATTAATACAGGGACACAGGTTCGAAGGCCCTACCTTGCCAAGCCCATAGAGTCTTCGTTTGGGGAATTCTGTTGGAAGACAGGGCGGGGAATATTGCAATGCCATCCAAGGACTTCGCCGACCCTGTCACCAAAGCCACAGAATGGGATTCCGTCTGAACGTTCCGGTCTCCAGTAATCCCTGACCCCAGCAAATGCAGGGGGTCGGACCTTACTCGGGGGCTAGTTAAGGTACGGCTACCTCCCTTCCTTCTTTCGAAACAATCTCCTCGCATGAAGACCAGCGGCAAGATTCAGGGGAACAGATTGGTAAGATCGCAAAAAATCAAACAAAACGAAATTACGAAGCAAAATCATGAAACTGCGTCCAGACTCAAAAATACCGACACTTGTTCACATATTACAAATAAGTTGTTCTCAAAATTATTCGACTAACTACTCCCGCGAAGGGAGAACCATCTCTTTCAGATTATCCGCCAGGTTTTTCGCAAGGGGAGCAACCATCTTCTCCATTGCCTCTAGCTCATCATCCTCATAGGTGGACGGGAAACCTTCGCTCATCACCTTCAGGTTGATTTCCTTCTCGTAATGAGCATGGGCGATGGTGAAGGCCTGGGTGATCCCGGCATGAAAAGCACTCTCCTCAAGCTGGCCCACCCGAGCCGTGATACCTGCGGCACGAGCCACGAGCGGGCTGGTCTCCACCGGCTCCACCACCTTCAGGGCATCAAGGACCACCCCAACCGCAGCTTGCAGAAGATCGTGCTCGTCGCTCTTAGTCTAAAGGGTCCTTCGTATATGGGCAAGCTCCTTTTCCAGCTTGACAGAGACGTTTTCGGCGCTCAACCTTCGGCTCACCGTGTCACCGAGATCCGCCCGGAGAGAACAGACCACCTCGATGTCCTCGTCCACCTTCTGCTGAAGGGTTGTGGCCCTACTCTTGGCCTTCCGCCGGAGGTCCCGCTCCATCTCCAGCTCCTTTAGGACCTCACCGGCCTTCTCATTAGCCACGGCATTCCTCTGCAGCAGCTCGTCTCGCTCCTTTCGAAGCCTAGCGATCTCCTCCCAATCCAGCTTTGACCTTGCCGACAAATCCTCAAACATCCCATGGGCCTCCTCCATGTCCTGACGTGCATGTGCCTCCCACTCCTGGGTGGCAGCAAGCTATGCGGCCATGTCTGCTCGCAGCTAGGCCTCCTCAGAAAGGCGATCCCACTCCGCCTTCTGCTCACGGAGGAATCAGGATTTATTCCGGCTACGAGCAACAAGAATCTGAAGAGGAAGAAGACTGGTATCAGAAATGCGAAAACACAAAAACATGCAAAGAAAGAAGAAAACCAAGCGAATACCTGGGTAGTAGGAACAACGATTTCATGCAGGGCTCCTCTGGCCTGGTCTAGGGCATCCAGCATGGTCAAGATTCCGATGTCAAGACCCTCCCGCTCCATGCTCTCGGCATGATCATCGAGCGAGAAAAGAGCCGACGTCGGATCCTGGGCGGCCTTCCACTGGAGCGGCGGCTCCCCCTGCGCGGGGGAGCGGCTTCCTCCCGATAAAGGGGCCGGGGGTGGCTCCCTCCTGACCCTATGCGGCACCACCGCCGTGCTCGAGGACCCTCCGACTAGACCCTCCTCCATCTAGGCCGCTTCGAGCGCCACGGGCAGATCCACCTGGGCCCCCGGTGGCGCGGATTGCACTACGCCCTCAAGCGCCACCACGGCTGCGCCTGGCTGATCCTGGCTTGGCGCGGTCACGACCACCTCCACCGGCAGCATGTGGCCCTCGGCCAGCTATACCATGTCCACCATGGAGGAAGCCGCCTGCTCGGTAACCTCCGCGGGCGTGGGCGCCACCACAGACGCCGTCGAGTCGGCCAACGCGGCTCCAACGTCGGCACCACTCCTGCCCGAAACAGGGGTGACGCCAGGCGACGCCATCCGTCCCACTTGAATGGCGAGGCTCTTCTTGGGCGCCAGCCCTAGGGGGTGACCCATCCGCAAGAACCTACACAAAGGTAATAGCCATTAGGTCAAAATAGAAATGGAAAAAGGAAGGAAACAGGGGAATCAGCAGCTTACGCTGACGCCCTCAGCCGGCGGAAGCGTTTTGGGGATGGATCCCTAGATCCCTGCCCCGGCTCGTCTGGGTGGGACCATTTCGAGCCTGCCCCCTGCTCCGAGGCAGTGGGGCTCATCTCCCTCACCTCGTCATGGGGTACGGCACCAGAGCCGCTCCCCTCCATCGTTTCATGGGGCACGGCACCAGAGCCGCTCCCCTCCATCGTCTCATGGGGCACGGCACCAGAGCCACTCCCCTCCACCATCGCCTTGGGGTCGATGGCGGCAAGCCTGCCTTCCCCCATCCACCAATCCTCGGCCGGCACGCCGTGCGAAGCGGCGGACTCTCCGGCATCCACCGACTCACTTCCCTCCACATGGAACGGGAAGGGTCTCTACACGGACGGGTGGGCACTTGTCAGCGTGTCCTCGTCCTCCAGGACGCCCCAATCCACGTCGATGACTACCTCGTTGTCATCATCATCGTCGTCGTCGTCGTCGTCGTCACTGCTCACGTCCTCTCCCCGATCCCGTGCCTCCTGCTTCAGTCGTTTCACCTTCTTCATCTGCTCCCTTGCTTTCTTGTCCCGCTCGGCCGCGAGTCGATTCGCCGCCGCCATGGCCTTGTCCTTCGGCAGTGGAACCGGACTATCTTTGAAGACTAGCCCCCTCGGCTGGTCCCAACGTCGCAAAAGCAAGTATAAAAAATGGAGATTCAAGAAAAAGAAAGAGCACGGGAGAAGAGGGCTTACGAATTCGAAGAACCCAGGTTCCGGCTGCATTAGGGGATGACCGGGCACTGGATACACAATGTCGAGGACGCTGCCTTTTGAATCCTTCACCGGCTCCGTCGCCTCCTTAATGCGCTGCGCCACTTCCGAAAAAGGGAGCGCCTCGTCAACAAGCACCGTCCCCTAGAACGACATTCCAGGCATCATCCGATGTAGGGGAAGCACGTGCGCCATCAGCGGCGCCACCCTCCTCGCATGATAGGCGCCGATAATCCCTGTCCCCTTTACGCCCCGATCCTTCAGGGCTTGGTGGGCGGAAAGAAGGTCGGAGAGGTGTTTCTTGTCTTTGGACTGGACGCCCCAGCCCCACGACTCTGGAGCCTCTTCAATAAGGCATCCAGTGTACCTCAGTAGGGTGGCACTCACATCATCCCTAACATAAAACCACTGCGAGTGCCATCCCTTGTTGGATGTCACCAGACACATGTATGGGTAACCCCTCGACCGGGTATGGCGCAGATGAATGCTGGCACATCCCATTGGCGCGTTCACATCTTTCCCCCCAATCTTCCTCTTCGACAAACTAATGGTAAAGAAATACCACCACAGGTCAAAATGGGGATCGATCCCCAGGAAACCCTCGCACAGGGCAACAAACGCCGCCATATGTTGAACCCCGTTGGGAGTTAGATGCTGCAGCTCCACCTCATAATAATCCAGCAGCCCCCAAAGGAATCTATGCACGGGTACCGCAAATCCCCGCTCATGGAAGATGGTGAAAGAAACGACATACCCTTTGGGCGGCATCGGCTCACCCTCGTCGCCAGGGTAGCAGCCACTCCTGGATGGCGGACAACGGGCGAAGAAGGCCACAGTGGATGAGGCCCTCCAAACGCCGTGAGGTGATGCTAGATCTGCCCCACAACTCCATTAAAGCAATTGGGGAGAAAGGCAGGCGCAAGCTTAACAGTGGCTACAACACGGATGCAAGCCAGTCGATGGCGGCGGTGCGGGCGTAGAGGCTGGCATGATTGGCGGCGGATGTTTCAGACGCAAAGGCAAGGGGGCGAAATACGGAACCTTGGGGGCGAACCCCGTGGTTTTATAGGGGCGACAGACGCGAGAAGGGCAACCATCCGCCTCGATCTCTGGGCCTACCACGTGCACCGCCGCGTCACGTCATGGGACACGCGCCCGTAGTCCCTATCCTTTCCCACCGAAAATCACGGTGGACGGTTCGCCTTCCCCAAGCGAATCTGGACTCTCTTCCCACCTGGGGAAGGCAGGTCACAAAGATTTTTTCTATTTTGACCCACCTAGGGCCCAGAAGCTCGGTGGCCGGCCTAACTGAGGACGGGTCCGCGAACGATCCGAAATCAAGGGCGCAAGAATTACTGGGATCCCGGTCCACGGACAAGCCCAAATTATGTCAGCCCTGAATGAGATCCCCGCGAACGGGATACCATGACCCCCTCGAAAAAATATCTAGTTGACGAAAAACTAAGTCCTTCAGCCTTACCCACGAAGGGTCCGTTATAGCCCCTTGGGTGACCCTGCTCAAATCACCCGGGGGCTCAGGGGCTACACCCATCGGGTGCGCTCGCGCGCACCCTCTGGTAAAATAACTCCGACAAAATCAAAAACACCCTCTAGGCGGTTCTATCTGAATCACCTAGAGGCTCGAGGGCTACTGTCGGGGACCTAATACCGGGGTACCCTAGAAGGTGGAACCAATAACCATCGAGTGTTAAAAACTTCTGGACGGATAAGGGCGCAATAGCGTCCCTTGCTCGAATGACAGGAGTTTGGTTCCACCTCGCCCGACGCCTTTGGGGCAAGCTCGGTCTTGCCCGAGGGTTGAGGGATAGACTCTGCCTCGCCCGACGCCTTTGGGGCGAGCTCGGTTTCACCCGAGGGCTGAGGGATAGACTCCGCCTCACCCGACGCCTTTGGGGCGAGCTTGGTTTCGCCCGAGGGCTAAGGGATAGACTCCGCCTCGCCCGACCCCAGAGGGGCGGGCTCGGTCTCGACCAAGAGATAAGGACTGGCCTCCACTTCACCCGACGGCCAAGAAAAAGCCTCGCCCTACTCGGTATCTAAAGACTGATTTCATCTTACCTGACATCTTCTCCCCATTCCCTCATGGCGATGGGTACAGGGAGAAGACAAGACGTTCGGGTCAACCATGGCTCCAAGAACCATACCCTGCGCCCTGGCAGGAAGAGTACTGTCAGGGAACAATGGGACAGGTGCTTTAGACCCTTCCGGGCGCCGCAGAACCCGAAAGGTATTTTAGGTGCGTGGCCCTCGCCCTGTAGAGTTGTAGGCGCCGCCTTCAGCTCTGGGACATGAAACCCGATGAAGATACACGACAACCACTATGCTCCAGAAAAGGATTTGCTATCTCCACGAACGACGGATATTCCGTCACCACGTTATGGCCCCAAGGGAGCTGTGCCCGCTTCCCGACCCCTCGTCCCACCGACGAAGACTCATAGGAACCAGAAGGCATGCGGAGCAAGGCTGAGGGAGACTCATAAGTCAAAACCACTGTACTGCAACCCATACCCTGCGCAGGGCAACATTCTGTAACCAACCTGACATTCTACAGAGGCATCGATAGTATTGTAGGTGCTTATCTTCCTTCACACTCATCAGAATGAAGGCCGGGTAGACGTGAGCTATAAGACTAGGTAAAATACGCATCCTAAAGCCCTCACCCTTGTAAAGCCGGCCTCTTCATCTATAAAAGGGGATGTGCTTCCTCCACCAAGGGGGACCGATTTTTAACGGCATAGCACACAACACTCACACAGTCAAGCTGCGATCAAGCTCTTGGCCTCTTTTCAACCCTTCCATCAGAGACTTGGGACCAGTCCCTCTCTCAATCGTTTGTACCCCCTACTATGAACCATTTTCGGTGCTAATAACACGAGCAGCAACAAACTGGACGTAGGGACATTCGGCCCGAACCAGTATAAATCTTATGTCCTTTAGCGCACCATCTGAGCCTAACGCGCATTACTATAAATTTACTTGCCGGTGCCTGTACGAAACACCGACATTAAAGAACTAATGCGGCTTACTAATAAAAATCCAATATAAGGACGCACGCTTAGTAATGCTTCCTGCAGATGCAATAAACCCACAAGCCAGATAGCCTTGCATATCCTTAGAGTCTTTTCTTTTCTTCTGTTAGGTAAGTCTTGTTGAGTATAATTGAGTACTCAGGGTTTTATTCCCCCCTGTTGCAGGTGACAAGTGGATGCTAAAGCTGACTCTTGTATGTAGATTCCTCCTGGTGGGCTCAGAGAGGATTCCTTTACGCTGCGATCATAGTTTTTATTTATAACTCTCACTAAATATTTTTATAAACAAAAGTTTTATAATATGTTGTCATAGCTTATATATCAATGCTTCATCATGCCATGAATAAATATTTATTTTCCACTGTAACTCTGTTCATATGTTTATATTCCGCTGTTCAGTTAAATTGTTCATAACTCTAATAATATGAATACATTCCGCTGTTAAATAATAAATGTTATACTCTAATGTTACATGTAAAGAGATGTAAGAATTGGTTAAGAATGATATAAGTTTTATTCTCTCATTTGTGATCCTGATGTAAAAATATGGATTTTTGGGTTCTTCCCTGGGGTGTGCCCAACGAAACTGTGTAAGTTGGTGTTCTCCCCTGAGTGCTTAGCGTCTAATGGAAGACAAGCACTCCTGGGAGGTATTAGATTATGTGTTCTACCACAATACCTGCCTGGTCTCTATTTTTTCTTTCACCATTTATATATTCCAAGTGATAATAATACAGTAATATATTTTCTATCTCTCGCGAGTGACAGACTTCTACCGGAGTCCTATAGCATAGCAATCTACACGATCCTATCATACTAGTAAGACTTATAGGATAAAGATATATATATATATATATATATATATATATATATATATATATATATATATATATATATATATATGCAAGTGGGTTTCATTCAACTCCTTAAAACTTAATGCACAAATATAATTTAAAGTGCAGAAAAGTAGAGGTTATGCACCGGGGCTTGCCTGGGTAAAATATAACCAAAAGTTAGCATTCCATCTCCATGACATGATCCCTGGCACCATCTTTTCAGCTACTCCAGTTGATACCATCGATCCACCGTCGTTCCTATTATGATAGGTATTGATGCAAATGCGTAGATGTAAATAATCAACGACAGTCGAAATGCTTAGAAATCCGATCACGCATCATAATCTAACAAGATAGCTCTAACGAGCTAGTCTACATATCAACATTGTCGAGAAAGGTGTCATTTTCCAACAAGTGTTTTAGTTATACAATTCCAAGGTGTTTCTTTATCTCATTCTATTGATTTAATTTTTATTCAAAATAGGGCATCATTATCTATCTAGCAAACTAATTATTATGGAGCTACAAAAATTACAGTGAGCAACTAATAATATTAGTAATTTACTATAAAATTTTTAGAGTCAACACTGTCACCGAATTATCATGAAAATTTCTACAAGTTCGTATTTAAACAATATTAAGTATTTTAAAATAATTAGAGCAACCCTAGAAATGTTTTTAAACTAGATGAACCAATTACACTAATAGATAGATCATGATTTTAGGAGCCTAACAAAATTGGTTTCATAATTTTTGGACAACTATACAAATTTATATTGATTTTACAAGTTTATTTCCAAAACTAAATTAGCAATTGGTTAGAAAACTAAAGGGGCCAGCGGCCACCTATTCGGCCCAGTGGCCCAAGGCGGGAGTCCGCGCACACGCGCCCTAGGCACGACGTTAGTCCGGTAGCGTGGCTCGGCCCACAGGCGCACTGCGCGTGGCCCAGGCGCAGGCGGCACCAGGCCGGACTAGACGGATACGTGGCCTAGGCACGGGCGGCACCAGGCTGGCCTAGACGAACACACGGCCCAGGCGAGGCAGGCGACGTGGATGGCCCAGGTGGTAGGCAGGCCCCAGCCCAACAAGCCGGCCCACACACTAGGGCAAGGCGGTGGAGGCACATTTATGAATAGGCCCCTGTACTTTTACTTAATCCACCCACCGGACATCAACACTATTCAAGTGAGTCACAGAAATTACGTTGAGAACCCTGAACAAAATTTCTACTTTGATTCCTACCCTTCTCTTCATCCTCAAAAGCAGAGCACAGACAGGGGAGCACCGGCCGGTGGCGGGAACGGCGCATCTAGGCATGGTGGCTGCGCAACAGCGGTGCGCGCGCGGGGAGGAGTGCACAACCGGGCGGTGGCGGCTATGACCTGACGATGGCAAAGGTGGCCAGGCGACGTGTGCCAACGGTGGCTCCGGACGACGGTGGGGATGCTGCGGGGCACGACAGTTGGCGGTCGGAGTGGAGGGCGAAGGAGCAGGTGAGGCAGAGCCGCACACAGGCTTCGGTGAGAGGAAGGACAGCGGCGACGCTGTGGGACCTAGGCGCACTTGTGCGTACGACGGCCAGTGACGGGAGCGGCCGCAGGTGCCAGTAGGAGGTCGCCCGAAGCAGCGGATTAGCGTAGGGCCGAGGGGTGCACGCACGCTTGCGTGCGGTGGCCGGGCGACCACAGAAGGCTCAGCGATGGTGGCCCAGCGATGGCGCTCCTAGGGCTTATGCGAGGGCAGTGAGGTGGTGCGGAGCTCTACATGGCGAGCATGAGCCATGATGCACAGCATTTAGAGAGGGAGAGTAGAGAGAGGAAGAGTGGAGAGCACGCGAGAGGGGGTGAGCAGGACGAGAGCAGCAGCTCGGTGTCCTTAAGAAGTAGAGGGTAGGGGGCAGCAGCAGCAGTAGCTCGGAGGTGGCCCGGCCTGCTCGGCACGGTCATGTCGGCGTAATGACACTGAGCTGGGTAGGAGCAGGGCCACGTGCGGGCAATGTGAAAAGCGGTAGCGGCCCGACCAAAGCTAGACAGACCAAGGCGAGAGTGCTCTGCTAGTAAAGTCGAGGCCGAGTACATGTGAGAAAACAACGAGGCACCACCGTCCCTCAAACTTGTGCATAGACGGAACGACTCAAACCTGGCGGGACACGAAGACAGCCAGCTCGGCAAATCATCCATTAACGCACTCCCAAACAAGGACACGAGGGAGCATGCGCACATGGCGCCTACTGCGCTCGCCCAGTGCAGCAGCGGCACCAAGCCAAGCAGACGAGAGAGAGCGAGAGAGAGATGTATGCGATAAAACCAGCAGAGGGAGGGAGAGCAAGTAGCCGACAAGGCTAGCAAGCTCGGTCCTAGCTCATAACGCGCACGTCGTACCGGCGAGGTAGGTGAGATGAGTGGCCAGCGGCACCTTCGTTTTTTTATTTCGTTCATGTTTATTTTTAACTAACAAACATCACATTAACACTCGAACAAGCATACCAACATATTCACGATGTTCATATCCCGCTGATGATATGATTTTTCCTATTTATATTTTATATTATTTTAGCTTCCAAAATTTCATTTTCTAAACAACTTTATGCACTAACAAGCATAACTAAAACTCTAAGGTTTTAATATTTAGCAATTTTTACTTTCAACAAATTTTGTTTATAAAAATTGTTTTCATGCTCAATCCATCCGAACAAGCCATTCGCCATTTACTTGCTAGAATCATTATCGGACATTTTTAAATACTTTTATGCACTAAGTGAATTAACTCAGATATTTAGTTTAGTCCATCAAAGTGAACCACCTAAGACTCACTCGTCATCCCATGTGTGTTTTAAACTTTTAAACCCGAAAACTTGTTTTGCTAATTTCTCTTAGACATTAACCTAGGTGCTAAGCAAGCGTGTAACACTAGAGGTGTTACAGGCACTGCCGTGGCTACTCGTGGCACTGCCGCGGTGTAGCACTGCTGCGAAATTCGCGGCACTGCCACAGCTCCCAGAAACAACATAGGTCACCTCACGGAAAACACCATAACTTTTTACTCTGAACTCCGTTTTCAGTGATCTTGGACTTCTAGAAAGCTTATTTCGAGGGCTATGCAACCCAGTAGAGAACAAGCCCCAAGATCAACAAGTGAAAGTGTTGTGCTAATGTGTTTCTCTCATGTTAGCACTTGGGTTTGGTTAGTTTGAGCACTTGAGACTTGTCTATGATTCGTATTGCATCCCCCTTGATAGTATGGCATACCTATACTCAAGATCAAGAGAATATAACCGTTTCAACCACTTGAGTCTTCAGTGTCTTCATATGCAAATTTTTCTCAATATCACTTCATAAAGAGGTTGCAATCATCTTTGTCTCATCTCTCCGAGCAAACACACCTTGAGCATGTGATTTGAACCATTTCCACACATATGAGTTCACCTCAATGTCTTCAAGCCACTTTCACTAATGATTTGATCCTCAACATAATATGACTCCTCATAGCTTGATTAGTTTCTCGACTCAATGCAAGTACTCTCTTCTTCACCTTAGCCATGGTACCTCGGTACTTAAGCCATCGCTTGCTCTTCACCTTCGCTTAGTCCCTCGAAGCCCTTTCCTTGCTATCTTCACCTTATCAAGCCATACTCAAGTCACATCATATTAAGTATCCATTGAAAAACCATTTCTTCAACATTGTGATCCTTGCTTGAATATCTTCTATATATGAATGTTGAGATCAATCAAGCTTCAGTTTGATTCACATAAAGACATATGAATCAACATCAATGTGGTCAAGCCAATTCACAATTTCTTATATCTTCTTTATTTTGGCTTGACACTCCTAACACTCACTTTAATATCTATCTTCATACTTATAACTTGATCAAATCAATGCAAAGTGATTTTCCAAATCTTTATCCATACAAGCAAACCAACATAGAGACCGATTTATATCCAATATGAGTTGTGTCATTTGTCATTTAACCTTTGCTTGGTATTTTTTCACTTATGCATTCTTGATCCATTCTTCAACCCTTGATTAAAGCTAATCCACTATCAAACTCTTCTTATTCATGTAAAGCAAGCCATCATTGAGACCAATCCAAAATCATCAACTCATGTCTCATTTGCTATTTGCCAAGTATGCTTGATTTCACATGATGCTATGATATCCCACAATATAGAAGCCATTTCATCAATTCCATTTGCATTGCTGTCTTATGCTTGAACTAGATTGTTTCCATAATCTTCTAGCCCAACAATACACAATTTGGCCTTCATTTTAACATTATGTTGAATATCATCAAGTTTGGCTTCTTGTTGAACCTATATACATTTCTCATTCCACAATTCATAAATGTATGTAATAGACTCAAATTTCTGTTCAATACTTAGCAAACTTGTTAGACCTTTAATGATGTTGTAATTCAATTCACCAAAATCCACTGAAGAGCTAGATGCACTTACACTCAAGTACTCCCTCTGTCGTTGAATAAATAGATTCCTAGAGTTGTCTTAAGTTAAACTTTTTAAACTTAGAATTTCTATAAAAATCCGTCAAGATTTATGATATCAAATTAGTATCATTATATATCATAGAAAATATATTCATAATGTGCTAATTTTATATTATAAATATTGTTACTTTTTTCTACAAAGTTAGTCAAACTTAAGATAGTTTAACTTGCACGGATTCTAGAAATTGATTTAGTTGGGGACAGAGGGGGTGTTGGTTTCCATAATTTCTAAAGTGATTTAGCTTTGAAAAATGGAAGTAAAACTATAACAAAAAGGCACTTAAGCAACATCGCAATTTTATTCTTATTTTGTGATATATCATATTAGGTTAAGTTATGTTTGTAATCACATTATTATCATAAATGACATGTATGCGAAATTTAAATATATTACTCTCCATTCCAAATTGTAAACCGTTCTAACTTTACAAATATATATCTTCTATTTTTCATCTAGATATAATGTATAATTAGGTGCATAGCGATATCTATGTATCTATAAAAGCCTTTATAATTTGGAACCGATGGAGTATACTCCTTCAGTCCCACAAAGAGTGACATTATTCTCATTTCTCGAGACGTCAAATATTTTTAATTTTAACCAAATATATACAGGAGAATATTAATATTTACAGTGTATAATAAGTATCATTAAATTAATTATTAATTATTAAATATATGTTTATAGTAAGCTTATTTAGAAATAGATATTGCTAATTTACAAACCTAATCAAAATTTAAAAAGTTAACTTACACAAAACCCTATATGACTCATCTTGTGACTTATTTTACACGAGCTATTCCATAGTTTACTTTCTTCTTTTTTTAGTTTTATCTAAATTAAGAATCTATTTGAATCTATTAGCACTAAAAATTAGCAACTAAAATGTTAGTACTAGCGGGACCCATCCCAAACCCGCCCCAACCCGCCCCGTTCCCGCGGGTTCACCCACTCAGCCCTGATCTAGAGGCTTTTACCTGTATACCCTTAAAAAAGATGCCACACTTCTGCGTACCCCTCAAAAGTTGGTCGTCACCTACGTGCCATCGCTCGAACTTTTCTTTTCCCTCATGCCATTCCGTCGGCATTTGCTCCTAACGGTGGGTAACGGCTCTGGAGAATGACTCAGTTACCCTTGGGCTTGTATGGGTGTCTGAACTTTTTCGTTTCCCCTGTGCCATTGCCAGGCCAATTTTCATTTCCTCTGTGCCATTACTGTTCATCGGAGCCCGGCCAAACTATACTGATACTGTCCAACCGTGACCTACTCCTACGGTCCTGCACGATTTCTTTTAACTATCGGAGAAAAATGGTGCTGTATTTGCACTGCTATCATTTCAACTCTCTCATCAACGAGCCTTGCCTTGATCCACATGATCCAAGAAGATAGCTAGTTAGCCCTGCATCCCTGGAGCAAAAGAATAAGCCCTGTCAGCGAACCACTGTCCAAGGGCCAGTTTAGTTTCACCCCATTTTGCAAAATTTTTCAAGATTCCCCATCACATCGAATCTTTAGACGCATGCATGAAGTATTAAATATAAATAAAAATAAAACTAATTACACAGTTTAGACGAAATCCACGAGACGAATCTTTTAAGCGTAATTAGACTATGATTGGACACTATTTGTCAAATAACAACGAAAATGCTACAGTAGCACTTTGCCAAAAAATTTGGCATCCAAACAAGCCCCAAGCCAGCTGCCAGCCAGACAGCCCGCTCAAATTCTCACCCCACGCAAGACCCCAAACCACACTACTGTTGACACGTTTGGTGTGGCTGGCCTCCACCTCGATCGATCGATCGTATTCGTCCGCACGTACCTACGCACGCACGCGCACGGGGTCGGCGGGAGACGCCGCATCGGGATCTATAGTTTGATTAATTATTTTTCTAGATATATGTACGGCATGGAGTACATACGTACTAATAATGTAGATTATACGGCCGGAAGTAATATTCTTACGACGTATAGTTTGAGACAGAGGAAGTATGTATCCTGTTGAGTTGTCTGCCTCCATCAGCGATGCAAAGACCGTACTTGATCCGGACAGTTGTCTCGTGGCAGATTTTACACACACACACACATACACACATATATATATATATATATATATATATATATATATATATATATATATATATATATATATATATATATATATATATATATATATATATATATATATATATATAAAAGGTCGATGGTGGTAGCATGCGTGGCAAGCAAGGTCACGCCCGGGGCGCTAGCGTAGTAGCTAGCTAGTGTGAACAGCCGCACGTCGATCTAGTTTTGTGCTGCGTGCATATGTATTTGCATGCTAGCGTGATCTTAATTGTTGTTGCCTCGCATGCATGCGCGCGACTTCGTGCAATTTATCATGCATGCATGCTGCCATAGTGATAATTTTTTTTGAGAGAGAACACAGTGATACATTTATTTGTGTCAGTGCACGTAGAGCTACTAGGCACCAGAGCTACCACATACCTGACGCAACTGATCATCTGGCATCCGCGTTTCACATTTTGCTTTGCTGGACTCGGATCCGAGGGCACGTACGTGTGCATCCATACGCCAGTAAAACAGCTAGCATGCATGTCGTGCACTGTTGCACTTTGCACTGTCGAAATTAATTGAACATGTAAACAGACGAATCGACCTCGAAAAAAAAGCATACACCGTACCAGTGCACCAACAGTATACAGGTTAATAAACAACAGTAGTACGTTCAATCAAAGTACTGTGCTCAGTAGTACGTGTACGTGCATGCATGGCCCCTGCAGTTCATTTCTTGAAAATATGTGTACGTGCGTCGGGCCCTCCAGCGCACGTTCAAAAAAAGGACCGACAGGCTTGAAAATATGGCCCCTCCAGCGCTCATTGCAATGATCCAGGGGTAAGGATGGTATTTTTCTAATCTGGTCCCACATGTCAGAGCCGCCAAACGG
Source organism: Miscanthus floridulus (assembly GCF_019320115.1). Lineage (NCBI taxonomy): Eukaryota > Viridiplantae > Streptophyta > Magnoliopsida > Poales > Poaceae > Miscanthus > Miscanthus floridulus. The sequence goes on from NC_089596.1 coordinate 23,792,226, forward strand.
TCAATACCTAACAGAATGCCGACGGAATGGCGTGAGGGAAAAGAAAAGTTCGAGCGAGGGCATATAGATGACGACCAACTTTTGAGGGATACGCAGAAGTGTGGCATCTTTTTTAAGGGTACACAGGTAAAAGCCTCCCTGATCTACGCGCTCTCCACGGCGGACTTCACCTACGTGAGCCTGGGCTGGGACTGGGAGCCGCCGCACAAGAAGCCGCGAACTGATCCACCGGCACTGCCGCCGGATCTATCACGAACGAACCGGAGGTGGAGCGAGCGGCGAAGGCGGCGGGGTTGGAGGCGGTGGTGGCGGAGCTACGCGGCGACGACGCAGCGGAGGCGGAGCAGGCGCAGGTGGTGGAAGGAAGCATCCATGGATCAGCGCCAGGTGCGTAGCTCCATTCCGTTCACCATCTTTTCTCTTATCTCCATCCTCTCGCGGAACTTTGGATCCGAGCTTTCTCCTGCGTTCCCGATCTTGCTCGGATTTGATCTCGCCTAGGAATTGCCCCGTATTCGTTGTTGGTTCTCGGATTATGGTCCGCGAGTTCTGATTCCGATTCGGGTGGATACATTTAGGCTTGGAGTGGCCCGTGGATCTCAGTTAGGCGGTGAAAGGGGCTTGGTGTGGCACGGGATCTGAATTAGTGAACCGATATTTGGTTTCTGGGATAGGGGATGCATTTCTGGGATAGGGGGATGCAGTTGTTTTGGTTTCTTGCGATGGATCGGGCTGTCGGTGCTCTTTTAGCCCGCGAGTTCTGATTCGGATTCGGGTGGATACATTTAGGCTTGGAGTGGCCCGTGGATCTCAGTTAGGCGGTGAAAGGGGCTTGGTGTGGCATGGGATCTGAATTAGTGAACCGATATTTGGTTTCTGGGATAGGGGATGCATTTCTGGGATAGGGGGATGCAGTTGTTTTGGTTTCTTGCGATGGATCGGGCTGTCGGTGCTCTTTTAGCTTATGATGAAGCTCCTGCTCAGTTAAGATCTGATTATTATCTGTCCAAACAAATAATGGCGTGAACATTTTTCAGGTGGTTAGCGAGAATTATGCCAACCCCATTACATGCTTCTTCCATGTGCTATTCAAGGTAAACCGCTTGCCATCTCATGCCATCTTACATTGTGTTTTGCTGGAATTATGATATACGAGCACGTTCTAACACTTGCTAATTCTTATTATGTTCGCTCAAAGGCGGGGGCGCTGGCCTTCTACATCCTTTTCTCGCTCTTTGTGAAGAGCTTCGTCATCATCTTCGTGATCACGGTGCTCCTCGCAGCGCTCGACTTCTGGGTGGTGAAGAACGTCAGTGGCAGGATATTAGTGGGGCTGCGGTGGTGGAATGAGATTGACGATGAAGGAAACAGCGTGTGGAAGTTTGAGTGCCTTGATGGGGAGGTCCGTGCCTGCTTTGCCTGTGCTGTTAATCCTACTGTTTTTTGTGTGAAAAATTGTTGCAAGTTGTAACTTGAGTGTTCCCTGCAGTCTCTCGCTCGGATGAACAAGAAGGATTCGTGGCTGTTCTGGTGGACTCTTTACTTGACTGTGAGTGATGTTATCTGTTATATAACGAATGCCATGGTGTAGACAATAGCTATTCGTTAGATGAGTGTCATGATGTCTGAGATTACTCAACTAGAAACTGCTGTTTGTGATCATCTTTTTATGAACCAATAAGTTACGAATTGCTCAATTAGGAGAGGGGAAGGCTATAATCCTTACGTGTTTCTGCTACATGTACAAATGTACCTGGCTGTTTCATATTTCCTTGTTCCTTAGCTGTGCATGTCCATTATCTACTTAGTTATGTTTAAGATGGTCCTATTTCCCAATGGTTTCCATTAACTTACATGATTTAATTGGACAAAGGTTAACAAAATATACCTAAATCCAACTATGGTTTAATAACTATTGGGTATAAGTCTGGTTAACAACTTAATATAGGTGCAACATTTTATCAACTTAAACACTTGAAATTTGGTTAGTATGAATAAAAATTACTTGTAGTGGATTCTAGCTTATCACTTAAAGCACAGTCTCTGCATCTCAAATCACAGCTTTTCCTGAGAGGGAAAAATGGCCTCTTTTGACTGTTCCTTCTCCCTCATGGTTCCGATATACCACAAGTCCACAATATGCACTTAGTTAGGGGTTCTGTGATAGTATCTTTACCTCAACAAAAGCTGGCTGATCTGTCTGTTCTCTTGAGAAGATGGAAGTCTTATCGAAAGTCTTAACATTGTAAATGATACCAGAGAAGGGTCTCACATCCATACTTGAGGGTGATCCATTAAAGGCCTTTTATTGTCTATTCTATGTTTACCAACCACGATAACTAATATGTATTAGAATATATATAAACAAAAACAAATCTCTCCATGTTTTAGGCTGCTGCATGGATCGTTCTTGGTATATTTTCACTCATCAGGCTTGAGGCTGATTACCTTCTTGTTGTTGGAGTTTGCTTGAGTCTAAGCATTGCAAACATTGTTGGATTCACCAAGTGCAACAAAGGTACGTCCTACGGCGTAATTGAGAAGTTTGTAGTGAAGATTTATTGCCCTAGTTATTTTGCTCTGAACTGATTGCCGTTTCATAAACTGGTGATTGAATTAGATAGACTATTCCCTATCAAACCTAAGCATAATAGTTCTAAAGCTAATAATTTTCAATTTTGCATAGTTTCATTATGTTCAATAATGTGCAAGCCATTCAGTTTCTTGGTTTGCTGTCCAGCATTAGAGTTTGGCATGTTACAGGAACAAAATTTCATCAGCTATGTGCTTGTTCTAGAATTTTTTTTTACCTTCACTATACCTGTATTGTTTTGTACACAGCATTCTGCTGTTAGTTCTGATAAAATAAAGTACCTATTCATGTCATATGGGTCTCTGTTGGAGTGGAGATAGAGCTTTTACCTTGAAAGTTTTCCACAACTCGGTACAGAAATAAAGTAGTAAATTACCCTGCAATAGCAATTGCTGGCCAAAGCAGGATTGGAAGTAACTCCAATTGTCCTTTATCCACGTCCAGAAGATCAGAACTTACAAGAACCAAATATGAATGAATGTACTACTAAGACTTGAGTAATCACTAATTGGTAGTTCAGTACATACGTGATACTATGATGATGGTATCATTTACTTCACTTTCTAGGCTTCTAGTTTTCAGTCAAGAACAGGAGTAAAGGAGTACTAAGGTTCTATTACAGGTTACAGCACAACAGGTCTCACATTCTCAAATACATCAGTCTCAGATTTAGGAAATTAACAAAAGGCATTAAGGCTTGCATCAAGTTTCTTCTTCCTCATTTGTTTTAGAGTTCTGCTTTTTCATGTCATATTGTCATATCAGTCTCTGTTGGAGTGGAGATAGAACTTTTACCTTGAAAGCTTTCCACAACTGGGTACACAACATGAGTTTTACCAAGTAAATATTGTGTTACAGATGCCAAGAAGAACATCCAGACTTTCGCTCAAAATGCACTCGCTTCCCGTGTCACATCGTCGCTGCAATCAGCATTCGGAATCATCTGAAGTCCCACATGGAGGCCCTGATATCAGTATATTACTCACAACGGTGTACAATTTGTCAAAAGGAAGAGTTTGCATTCTATGTTACTGCCTTTCCTCGGATTGCAAGGATGTACCTCTACCAGCATAGATAGCAATATTGTACTGTCCCATTATCATACCTTTTTTACCTCATACAACAAATAGGTCGATTTTGATGTGATTACCAGAATACTTTGGTTTATTTCTCTTGGGTGATTTGTCCATGAATCATACACTTGTCTCCTGCACTGAGTGAGGAGCATTCTCTGCATCATCTTTACCCTTTTTTTTTTTGCCATGGAAATGAAAATTATGACTGCAGTAAATATTGCACTTTATGAACCTGATAACCATGCAGAAATGATTTGTTGCTTAAGCTTGTTTGGTATAATAACTGTTGTCATGATTTTTCCCTCATTGTAATACCAATACAAAGGGGGAAAAGCGTACAAGCCACGAGTAGTGGTAGACCGTAGACGCCAACGAAGATAGTGATGAGAGGCCTAACTACTTGTCTGTACTGAAGATAGTGATGAGTGCCAAACATGATGCTTCATTGCTTCCTACTATTTGCTATTTCTTTTCAAAATAGAAAGAAATGACAAAACACATCATATTTCCTTTGGGAGCTTGTAATAACTATCATAAATAGTCTATACACGTACATAAAGGTACAAAATCTTTGTACTCTGTACCACAAAATCCAAAAAAAGACACCAAAATTAACTTAAGCTTGCAATTGCAACTGATCTTTCCCATTGCTACTTTGCCTTCTGGTAGTTCTGTGTAGTGTGTACAAGGAGTCAATCCACGTCAAGAAACAGCCTGATGCAACATCTCCTCCCTCTAACCACGACAGCCTTCATCGTCTTCAGTTCATCACCGTTAACCCATCTTCCATTGACGTGGATCCAAAGGTCACGACTCGATCAATGATGATCCGTATCAAGAGTCTGAGGCTTTCTTGGATCCGCCATGGATCAAGCTCGCCAGCTTCACCCTGGGCTTGGAGTACTCCCCGCTCATGGCAAGCTTGGCAGCAAGGCCGCTGCCGAAATCCGTGAAGTGCACGCCGTCCCAGCTGACCACCTTCGCCTCCGGTGGGCACAGGTCGCCGCAGCCAGGCTTTCCCTGCTCCATGTTGTACGGCGGCCCGCCGTTGCCACAGCACACCATGAACGGCCACTCGATCCCTGGAGAAGAACTAGAGCGTAAGCAAGCTCTGACATGCTATCGGCAAGTGAAATGTCTAATTTTTTCTTCTGAATGCCTGAATCTTCAGAACTTTCTGGTTCTGAAGGAAGAGGATCTGCCATCCATTTCGTACCGTATTTGGTGTGGTTGGCGACGAAGTCGTACTTGATGGCGAACATGTCTGTGTAGACGACGGTGGCGCCCTTGAGGTGGAACCGGAGGTCGTCACAGAGCTGGCTGAGCTTCTTGTTGTACGCCTTGGCAGCCCTGTTGACGCCGGCGAGGCAGCCGTGCTTGTCCTTCTCGCCCTTATTCCCCTGCACCACCAGCGCCGGCAGGCACCCCAGGGCGCCCGTGCCGTGGACCCAGAACTTCCTCGCTCCATTGTCATACAGAATCTGAATTTTGCCAAGAGAACAGAGATATGCTTCTTTGTCAGTCAGTGTATGTATCAGTATGCTGAACGGAATTTTTCAGAGGAGTGGTATGTTGGCGCGTGGAGCTTACCGAGATGGCTTGTCTGACCTCGCCGACGATCTCTGTGATCTTCTTGTCCCACTGATCAGACGGTGTGTGCGCCACACCAACCATGTCATTGTGGCCGATGTCCATCATGTACAGAGCGTTCTCAAACCCTTCCTTGCTCACCGGCCCTTTCAGTCCTGATGCAAAGCACATTTTTCAGGTCCAGAATTGAGTGTAAATTTGATGGCACAGATGTCCTGTGACAAGGCAACAAACCTCGTTCAAACATCTCAAGGGATCTGTGCCTGAAGTAGACGAACTGGTCGACCTGGACGTTCAGGGAGTAGTCAGAGAAGCCGTGGGTCACCGTGGAGCCCGCCATGGCGAAGTTGACGCCGTTGCTGTAGTCTGAACCAATTCCCTTGAGGTATGGGTTCAGCTCATGCGTGCCCAGACTCTCACCTGAAAAGATGACCCTACTAAGCCATGAGTGGAAAAAAAAACAAGAAACTGTTAACAAATTTAAGCTTTGGATACATGGTAAGTGCAGATTCGCTATGTGTTACTAATCCTCTGTCACAGTGACATTTCAGATTGGTGTGTCACGGCTACATTTCAGATCATGAACAGAACAGATAATGCACAGGTACCCCCACCACGTGCATCTCAGATCTCAACCATATATGCAGTGCAGATGCGATGTTTGTACTTGAGAAGATCAGTTGAGGATTAAAGCTTTCATGACCACAAACTGAAAGTACAGATGCAGCCTGTCCGGATGAAGCATCCGTGGACCATGACAAAACGCCTTTTTGTTCTCCCAATTTACACTTATTAGTAAACATACATTATACAAAAAAACTATAATAAAGAACTAGTACTTTGCCGTTAGGTAAACAAGTAGTATCATTGTGTGTGTGTGTGGGTGGTGTGCGGGGGGGGGGGGGGGGGGGGGGGGGGGTCCCTGTGGTGGAACCTGCCGACCTGGGTTCAGGTCCTCTACTTGGCACGGGTGATCGCATTTTCCTGATTTTATTTAGGATTTAACGGCGCTATGCTTTCAGTGGTATGCGACGTCTCCGGCGACAGTGAGGCGCCTGTGTCGACTTCGTGAATCTCGAGATCTATCAGCTCAGTCCTTCAGAGGTGCTCATAGCGGTACTGGTTTGCGTACGTATGGTTATATGGGTGAGTGTGCGTGCGTGCGTGTTATGGGTGTCTGCGTTGTACCAGTGTAATTCTAAAAAAAAAAGGTATCATTGAGAGGAGGGGGGGGGGGGGGGGTGTTGCTCAACATGTACACTCGGATAAGATAAACCTGATGCAATGTGACAAGCATGAACTTCCACATGGGTAATATACCATATATGTGGCAGGATCATGACATGCATATTGCGTATTCTGTAATTAAAGATGCAAGTTTTTAAAAAAATAGTCAACGACTTTGTGTACTGTCAGCGAGTGGAAGACTTCTTTAAATTATTTTTTAATAATCAAACTCCTCTAAATTTTAGAAGAAGATTAAAAAAGCACAGCAATTTGAAGAATTGACTTTTTCTTATGACAACAAGGTACCAATACAAACATGTAAATAAGCTGGCAAAAATTACCCATTCCAGTTCCAGTCTAGATAAGCACAGTTTGACGATGTAGCTGAATGATGCTGTGCACCCTGAACTCCTAATATTTTGTACAAGCACTAACTAACGTTGACAGACCAGACAAAGAAAACCATGTGACTGGTAGGTTTACAGCTCCATCTGCCATCGCCAATGCCACGGCACTAGTTGCACTAGTGTTCCCGGTGATGTTAGCTGTTGACTCAACAACTTGCTAATCGGACAAAATAGGAGTAAGAAACAACTGGCAAGCCAGTAACAAGAGTACCCCCCTTCTGTACTCACATTATCATTTTGTGTTGGTTAGATCTAGTCTAATCTCTTTACATCAAATCGAGCTATAACCTAAGGACATTTTTATTGATGATAACACAAAGGATGTTTGGTACTCCGATCCATGCCAATGCAAGAAGGGAAAAAAAAGGCATGTCGAATTTACCAAGACACTTTATGTGAAGAAGGAAGAAGCATCAAACACAAGATGGTCGTCCAACAACCTTTGTCTGGTCTGCACACAGAAAGAGGCAGGCAGGAAAGCACAAGAACCAGGCCTTGTTTAGATGCCATCCAAATTCCAAATTTTTTCACTCTCTCTCCATCACATTAATTTTTAGCCATTTGCATGGAGTATTAAATGTAGGTAAAAAAATAACTAATTACATAGTTTAGTTGGAAATCACGAGATGAATCTTTTGAGCCTAGTTAGTCCACGATTGGACAATATTTGTCAAATAAGACGAAAGTGGTACTATTCATCAGGTTCACTTTTTTTTTTCAAAGTGAACGAGGCCCAGTCTCGCAACGGAGAATGGGACCAAGTTTGCTGAGACAATCAAGCGCAGATTTTCACCCTCGACCCTGCAGATAACCTTATTCGACATTCCAGCCAGCCAAAGGTTTTCCATGATTCCATCTCTCTCAATTGACTGGACAAAGAACCAAAGACTGAAATGGCATGGTGATTGGGCCTCGTCTACTTCAACCACCGAATAGCACCAATTTTTAATCCCTCTTCCACATCGGCGGCAACATGGGCTTGTTTGACCTTTCCCAACTTGTTAGCCACCACGATCCACCGACCATCTTCTAGCTGTAAATCTCCTTAGCCTGATTGATTGACCCGGTAAAATCGAGAGCGTATAGAACAGAGGAATTTCACATGAATCTATGATTCATATTGGATTGAGAAACTCACTGCGCAATTAGGGATGCCTAGTTGCCGGCGTTTCCACCTAACAGTTTATCTGCTTTCGTATGCAATTAAGTCCTCGGATTATCGGCTAATTCCATTCCAGAGAGCTAACAGAGCGGCGAAATGATTTGATTTTACCAAACGGCAGAAGAAGCGGTGAATTAATGGTGAGTTTAATCAATGGAAGTATGGGTATGGAACTCACAGATGAAGTCAATGATGACGCGGCCGTCGGAGAGCCGGCCCGTGGGGTGGTGGAAGTAGGTGCGTCCCTCGGGTGGCACGATCCGTATCCCGCCGGCCGCCGCCACGCCGCCGGTGTCGGAGTTGGAGTCGCCGAAGTTGAACAGCACCACCGGCGGCCGCCGCCGCGCCTGCTCCTTCTCCTCCCGTGCCACCGGCGGCGGTGATGCCACGGCCAGGCCGGCAGCGGCGCCGCTGCTGCTATTGCTGCTGCCGGGGGTGGCGGCCGCCACGGAGGAGCCGAGGTTGTAGCGGACGGCCACCATGGCCGCCGGCGACATGAAGGACAGCGACAGCACCATCACGGCCACCACCGCCGCCGCCAGCACGCAGAAGTACTGCAGCGGCATGCTGATCACCTTCCCCCCGCCGCCGTTGCCGTTGGTGGCGCCTGCCATGGCGCGGTCGTCGTCGATCTCCACGCTCAGAGTCAGAGCCCTCGCCTTAAGCCTCCTTGATGGATGGATGGATATTTGTCTCTCTATAGCTGTGGCTAGTCTCAAGATTCAACAACTGTGGAAGAGCATACATACGTGTTCACATTTATATACTTTGCAAGATTCCAAATTTCGTCTTGCACTTTTTTTTATTACAACTAAGTATTTTTGAACTGGCTAGAGACGTGGTCGTATTTAAGGGTACAACAGTAGTTACTCATCGGACTTTATTAATGCTAGTTACTACTTAGTTAGATATGGCCATGGCAGGCAGAAATGGAGGTGCCTGCTACGACCTTTGCACTAAAAATTAGCAGCTAAAATTATTATTAGTGGATCCAAACAGACCTCCAATTATTAGCTACAGGGCTACTAACTATTAATTCCATTAACAGATTTAAAATTATTAATAAGTGCTAATAGTTTATATACACCTTCATATCACTATTAAAAAAATTAGCAGCTATTAGTTATCTAATTTTTAGTGCTGTATAATGGATCCAAAAAGACCCTGTCAAGTTTAAATTAATCTAGAGCTGGGCTATCATAATGCGGAATTTATAATAATTTCACGAGAAACAATTTCGCTCTCACAAGTTTCTGTAAAAGTTTCTCATGTAGCAAAGATTTTATAAAGTCCTGAACAAGGGAGAAGTCATACATATGATCCTACGGAGTACTCGAGAAAATCCTATGACAAATGCACCTGTTTTGTTTTTGTTTTTTTTAATTGATTGACTGTGGCCCATTGCTACAATGACACCAACGCAAGACTAATTTATTGTATACTGTGGAAATAAGATAATTGTGGTAGAGATCTTGTGTGAGCTGTAAACAAAATTATTGGACGAGGCCGAAGGGGGATGGTGTTGACCAAGCCGGAGTGACGGCGGCATGGGATTGGATGTAGACTTGTTCAAGGAAGTGTGACAGGGTGGCCATGTCATCCGCTATCAGTTTTCTTAATTAATTCATATATGGGCTTATTTAATCAATGTACTGGAATATATATAAGATTTGCATTCTAGTTTTCTCTATGGTCCAAATCTCTAGTGATATTTTTTTGGGCCATTTGTTTGTTGTTTCCAGGTAGAGCGTGATTGTCCCCTTCCCATCTGGAACAGAAAATGCAGAAATATATTTTTAATAAATGCAGAAGTTTGAAATGAGAGAGACGACAAGTTTCCACTGTCGTGGGTCTATTGTGTGAAGTTGCAGTATACCAACCAAATTGCAGAAGCCTACTGCATCACATCATCGTCTGTGATAGGCACACGCATGACAGCGACTTGTGTATTATGGTTTTCAGGTTTTTGTGAGACCAGCTGTTAAGGCTAAACAGGTTGAGGTTTATTACAATCTTCATGCCATCTTATCTGACTGACCATGCCCTCTTGATCTGTGAATATCATATTGTTCTATACTTTCCAGCCAAGTAGTAACAAGTCCAATTTACCCTTCACGCAGGAGTACCGCAATGTTTTGACACCGTCAGCCATGAGAAAAAAAAGATTGATTTTTTTTAGCAGAAAAAAAAAGATTGATGTTTTTCTGTGTTTTGGACTTTGGCAAGGTTGCAGTTTGTTTGTTCAGGACCTAGAGCCCACTTGGCTTTAATTCTGATCATGGAAACGTGGCCAGACATGTCCAGGCCTGGCCCCAGTTTCATAAAGAATCAGTATGTTCGTTTCGTCGTAAACGATCGCTGTTGATTGATTTGACGTGAGAAAAATACTGTTCCAGCTTACCACGAACACACCTCAGGCAACCAACCGTCATGGGCATCACTGGGCCGCTCGTTTTTTCCTTAATGGGCAAGATCTTCACACTTGGGCCCGAAGCGACCAGAGGAGGCACTGTGCACTTGTGTGGCTGGGCTGTCGGTCCGCCGAGGCGCCGACCGCCGTCTCTCTCCTCCTCCATCCTTTCTTCAGCGCCTCCTCCCGCGCCGCCGCACCCACTCCAAGCACGCCAGCCGCGCGACGCACTTCGTCGTCCGTGTCTTTACCTCCCGCCTCTTCTCCTCTCTGATAGTACTGTATTGGATTGACGCGCAGTGCCAGTGCACAGCATCCATCCGGTAACGAGGAAGCCTACCTTCTTGTTTTGCTGGATATTTTCAGTCCTTTTTATTTTCTTAATTGATGAAGTACGATCTCTGCGGGCTCTAGCACAAGTTACAACTGCCGTAGTGTCAGAACTCAGAAAAGTCCTTATTCTACGAACTTCAGCGCGTGCTTTGTCGGTCTAAGCTAAGCTAGCTAGGTTCCATCGCCTGACGCCTTCGATGAAATGCCCAGCCAGTGCCTTGTCTTGATTGGGCACTAATGTATCTTCCTTCCATGATCGTTACAACAATGGATTAGTGACACAGATGGAAAATATAGCACATGATTGTAGTAGCATACTTTCTTTCAAAATGATTGTAGTAGCATAAGACAATCTTATCACAATTCTGCAGCCTTGACGGTGTTCTTATGCATTCATATTTATTGGTACTTTCATTTTAACCCAGCTGCTCTAGTTGGGGCAATGTCTATGGCACTTCTTTTTCTAAGCGATTTCTTTTCGTTTGATGAAACAGTGATGCCCTGACTTCTCTTTCGAGGATTTAGAGTGCACAATGATATTCCGCTAGTGTTATGCTCTTCAACTCGCCAAAAGCAGCAAAGCGAATTGGAGTTCAGTTCCTGTCAGTTGCAAGTGCAGAATGCTTTGGTCGAGATGTCTCTCCGACGCACTTTGCATCCCTGTTAAAGGAATGCATGTCTGTGAATACAGTCCGTCAAATTCACCAGAAGATAATTGCTTATGGCCTTGTTTCTTATCCAGCATCGTTGCTGTCAGTGTCACTCCCACCACTTCCATCGCATTCGTATGTATCGCAAAAATCTTTGGGTACCGGTGTTGTAGCCTCCTATCTTGCTTGTGGTGCTACGAGCGATGCTCTCTCGGTGTTGGAGCGCGTCACGCCATCACCAGCCGTGTGGTGGAATCTACTCGTAAGAGAACACATCAAGGAAGGCCGCCTTGACAGAGCAATTGGTGTATCTTGCCGCATGCTGCGTGCTGGAACTAAGCTAGACCATTTTACTCTGCCATATGCGCTGAAAGCATGCGGGGAGCTACCTTCATACCGTTGTGGTAGCGCATTCCATGGACTCATATGTTGCAATGGGTTTGAGTCAAATGTCTTCGTATGCAATGCATTGGTGGCGATGTATTCCCGCTGTGGTTCTTTGGAGGATGCCAGTCTGGTGTTTGATGAGATAACGCGGAAGGGAATTGATGATGTTATCTCATGGAACTCAATTGTTGCTGCCCATGTTAAGGGTAGTAATCCGCGGACTGCATTAGACCTGTTTTCAGAGATGACAACGATTGTTCACGGAAAAGCTACAAATGAAAGGTCAGATATCATTAGCATCGTCAACATTCTTCCCTCATGTGCTTCTCTAAAGGCATTGCCTCAAACTAAAGAAATCCACGGCTATGCCATTCGGAATGGCACATTTCCAGATGCTTTTGTGTGCAATGCCCTGATTGATACCTATGCCAAGTGTGGGTCAATGAAGGATGCACTAAAGGTTTTCAATGCAATGGAATTCAAGGATGTCGTTTCTTGGAATGCAATGGTTACTGGATACACCCAAAGTGGGAACTTTGGGGCAGCCTTCGAGCTTTTCAAGAATATGCGCAAGGAAAATATCCCGCTAGACGTCATAACATGGAGTGCTGTAATTGCAGGGTATGCTCAGAGGGGATGTGGCCAAGAGGCCCTTGATGCATTCCAGCAAATGATTCTTTATGGCTCAGAGCCAAATTCTGTCACTATCATCTCTCTATTGTCTGCTTGCGCTTCCTTGGGAGCATTGTCTCAGGGTATGGAAACTCATGCATACTCTCTGAAGAAGTGCCTTCTATCCTTGGATAATGATTTTGGTGGTGACGGTGATGGTGAGGATCTAATGGTGCACAATGCATTAATAGATATGTACTCAAAGTGCAGAAGCTTCAAAGCTGCACGCTCCATATTTGATTCCATACCTCGAAGGGAACGTAATGTGGTGACTTGGACCGTCATGATTGGTGGGTATGCGCAATATGGAGACTCGAATGATGCCCTCAAGCTATTCTCAGAGATGATTTCAAAACCATATGCAGTTGCCCCAAATGCTTATACAATTTCCTGCATTTTGATGGCCTGTGCACATTTGTCAGTTCTTCGTCCTGGTAAGCAGATTCATGCTTATGTCACCCGCCACCATGAGTATGAAGCATCTGTGTACTTTGTGGCAAACTGCCTTATCGATATGTACTCAAAGTGTGGTGATGTCGATACTGCTAGAAATGTATTTGATAGCATGCCTAAAAGGAATGAAGTATCTTGGACTTCAATGATGTCAGGGTATGGAATGCATGGTCGTGGTAAGGAGGCTTTGGACATATTTGACAAGATGCAAAAGGCAGGCTTTGTTCCTGATGATATTTCCTTCCTGGTTCTTCTTTACGCTTGTAGCCATTCTGGCATGGTGGATCAAGGTCTGGATTACTTTGATATCATGCGTAGTGATTATGGTGTAGTTGCCAGTGCAGAGCATTATGCTTGTGTTATTGACTTGCTGGCTCGCTCTGGGCGATTAGATAAGGCATGGAAAACGATTCAGGAAATGCCAATGGAGCCTAGTGCAGTTATCTGGGTTGCATTACTTAGTGCCTGCAGAGTTCATTCGAATGTGGAACTTGCTGAATATGCTCTGAACAAACTGGTCCGTATGAAAGCAGAGAATGATGGATCCTACACGCTTATCTCCAACATATATGCTACTGCAAGGCGGTGGAAAGATGTAGCAAGAATCAGACAACTGATGAAGAAATCAGGGATTAAGAAGAGGCCAGGATGCAGCTGGGTCCAAGGTAAGAAGGGCACTGCATCTTTCTTTGTTGGAGATCGATCACACCCTCTCTCTCCAGAGATATATTCTCTTTTAGAGAGACTAATTGGTCGCATCAAGGTTATGGGTTATGTCCCCGAGACAAACTTTGCACTGCACGATGTTGATGACGAGGAGAAAAATAATCTTCTCACTGAACACAGTGAGAAGCTTGCTCTCGCATATGGGCTCCTCACAACTTCCCCTGGTTGCCCCATACGGATCACAAAGAACCTTCGTGTTTGCGGTGATTGTCACAGTGCATTCACCTACATCTCCAAGATTGTCGACCATGAGATCATTGTACGAGATTCCAGTCGCTTCCATCATTTCAAGAATGGCTCTTGTTCCTGCGGTGGCTATTGGTGATATCTTGTCCTGTGAAAGCAGCAGGTGCAGAAGAAATACTAATGTTTTCCGAGAGAAAGAATACTAATGTGATCATTATTTTTCTCAGTAGGACTAATATGTTCATGACTTTATTACAATGATTCACACAGAATTCTGGTTACCATTATTTTTCTCACTTTGGTTTTAGTTCTTCTGTCACATGCACCTGCACTGGTGTTTATGTTGTTTGCCTCTCTTTATTCATGTCTTATGTCTTATGTTGTTTGCACCTACACAGTACGCTGCTGTTTGTTCTCCTGAATAAGCCCTGCTGTTTGAGTTGCCATTAGGGGTTGATTCTTCTCTGATTAAGTAGTGATACTTAATAACCTTGTATCAGATATTCGCAGTGCCTGTGTTATGATTTTCTAATGGCTTACGTTTCTACAAAAATTGAGCTGATTTTCCCTTTGGAAATTTGAAGACTGTATCATCTTTGTTCTCTTTCTACATTTTTTTTGAATGCAATGTTCTCTTTCTACATTTAATATAGCTAACACCAGAACAGACCTTTGATCGATGGGCATGGTGGAAATTTGTATTTTTATTTCATCAAAATTGTTTGTTTCGACTATTCCTTCTCAAAGAAAAGGGTATTTTTAGCGGTTCAATGTAATCACCTCACTATTGTCCTGTGTGAGACTTGGAGTTGATTTAGTCCATTGGTAGGTTCACTCAAATCCTGAAATGCAATTTAATTAAGGTTTGCTTCTATCAGTCGAAGCTGTGAAAGTTGATAATTTTTACTAAAGCAGCAATTTGTATAATTGCTAAACTTCTCTGCAAGGGTTGAAGCAGCTGGCCTTCCTAAGGTGATGCCTTTTGTTCCTTATTCTTCTCTGCGTTAATTTGTTGTGTACTAGTATGTCTAAAGGTGTGTTTTTTTTTCAGATTTGCTTGACATCAGCTGATTGAGGATTTGTTGAACTGACAGTCAAATTTCTTAACCATTCAATTTATAATCAAAAGCTTGGAATGATGGGCCACCCTTGTGTCTTGTAACATCTTTGGGCCCGTCTACTGGGTTTATCTTTTGTATCAGGTGTTTTGTGTATGCTATCAGGCTTGTTATTTTGTGAACCCATTTTATTTAGGCTTGAGATTTCTCTCATCTCTCATACCTTTTCTTTTGTTATTCCACAGAAACAGAGGATAGGGACTCAGAGAGAGTAAGGGTGGGATGTGAAAACTGAGACAGGTAGTGCAGCTACTAGTGCACCATTGGGCGAGCATCTCTCCAGTGACTGCACCGTTTCCATGCAAATCACCGGTGAGTGATAAGAGAACTCCGCTTCTATTGGCTGCCTGTTGTTTCCCTCGATTTGTTTTCTCATCAAGCTCTCCCCGCCTGCCCTGCCAAAACAGCACCAGATTGCTGTGGGTTAGCTTGTTCTTTGTTTGAAATTTGTATGTTTAAGGAACTATTAAGCCTACCCCAACTTGCTTGGGAATGAAAGGCTATGTTGTTGTAAGGAACTAGTAAATCTTAGCCCGGGACAAAAAGGGAACTAGTAAATCATTTTTAGATTTTCCCAACAATATAAGCTTACCAATGGCTTTAAAATTGATATGAGAAGACATGGTGTAACTCCAATGAAATGTGTGTGCTCCAATTGGTGTCTCAGCATTAATTTACATAGGAACCCAATAATTTTATCTCACTTGTCACTTTGAAGTATTAATTACTGTTTATACATATATTTGAATTCGTCTGGATTTGAGTTGCCGAGCAACCAGCAGAAGCTGCTCGCTCAATTTAGTGAACACACAACTGCA
Source organism: Miscanthus floridulus (assembly GCF_019320115.1). Taxonomy (NCBI): domain Eukaryota; kingdom Viridiplantae; phylum Streptophyta; class Magnoliopsida; order Poales; family Poaceae; genus Miscanthus; species Miscanthus floridulus. The sequence continues at coordinate 23,808,034 of NC_089596.1, forward strand.
CAGCTACTAACTTCTGATATGATCCATGACTGCACGCCATCCAAAAGGCAAACTAAATGATAAACTAAAATTCCCTGTTGATCAGTTCTGCATGTCAGCAAAGTCACTTGTCTGCCAAGAAACCATGTCACCGGACTCACAGTTAGATGGCTCAGGTCGCATATAGTTCAGCCTTGAAGTTTCCTCAGTAAAATCAGCTCAGAACCAACAAGACACATGAGTCTGCAGAACAGTAAGTGAGCCATCGCCTGATCAACAGTAAAACAGCAGTCCAGCATGTTTCAGCTAGCACTGTCCATCCATCATATGCATCTGAGCACACAGGCTCGTTCGCAACTCAGATGCATCTGAAGTTGCAGCTCACAAACTAAAACCTGACACAGTGATGTTACAGATCACAATAGCCTTCAAAAGCGCAGAGGATTCTTCACAGAATGCTGAATCCAGCCAAAATTCTTCAAATGTGACACCACGTGCCTCACAATAGTCACTAACGGTGTGTTTGGTTTTGGGATATTAGCGACGGGGTGGATCCATCCCTATTTTCTGGATTGGGATCGTCGCACCTCCGTGTTTGGTTGAAGGGCCAGGTCTATCCTAATTTTTTGTTTGGTCGGAGGGATGGAAAGGAATAGGAATAGCTCCATTTTAACACCATCAGCCACATCTGTTAGCAGGTCCCACATGTCATGCTCTTAGCCTTCTTCCTCCCCTATTCTGAACAAAAACCGCCGCCTTCCCACATGGCCTGTAGGGCCTCGCTGTCGGCCACAGCGCCAGACCGCAACGCCCCACCCTCGATCTCCACACCTGTGTGGCCTAGCCTCGCCTTCCACATCCACGCAGCCCAGGCAGAACACAATTCTATGCCTCATAGTAACATTATATTACTGATTTCACTTCTCTGAAAGTGTTTGGCGAAGAACAACCCTAGATGCACTTATATTTCTGATTGGAGGAAGTATTTGTTTGTACCCTGGAAAGGTTGCAATTTGTTTGGTACCTTGCGTATCAAAGGGAGCATGTGGAGCAGGGTCCAGAGAGTTCTCTTTACTGAAACGTGGGCACATCCGCACATATGCCCAAACCTGGTCCAGACTCACAAGTACAAACATGATGCATCACAGCTAATAATTGGTCGTCTCCATCATTGTTCACTAACCTAACCCCCTTAAACTTTTCTGTGCTTTGGTTGGACGATTCCAGTACACTTTGTTTCTGTTTTTTTTTTCACCATTTGGATGAAGTGATGAGAATTCCAAGGAAAAAACATGAAAATATCTATATTTAGATCATTAGATGTTCAAACATGTTAGACATTATGTTAGTGTGGAACATTGATAAAAGCATGTATCAATATGTTAGATATCCATCTCTGTTTGTCCCACAAATCGATAAAGACATGTCAGATACTCATCTCTATTTATTGACCCAAAATCCAGAAGAAAATAATTATACATGGTACAGACACCTGCATCGCCATGTATTAACCCCTAGGATATACATATGCCTCGATTGTACAAAAAGAGAAGAAAACAAAAGGAAAGTCTTCTTCTACATTGGTCTCGTTCGCTTCGCTGAAAAAAACAAGCTGAAACACTGTTCCGGCTGATTTGTTGTGAGAGAAAAATACTGTTCCGACTGAAAAGACAAGCCGAAAAGTACGGATTATAAGACAAGCGATCAGGGCCAATGGCTGTAATGTATGAAACTCAATAATTAAACTTTGGTCGGGTCAGCTTTGTTAGTAGTTTGCTTTATAGGCCAAACTAAAGACCAATTAAGATGCTGCATGTCGGATACCGTGAGAAGGGGTACCCTAAGCAAGACCCAAAAAACGACTGCTTAGAGTTCGTAAAGATCGAAACCAGCTAAACGCAGCTGGCCTCGGCCGATCCTCCGACTCGCCCGAGGCCCCATCGCCGCGAGCCTCGGCCGATTCTCCGCCTCGCCCGAGGCCCCATCGCCGCGAGCCTCGGCCGATCCTCCGACTCGCCCGAGGCCCCATCGCCGCGAGCCTCGGCCGATTCTCCGCCTCGCCCGAGGCCCCTCACCACGGGCCTCGGCCGATTCCCCGCCAAAGGCCTCGGCCGGGCCACCGACCCTCTGTCTCGCGCAAGGCGGGCTCAGCAGCACTCCGCTACCTCTCCCTTCTCCCGTCCCTCTGGCAAAACGGCGTGTCACATCAACTCAGCCGGCTGCTGTCCCTGACAACAGCCGCACGCCCGGCACAGTACAGCAGAATGGCCGACGGGACAGGAGGCAGGACTGGGCAGGGGTTACCCCCCACTGTACTAACCACCAGTGACGCCCATACCTCACTATGCTACCAACTCCTGCACCGAGGACAATGCAGCGTGGGGAGCCACATCTGGGCTACTGTGGCCTCAGAATCAGTACCCAGGGCCAATAACTCCCCCCAAGGCTTCGACAGTTCGCTTCACGGGCTCGGCAGCCTGAGGGTCCATGACCACCGAGCCCCCCACGATGGCTCGGCCTCGGCATCGGCAGAGCCGCTGCTCCCTACGACGTCATTACACGACAACCAGCACGTCGCCCGCCATGTCCTGCATCAAGCCGTACTGGAGCCCCACGACGCACAAGACCGAGTATGACCAGCGTGTCACTTCCGCACGTCCCATCAGGGCGCTCAACCACTCCGACAAACCACACGACGGCACAGTACAGCGAAGTGGCAGACCAGACGTCTGTCACGTCAGCACCCTGCCATCCACGACGGGACTGTGCAGGGGTTACCGGCAACTGTGCTGCCTAAACTCCTGCACCGAGGACGAACACGACGTGGGGAGTCAGAACCGGGTTCCTGTGACCTCGGGACCAGCGAACCGACCGCTCCGCCCCGCTCGAGACCCCCGATGGGCCTCGGACGAACTGGCCATGATCCGCCTCGCCCGAGGCTGGGCTCGTCCCGCAACCTCGTCGCCTCCGTCTCAAAAGTCACTCTGGCAGGCTATCGCATCCAATTAATGCGCCCAGCTGCCCCCACTACGCAAGCCACGATCGGCAGTACGCCGCGACGGGAGCGACAGGACGACGGTCAAATCGCCTTTTTACCATCCCTTACTGACAATGCATGGTACCGTATCCTGTAGACGCACGTTCCGCACTGTTCCGCCTAAATCAACTATCGACGATGGCCGCCCAGGCCTCACATTGCCACCTGCTAAAGGCCTCGGCATAGCAGGCCTCAGCACAGTAGGTCTCGGCCTCAGCACGGCAGGTCTCGACACAGCCTACTACAGCAGCCACCAGACCTCGGCACTTCACCGAGTCAACAAAAGTACAAGAGCGCAGCATGTCGTCAGCCTTGAAGACCATACCGACTAGACATCGACGGGAACTCCCACGACGCCATACTGCTCCAGGAAGCGGAATACGTCAGCAAATAGTAGCCTTCTCATGTACCTCTCGCTTCCTCCTTGTAACTATAAAAGGAGGTAGTCAGGGCCATTTCTGGGGGGACGGGCAGCAAGACAAACACACCGATAGAACTACACACCTCTACGCTGCTTGGGAACAACGTCTCAAGCAGCCCGCACCACCCTCGCCGAGACCTGGGGCTATCCCCCTCTCTCACCTAGCTTGTAACCCCCTACTACAAGCACTCCGGTGCAAGGAATACAAGATCGATCTCTCAGACTGGACGTAGGGCCTCGATTGCCCGAACCAGTATAAACCTTGTGTCTCTTTGCATCACCATCCGGGATTAGGGGCACGCAGCACAAATTCACTCGTTGGTTGAGGGACCCCCGGTTCCGAAACACCAACAGTTGGCGCGCCAGGTAGGGGATCTGCGTGTCAGCTTCGTCATCCTAGCAAGTTCCGGATGGCAGACCACATTCGACCATTGCGTCTCGGCACCATAGTTTGGTTCGGCAGCCTAGAGTTCATGTCTCTAGGGCATGAGTACGACATGGTGCTCCTCACTCCTCGAACCCCACCGTCCGACGACGAAGACGCGCCCCGGCAGCCCAGGCGCAGGCGGCGCCCGGGCGGCCGCTCTCGCCACGCTCGCCAGGCACGGCGCGAGCAAGGCCACCCCGACGCTACGCGAGCCCGGGGCGGCACGCCACTCCCCGCCGATATCCTACGACCAGCTGTTGGTACGGGGTCCCTGGCTGGGGACCCGTCTGACCTGAGCCTGGACAAAGGAAAATCGCCGGGGGCTTACGGCGATGCCCAGTCATCTAACCCCGCTCCGCCACTCCCTGAAGAGCCGACCCCGGCGGGGCAGAATCTGGAAACGGCCCCGTTCCCATACCCCTTTGGGTTGAGAAATGCCGCCACCTCTTACGCTTACGCTTACGCTGCCGCTCACGAGCACCCCTCGGAACGCCGCCAGCGCTTCGCTCTCGACCTGAGCACCCACTCCGACCCCTCGGACGAGGACGAGGCATGGCCCGGGGTGGATTTCTCCGAACTCCACAACCCTGGGGCTTTGCGCCAATTCTTGGCCACAAGCGACTACTGCCTCAGCTATTCCGACTCCGACGACGAAGGGACTTACGATCCGTCCCGTGAGTGCTTCCACGTCGGGCTCGGGATGCCAACGGCGGGCGAAGAGGAAGAGAGGACAGGCAACCATTCACCGCCCCGGGCAGGGGCGCGTGATGCCACACCTCCGCGTCTCGTAGCCCCGGCAGCACGGAACGAGAATCCCGTTCGCGGGGGGCATCGTCACCCAGACCTGGAGCAGCTCCGCGAGCTTCAGGCCAAGGTCGAACAGGACCAACTCCTTCTGCAACAGCTCCGGGACACCCTCGAGCAGGAGCAGCAAGGGCGCGGTGAGGGCGGAGGAGCCCGAGGGAGGGCCCGCGACGTCCATAACCGCATCAACGACAACGAGGGGGGAGAGCCACCCCCAATCTTTAACCGCGCTAGCCAGAATGTCGCAGCTGCTGCGATGCTGGTCCGAGCGATGCCCGAGCCCTCCACCACCGAAGGGCGACGGGTCCGCGGAGAGCTCCGCGACCTCCTCGAGACCGCAGCAGTGCAGCAGGCCGAGAGTTCCGCCTCCCGCCGGCGCGGAGGCACTTCGGAGCAACACACAGCGCAACCTCGAGGGGGTCAGGATGCCTCGGTCCGTCCCGAGGCCGCTCGCGCACCAACGGTCGACAGGGCCCCCTCGGTGCGCGACCGACTTAGGGACCAACGCGAGGCACAGGGCAACCACGAAGTAGTTGGCAGGCGACGGCGCCACGACGACGGAGCCGCCAGAGGCTACCACCCACACCGAGGCGGCCGCTACGACAGTGGAGAGGACCGCAGTCCTTCCCCTGAGCCGCCAGGACCTCGGGTCTTCAGCAGGGCCATCCGCGTTGCTCCTTTCCCTGCCCGGTTCAGACAGCCGGCCAACCTCGCGAAGTACAGTGGCGAGACCAACCCGGAACTTTAGCTCGCCGATTATCGCCTGGCCTGCCAACTGGGTGGCGCGGACGATGATCTGCTCATCATCCGCAATCTCCCTTTGCTCTTGACGGACTCGGCGCGAGCCTGGCTTGAGCATCTCCCCCCCTCGCAAATCCACGACTGGCGCGACTTGGTTAGGATCTTCGTCGGGAACTTCCAGGGCACTTACGTGCGCCCTGGGAATTCCTGGGATCTTAAGAGCTGCCGCCAGAAGCCGGACGAGTCTCTCCGAGACTTCATCCGGCGCTTCTCCAAACAGTGCACCGAGCTACCCAGCGTCGGTGACTCGGAGATCGTTCAGGCTTTCCTCTCCGGCACCACTTGTCGGGACTTGGTCTGAGAGCTAGGACGCAACATCCCGCGCTCTGCGGCCGCGCTCCTCGACATCGCCACCAACTTCGCCTCGGGCGAAGAGGCGGTGGGGGCCATCTTCCCCAACAACGACGCCAAGGGGAAGCAGAAGGACGAGGCCCCCGAGGCCTCGCCCTCCCGCGTCCCTAAGAGAAAGAAGAAGGGTCGCCCGGGGAAGCAGGAGGTCCTCGAGGCCGTTCACGTCGCCACAACAGATCGCAGGAATCACGTCGCTACCAAGCCCGGCGCGTCCAAAGCCGGGACCTGAAGGTGGGCGACCTGGTGCTGAGACTGAGGCAGAGCAACAAGGGCCGCCACAAGCTGACCCCACCCTGGGAAGGGCCGTATATCGTCGCTCAAGTGCTGAAGCCCGGGACCTACAAGTTAGCCAACGAGAAGGGCGAAATCTTCACCAACGCTTGGAACATAGAACAGCTACGTCGTTTCTACCCTTAAATTTCCAAACGTTGTTTACATTGTTCCTCGAAATACAATAAAGAAGCGTTCTTTAGTTGTTATAATCTTTCGAGGAACCCCCTTATAGACAAATCGATTGTATAGAACCTAAGGACCGAAAGATCGTCTCAAAGGCGAAAAGGCCGGCCGAGCCGAGAGAACGGCCTATGCCTCTGGGCTACGGCAGCTCCCTCACCACCGTTTCGCCCAAAGGACAGCTTAGGCTCCGAGGAAGTTCTTTGCAGAGAGGTTGTCTATCGATAGGGGCTCGACGTCACTATAACGCAATAAGGGAGACTCGGCTCTGCCTCTGCAAAGTCGAGCCTCCCTCGGGGGCTAAAAAGGGGGAACCCCCCTAAGTCCCGGACACCCTTTCTTAACCGTTTTCCGAAAATTTCCACGCCAAACTCTCTCGCACTCCGACGGGATCTTCGCAAGAAACCCAGAAACCAAAAGCTTGTCTGGAGGCCAAAGGGCCGGCAGAGTCGTGAGAACGGCCTACGCCTCTGGGCTACGGCAGCTCCCTCACCACCCTTCGCCGAAGGACGGCTTAGGTTCCGAGGGATTTCTTCGCGATCGAGACAGAGGGCACGGACTTAGAAATAGAATGGAAAACGGTTAAGAAACACACATACGCAAATATTTTAAGGGCCTCGACGGCCACAAAAACGTCACGATTCGGCAACTAACCCAATCCGGTTACATGGCCCCTTTTTGGCCCAGGTCAAAGCTCAAGGATCGGCGGCTGGCGCGGGAGGGACCACCTCTTCTTCAAATAGCTTGGCCAACGCAGTGCCAGGCGCCTCGGCCGCCTCCAACAGCCTCACGACCTCTGCATCAGCCTCCTCGTCATCTTCTGGCAACACATAGCCGTCGCTGACAGCCTCGAGGTTGATGGCGTAGTGCGAGGAGATGACGGCCAGGGCACGCTTGACACCCGTGTGCAACGCCCCTCGGAGTCTCTCGCGGACGTGGCCGCTCAACGCGATCAGGCGGCTCCCAAGGGAGCTAGCTGATTGGACCTCCTCGGCGTCCAGAGCCTCGCAGGCGGACCGGACAGCGCTGCGCAGCGCCTCGTGCTCCCGGACCTCGACATCCAGCGCTGCTTGCGCCGCGACGGAGGCCTCAGCCGCCTGGGAGGCTTCTTTCTCCAGACCTACGTCGCAACAAGGGGACAGGAGTCAAGCGCGAACCAGGACAAGAAGAGCAAACAGAGCGAGGAACATGGTTCAGCGGAACTTACCCTCGGCCTTGCTCTTCCAGGCTGAGGCCTCGACCCGAGAGGCCTCGGCCGCCTGGGTAGCCTCTGCCAAGGCGACTTTCGTCGCCTGATGCTCGCTCTGCTCCGCACCCAGCTGCCCGGCTGTTTCCTTAGCAGAGGCCGTCGCCTCTTGGGCCCGAAGCCTGAAGGAGTCTCGCTCCTCCTCCAGTTCCTTGATCTTGGCCACCAGAGGGGCGGACTGCTCCTTAGCCGTGGCCAACTCCGCCTGAATATCAGCACAACGAAGGCGGAGGTCCTCCACTTCCGCACTCCGTGCCGACAATAGCCCCTGGGCATCGGCAAGCAGGCCCTTTTGGCGCCGGAGCTGGTCCCAGATATCCCTCTCATTTCGCAGGAACACCGACTTCCCAAGGGATCGGGCCTCGAGCTCCTAAGGAGGCAAAACAAAAAACACACGTCAAACACTGCGTGGGGGCTCGGAGAAAAAACAACGCGGCACGAGAGGGGAAAGTACTTACCCGCGTGACACCGGGCAAGTCCTGACCGATAATAGTCATCGCTGTCTGCAGCGATCGCACTGCCAGTTGGCGGTACTGCTCGAGGGTACCCCAATGCCCCCCCTCTGTGGTATCTTCAAGGGCGAACACGGGCTCCCCCTCGGGGTCAGCCCGGTTCCGCCAGAAAACACGCGGGAAGTTCCACCCGCGAGGCTCGGGCCGTAGCCGGACAAGAGCCGAACTCCCCTCGGCGGGATCTGGGACTGGTTGCTCCGCGGTACTGACCGCCTCGACGTCCGCCGCCTCCTTCCCTCGGGAGGAATCATCAGACGAGATTGTCTGAACCAGGGGCGGCGCCAAAACTTGCTCCGTCTCCATCACCTCGGCCTCGACGGACTCGGGGGCTCTGGCCTCCGCCATCTCTACCTCGATGGCCCCGGCATCCACCGCCCTGACGTTGGAGGCCTCGGGGGCTCCGGCCTCGCCCTCAATGGCCTCGGCAATAGCAGACGCCTCAGCCTCCTTCTCCTGGGCAGCCGCCTCCCCCGAAACGGCCTCGCCCGACGCCGCGCCGCGTCGCACGCCAGCCTGCGCCTCCGCTGCCTGATGGGCGGAGGAGCTAACGTTCACCTTGAGCGCCTTACGGGGCGCCAAGGGAGGGTCTCCCACCAGAAGCGTCTGGCTGGAAGAAAAGACACTCCCAAGGTCAGCATGCAACCAAGGGGCAAACAAGAAGCGGACTCCACCAGGGAAGACGCTTACCGCGAACGGGGATGCAACCGCTTCGACACCGCCTGCCTCCTCTGCAACAGCGGCGGTGGTGGCAGCAGCGCAGCCTCGGTATCCACCAGCGCCAGCTGGCCTCCGTCGGACCCCGGCACCTCCTCGACCCTTTGCGGAGATGATGGGGTCGCCCCCACGGTCACCCGCTCCACCTCCATCGTCGAACCCACCGGGCTGACGGCACGCTCCTCCAACACCCGCACCACGGGTGTGTCGGCCTCGGCCCCGGGACGGGCCGCCACTGGCCCCGGGACGCCTCCTCCTCCTCCTAGGGGCGTCAGGCTCCTTGCCGGCGCCCCGGGAACCATCTCCCTGATGTCGGGGAGGTGTTCCAGGCAGGCCGACCCCACCTCGCGCCCGCCGCCGTCGCTCGAAGAATCCGACACCGACGACGAGGGAGACGGCTCCAACGGGAGACCATCGAGACTCTGACGCCGGCGACGGGCGTCCAGCTTTTCGCGCGCAAGGAGCTTCTTCGTGCGCTTCGCCTCCTTGGCATCTTTTTTCTTCTTCTCCTCCTCGGCACGCGCCCTGTTCACAGATCGCCGCCGGGCGTCCTCGGGAACGGGCGGCGGGGAGCCTCGCACGTCTCTTATCCCCTGCGGGAACGACAAAGTAAGACAACGGACAAGAAGGCCGCGGAAGCCTCGGCAACATCCGACTTACCAGTGAAATGTACCCCCGCGACGGGCGCATCGGGAACGGCGTCAAGTCACCAAGCCTCGGCTTCCCGTCCACCGCTTCTCTCACCCGACGCAGGGTCTCGTCGTCGGTAAGGGCGAAGGCGGACATCTTGACACCGACGATCGAATCGCCCGGGGTCATCTCGAATAGCCGCCGCCGCCGGGCCATCAGCGGCAACACCCTCCGGCGGTGAAAAGCCGCCACAACCACGGCCGCCGAAAGGCCGTGGTCACGCAGCTTCCCCAAGGCCCTCAAGAGGGGCTCCAGCCTAGGCTGATCGGCCTTGACGACGCCGTATCCCCATTTTTCCGGTTGACTCTCTACGACCCGCCCGGTATAAGGGGGAAGTCCTCCGCCGTCGTTGCGGAGATAGAACCAGCCGTCATACCAACGACGGTTGGACGTTGACAGCTGGGCCGGGATGTAGAGGGACTGCCGGTCTTGGCGCACGTGAAGGGTGCAACCGCCGGCCCTCTGCGCCTTCCGAGCCCCCCTCGTCCCCCCCGGCTTGGAGGTGAACGTCGCTCGGAACAAATGGAGCCACAACTCCCAGTGGGGAGCGATCCCCAGGTACCCCTCACAGACGGCGACGAAGATGGCCGCCTGCGCGATGGAGTTGGGGCTGAAATTGTGCAGCTCCACGCCATAGTAGTGCGGGAGTGCCCGCATGAAGCTATCCGCCGGCGACCCGAAGCCTCGCTCATGGAAGACGACGAAGCTCACCACGTAACCGTCGCGTGGCCTCGGCTCCGACTCGTCCCCCGGAGCAATCCACTCCGGCTCGTCGGGGTCGGTGATCGGGCGAAGAAGACCGGCCTCCACGAGCGACTGCAGCTTCTCCTCGGTGACGTCGGACCGCTCCCAGGGATCCGCCGGGAGGATGACGGGACCACCGGCCATTGCGCGGCGGAGGACGCTGCTACGGCGGTAATCTCTTTCCCTCTCTCTTTCGATCTCTCGCCCTCGCCCTTCTCTTCCCCGGCGCTCTGTGCTCTCAGCAACGGCACGGAGGCAGCAAAAGCAAACGCGGAAAAGGTAAGGAGGGAGAGGGCGAGGCTGTTTGCGTATTTATGCAGGGACGAGTCGAAACCGCCGGGCGACGAAAACGGGGAAGTTTCCCCCAGAAAATCCGGCGCGGTTATCCAGATCCGGTCTTACCGCCCACTCCCTCCTCATTAATTGCGCGTGCAGTTACGTCCCGTCGACTGACGCCACGTCGCGCCCGACCGCAGCAGCAGCAGGCGCCGTTTCACCTCCCCGAAAAAGCTGCCTCAAAAGGCGCGCCTGCCGTTGCTAACCGCGGGGAGAGAGGTAACCTCCACCCGATTCCTTTCAGGCAAAGGAACTGGGCACCAAGCCCGTTACGGTCCAGGGGTTCGAAGGCTGGGCCCCCAGGGGTTTCGACAGCCGCCCCAGGGCAAAAGAGTCAGGGACGACTACGGGCGAGCCTATACGAGGCCGAGGCCCAAGCAAGCGAAACGCTTGGGACGCCCTGTGTCGTGTCCGAGACCGGCAGGGAGGTCTCTGAATGGGATCCCACCGTAGGGAGGCACCGAGCCACCGAGGCCCAGCGAACGGCCTCGGCACCCACTAGAGAAACCCTCCGGTACTCTTGGAGCGCGTCTCCGGACCGCTAGCCGACCCCCAGCGAACGGGGTACGGGCCTCCACTCGGACTCACCCGATAACAGCTCACCGGAAATGCCATCGCTCGCGCCCACCGAGGGTAGCGTGGCACATTCCACCCCTCCTTCCGAGCGAAAAGGAAGCGCGAGGGTCGAACGAAAAGTCAGGAGAATCCCTGACGGCCCTCTTGCTCCGCGCATAGGCTAAGGGACTCTTCCTGCAAAAACTTTGCCGAGGCCCAGCGACTTGGGCTCGCACACGAGGGGGCTCGGCAATACAAACCCTCCTTCCGAGCGAAAAGGAAGCGCGAGGGTCGTTCAACAAGCCGGAAGAACTCCTGACGGTCCTCTCGCTCCGTGCAGAGGATAGGGAGTTCCTTCCGCAAAGGACGCCGAGACCCCGCGACCTAGGATCGCACCCGAGGGGGCCTCGGCCGACAGACCCTCACGCGCGAGGGGCGAACCAAAAGCCAGGGGGACCTCTGACCGCTCTCTCGCTCCGTGCGAGAGACTCGGGGGCTCCTCCTGCAACTTTGCCGAGACCCAGCGGCTCAGGCTCGCACGCGAGTGGGCTCGGCAAACAGCCCCCCCGTCCGAGCGAAAAGGACGTGCGGGAGACGGACAAAAAAGCCGGGAAGACCCCTGACCGCCCTCTCGCTCCGTGCGGAGGCTCGGGGGCTCTTCCTGCACCCGAGATAAAGACAAGCGAACCAAGCCCGTTACGGTCCAGGGGTTCGAAGGCTGGGCCCCCAGGGGTTTCGACAGCCGCCCCAGGGCAAAAGAGTCAGGGACGACTACGGGCGAGCCTATACGAGGCCGAGGCCCAAGCAAGCGAGACGCTTGGGACGCCCTGTGTCGTGTCCGAGACCGGCAGGGAGGTCTCTGAATGGGATCCCACCGTAGGGAGGCACCGAGCCACCGAGGCCCAGCGAACGGCCTCGGCACCCACTAGAGAAACCCTCCGGTACTCTTGGAGCGCGTCTCCGGACCGCTAGCCGACCCCCAGCGAACGGGGTACGGGCCTCCACTCGGACTTACCCGATAACAGCTCACCGGAAATGCCGTCGCTCGCGCCCACCGAGGGTAGCGTGGCATCTTCCACCCCTCCTTCCGAGCGAAAAGGAAGCACGAGGGTCGAATAAAAAGTCAGGAGAATCCCTGACGGCCCTCTTGCTCCGTGCAGAGGCTAAGGGACTCTTCCTGCAAGACGTTGCCAAGGCCCAGCGACTTGAGCTCGCACACGAGGGGTCTCGGCAAAACAAACCCTCCTTCCGAACGGAAAGAAAGCGCGAGGGTCGTTCAAAAAGCCAGAAGAACTCCTGACGGCCCTCTTGCTCCGTGCAGAGGCTAGGGAGCTCCTTCTGCAAAAGACGCCGAGACCCCGCGACCTAGGCTCGCACCCGAAGGGGGCTCGGCAGTCAGACCCTCATGCGCGAGGGGCGAACCAAAAGCCAGGGGACCTCTGACCGCTCTCTCGCCCCATGCAAGAGACTCGGGGGCTCCTCCTGCAACTTTGCCGAGACCCAGCGGCTCAGGCTCGCACGCGAGTGGGCTCGGCAAACAGCCCCCCGTCCGAGCGAAAAGGACGTGCGGGAGACGGACAAAAAAGTCGGAGGACCCCTGACGGCCCTCTCGCTCCAGGCGGAGGCTAAGGGGCTCTTTCCGCAACATCGTCGAGACCCCGCGATCCGAACTCGCGCCCACGGGCCCGACAAACACGATGAAAACGCCTCACTCGAAAGAGAAAAAAGCCCCTGAAGAAGTGAAATCACTCCTCCAGGGCCTCGGGGGCTACACCCGGCGGGTGCGCTCGCGCGCACCCACCGAAACCTCAAAAACAAAACACCCTCCCGACAGGAACTATCAAGAGCCAATTCTCGTCAGAACCTCAGGGGGAGTGCCTCCACTCCCCCCAAGGCTCGGGGGCTACTGTCGGATACCGTGAGAAGGGGTACCCTAAGCAAGACCCAAAAAACGACTGCTTAGAGTTCGTAAAGATCGAAACCAGCTAAACGCAGCTGGCCTCGGCCGATCCTCCGACTCGCCCGAGGCCCCATCGCCGCGAGCCTCGGCCGATTCTCCGCCTCGCCCGAGGCCCCATCGCCGCGAGCCTCGGCCGATCCTCCGACTCGCCCGAGGCCCCATCGCCGCGAGCCTCGGCCGATTCTCCGCCTCGCCCGAGGCCCCTCACCACGGGCCTCGGCCGATTCCCCGCCAAAGGCCTCGGCCGGGCCACCGACCCTCTGTCTCGCGCAAGGCGGGCTCAGCAGCACTCCGCTACCTCTCCCTTCTCCCGTCCCTCTGGCAAAACGGCGTGTCACATCAACTCAGCCGGCTGCTGTCCCTGACAACAGCCGCACGCCCGGCACAGTACAGCAGAATGGCCGACGGGACAGGAGGCAGGACTGGGCAGGGGTTACCCCCCACTGTACTAACCACCAGTGACGCCCATACCTCACTATGCTACCAACTCCTGCACCGAGGACAATGCAGCGTGGGGAGCCACATCTGGGCTACTGTGGCCTCAGAATCAGTACCCAGGGCCAATAACTCCCCCCAAGGCTTCGACAGTTCGCTTCACGGGCTCGGCAGCCTGAGGGTCCATGACCACCGAGCCCCCCACGATGGCTCGGCCTCGGCATCGGCAGAGCCGCTGCTCCCTACGACGTCATTACACGACAACCAGCACGTCGCCCGCCATGTCCTGCATCAAGCCGTACTGGAGCCCCACGACGCACAAGACCGAGTATGACCAGCGTGTCACTTCCGCACGTCCCATCAGGGCGCTCAACCACTCCGACAAACCACACGACGGCACAGTACAGCGAAGTGGCAGACCAGACGTCCGTCACGTCAGCACCCTGCCATCCACGACGGGACTGTGCAGGGGTTACCGGCAACTGTGCTGCCTAAACTCCTGCACCGAGGACGAACACGACGTGGGGAGTCAGAACCGGGTTCCTGTGACCTCGGGACCAGCGAACCGACCGCTCCGCCCCGCTCGAGACCCCCGATGGGCCTCGGACGAACTGGCCATGATCCGCCTCGCCCGAGGCTGGGCTCGTCCCGCAACCTCGTCGCCTCCGTCTCAAAAGTCACTCTGGCAGGCTATCGCATCCAATTAATGCGCCCAGCTGCCCCCACTACGCAAGCCACGATCGGCAGTACGCCGCGACGGGAGCGACAGGACGACGGTCAAATCGCCTTTTTACCATCCCTTACTGACAATGCATGGTACCGTATCCTGTAGACGCACGTTCCGCACTGTTCCGCCTAAATCAACTATCGACGATGGCCGCCCAGGCCTCACATTGCCACCTGCTAAAGGCCTCGGCACAGCAGGCCTCAGCACAGTAGGTCTCGGCCTCAGCACGGCAGGTCTCGACACAGCCTACTACAGCAGCCACCAGACCTCGGCACTTCACCGAGTCAACAAAAGTACAAGAGCGCAGCATGTCGTCAGCCTTGAAGACCATACCGACTAGACATCGACGGGAACTCCCACGACGCCATACTGCTCCAGGAAGCGGAATACGTCAGCAAATAGTAGCCTTCTCATGTACCTCTCGCTTCCTCCTTGTAACTATAAAAGGAGGTAGTCAGGGCCATTTCTGGGGGGACGGGCAGCAAGACAAACACACCGATAGAACTACACACCTCTACGCTGCTTGGGAACAACGTCTCAAGCAGCCCGCACCACCCTCGCCGAGACCTGGGGCTATCCCCCTCTCTCACCTAGCTTGTAACCCCCTACTACAAGCACTCCGGTGTAAGAAATACAAGATCGATCTCTCAGACTAGACGTAGGGCCTCGATTGCCCGAACCAGTATAAACCTTGTGTCTCTTTGCATCACCATCCGGGATTAGGGGCACGCAGCACAAATTCACTCGTTGGTTGAGGGACCCCCGGTTCCGAAACACCGACACTGCATCACCATTAATCATCGGATTTTGCTTTAGGGATGAGGCTGGCCAGCTTGACCCTAGGAATGTTGTACTCGCCACTGAGTACTTTGGAAGCCACAATGCCGTTTGCAGCATCGGTGAAGTGAACCCCGTCCCAGCTTATGAACTTTTCGCCAAGCTTACAGAGGTATTTGTCCGAAGTCATGCAGCTCTCCTTGGGGTCATAGTTGTAAGGGGGCCCTCCATGACCGCAGCATGTCATCAATGGCTTCTCAATCCCTGGAAAAACAATGAGGAGAACCAAGTTAGAACGCATGGAATAGAACGGTATACAAGTTTGATCTGAGACCTAAAATTGTGTTATCGCAGTATATATTACTCCTGATTTCAAAACTATTTGCTTTCATCATGAAAAAGGAACTGGCAAAGGAACGGAGACTATAACAGATGAACTTACCGTATTTCGTGTGGTTGGCAACAAGATCATACTTTATCGCAAACATATCCACGAAGATGATCGTCGAACTTTTCAGCGTCAAACGTAGCTCGTCCAGGGCTTCACTCAGCAAAGAATTGAACTTCTTGCAGACATTGTTGATGGTCGCGATGCACCCATGCTCATCGAGGTTGCGGTCGTCATCCCTTGGCATAGAGAGCTTCTGAGGCATGCATCCCAACGCTCCCGTCCCATGTATCCAGAACTTCCTGGCCCCGTTCTTGTGCAACCTCTGCAGTTTTATTTGCAAGGATACGACGATTAGTTATTACGGAATGAATAAATAGTGTGTAAGAAGATTCTCGAAAGGAAATACAAGTCGGAGTTCAGAGACCATCAGATGTAGAAGAAGCGTCGGATCTGTGAGTAACATTGTTACCTCGATGGCTTTCTTGATTTCAGCAATTACAGGGGGAAGCTTTTCGAGCATCGTGTGATAGGGCAGGTGGAGAACACCATTTATATCGTTGTGCCCGATGTCCATGGTGTATATAGCATCTGGGAACGCCTTCTCGTCAATTGGGGCAGCCTCACCTGGGAGAAGATGGGCAAGTCCCGTCAGATAAGAAAACCAGACAAGATTAGGTTCTTCATTCATTCGTCAGTTTGAGTAAAAAGGTGGATGGTTCAGGGAAGAGAGAAAAAAGAGACACTTGTTTGATTAAAAAAAAAAAACAGAAACAGAAGCGATGAAGAAAGCAAACCTCTCTCGATGAGGTCGAGGCACCTCTCCTTGAAGAAGACGAACTGGTCCACCTGCACGTCCAGCGAGAAGGTGGTAGCCCCCGGCGTGGCCGTGGAGCCCGCGATGGCGAAGTTAACGCCGTGGGAGTAGTTGGAGCCCAGCGGCTTCATGAACGGGCTCAGGTGCGGCATGCCCAGGCTCTCACCTGAATCGGAGTGTCAGCAAAAGCTTCGGTCAGTTTTTTTTTGGTAACAAAAAAGGAATTCGAGCCAATTGGCAGACTGCCAGATTTCATTGCATGTAGAGGAATGTTGAGGAGATTATTTTCAGTCATTCGGAAAGGCAGGAAAGCTCTCCGTGGAATGCTGGAAAGAGCGTCGGAGACAGCACACGCATGGTGGCCTCTTTTTAGCTTATACAAGATAATAAAGGAATAATAACCACATATCGCTTGAACATGCATTTCATGTGTGCCCGACCGAGCTGCATCATCAGATTCCAAAGGTGGCGGTGCTTGGTTAAATTACTACTACGTGCGAATTGAAGCTGCTGCTTTCTCACAGCAGAGAAAGAAAAGACCAAGTGGCCATGTGCAGGCGCACTTGTTGCCTAATGCCAGCATTTCTGTTTGAGTCTTTGTGACTGAAGAGTAGTGTAGAGTACACTACAAGTACGTGCACTGTAGTAGTAGTACAGATTACTACTAATGGAGTAGCACTGACTGACTGGTTAGCTGGGCATGTTCGCTTGTCTTATAATTTGTATTTTTAAGTTTGTTTTTTCAACCAAAACCGTATTTTTCTCTTACAACAAATCAACCAACAGTACTTTCCGCTATGGCTTATCAGCCATGGCGAACGGAGCCCTAATGGTTGCAACTGGACAGGAGGATCCTTTGGGGCTAAATAATGGAGTACGTAAGGAACTATAGGCTCGGAAGCGAGAAGGATCGCAGGCAGGTTGCGTGCATTGAATGGGAGCTGCCAAGAAATGATTGCACTTGTGCACAAAGGAAACGAAAGGGGTAGCTAACGCTGAGGTCGCCCCGGCGTGGTCCTCGCCCAACATCCAATCCAACACTGTTGACTGGGCACCCGACTGCGTCCCGGCCTATTACGCCTGAGCGTTTGGTCGTAGGGCTGTGTGGTAAGGTCGGGTCAGGTCAGGTCAGGTGAGCAGGGACCCGGCGTGACGGGTGGGTGTGCGTGCGTGTGCCCAACGTTTTCTGGCTCCACCGCCCGTGGAGCCAGGCAGGCGCTGGGGCAAGGACGCCGACGCCAGGGTCGCGCAACTTGCGCCGGGCCTCCGTCAAGTGACACGGCAAGCAAAGCAACGCCACGGGCCGGGCCCCCCCCCCCCCCCTCCGTCAAGTGGCAAGTGACAAGCAGAATCCAAAACGTGGCACTGCCAACTCCCATGGCGCCGCGTGCCAACCCATGCTGCCAGCCCAGACCATGCCAAGCACACGGACAGAGGCAGAGGTTGAGCCTGGCGGGCGCGCTGTCCGCGTCGTGTGCTCCGTTCCGCTCCGCCGATGCAAATCCAGCATGTTCCATCCCGTCGGCGTCCAGCCCCGGCCAGGCGCTAACCACCTCGACCTTCGCTTCGCGCCGAAGCAGCAGACCCTTGCTGATTGATCCGTTTGCCGCTGCCCGCTGCCGTGGTGGTGTTTGTCCCGGGAGCGACGCTGACTCATACTATGATATGAGACCACCGTGAATGAATTGAATGAAATATTCTATCTGCTCGATCCATTTTAAATTGCAAGACGTTTTAGTTTTTTTTTATATTCATGACTTTTACTCCGCACTTAGTGACTATACACGAGCAATGTACTTCCTCCATACTAAAAAAATATATAGTCGTTTTGAACCGCGACAAGGTCTTTGAAGCGTAGCGTAACTTTGACTACTTATTTTTATAAAAATATTTATAAAAAAATGATATACGTAAATTTTGTGAAAGTATTTTTCAAGACAAATCTATACATATGGTTTTCATATTTCCAAACTCAACGATTTAAAAGTTATTCATGATTTATATTCCCAATGTTTACCCAAGCCTTGTCCAAAACGACCACATTTTTAAGTATAGAGAGAGTATGTATTTAGAAAAGTAAAAACATCAAATAGTTAGTAATGGAGGGAGGGCGAGAGGGAGGCACGCCATCCTGTTTGTTTGACTTATAAGTAATACTTTTTCAATCAACAAATATTATCTTTCTCTCACAACAAATCATCCAACAATAATACTTTCAGACATACACAGGTTATCAGCCAAACCAACGCAATCGTTCCTTCTCTAATGCTGGGCTCGGGGCGTTTTTCCACCGAAACCGAGCCATTCTCCATGATAAATCTATCTACACTACAGGCACCAACATTCAATCACTAGCATTCATTGTGCTCAAATTTTCGTCCTTAAAAAAATGTGACTGTTTGAACAGGCATGGGATGGGGTGGGTGGACTTGGCAGGCCATTTGGTCCCAAACACGTGGGTTAGGCACGCGCTACAAACAGCCGACATTGCTAATCCTAATTACGAGCGCTAATGTCTTGGCTAATCGCAACGACAAGGATGTCTCGGACGGCTCTGCGCCTGCGCGCGTCGCCGGGGAGGAAGCCGGCCGAACAGCGGCCGGGGTGAATTCGAGACGCAAGCAAGGATGGAATGGAATGGAATCGAACCCAAGTCGTGGGATAGGTGATTTGAACTAGCTAGCTAGGGAGTAGGCAGGGACTCACAGATGAAGTCGAGGATGACGCGGCCGTCGGAGAGCCGTCCCGTGGGGTGGTGGAAGTAGGCCCTCCCTTCCGGCGGCGCGATGCGGATCCCCATCACCGCCGCCACGCCGCCCGTGTCGCTGTTGGAGTCGCCGAAGTTGAACACCACCACCCCGTCCCCCTTCCTCCTCTTCTTCTTCCTCCCCTCCTCCTGCGCCTGCTCCTCCCCCTCCTCCTCCACGGCCGCGGCAGCGGCTGCTGGAGCCGAGCGCACCACAGCGCCGCTGCTGGTGGTGGTAGCGCTGGCGGCGGTGGTCGCCGGGATGGCCGGTCCCGGCATGTAGCGCAGCGTGGCCAGCACCACGGCCGCCGCCACCGCGCCCATCACGATGTAGTACTGCACACGTAGCGGGCCCATGGACCGCTTCAGCGCCCCGCCTCCGCCTCCGCCGCCGGCGCCGTTCCCCGCGCTCGCCATGGCTCTCTTCTCCGCGTGCTGTGGTGCCGCGCCGCTCGCTAGTCCCCCGCCACCGCCAGCCACTCCTCAGGTTGTTGCTAGTAAATGAAATGAAGTGAACTGATGTGCTGTGCCTTACTTTCTGAAAGCAGAGACCGACGGCCAACTATAAAACGTGGCCAACGCCGCTTATATATAGAACAAGAATACAGCCTGGCTGCACACTAGATTTCTGCCACTACAAGAGGCTTCCTATGGATTTCTGCTCTGCTTGTTTATTTGGACCAAATTTCCGATGGATTCCTCGCGAGAAACATCAGGCAGGCGGGCCTCTCACGTTTGTGGGTAAGCAATCTGGCAGTCATTCATTTCAGAAAAAAAAACATTTCTAAATTGTACAAATAAATACTGCTATGATGTTGTATAATATATAGGGGAATGGTCGGCCGCGTAGGGCGTGCAAGGTGCTAATAAGTCTCAGTACCAGCCGGATTTATCACAGAGTTATTCCACTCTGACTGGCTTGTCAATCCCATTTTTGTTAAGCTCTTGTTTAGTTCCACCCTAACTTCCAAAAAGTTGCTACAGTATCTGTCACATCGAATGTTTGCAGCCCGTGCATGGAGCATTAAATATAGACGAAAAGAAAAACTAATTACACAGTTTGGTGGGAAATTGCGAGACGAACGTTTTGAGCCTAATTAGTCCATGTTTGAACACTATCTGCCAAATAAAAACGAACGTGCTACAGTAGTCCCAAAATCCAAATTCCTACAACTAAACAAGGCCTAAAAAGAAGATCGAGAAATGGAGAATGTGCGTTGATTACACTGGCATCAACAAAGTATGTCCAAAGGATTACTTTCCTTTACCATGCATAGACCAGATAATTGACTCCACCTATATATATATATATACACACACACTGTAAAACTATCACTACTACACAAACGATTAACCGCGACACCCCCCCGATGGCCTCCGAGGCGGGCGTCCATTTTAGCCCGCCACGGTTAATCCCGCGATTTACCGAGGCGGGCATTTTTTATTTACCGTGACAGGCTCTTTTGTCCGTCACAGTAAATTAATTTACCGTGGCGGGCGTCTTAAGATGCCCGCCACGAAAAATACCCTATTAACCGTGGCGGGCGTCTTAAGAAGCCCGCCACGGTAAATCGATTTACCGTGGCGGGCATTTTATAAAGCTCGCTTTAAAAAATAAGGCCCAAACTCTCAGCCCAGAAGAAGCCCATCTCAGCTTTTCTACTGGGCTCGTATATAAGTGACACTTCACTTGTGAACCCTAGCCTCACTCCACATCCCCAGCCGCCTCCCTCTCTCATCCCCGACTCATGCGACCGCACGCCTCCTCCTCTCTTCCCCCGGGTGCTCGCGCGGCGGTGGCCCTCCGAGCTCGCACGCGGTGGCGTCCCTCGGAGCTCAGACGCTCCCTCCTTCTCTTCCTCTCTCCCTCCCTCGTCAGCGGGGGAGGCCCCCACGGCGCGGATCCACGACGGGGGAAACGCAAGGAGGCGGTCATGGCGTGGTTTCACGGCTGCGCAAGAAGGTGGTGCCAGCCCGGATCCACGGTGGTTTCCGGCGCAAGGTGGCGGCGGCTTCTCTCCTTCGAGGTTCGTAGACAGAGGTCTAGATCCGGAGGTCGAGGAGGTCCAGATCCCCGGCCGTCTCCCTCTTCCTCTCTTCAATCTCCCTCACTCGTCCCTCTCTCCTCTTTGCAGATCGGCCCACGGCGGGTCCAGATCCGGCGGCGTCGCTCCTCCTGGTGGCGGATCCAGGGGTGGATCGACCGGATCCGGTGGTGGATCGTCCGGCGGGGGCGACGACGGCGCTGCAGCCCTGGATGGGCTCGACGAGCCTGTGGATGGGCTCGGCGGGCCCGTCCAGGGTTTTTTCTCTTTTTTTTTGTTTTTTCGGAACGATTAACCGCGGCGGGCAAAGGTGCCCACCGCGGCAAGGCCACGATTTACCGTGACCTTCTCGCCGCGGCGGACGCCTTTGCCCGCCGCGGAAAAGCAAAAACGACCGCCGCGCAAAAGCATTCTGTAGTAGTGTATTCTGCAGCTGGCCACAGAATAACTTATTCTATAGCCACTTTGATTTACGATAATGTTTGTACTAATTTATGATAATGACAATACACATTTACGATACATGGGTTACTATAATTCAAGATGATATTTACCATAATGTTATATTAAATCACTTATGAGTGAGTTACCATAATCTCGTAAATTAGTATAGTAATTATCATACCTCAAAGTGGCCACAGAATAACTTATTCTGTGACCGGCTACAGAACAATATATATATATAGTTGGCTACAAAATAACTTATTTAAACATGAAAACATCGCATTGCACCAGCATGTGGGGGAGGGAGAGTGAGTGAGAGTTGGTGAATGGTGGGGCACTTTTTTTATTTGGCAACAAATATAATCCATTGCTTAGCTTTTCCTCAAAAGAAAAAGGTGACACGATTTAAAGGCGACGTATATAGTTATTATTATAAGCAGCCCCGCCTTAGGTAATCATAATGGCCCTATTCGTTTAAATTTATCAACCGTATCGTTTTAGTAAAATAACAGTGTTTTTTTCTCGCAACAAATCAGCATCTGTATCCGCTGTTTTTTCAACCAGCCGAACATGACCAATGTTTCCCTAGTGCGATGCAGCCACCGTTCAGATACTGCTACTGCAAGCCACTCCCGCGCATCTCAAATTCAAGTCCGTTTATAGGACATTGATGTGCTGGTTTCTAATTCTATTATATAGTTTCGACAAAAATTAGTATACAAAACACACTGTATTTTTTTGTTTTCTGGAATGTAACATCTATTTTGACCTTTTTCTTACTATTAATAACGAAGAGTATATACAATCAGTAATTCAGTAGGGGGTAACGCTCTCGTCTCAAGAACAAAAAAAAAAAAAAAAAAAAACTTCTTCATGTGTCAAATTAAAGAGTGTTCCATGATAAATAAGAGATACGGCAGCAGCGACGTCCTCCTGTTGTCAATTTACATGGCTTTTCAGATATGGATCGTCAATCAAAGAGTAAAAAGGTTGCTAGAATGCTAGTGTCTACCCCCTAATTCGGTAGTATCAATTCAGGACCATATATCACAGGGAGTAGTATCAATTGATTTTGTGCTTGGAAACGAAGCACGATTAGCTAGACGTGTGATGAAAGGCGCTTTTTGGAGTGGTTGCCCCGGACGAACGACGAATTCTGGCCTAGCTAGCTAGTGTGTGTGTGTGTTTGGTGGCACGTTGGTCTCGGTAGCTTCCTTTGGGATGCTGCAACAGCGCAGATGGAACGACCGGCCCCGACGAGAGGGAGGACGCGACCTGCCGCAACGGCGACGGCGCAGCTGCCGGCAGGTCCATCGTCAGCAGGACTCGATCTGGAGGCACGTCCACGCGTGTGTGTGCGCGCGCTTCCAGTCCGACGCGCGGCACCGGTAAGTTTGGAGGGAGGACATGCGCCAACGGCGACGAATGCAGGCAGCAGGCTGCTGCTGCATGCTCTCGCCACCGGATCGGAACGGAAGAGCGCACTAGCTGCTAGTGTCGCCGACGAGCGAGCAAAATATCCATCCAGCAGAGCAGGAATAGATTCTACCTAACCTCCTTCTCAGTGGTCTGAAAATTAAATTCTTGTATGCTACGCAACACCATGCGCGCGGCGGCCAAAATTGTTTGACATGCATGGGCGCATGGCAAGCATAAAAAACTCTAGTCTCGCCCTCGCTTGCTAGGGGGCTTCGGTTCTTCAGGCGAATCTGAAACGCAAACTGAACCGTTTGCTATGAAACGTAGTAGTGCTTGCATTGGGGAAATCAATCAAGTGCATGCCAAAGAAGCTGTATGCTCCGATCCATGCATGCATGCCATTGCATTTCCGGCAAGAAATTGTCCACCGATCGATATGCATATGAATATGATGGTAATGGTAAAGGTGTCGGTGATGGGTGCTAGCTGTGCCCACGGCCGGCCGGTCACGAATGACACACCATTACACCAACCCTTCGCGAAAAGCTAGCTGCTGCCTACGGATCGAACAAGCACCAAACCATGCAAAGTTGCTCCTGCATACACGTACCCGACAGCTTCTGAAATCTCAATCAGGCCGAGATTATTTATGTGACAAATATATAGTAAACAAGTCATGGCCATGTCATGTGCACTAGCACTACGTACAGCACTAGGCCAATAGCACTGGTGCAAAATGTGTTATGTTTTATTATTGTTAGGACAGGACCCGCGCATCATGCTCATGCATGGCTGAATAATGAACCATCAGCAGTTGGCGAGTTGGTGTCAGTACTCAGTAGTGAGCGAAGCTGGGTAGAAATTAAAGAAAAGGCATCGTCTTTGACTGCACTGCCACTGCGCCTGATCTGAATCTGAATGCACGCAACAACTGCTGCATTTCGAGACCTGCAATTAAACAACGCAATGCCGCCACGGCTCAAGTCCACCGTCTCATGGGAACGAGGCAAAGCGTCGATCAGAGCTGTGTTTGTCAGATCCAAACCATACGTCTGAACGGATCACCGCTTGTTTCCTTTTCCTTCCCGCTGCAATGGAGCAAGGGCACACTCCTACATGGTGCAGGAAGGGCCCTGGAATTGACATCCACCGAGATGAGATCCAAATCGTTGGCATTTTGTACGTGCAGATGCAAACGGAGTTGGTGGAGTGGGTGGTTACTACCTCACCTCACCTAAGACTAAAGAGTGGTTAGCATCAGCAGACAATTTACTAATAACTAGTACTCACCAACAAGCTAGTAGCGACCTTCATCCAAAAAAAAGGAGGGGGGGGGGGGGGGGGGGGGGGGGGGGGGGGGGGGGGGGGGGTACCTACTCCCGTAGCGAAGAGTGAAGGTACCTGCACCTGCTCTGCAACACGATAGGATAGTACGGTTGGACCTGGGCGAGTACCAGGTGAAGCACTGAAGCGGTATCCATACCAGATTGCTGGCTGATGAACTGTTCAAATCAAGTGTCGCCAACAGGTATGTATTGCTGGAATCCATTCCAGAGGCTGGGCGTTTTCAGTCTTCGTCTTTAGTTATCTCACTCAAACGGGGCACCAAACCACCCCCGATTAGTAAATCATAAATCAGTCTCAGCTGACGACTCCTGCCTGTCTATCTAGCTTAATCAATGCACGATGGGGACATGTCTTAGGTTTAACAAGAGTATGCGAACAAAGAGATACCTGATAGGACAGCATACGTTTCCAACAAAGAAAACATTTCAACAGAACATGCTACTTACTCCGCTATCCACTTCAACACAAGTTTAAGCACATCACCAAATCCTGTATTTTTATTTTTCCATTCCATAGACATGGCAACTGATGAAGATTCAAAAGGAAGAACGATGCTGAACTGAAAAGGTCAAAAGAAAACCTGAACCTTCCACATCTTAAAGAGATAAGTGGTTCCTAGTTTGCCAGATTAAACTGAAGACCGCTCACTCCATGGTTGCCACGAGCCCATAACGTCAGAAGCTCAAAACAGAACCGTGCTACTTACAAGAGACGCCTTTCATTCGTGTGGGTTAACAAGAGATGCCTTTGGACCTACTACTAATTGGACGTCGTAATCGGGACCAGCATTGAGCCAATAGCAAGCACACCAGGCAGGGGTTCTGAGCAGGCTTTACTTGTCGAAACGGCCACAGGTGGACAGGCTTTCCCAAAAATCTTCTGTTCTTCACAAGTCATCTCAGGAGCTCCTGATGCACTGTGCGCCAAGGTACTTTTACCTCCTTGTTGATGCTCCTCAGGTGGTGCTTTTGACGAGGCGCTGGCAACAGTTTCTGGTTGTGGGTTTTCAGTTGGAGCGATCTCAACCTTCTTCCAGCGTCGTTGTTCTCCATCCAAAGCAGATTTCTGGTTTGGAGTCATGGGATGGTATGCTCGAGTTGGAGATGGTATAGCCTTCACAGTATCCTTGTTTGTCTTTCCATGAGCCTGGGTTCCGTAGCAATACCATTCTTTCTGTCTGTTTGTGTTTGAAGCTACGCTAGTCAGGTTCCCAAATTCTTGCCATGAAGCCTGGTTCTTCTCCAGGTTGAGATTCTGTAGCTTGTCAGTAAGATTATTTGTCTCACACTCACTGGTAATTATGTCCATCACTACACTGTCAGATTTTGGCAGCACATGTCTGGAGGGACGAGGGCCATGCCATGCAGGTATAAAATGTGGAGCACCCCTGCGCAGCTTAAACTTCTGGAGTCTCCTTGCTTCTTTCTCCTCATGCACCATGAAGCTATCAAGCACACATCCGTCTGCTCTGGTATATTTGAAGAGTTCGAGCATAGTTGTTCCAGGAGTGTAGTGTATCTGCAAATGCAAGTATGGAACACAGTGTCAGGGTGCAGGATGAGATCACAAGATAAACAGCAGATCAAGCTACAACGTTGTCAAAGGCGCAGCAGCAAAATACTAGCAAATGGATAAAATCTATTAGCTATTGCTATGCCAACTTCATCCAAAGAAACAAAACTTGCTAGTACGGTAGTACCTAAGATTTATGTGACCCATTTTATGTGGAATCAATATTTAGGGTCTATACCAAAATACTATAGAACCAGAGAACTGAGCAGAGGCATGTTTTCCTTTAATTAAAGAAACCAACCATAAACAGTGAAACAACATCCTCCCAACTGAAGGAAATTTAGTGAGATATCAAAGAGAGCTTGCCTCTTGTGTATCTCTGCTAGAGGTCACAGGCTTATCTTCATTGTTCTGCAGTAAGATACTTCGGAAAGTGGAGTTATGTACGTTTTTTATGATATGCCACTTAACAGGAAAGCTGCCAATCCATCTATCCATGCACCAAAAGTCCATGTCATTTTGGTAGTCGACAGGGCCAACCATCTCAGCAACACCACAGAAATAGTAACTTGCATTGACCTGCTAGACCAAAATTTTGGACTCAGTAATTGAAGTTCAAGGACATGGAATTGAATGAAAGAGGTCAAATACCTTTAAATTAAGATCAACTCACCGAAAAGAACAGGAAAACTGGGCACAAGGTAGAACTACTTGCAGCTATCGCTTGAGCCTCTCTGAACGCAATATCCAACTTCTGGCTTCCAGTAGAGGAAGTTGACCACACACCATACTTGATAGATTTGTGAATGTCTGCCTCATCATAGGACTTTATCACAAAGAATTTTGCATTTGGATACACCACCTGGAAATCATGTCTGTTATATTGATCAGACCTAATGACTATTTTACCCTCTGGGTTGCCGATAAGGAGCCTTGATGTATATGATTTTACAACTATTTCTGGGGGCGTTGAACCTATTGGCATTTTTGCTTTACTTGTGTTCTGCTGACTCATGGAACTGTACCTTCGATTAGCATAGCTACTGGTTCTTGCATATGGTTGGGATCTCTCAGTTGACTGCATCTCACAAAGGTCAGATCCAACATTTGAAACTTCATTGTTGTATGACAGATTTGTCTGCAGTGAAGACCGGACAGAAGGAGCAGCCGCTTGTGGAGACTGATGTGGTGCCTAATCATAGTCAGGAGACATGTCAACAAGGTGCATAAAAGATAAACAAGTTATAATAAGGATAGCAGGAGCTCTGCTGACTCTACATAAGAAGGGAGGAGGGGGGGGGGGGGGGGGGGGGGGGGGGGGGGGGGCGGGGGGCGAGAAAATACCAGGCCTGAAACCTGTTTCCCAGGAGACCACGCTATGGGGGCACTACCACTATTACAATACAACATTAGAGAAACAATCTAGCCCAACAGGTTGGCATTGGCTCAAGTCACCACAAGAAAACGTCATAACAATGTATTATACATGAAAAATGCAGCAGCATGGAAGTACACTACCATGACATGAGACATCTAAAAGATGAATAAGAATATATATAAAAAGGGCAGACCCAGTGCCGGAGGCTCCCACATGAGTGGGGTCTGAGGAAGGGATAAACCGAGACAAGCCTTTCCCCCACAAAATCTGCGGAGAGGCTGCTTCGAACCCACGACCTGGTGACTCAGTGAGACAACTCTCACCACTGCACCAGGCCTGCCCTTCTCAATAAGAATATATATGCAACCAGAAATCATTGGACTTTAGTATACTTCTACATATGCTGTCATAAATATGGAAAAAGCTACTAATTTCATATTTTCAGTTCAGCAACAATGCACATTCTTTTATCATCCATTCTAAGTAGTTATACGGTTCAATTACCAATAAAGGAAAAAAGAAGAAATTTATGTACAGTAGAAAGAACTACAGGCATCAAAGTTGTTAATAGGATCATGCTGTTTCAATGCAATTGACATTATAGAGCACATAAAACTCAACAGATTCATAGTCAGGACAGCAACATACCCGTCGAGCACGAGGGAGTCTAGCTGGCGCTCTGGCCCCACCTGATAATTGCCGCTTCCATGGAGCTGGCCTATGTGGTTGTTCCTTTGGTAGCGAAGTATGGCTTTGAAATTCCATTGAAGAAATCGTAGCTTGTTGTAGAGATTGATTCCATGTGACACCCCTTTCTGGTAGAGAAGTATGGCTTTGAAATTCCATTGAAGCAATAGTAGCTTGTTGTAGAGATTGATTCCATGCGACACCCCTTTCTGAGGTAACAGATACAGTTTGCTGAAGTCCACCGGGAACAAACAAGCCATTGGTGTAACCAAGATATTGAGCAGTGTTAGCTGGGGTTCTGTCTGCTGCAGATGGACGGGCGGAACAGTGGGGTGTAGGAACTGGTAGATGGTATGTGTGCTCCACAGTTTCAGCGTGGTACTCTTGGGTTCTGACAAACCTACCATCGCCTATGGCACAAGGGTGCAAAGGGTGAGGTCCATGGGGAGAATGTCC
This sequence comes from Miscanthus floridulus, assembly GCF_019320115.1. Taxonomy (NCBI): domain Eukaryota; kingdom Viridiplantae; phylum Streptophyta; class Magnoliopsida; order Poales; family Poaceae; genus Miscanthus; species Miscanthus floridulus. Next base: position 23,836,242 of record NC_089596.1, read on the forward strand.
GATCCCATAGTTAGGGACAACATAATACATGGATGATGTGCCTTGCACCTCGTGTCCCTGTCCAAGGATCAGGAAAATGTATTTAAATTTAAATTTGTACAATAGGAAACACCAAGAAAAGAAAGCAAAAAGAAAATAGCATTCTTTAAAACAAACCATGTAATTTTGAGCTTGATTGTCACATCTTGAACTTGTCTGTTGTTGATACAGCTGGGCAGGCACATTAATACCTGCACTCATAAGATTCATTACAAGTAAGTGACACGTTAAGTAACTGAACTTCAGCATCAACATACATCACTTAATGAAGACAGAATCAAGACCGTGATATACCAGTTGGGGCATAAAGAGGTGGATAATAAGTCGTGGTGGTAGGAAAGCAGAACTCCTCTCCAAATATGAGATCATGATGTTCCTGAAGATCCATAGAATGCAGTCACCCCGAGAAAAGGCACTGATGCAATCTGTAACTGCAAGCAGAATATGAACAGTTTATCACTGCAGTCACATACTCATGTATGAAAAGCAATAAACTGAACCAACAATTTGGACACACACAATGAACTATCAGCATCATGTGCCTGTTTTAGAATATTCAATAATCCCCTAATGTTCTCCGATTACATTTGTCAAAAATCTTGGAACCAAGCAGCAGGAGCATTTGCACCAACAAACGAACCATTAAATTGGCAATTTTGTATCATGGACTAAGGCGTACAGTAATTCTAATCCATCCGTCAGATAATGTGACAGAAAACATAGTGAGTTATCTAGTAAAACTACCAGCATGATGCATGCCTCTATTCCAATTTCCAACCCAAAGAGACAAAGCAGTGAAACCACACCATCTGACTAAGCGCTGGACCATACCAATTAAGCAGCACGACAAAGACCATAACTACTGATGCTTCTCTGGGAACACCTAATTAAGGAGCATTGGTCGGACAAGCAAAGCCGGCAAATCAACAAGGAAATCGGTTCCCACAAATCCGGACCCGTCGACCCGAGTAGCTTTTCTAACCCTATATGCAGTCCATCAAAACCCCAATACACGGTACAACCACTTCGATCATCAGCAATGCTCCCCCATTTCAGCAGCAAGGACCACCCAAAACCTAACACCCAAACCACCGCACCCAGCGGTGGGCACATAAAGGACATGCATGGGTGCACACAAGTACACCGGCGGATAATTTTTGCAAAAAGTTCGAAAGTCAGGAGTAGGCGTACGTCAAATAGCCCAATCGCCTAGGGTTTGGGTGCTCGGTTTCGCACAGGAAGGGGAGAGAAGCGGTGGGAATACCTTGTATGAGCTCGTCGCCGGCGAAGGGACCGATGAAGACCTCGACACCTGGCGTAGGGCGGCGGCGGCGGTAGCCCAGTCGTCGCAGAAAGAAAGAACGCGCGAGAGAGAGAGGCGAGAGTGCACTGCACTGCACCCGGCCACCCGGGGACGGGGGTGATTGGTGAGACTGTAAACTCATGGTCACCTAAGCCAAAATAGGTATAAGAGGCCTAAATTCAGTCTTAAAAAATTTATTTTGAGTAATTAGTCTCTAACAAAGTATTTATATGGAAGATATATTTTAAGTTGTCTGAGAGGCTCTCTTCTAGAAACTATTTTCAGAAAAAATTCTCTTTTAGATTTTATTATTGAAGAAGATGTTGAATAGATATTGAATCTTTTATTTGTAGCGCTAAAAAAACGAATAGATCTTATATTTTGGCAAGATAGCCGTGAACACGACTGTACGGTGGCAGCCCAGTCTGGTGTCGTTCGGCCCTGCCGGAGCGCACCCGCACCGGGCTACTCCTGGGCCCGTGGGCCGTTCCTTTTCGCGTACTATTTCTTTTGCCGTTTCTTTCTGTCCTTATCCATTTATTTCCTTTTTTTTTACTTTTTTTATGCTGTTTCCTTTCGTGTTTGTCCTCCACAGACCACAGGACACTGTGTCAACGCTAATGGAACATTAGTTTCAAAGAAGTGGAATAATAATGTCATTTGTTAGGACATTGCACATAAGCAAATGGAACATTTCTTATATTTTATTAACATAGCTCATTTTTTTATTGAAGCTCGAGACCTTTTTCACATGAACCTGGAACCCGAACTATAAACAATTTTCTCTTCTTTAACACGTGACAATTTTCAAGTGAATCTAAGACATTTTTGTCCTAAATACGGAACATTTGTTCTCATCAACCAAGTATTGTTTCATTCAATAAATACAGTGATTTGGGCTCATTAAAAACGTTTTGGATGCTCCAACAAGGATTAGTGGAGAGTATTGAGTCTTCCTAGCCCTCTCTTTGAATTCCACAATTTACTTTCTTAAATTGTCATTCTAGAGTAGGGTTTAGAGTTATCAGCCCGGCTTATCAGTTATGGTACAGTGTTTTCCTCTCACAACAAAACAACATCAGCCGGTTTATCAGCTGCAAAAACCATCAGCCGAACATTGTGGTTCGCAAAACACTTTTGCTCGGTATAATAGTCGGATTTTGTCAACTTTAGGCACGTAGGTGAATTTGACTAAACGATATGTTCATGTTATGCAAAAGATTGCAAAAGCCCAATTTATGCAAGCCCTTTTTGGACTTTTTGATCCTTTTAAAGAGAGGGGACAACAAAGAATATTGAAGGAGAAAACAGATGTATATAATGGTATTAAGCCTTGATGAGGAGGATTGAAAGGAAATTGATGTCGGCTAGCGGGGGCTGAATACATAGCCCTAATTTGATGTTTTTTTCTTCTAATCCGGAGGTTTTGATATAACCAGAAGCAAAGTTACTTTTATTATAGTAGTATCCACAATCTCTATCTGCACGTGTCTCCCTTTGTCTATTTCGAGTCATCAACATGTCCTCCTTTCCAAATACTATGATTCCTTCTAAATTCTCAACATCCGCCTGTAGACCAATTTGTGTGTGATTATGAGAGCTCCCTGTACTTCCATTAGATTTTTATTTATGTCAATTGAATGCTTCTTAGCATGCTGGCCTCCTCCCTACATCATGCTCTCTTTTTGTTGTGCGAATATGCTCTCAGATTTTTGTGAACCAAACTAATTAATCGACCAAGCTTAAATAAATAGCAAGAATTACACAACAACAGGATTCATAAATAAATCATGTGTTTCCACATCTACGTAAGCCCAATCATTCATGATGTGCCAACTTTGGTTGTCAACATTAAGCAACTAGATTAGCTCTATTTTTTTTTGATGAAACAGGAGGGGTTGTGCCCCTAATGGAATTTTATTAAAGCATATACAAAAAGTTACAAAATCTTACAAGCACAAAATCAGGAAACATAAAAGGTGTGGAAAAAATAGCTAAGATTACATAAAGTTGTCTAGCCATTGATCTATAAGAGGGTGATAGCATGCCTTTGCTCTTAGAATAACTAGAGCAAACTCATTTTTGAAGACATTCCTGCATCTCTGAACTGAGTGTGCTATGTTTCTGAAAATTATGTCATTTCTCATCATCCACCTAAAGCTTGATTGATCTCAACATTCATATCTAGAAGATATTCAAGCAAGGATCATAATATTGAAGAAATGGTTTTTCAATGGATGTTTAATATGATGTGACTTGAGTATGGCTCGATAAGGTGAAGATAGCAAGGAAAGGGCTTCGAGGGACTAAGCGAAGGTGAAGGGCAAGCGATGGCTTGAGGACCGAGGTACCATGGCTAAGGTGAAGAAGAGAGTACTTGCATTGAGTCGAGGAACTAATCGAGCTATGAGGAATCATATTGTGTTGAGGATCAAATCATTAGTAGAAGTGACTTGAAGCCATGAGGTGAACTCATATATATGGAAATTGTTCAAGTTACATGCTCAAGGTATGTTTGCACGAAGAGATGAGACAAAGATGATTGCAACCCCTTATGAAGTGATATTGAGAAGAAATGGCATATGAAGATATTGAAGACTCAAGTGGTTGAAATGGTTATATTTTCTTGATCTTGAGTATAGGTATGTCGTACTATCAAGGGGGATGCAATACGAATCATAGACAAGTCTCAAGTGCTTAAACTAACCGAACCCAAGTGCTAACATGAGAGAAACACATTAGCACAACACTTGCACTTGATGATCTTTGGGCTTGCTCTTGGCTGGGCTGGATAGCCCTCGAAACAAGCTTTCCGGAAAGTCCAAAATCACTGAAAACGGAGTTCGGAGTAAAAAGTTATGGCATTTTCTGTAAGGTGACATGTGCTGCTTTTCAGAGCTACGACAGTACCACGAATTTTCGCAGCAATGCTGCACTGCGGCAGTGCCACGGGTCGGAGCGACAGTGCCGCACCTATCCTGGTCATATCGGCTAGTTTTTAAACTACAACGGCTAGTTTTGGGATTGGGTCTATATATACCCATCCCATGCCTCCTGGTGAGGCTGCTGATGCTCCCAACATTTCAAACCCTTCCCAAGCCTTGTGAGAGCTCTCTCTAACCCCTCTCTTTGTGAGAGCAAGTGATTAGTGTGTGATTAAGTGTTAGAGAGCTGATTAGAGCAAGCAAAACCTTAATCACTTGTCGGGCTTCGTTAATCTTTGTTGTGCATTTGTTACTCTTGGAAGTGAAGCCTCCTAGACGGCTATGCGTCACCCGGTGAGCTCCCATGCTTGTGGTGAGCCGCGGGAAAGTTTGTATTACCCATTGATCTAGTGGAAACCCCTCATCTCAAGAGTTCACTATCTTGACTTGAGAACGAGGAGGGCTACAAAGCCCAAGCCTTAGGGGCAGTCTCAACAACGTGGACATAGGCAAGCCTTGGTGGCGAGCTGAACCATGGGATAAATTGTGCGTCTTCTCTCTTGTGCTTTGAATTGCATTATTTGTGTTCCACTCGATCTACTTGGTTGTGCGTGTTTGTGAGTGCAGGTACTTAGTGGACTTGTCACTGGACATCTCCACGCACATCTCCAAGTTTGGGATCTAGGCGTAGCTATTGCTGAACTCTCTGCACAGGCGCGGCAGTGCTGCGTATTTAGTGCGGTAGTGCTGCATTTTCAGTGAGGCAGTGCCACACTTAGAATCAAACTTTCGCCACGAGTTTGTTTTAAACATGCCTATTCACCCCTCTCTAGGCGACATCAAGGTCCTTTCAATTGGTGTTGGAGTCAAGCTCTCAATTTTGGGCTTAACCGCCTTGAGAGACGATGTCGACAAGTGAGGAGGTATCTCTAGAGCTTCTACTTTTAGATGGTTCAATTTATGCATCTTGGTCCGCTAGTTGCTTACTGTTTTTAGGGACATGGGTCCTCATATCGAGCGGATTGTAGATGTGAGCATTTCACCTCCTAGTGATGATTTGGCCATCTTATCTAAAGAGGAAGTGAAATGCTTACAACACAATGCTCAAGCTACTAATGTCCTATTTGGTGCTTTGAGTGAAGATGTTTTTGATGACATCATATTTGGAGATGATGAACCACTTGATGATGCTCATATCATTTGGACCACACTCAAAGAAAAATATGATAAGTCCAAATGTGATGAGAAGACACTCTCATTGGAGGAACCACTTGAGGAGTGCTCAACTTCACCGAAAAATGAAGAGCCTCAAGTGATTCTCCCAAAAGGCCTAAGTGATCATGCCACATCCACTTCCTCGCCAACATATGACTTAACGGAAGGCAATAAAATAGTTGGTGAGAACAATGTCTTTACATGTGGTACTTCTACTTCCTCTTGTTCTTGTGAGACTAATATTTTGAAGGAAGAAGAAGATTGTGATCGGTGGAGGCCAAATGATGAATCCACCTCACCAAGAAACTCAACTCTCTATGCCACTCCTCATTTGGGTCTCATGGCAAAGAAAGAGAAGAATGTGGCAAGTGAGAGTGAGAGTGAAGGTGAAAGCAACGATGATGAGTTCAATCAACACTTGGCATGCCTAAGCAAAAAAAAACAAGTTGATGGTGCTCAAGCTCATAGAGAAAATCCAAGAGCAAGAAGAAACACTTCATGACCAAGAAGAGTTTCTCATCAACAAGATCAAATGCTTGGAGAAGTTGGCCAAAAAGCATGAAAAGCTTAAGTGCTCTCATGCTAGTTTGGTCGAAAGGTATGAAAACTTGTCAATTGAGCAAACTCGTACTATTAAGTCTCTATCTTGTACGTGTTGCTCAATTAGAAGATGAGAATTCTGTGCTCAAGGATAAGGTGGAAAGGCTCACTAGCAAGAATGAGATCTTACAAGAAGATCATGATGAGCTCTTGTGCTCTCATGAGAAGCTTATGGATTCTCATCTCATACTAGAAATAGCTCATGAGGTTGTGGTAACAGCGATAAAATCATACCAACCTCACACTCACAAGTGCACATGTACACAAGTTCTATATATTTTATCATGTGCTAACAATTGTTGCTCTCAAGCAAGCCAACCTTCCGTTGAGCATGTACATGTAGAAACTTGTGATGATTCCATTACAAAAGAAAATGAAGAGCTCCAGGAAGAGGTTGAGAGGCTAAAAAGGGACTTGATTCAATTGATAGGAAAGTGCAATGCTCAACCTTCTCAAGATAACTGTGAATACATGGTGAACAAGCTTGAGAAGGGATCAATCGAAGCATGCATGAAACCCCATCGACAAGGTCACAAGTCCAACAGTGGCAAAGTCAAGGGACAATTTGGAGAAGTGCAATCTATCCAGAATACAGTAGTTTCACTCAAGGCTGTGGAGGTTTTAGGATGCGGCAATGCCTCATCCCAGTGCGGTAGTGCCGCACCTAGGTAGAACAGCAAAGCCCCCAAGGCCACCAAGGTGCAACTTCAACTAAAGAAGACTCTCATCACTTGCTTCAGGTACAAGAAGAAGGGTCACCATGTAAGAGATTGCTCCTTGAAGAAAGAAAACAAAGGCATGAGCAAGATTCAAGAGAAGAAGAAGATGGCTCATGTCAAGTGCCTCAAGTGTTCCAACATGGGACACAATGCCTCTATGTGTTCCAACAAGGTTGATGACCAAGCCACACTTCCAAAGAAGAAGACAAGAAGAAACAAGAGGAAGTGTTATGGATGCAATGAGAAGGGACATGAAATTGGCTCATGTCCAAACAAGAAAAGTGAAGGCCTTATGTCATCAAGAAAGTGGCCCATTGGCAAAGTAGCAAACAAGAAGCAAGATAAGAAGATGTCTTACAAGATTAAGCGCCGCATTTGCTACACTTGCCGAGGAAAGGGACATTTAAGTATGGATTGTCCCATAGGTAACACTCCTATGCTCAACTCATCAATTAATTCAAATTTGCTTAGGAGGCCAAAAAATGACACTTGTGATAGAAAGGTGATTTGTTCACCACGTGCTAGCAAAAAGGTCATTTGGTGCCTAAGTCTCTTGTGACTAACTTTGATGGACCCAATATAGTTTGGGTACCAAGTTGTGCTTGATGAGTGTTGTAGGTACTTGAAGGTGGTATGAAGCTTTGGGGTGCTTGAGCAACTTAATTGAAAATATTATCTCAAGCTATCAATCGCTTATTCATATTGCCTATTCTCTCAAGATTGACCCAATGATATATTGATGGATATTTTTGTAACTTCATACTCACCTCGGTAACTAGTACCTAACCCTTGCTAGCTAGCCACTTAACTTGTGTAGTCTCTAGTAGTTCACAAATATGTGTATGTTTATGAATTGTTAAGAGTGGCTAGAGTATTTCAAGGTTAATGAATCTTTTGCCATATGATGCTTTTAATGACTCTCTAGTAGAGCAAGATATTATTCATGTTATAGGTAATGAGGAACCACCTTGTGAGGCAATCAATCAAATAGCCATTGATGACACAAGACCACAAGAAGTACATGCTATAGAGGTGGAGGGTCCTCAAGTTGCAGCTGATCTAGAACCTGCTGTTGAAGTACAAGCACCAATGCTGCTCACACAAGTAGCAATGCCGGATAGTAGTAGTGCCACATAGAGGAGCAACACTGCTGCACCCCTTCAGACAGCAGCAGTTGACATTAGTCCAATTCATGGACAAAACCTATAACCCATCTTTGAGCAAGATGAAGATGAAGAGACCACCTCATCCATTACAATCAGAAAGGGATGGTAACAACTAAATCCCAAGTGCAATTTATTTCAAACTAAACTCTTTTGTGCCCTGTGTAGCCACTTAGGATAAAAGAAGCACTTGAGGATATGCATTGGTTGTTGGTTATGGAAGAGATGTATGGTTGGAATTGAATTGATCATCGACACCAAGCCACATAGATGACTTAAGTTTCCTTTGTGGACTTCAAACCAATAATTTCAAGATGAAGAAAGTTTATGTTCATCCATGCATACTATAAGTTGGTTTGAGGGATTCAGAAACTTGGTTCACATTGGAGGATACAAGTAAATTTCAAGAAAGTCAAGAATAAAGAATCAAGTTCAAGTAAAGTAAAGGCACTTATCACTCACAATTCAAGAAGCCTCTACTTGATGGAATCTTCACAAATGGTAGATTGTCAAATTCTCATTCTCATGTTATGGCCATCTACATGCTCTAACGGTTGTAAGTATTTCTTGGCATAGTTCAATTTGATTACTCTATTGTTGCCATGACCTAGACATAGAGTGAAATCCCAAGTTCTTAAATGAATAAAGTGCTATGTGAGGAATTCAAGTACTTAGAGCACTTACCAAAGGGGAATTTACTCTATAACTAGTGTTGTGAGACTAATCTTTCTCTCTAAGTGATTTGTGCAGTCTCACTAAATGAGAATGTGTTTCTCAAATGGAGTGTGCTATCATATGAAGGCTATCTATCAAAAACATTGTGATGTATTCTCTCTAGTTAATTTGTATTTGATTCATCTATTTTAGCCACTCACCATAATATGGCTTAAATCTACCCTTTGGACTTAATTGACCAATCATGCACATTCACATTCCCATTCCACTCAAAAGAGTGTGCATGAGGCATCAAGGGAGATTTAGTCCATGTTATGAGGTTTCTCTATTTTAGTAGCCCATTTGCCTTCCACACATAAACGGTTACTAAATGAGAAACTAGTGCTTGTGTTGCTAATGTCATCTTGTGTTGAGCTTATTTATAAAAAATCAAGAAGAAGAGGTTGTGCTTGTTGAACTAAATAAATCACAAGCCTAATGGTTATTCTTCACCTAAAGTAAGATGAGGTTGCTGGAGGCCAAAGAGACAAAATTCTTAGTTTGAATAAAATCAAGTTTGAGGTTGAGTTGGGTAAGCTATATTGGAAGAATTCACAAGAATATAGGTATTGATAAGGTGACTGAATGGAAATGACATCTTGTGAGTCTTCTCAACCAAATTCACCTCAAGATTGGATAAGAAGAAGAAAAGAATTGGGAATTATCAAATCTGTCCAGAAAATTAAGAATCTGAGATGGCTGCCTTCAAGCATGGATTTGGAAGTTCAAATACTGATGAATTGGCCTAAAACATTGTGAGCATGTTATACACATCTTGTACTTATTGCTATACAATTGGCATGAAGATTGGCTTAGAAGAATATTAGTTTTGAGTTGAATTCTGTCAGCTTCAGCACTGCAGTTTCAGACCTTAGCAGTTTTTGGTAGAAAATTGATTGGACTAACCAAATGGAGTCCAAATATTTTGAAACTTTCACAGCAGTGAGAGGATTCATGGGTTCACATCTCTACCAAATTTCATGCATATTGGACTAGTGGTCTGAGAGATATGAGTTTTTCTCCAAGGAAGACAGAATCTAAAAACTCACTGTATGGAATTGGATTGTATTGAAACAACAAGATTAAGTTGGTTCTCAGACTGGTAATGAAGAATTGGTAAAAATGAGAAGCATTAGTTTGGTCTAAAGGAGATGCAATCAAATGACAAGCAACAGCAAGTAGTTGCAACTAGTTGGAACTTAAAGAAATCAGTTACAGGCTTTCAGAAACAACAACTGAAATCAATTGAAACTAGATGAAACAGTTGACTTCAAAAGCTACAAGTAGCAACAATGAGTTACAATAGTTGGAACTAGAAGAAATTAGTTGCAGGCTTTCAGAAATAGTAGCTGAGATAAATTGAAACTAGTTGACTTCAGCAGTTACAAGTAGCAGAAATGAGTTACAATCAGTTGGAATTATTTAAATTCAATCAGAAGCAACTTGAATCAGCTGAAACTAATTGGACTACAAGCAACTTAAAGGAGTTTGAATCAGTTGGAGTACAATGTAAACTTATCTCTTGACCTCATGCTATTGATATGCATAAGTGTACTATGTATACTCTTGTATGCACGAATTGAGGGGGTGTTTAGTCTATATCTTGTGGGACTAAGGGTTTCTCTTAGATATATGTTGTGCAATCCTATACATGGGAAAAAGGAGGATGGACAGTTCCTTTGAATTTTCTGGGTGCTTCACAATTATTGTAGGAGGTCTTGGTCTTTATAAATCAAGTGCTCCCAGTTTAGTATCGGATGCCCTAATCCTTTAGTGGAACTAGATTTGAATGAGTTGGAGAAAAGAATTGAAGAGTGGGCTTTCATTGCTATTTCTCCTCTCTAGAGCTCATCAAGTGCACATGATCCATCCCATTGATCATCCAGGATCTTGTGTGGTAACTTCTAGTTCACAATTTGTAAATTTCATGAATTTTACCTTTTGTTCTCTGTGTGAGTTACTTTAGGTAAAGAAAAGAACTAGGAACCTAATATGGATCTTGGATAATCATAAGAGCTCTAAGTCACCATGAGTCTTTAAGTGAAGAACTATGGCCATCCAAATCATTGAAGTCTCATTTATGATGGTCATGACAATTAAAATTTGTGTGGTGATCTATATACCTTGGTGGTGGTATGTCCTTTGGCATAATTTCAATTATTGCAAATTTGTTATGCCTTGACCAAGATATAGGATGAACTCCTCTAGACTCTTAAACCGATTCAAGTGCATTCACAAGTAATTTGAGTACTTGATGCACATATTAAGGGGAGCCCATTCTATGTCTTGTGTCTTTGAGACTAACTTTTTCTTCTAGTGAATTCGTAGTCTCTCGGTGAGAATGAGTTTCTCATGGGTATGCTACATTGACTCAATCCAAATTGGTTAAGTTATCTCTCATATTCATTTGGATTGCATTTTTATCTCTTAAGTAGCTACTCTCCATAATATAGCTTAAATTCCCTTGTTTGGACTTAATTGATCAAAAGTGCATATGTTCTTGCCTTCCACATATATATGTATGCACTATCAAAAAGGGGTAGTCTATGTTATGAGGTTTTGCAATTAGTGATCCACTTGCCCTCCACATCCAAAATGATCACTAGTTGTGAAACTCTAGCTTGTGCAATTTAATGCTATCTCTTGTCTTTATGAGCATTTCCTAGGTGACATTATGAGATACAGGAATCCATTCCAATTGGCATCAACTTGTGAAGACTCTTTCAATTGGTGTCAAAATTGTGAAGATCAAATTTCAATTGGTATTGGTGAATAATCTCTCAATTTGGTATGTCAAGAAATATGTCTTCAATTGGTATCTCAAAATGGCAACAAGAGCTAGCAATGGACTTTCAATTGAAATCAAGCACAAGTTTGTGATATCTCCTATGATCAAGAGAGATGGGCACAAATGAAGTCCTTTTACATTGTGTCAAGCCTATCAAAGAACTAAATTCAAAATTCTATGATCACGGTGGAGATTATGAGGCTTAGAACAAAGGTATATCACTCCATGAACTCTTGTACTACCTTTGTGCATCTAGGCCCTTACATGCTAGTGTGTGCATGTGTATGCAATATTTTGAGTCACACCATGAGCTTGTTCTTGTGGTGACGATTAGAGAATTATTTAGATATTTGGTTGATATCTCTTGTGGTGATGGCATGAGTTAGTCTCATGTTAAAAGTGTTATCTAAGTGAGGTATGAGCTAAATATGCTAACTTCTCAAGAATCTTGACTTAAAGTGTTGCATACTTTGTTTGGTAGAAAACTTAGGAGAGAAATCCTATATGCTAAACTTTTACCTACCTCTTGCCCTCACTTGTCTACCATTATTTCTTTCTTTTGGTGGATAGATCCTTTTTGGAGATTAATGCCAAAGGGGAGAAATATTAGGAAAAAGTGTAAGGGAGGAGAGATTGATATGTGGATTTAAAGGGGTAAAAGAGAGGCATATAAGATTTTTTTCAATTTTTATGGTGTGGTGTGTGTAAGAATAGTTTAAATTGATGCTCTTGATAAGGACCATATATGCTAGTGTGTGATGTTCATGTCTTGAATGATGTATTATTTATTTTCTCTAACTGCCATTTGTGCGGTAGCGCCGCACTCACTCTCGAAAGTGTCGCACTGTAACACCCCCGGTGTTACACCCTAAATCATTTACTAAAACATGTCATGAGCATCATGTTTATGTGTTAGTGCATGTGATAAAGTGTGTTGATCAATTGCTTGTAACCTAAAATGACTAATAAAAATGTTAAACGAAAGTTGATTCAATAGCTCATGTATATCAAGTAGGGTTTAAAACTAATTTTTATTGAACAAAAATGCTATAGAACATATATGTGGCGCTTAAATAAAGATTGAAATATGAACTTTGTAGATGTCAATGAAATACTTGCTGTAGAAAAATAACATTGCTAGCCAACATTTTTAATAGCCTAGAAATGGAAATTGGAATCAAGTTCAGCTCAAACGACAAAATATTTTCAAGTATGTTGACAGTTAGACAATGCCATGTTTGGCAATTTATTTTGTGAAATCGGGTTAAGAAAAGGTGTCATGTGTTAGCTCGGGTTGGTAGCCTCATATGCAATCTTGAGCATGGTGAAGATGGTTAAGGTCTAGAATCAACTGTTTAGTTTTTATAGGTGCTTTAAAATTCGTGCATGACATAGTCTCGGGCTGGTTGGTCGTGTGGGCGCTGTCACCACGCTCGGGCATTCGGTGTCGCCATGCTGGCTGCCCCGCATGCACGCGTGCTGCCGTGCGTGGCCGACCATGGTTGCTTTGGCAACAGAGGTGGCTTGACTTAATCAAAGATTATAACTTAGAAGTTCATTATCACCCTAGAAAAGCTAATGTGGTAGCTGATGCCTTAAGTCAGAAATTACATCAAGTTGAAGAGAATCTTTGTCTCTCAACTATTCTGAGGTGTTAGCTCATATTGCTCTAGTCTCGGATCTACTTGAGCAAATTATTATAGAGCAAAGGCAAGATGCTTAAAAAATTCCGCATATAAGAAGTTAATTGCCGAAGGGCGTGGTCCTCATTTCAGTGTTGATGATCAAGGTGTAGTGAAGTTCAAGGACCGATTGGTGGTTCCCTCAAGTGATGAGCTTAGGAGAAAAAATTTGGATAAAGCTCACAACTCCAAATTATCCATTCATCTGGGAAGTAACAAGATGTATCATGATTTGCGTCACTTGTATTAGTGGCCAAACATGAAACAGGATATTACCAAATACACCTCAGAATGTGACATTTACGGAAGGGTTAAGGTGGTCACCATGCTTGGGTGTTCGGCATCGCCATGCTGGCTGTCCCACGCACACATGCGCTGCCGCACTGCCGACCCGCCCCACGCCGCGACGCAGCCGCTGCCGGTGCAGTCGTCTCACCATCATGCCCGTGCATCACTCTACATCTCTGCACCACTGTCGGCCTAGTGCGATGCCGCCTCTGCCACGTGCACGTGGCCGGGCTCACCGTCGCCTTGTCATTGATGGCACTGCGGCGTGTGGGCCACACCGGTCGTGAACGCGCGCGCCTGTCTGCTAGCGCCTGGATATGGGGCTCCATGGTCGCGCCAACCACATTCAGCCAAGGCACGCACATGCTGAGCCACCGGTTGTACCCCACCGCTCTATCTCTATTTCTAATCTCTCTACCGCCGTCAAGCCGCGCCATCAATTGGCCACCGACTGATCACCTCCATTCAATTCAGCGCATCCACGTCTTCACCATCAGGTGCCCTCGCTGCCCGACCCCACCCAGCCATGAAGAAGGCACTGCCAAGCTCATATTTTGGAGTTTCACCGCCACCATGCCGATGAGGCTACGTCCGGCCGTGGATGTGGGCGGCCCTCCTATCGTTCCTCCCAAGCCAAATCGCATGCACCACTAGCTTCACCTTGTCTCCCTCTCCTCCTTGTGCACACCAGTGGAACCACTACCGCCTCCTCGTCATCACTAACATGACAATGCCACCGCGGTGTGCCGCCGCACGGCTCGGCCGCACGTGGCCAGCCCTCTTCCGTCCTCCTCTGCCCCAACCGTCACCTCGGCCTGATCCATGGTAGCCTATTGATGCTCACGCGCTAACCAATTAGGCCTGTAGCTACCCTAGCTCACCAGAATAGTGGCGCCATCGTCGCGGATGGCCACACGCCGCTGTAGCCTTCCCCAGCAAGTCGTGTCACCCTGCGTCGCCGCTGAGCATAGCTACTTAGGTTGGAGATGGTGATCGGCCCGTTAGGTAGTCTGTCGTAGGTCCCTGGTGGCCGACGCAGCCGCGCTGTGTCACCGGCCGCCGCGCCGCCGTGCGCTGGGTCGCTGAGGGTGTGCGCGAGAGAATTCAAGGAAAGCCATGGGGTTAAGTGAGAAGGTTTGAGAGGGGAAATAGTGTTAGCACCTAATTGTAATTCGAGAGAAGTTCGAGGTCCCTTTTGCTAAATCGCCAGCGCGTGCGGGCTTTCCCCAACGCTGGCCATCTGCGCGTGGGCCGCGCCTGCGGGCCGCTGCGCGCGCGCTGCGTCGCTTGGGCCATGCATGTTGGCTACGCGGGAGAATTCATTTTTCTTTTTCATAAGGAATTAAAAATAGTTATCTAATTTAATTTCTGAGCTAATCTTTGGCAATTAATATAAAATCATGTAGGTCTCCAAAAATTATGAAAGAAATTTTGTTAGGTTCATAAAATTGTGCTCTATCTATGGGTGTATTTAGTTTATATATATACATGTTGATACCAGGAGCTATTAAATTGTTTGAGAATGCTTCATATTATTAAATTAATCATTGTAGGAATTTTTGTGGTAAATTGGTGCTAGCTTTGGTCCTAAAACTTTTATAGTAGCTTCATGGTATTATTACATGCTCACTATAATTTTTGTAGCTTTAGAATAGACTAAGGAGTAGGGTAGTTAAATGCTCTTTGTTTCAATATACATTAAATCATTAGTAGAAATAAAGATATATCCTTGGTTTGCTAAGCTAAATGTTGTTAGTTGAATCCAACACCCTGCTTGATGAAGATGATAGTTAGCTTAGTATCTTAGTCATTAGAGCTAGCCTAGTAGCTTAGTATGCATATTCTTAGTTTAAGAGTTGTTGTTGCCTAAATGTTAAGTGTTTCATCATCATCGCATGCATGTAGAGAACGAGTTGGCGAAGATCGTGACCACCGGCTATCACGAGTTCGAGGAGTACGAGGAGGAGATTCTCATGTAGGAAGAGGTCCTAGTGCCACCACTGACTGACTCAGCTGACACCGCGCCTGCCCAAGGCAAGCCCCGATGCAAAACCCCTTATTTTGATAATCACTGTTTATATATGTTATGTGCATTTATATTACAGGAATTTTATGGAAACCACATGTATAGATATACCTGTCCTAAGAGTCTTACTAGTGCAAGTTTGAGTAGCTGCTATGCTTAGGTTTTCGGTAGCGTGAGTAACCTACCGTAGCTCACAATAGGGGATTATTATTACTCTCAAATAAATGATGAAAGGAAAAATGGAGACAGGGCAGGGATATGGTATGGTTATTGGTGGGTGTAACAGGTTGTGTTCCATAGCCAACGGGGCTTAGCCTGGTTACACAGTTTTCCCTATCCATGTCGATTAAGGACCGTCCGTTGCTGTGGATGGTAGTCAGGTCACAGACTTATTATCCTAAGCACATACTTGCTTATGGAAGCGGGATGGCTCGTTACACTGTTGTCGTGGGTTCTAGCCCTTTTTGGACCGACTGATTGGAGACGGGGAAAGGTGGAGGTCTAAGCACCATATTGAGACCGGGTCTCAAGTGTGGGGGCTTGGAGTCCAAGTTCGGATGGGGACCTGGACCTCGTGATAGGAGTGGAATGGGTTGGTCTTGTTTGTGCCTGGGGTACAAACCGGGCGTGTGTTTCGAGGTACCCAGCTGGGATACTTTGGTTCGTGAATCACTATTTCCATGAGTCGGTACAACTTGGCTATGGTCTAGCACCGTAGTAAGAACTGGAAGATAAAAGATGGTGAAATGGTTCTGATTATTTAATCCTTGCTTGAAAGTAGAACATGTGCTTACTTAGAGTGGTTAGCTAATAAAGTAATCATGACTACTAATAAAACTTGATCTTAAGGATGTACTCCTAGTAATGCTTTTCGCAAACAAAAAGAAAACAACAAACCCATATTGCATATCATACTCCTTGGAGTCGGGAAACTATTCCCACTAGTCGGGTAAGTCTTGCAAGTACATTGTGTACTCAGGGTTTATTTTACCCCTGTTGCAGGTGTAGCTTGAGGAGTAGCTCTTGTATGGAGGATTCTTCTGGTGGGCACAGACGGATCCTTGTATCGTTTCTGCTATATGTTTATTTTCATTTCGCTGTTTAATTATCGCACTCTGAGCTCTGGTATTGTAATAAATAATTTCCAAGAACTCTTGTTGTATGAAATAGACTAAGTATTGTAAGCTCATACTCATTATTGGATTCTAGATGTAAAACATGGATTGTTTCGAGTTCTCCCTTGGGTTGTGCTCGACGGAACTGACCGATGTAGCTCACTTTCGAGGTGCTTAGTGTCTAGTGAAAGACAAGCGCCTCCGAAAGCGTGTTATTTCAGGTGGTTCTGCCACAGGTGGTATCAGAGCCAATAATGAGTCTACGAGTTTAAAAACTCTTTTCAAAACCTAAAATTTGACCAACAAAAGCTTTGTGAAAAGTAGGATGTGATAAATTACGTAAATAAGTATAAGCCCTAGTAATATGGTCTATCTAGGACAGTGGCACTGGTTTTATCTAATCAATCTTTTGTAGGTATACTAACTTACACTGCGTAAGAATCGTTTAGCATACGGGAAGTGAGTGTGCGCTGTGCCAAAAATTATATACGAATGCCGCTATATTCTGGCCTGAGCGAACGAATAGGTCGATCCATGCATCGTGAAAAGTGAATCTTGCTTAAACTAAACTCCCCCACACATATATTTTTTGGATAGTAAATTGATAGGATAATAAATAAAGAGAAATGCTTTAACTCTTAATGAAAAGTCTTACTAGTAACCATTTGTTGGGCCTTATCATCTCTCTAGCCGTTTGTTTCTAAGTATGGAGGCTTTGTCCCTAACAGTGGGTTCCTATCTATTTACAGATGAACCCGAGGTCTGGTCACAGGAGCACCAGTGTTGGGCCAGGCCATGGTCTTGGTGAAGACCAAGGCAAAAATGGTCGTGGCGATGATCATGGCAATGCCAATGGGGAGAACCATGAGGCCCCACTCCTTGGTCCTCCTCTACCACCACCACCAGCTTCGATGACCCATGCCGAGATGATGGCTAAGATGTTGGCTGCTCATCGCTTGTTGGCCCATGCCTTAGAGATGCTGGCACATGCTATTGGTGGCTTCGCCCATGGAGGCCTCAGTGGCAATGTCGGGAATATGGGTGGTGCTCATGGTCCCAAGAGGCCCTGTTCCTACCAGGACTTCTTAAGGACACACCCACCCATGTTCATGCTGACTACTGAGCCTCTAGACGTAGAGCATTGGCTTCGTATTCTAGAGCAGAAGTTTTAGCTGCTCAATGTGACTGACTAGTAGAAGGTGCGTTTTGCCGCACAATAGCTTCTGGGATCTGCCAGTGCTTGGTGGGACACTTTCAATGCCATGCAACCTATGGACCACCATGTGACTTGGTGGGAGTTTACCACTGCTTTCCATCAGTATTATATTCCTGCTGGTTTGCTAAACAGGAAGCTATCCGAGTTTCTGCAGCTGAAGCAAGGAAACATGACTGTGATGAAGTATGTGAACAAGTTCAACCATCTTACATAGTATGCTAGGACTCATGTGGATACTGATGAGAAGAAGATGGACCGTTTCAATCATGGTCTCTCTTGCATCTTGCAAGAGAAGCTGTATACAGGGGGCTATCATACCTTTGGTGCTTTGATGAATGCTGCCATTGCTATGGAGGGACTTTAGCGTGACTCTCAGGCTGAGTGGAAGCAAAAGAGTGTGATCACTGGGTCTTTTAGTCACCCATAGTCTTAGAAGGTACAGGTTATGAGGAGGGTGTCCTATCACTCTCCGGGTGGACAGTCCTCTTGCTAGACTCAGCAGACTCACCAGGCACCTCCCACCCAATACCGTGCACCTACTCAGTAGGTGCAGCAGCCTTAGGGACAACAGGTTCGGTCTTATCAGAGATAGGGGAAGAAGTCGGGTGCTTGTTTCAAGTGTGGCAAGGAAGGCCACTATGCTCGTGAGTGCCCCTAGAACCAGCTTACTCAGTCTTCTCAACCTTTAGCCAACTCTCATTTGGTCAAGAGGACTATCATTAGGAAGAAGGTTCCTGTGAGCCGCTTGGGATAGGTTAACTTCACCGAGGCTGAGGAGATTCCATAGGGAGAGCCTGTGATGGCTGGTATGTTCACCATTGATTCCCACCCGGCATATGTATTATTTGATTCTGGTGCATCACATTCATTCATGAGTATGGGGTTTGCACAAAGGCACAATATATCTACTATGACTATTCGTATTGCCTATAGAATTAGAACCCTAGATGCATAGTTGTGTGTTAACACTTGGACAGACACAGTGAGACTAGTGCTAGCAACTCACTCTTATCGTCTCCAGTTCATGGTGCTGCCTGGTCAAGGCATAGATGCAATTCTAGGAATGAACTGGTTGAGAACTTATGGGGTAGTACTAAACCTTGGGCAAAGAATTGTTGAGTTAAAGCTTTATTCTTCTGAGGATAGAATGTCTCTCCTTATGCCTTCAGTCCCCATCTTGCCAGTTGTTGCTCATGCTGAAGCTTCTCTTGACCTTGCCTCTATTCCTGTGGTTTGTGAGTTTCTGGATATCTTTCATGAAGATCTACTTGGGTTACCACCGGACCGGGATGTGGAGTTTGCCATTGAGTAAGAACCTGGTACTGCTCCTATTTCATAGTGTCCCTACCGCATGGCTCCAAAGGAACTGGCTGAGATGAAGAAACAGTTAGAAGAATTGTTGGAGAAGGGATTCATCCATCCTAGTTCTTCACCATGGGGTTATCCGTCTCTTTTTGTGAAGAAGAAGGACGGCACTCTTCAAATGTGTGTGGATTGTCGCCCTCTCAATGCGGTAACCATTAAGAACAAGTATCCTTTACCTCATATTGATACTTTGTTCGAGCAGTTGGCTAGTGCCAAGGTGTTTTCAAAGATTGATCTTCGTTCTGGGTATCACCAAATTAAGATCCAGCCACAAGATATACCAAAGATAGCTTTTTCTACTAGGTATAGGCTTTATGAGTACCTAGTCATGTCTTTTGGTCTCACCAATGCTTCTGCATTCTTCATGTACCTCATGAACTCAGTCTCACCAATGCTCCTGCATTGATGATATTTTGATATACTCCAAGAACAATGAAGAGCATGCACAACATCTTTGGATAGTATTGACTCGATTATGGGAACACAAGCTGTATGCCAAATTCAGCAAGTGTGAGTTTTGGTTGGATCGAGTGTAGTTTTTGGAACATGTCCTGACACCTGAAGGCATCTCTGTGGATCCTAGCAAGGTGCAGGATGTGTTAAATTGGAAATCTCCAAAGTCAGTGCATCAGATTCATCAGTTCCTTGGTCTTGCTGGTAATTATCGGCGCTTCATCCCTGAGTTCTCCAAAATAGCTCAACCGATGACCAAGTTGCTTTAGAAGGATGTCAAGTTTGTATGGAGTCCGGCTTGTGAAGAAGCTTTCCAAGCCCTAAAGAAGTTTCTTACCTCTGCTCCTATTCTTGTCCAACCAGATATTGATAGGTTGTTTGATGTGTATTGTGATGCCTCTAGGACTAGACTGGGATGTGTGCTTATGCAAGACGGATGTGTGATCGCTTATGCTTCACGTCAGTTGAAAAAGCATGAGTTGAATTATCCCATCCATGATTTAGAGCTGGCTACAGTGGTGTACGCTCTAAAAATTTGGAGACATTACCTGTTGGGAAATAAAGTACACATTTTTATGGATCACAAGAGCCTCAAATATATTTTCACTCAATCCGAGTTGAATATGAGGCAACGGAGGTGGCTTGAGTTCATCAAACATTATAACTTAGAAGTTCATTATCACCCTAGAAAAGCTAATGTGGTAGCTGATGCCTTAAGTCAGAAATCGCATCAAGTTGAAGAAGAATCTTTGTCTCTCAACCATTCTGATGTGTTAGCCCATATTGCTCTAGTCTCGGATCTACTTGAGCAAATTATTATAGAGCAAAGGCAAGATGCTTCGGAAATTCCGCATATCAAGAAGTTAATTGCCGAAGGGCGTGGTCCTCATTTTAGTGTTGATGATCAAGGTGTAGTGAAGTTCAAGAACCGATTAGTGGTTCCCTCAAGTTATGAGCTTAGGAGAAATTTTTTGGATGAAGCTCACAACTCCAAATTATTCATTCATCCAGGAAGTAACAAGATGTATCATGATTTGCGTCACTTGTATTAGTGGCCAAACATGAAATAGGATATTACCAAATACATCTCAGAATATGACATTTGGGGAAGGGTTAAGGCGGACCATATGCGTACGCCTGGATTTTTACAGTCGTTGCCTATCCCTATTTGGAAATGGGAGGATATTTCTATGGACTTTGTTGTGGGTTTGCCCCGCACAGCAAAGGGATATGACTCTATTTGGGTCATTGTGGATTGCCTTACCAAGTCCGCTCATTTCCTTCTAGTGAATACAAGGAATTTAGCTAAGAAGTATGCCAAGTTGTATTTTGATCGGGTTGTGACCCTACATGGAGTTTCTCTTACCATTGTTTCCGATAGAGGGTCAGTCTTTGTCTCACGTTTCTGGGAGCAACTCCAAAAATGTCTTGGTACTCATCTCCTCAGAAGTTCAGCTTATCATCCACAAACTGACGGTCAGACAGAAAGGGTCAATCAAGTACTTGAAGACATGTTGAGAGCTTATGCCATTTCTTATCTAGAAAAATGGGATGAATGCTTGACTTTAGCTGAGTTTTCTTGTAATAATAGCTATCAAGAGAGCATTCGAATGGCACCATTCGAGGCCCTATATGGTAAGAAATGTAGAACACCTCTTAACTAGGTTGAAGTGGGTGACCGTGGGTACTTTGGACCTGATTTTATTAAAAAAGCAAGAGAACAGGTCAGTGTTATTCAGAGTCACTTGAAAGCGGCTCAGAATTGTCAGAAAGCTTATGCGGACAAGCAAAGAAGACCCTTGTAGTTTGAAGTTGGTGACCATGTGTACCTAAAGGTATCCCCGATGAGTCCGTGGAAAGTTAGCTCCTCGTTATGTTGGACCTTATAAGATTTTGGAGCGGTGTGGTTCGGTTGCTTATTGTCTCCAACTTCCAGATATTTTGTCAGCAGTACATAATGTCTTTCATGTTTCCCAATTTAAGAAGTGTTTACAAGTTCCTGAGGAAGTGGTGGAAATTGAAGGACTCCCTCTCCAACCTGATCTTTCTTATATTGAGCATCCTATCAAAATCTTGGATGAAAAAGAGAGAGTTACTAGAAATGAAGTGGTAAAATTTTATAAAGTCCAGTGGCAAAACCATTTGGAGGACGAAGCAACTTGGGAGTAGGAGAGTTATATTCTAGACCATTATCCCCATCTTCTCCCTGGTGTGTCGAGGTAATAGTTTATGTTAAAAGCTCACCCTTACCCTTTTTCCTACACTAGGCACTCACATGAAATCTCAGGACTAGATTTAGTTTAAGGGGGGAGAGTTGTAACACCCTCGGTGTTACACCCAAAATCATTTACTAAAACATGTCATAAGCATCATGTTTATGTGTTAGTGCATGTGATAAAGTGTGTAGATCAATTGCTTGTAACCTAAAATGACTAATTAAAATGTTAAACAAAAGTTGATTCAATAGCTCATGTATATCAAGTAGGGTTTAAAACTAAGTTTTATTGAACAAAAATGCTATAGAACATATATGTGGCGCTTAAATAAAGATTGGAATATAAACTTTGTAGATGACAATGAAATACTTGTTGTAGAAAAATAACATTGCTAGCCAACATTTTTAATATCCCAGAAATGCAAATTGGAATCAAGTTCAGCTCAAAAGACTTAGAATATTTTTAAGTATGTTGATAGTTAGACAATGCCCTATTTGGCAATTTATTTTGTGAAATCGGGTTAAGAAAGGTGTCATGTGTTAGCTCGGGTTGGTAGCCTCATATGCCATCTTGAGCATGGTGATGATGGTTAAGGTCCAGAAGCAACCGTTTAGTTTTTATAAGCGCTTTGAAATTCATGCACGACACGGTCTCGGGCTGGTTGGCCGCGTGGGCGCGGTCACCATGCTCGGGCGTTCAGCGTCGCCATGCTAGCTGTCCTGCGCGCACACGTGCTATCGCGCGTGGCTGGCCACTACTGCTCTGGCCTGGCTACGCCCTGGCTGCCGTTGGCTCCTGGTGCGCGGAACTGCTGCTGCTTCTTGCGTAGCCTGACGGTGATGCCACCAGCCCCGTTGTGCTGCCGCACTGCCGACCCGCCCCACGCTGCGATGCAGCCGCTGCCGGTGGTATTGCCTCGCCGTCATGTCCGTGCCTCACTCTGCATCTCTGCACCGCTGCTGGCCCAGTGCGATGCCGCCTCTGCCGCGTGCACATGGCTAGGCTCGCCGTCGCCTTGTCATTGATGGCACTGCGGCGCGTGGGCCACGTCGGTCATGAACACGCATGCCTATCTGCTAGCACCTGGATGTGGGTCTCCATGGTCATGCCAACCATGTCCAGCCAAGGCGCGCACACGTCGAGCCACCGGCCGTACCCCACCGTGCTCTCTCTCTCTCTTAGTTTCTCATCTCTCTGCTACCGTCAAGCCACGCCATCAATTGGCCACCGAGTGATCACCTCCTTTCAATTCAGCGCATCCATATCGTCACCATCAGGTGCCCTCGCTACTCGACCCCACCTAGCCATGAAGAAGGCACTCCCAAGCTCCAATTTTAGAGTTTCCCCGCTGCCGTGCCGATAAGGCCGTGTCCGGCCATGGATGTGGGTAGCCCTCCTATTGTCCCTCCTGAGCCAATTTGCCTGCACGACTAGCTTCGCCTTGTCTCCCTCTCCACCTTGCACATGCCAGTGGAACCGCTACCGCCTCCCTATCATTGCTGACATGACTGTGCCATCGCGGTGCACCGCCGCATGGCTCAGTAGCACATGGCCAGCCCTCTTCTGTCCTCCTCTGCCCCAACCATCACCTCGGCCTGATCCATGGTAGCCTCCTAATGCTCACGCACTAACCAATTAGTCTTGTAGCTACCCCAGCACCGCTGCAGCCTTCCCTAGCAAGTCATGTCACCCTGCACCACCGCTTAGCGTAGCCGCTCGGGTCAAAGATGGTGACCGGCCCGTTAGGTGGTCAGTCGTAGGTCCCTAGTGGTCGGCGCAGCCGCGCTGTGTCACCGGCCACCGCGCCGCCGTGTGCTGGGTCGCCGGGGGTGCACGCGGGGGAATTCCAAGAAAGCCATGGGGTTAAGTGAGAAGGTTTGAGAGAGGGGGAAATAGTGTTAGCACTTAGTTGTAATTTAGGAGAAGTTCGAGGTCTCTTTTGCTAAATCGCCAGCGCGCGCGTGCTTTCCTCGGCGCAGGCCGTCTCCGCTTGGGCCGTGCTCGCGGGCCGCTGCGCACGTGAGCGTTGCGTCAAGTGGGCCGCGCGTGTGGGCCGTGTGGGAGAATTCATTTTTTCATAAGGAATTAGAAATAGTTTTCTAATTTAATTTCTGAGCTGATCTTTGGCAATTAATATAAAATCATGTAGGTGTCCAAAAATTGTGAAACAAATTTTATTAGGTTCATAAAATTGTGCTCTATCTGTTGGTGTATTTAGTTCATATATATACATGTTGAATACACTTTAGTTGCTCGAGAAGGGTTTTTGGAAAACAAAAACTTTTGTTTTAAATACACTTGTGACAATTAACATTGAATCTTGCTCTGATGCCAGCTGTCGCAGAACCGACCAATTTATAAGAGTACAAGTACAATGGCAGCCCACAAGCGGTCGCACGGTCATACTTGAACCCATATAAACCCGGTAGTCCATCGAGTACCACGATGGGTCTCGATAAACGATTTACAACAACCAAGATCATATAGGATTCAACAGACATGCCACATATTACATAAAGTTCATAGACACATTTCATCATCAGAGTACGAATAAAAGTTATTATAGACCGAGTTTGATAAATAAAGCGGAAGCAATTAAGTTAAAAAATAAAGTTTCCAACATAGTTTGATACAGTGCCAAGTCGGATCACGGTCCACAAAAGCAAGGATATGAATTATTAAAGAAGCTTGCCCAAGGCTTACTCCTCATCCACGGCAGGATAGAAGCAACTCTTGCAATAACCATGATACACAGTGCCATCTGCAACAGTGGGAAAATAAACCCTGAGTACGAGAAGGTACTCAGCTAGACTTACCCGTCATGAACCAGAAATAAAATGACTCTCAAGGATTATGCAAGGCTGTATAAGTGGACGTAACTCGACAACATTTTGCATAAAAGCAATTGACTTATTGTACAGTTACAATTTCTTTATCAAGTTAATTATAACTATCCATTTCTAGATTAGCAACTATCCGGTGCCAAACATGTGGTATATCAATTGAGAAGCATACAATAGTAACCAAAGTAGGTATTGTAATTCCATATTCATTCGAACCATCATGTTTCATAACACAGTTACTACGATGTTGGAGCTAGTCAAGTTTCTCACTATCTGGGAGAGACGGCGATTCGAATCGATTTCAACCAGCTGAGAATTTATTCCTAACACAAACCCAGGTCTACCAGCTACGATAGCCTTAGGTCACCTTTGGTACAACTTAGGTACACATTTCACGGGTCTATACCGCGCCGCACAATCTGGAACACTAGATGCCAGGATGCTCAGGCCTAGCCTGCCCTTGGGCTCAGTCTGATCGTTCCCCGGAAGGAGCGCACAACAGAACGGGTCCCAGCCTGAATTGAATTACTTGGCTTCGCGGTCGGAACGAGTTATCCGGCTAGCTAAGTGAGAGGCATGCGTTCAATCTCATCAGAAGTTCCAACAACGGTACGGTCCTTGATTGACACAAACGGGGATAGATCCACACCCAAGACCTCCATGTCTTATTGCTTCTCTATCGACCTCCCGTCCGGTCTTGATTTACTTTTACCTCATGGTTCTGTTCCACGATAGCAGATATAGCCAACCGTGCTCCGGTATCCACCTATATCTCGCAGGTGACAGGACATCATCCGACTTCTACCGATCTAAGCATGGCTAAGCATATATTCGATCCTAGACCTATACCGGTTAAAGGTGTAATATCTGGACAAGGAATGTACATGCATCGAGTGGTTCCATTCAACTCTTATAACCTAATGCATCAATCATAAGTACTTAAGTAAACATTTGTAAATTACTGGGAGACTTAGAATGCTCTGGGCTTGCCTCGCAGAAAGGAAGTAGGGCGATGGTCAGGACACTCCGAAAGCTCTTTAGGGTTCTGCTCCACGCCTTCGGGAGCTGCGGCCTGCGGATTCTCCTGCTGGTCCCCTTCCTCTGCTTCTTCGAATTCCAGCAACGTTATCTCTTCCTCCGATCCTAGATGCATGAATATGGCATAAGTATTACAAATGCATATATGTTAACAAGTGCATCATGTTTATTGAGTAGGTGCATATCTCTTCTCGATTATTTAATTATCTACTTCCACAATGCATCGACTATACCACAAAATAGTAGCTACTTGTTTCACTCATAACTGGAGTTCTACTAATCCAAATATAGTGATCCTAGACTTTCTGGAAAGCTTATCAAATTCTCTACAACTTTGTTATTAACCATTTTTACAGTACACATCATTTTCAACATGCAACTCATCAAACTCCAGAATCTGTCCGGAAACTATTCAATATGCAATACAAAGTAACAATACTTCTACTTCATGTAATCATTCAAAATTTGACAACATAAAATCTACCAACAGTTTAAGCATACCAAATACCTTTAAGATAATATAATGGTGAAGCCCAAACTATTTATTTAAATTTCTTTATTATTTTATTTAGATATCTAGGTTAAATAATAAACATATATCAGATGTGTTTCAAAAATTCTTAAAAATTTACAGTGCCTTATTAATGCTATCAAAGGACTACTATAAAAATTTCATGGCATTTTACCTAGTAGAACATCCTATACAAAAATGATAAGGCAGCAAGGCTTGAAATAGCATAAATGGAAAACCCTATTAAAAAGTGTCAAGCAACAGATTTCCTATTTTTCTTAGCATCCATATGGTACTAGGATTACCTCCAACAAATTTCATGAATTTTGGATTCCTAAATAATTTATAAAAATTTACACAAGGATCTCCTAATTATAAAAGAAAAATCTATAACTACAAATCTGCACATGCACTCATCTTCAAATTTTTACCAGAGCTCACATATGCACTGGGTGAGCTACTCGGTGGAACCTCCCGTCGGGGCTATGTACAACGGCGGTGCTTATGGCGGAGCGGCGGCGCTGGACGACGGCGCTATGCCGGTGGGGGCTACGGCGGCTCGATCGAACGCTACGCCGAGCATCACCGAGCTGCGGCGGAGCTAGCTAACGCCCTATTGCGGCCTAGGGTGGACGGTGGCGACGTGGCCACGGAGACGGGGCTAGCGACGGAGCTCCGGTGAGCTTGCACGCGTTGCGGTGGCTTACCAAGCGCGGTCAGCGAGCGCAGGTGGAGGCAGTGGGTTGCTGGGGTGCTAGTGGTGCTGCTACGGTGACGATTGGGCGGCTCGTCACGAGCCTGCGCAGGCTATGGCGATGGCGGTGCTGCTCGGTGCTGCGGGAGCTCGGCGGCTCTGCTGTGGGTGAAGAAGGAGGCCGGGAAAACAAAATGAGGGCATGGACAGGAGCGGGCGGACGCTGGCGTGATAATGCCACGCTCAGGCGCGTCGTGGCCTGCGCGATCAGGGCAACGGCGATGCGCGGCCACCGTGACCTCCACGCGGCGCGCGGTTCCTGCCGGTGTCGGCCACTGAAGATTTTGATTTAGTTCGTTCAGTCACGAAATGCCGAGCCTGACGACGTGTTTTGCAATCGAGTTAACTCCCTATGCAAAGCGATTTAGTGATTTCTTTCAGAACCAAAGTCATAGTCCTAAGTACCATCTCCAAATGTTGTTCAATGATCTCGTGCTAACTCGCAACATAAACCGAGTAAAATCATGATCAAGGTCGGCTTGTCAGGCTGTCAGTGATCCAGGACTTAGCAAAATTTCATAAGTCATGAGATGTTGATTTTACTGATTTTTGTGATCCAATTTCACACATGTTAGGAGCTGAATCAGTTAGTGACCCATAAATAAAAGTTGTTCCTTATGCCAAACACTACAACTTTGCTTTAGTGATCTCCTCCATGCAAGGTCTCTAACCTCTAGTTCAAACTTGGTCAAACATGTCACATTTACATGATGATACACATCAAAGCATGGCTTAATGACCTTTTTACCCCTAACCATGAATATCAAAGTTGTTCATAAAGATACTCTAAACATGTTTAAGCAATTTGCAAGGTCATTCAATCATTTCATGTAGTAGTCACTCATAGGGCCATTTAAAGTAATCACATGAAACATGACTTAAGGACTTGATCATGGAAAATGACATTCATGAACCATGTTCCATTTGTGAACCTAAGCATTGCCAAAATATTTTGGTGACTCATATTAACCAAGTACATGTGTCCACTCATGATCATATGCATATACACATGGAGACATGAAATAACGAGAAAAGTTGCATATGTTAATGAAACATGCGATAACAAGCAAATGTTGCAGATGTTTCAATCAAATGTTTCAATTGTAAATGCTTGTTTATGAATGCGTGATGATCATGCTCATGTTATGCAAGTCAAATTATGCAAGGCTAACACCCGAGGTGTTACAACCCCTCCCCTTATAAAAATCTCGTCCCGAGATTTGCAAGACCTACCATTCTTGGAAAAAGGCGGGATAAACTTCTCGTAAATAATCTTCTCTTTCCCACATAGCATCTTGTTCACTATGATTGTTCCACACCACCTTATAGAACTTAATAATCTTACTCCTTGTCACTCTCTCCATCTCCTCTAATACTCGAATTGGCTTTTCTTCATAGGTCAAATCCGATTGAAGCTGCACGTTGGTGGGTGCAATAGCTTCTTCAGGTACTCGAAGACATTTCTTCAACTGAGACACATGGAACACATTAAATATTGCACTCATCTCTGGTGGAAGTTGTAACTTATACGCAACATTTCCTTTTCGTTCCAAAATTTTGTATGGCCCTACATATCTTGGTGAAAGCTTCTTTTTCATCCCAAATCTCTTCACACCTTTCATGGGTGATACTCTTAAGTATACATAGTCACCCACCTCAAAAGTCAGTGGTCTTCTTCTTTTGTCGGCATAACTCTTCTGCCTCGATTGAGCTGCCTTCATATGTTGTTGGATGATACGTACTTGCTCTTCGGCTTCATTGACAAAGTCAATACCAAAGTATCTCCTTTCACCGGGCTCAATCCAGTTCAATGGAGTTCTACATTTTCTGCCATACAAGGCTTCAAATGGAGCCATTTTGATACTCGCTTGATAACTGTTGTTATAGGAGAATTCAGCTAAAGGTAACCATTTCTCCCATGAACCTTTTGAAGATATAACACAAGCTCTAAGTAAATCTTCTAGGATTTGGTTCACCTCGCTCTGTCTGTCCCTGAAGTTTGCGGAAGGATAAGCTGAACTTCTGATTAGCTTGGTTCCCAAAGCCTGGTGCAAGTCGCCTCCCAGGAAACGAGCTATGAACTTGTGTCCTCGATCTGAAGATTATAGTCCTGGGTACTCCCATGCAGTCTCACGATCCTGGGAAACATATAACTCCGAGTATTTCCCCAGTGGATATGTTGTGTGAACTGGTACAAAAATGTGCCTGACTGGGTGAGATGGTCAATAATTACCCATATTGATCGTGACCTTGTGGCGTCATTGGAAGGCCTGTGATAAAGTCCATGCTGATTTCCTCCCATTTCCATCCTTGGAATAGGCAATGGCTGAAGTAATCCAGCAGTTTTCATATGGACAGCTTTTACTCTACTGCAGTTATCACACCTAGCAACATAGGCTGCGATCTCTTTCTTCATCTTAGTCCACCAAAAATGGGTTTTCAAATCTTGATACATTTACTACTACCCGGATGGATAGACAATTTGGACGAGTGAGCTTCATCTAAAATTTGATTCCTTAGCTCACGGTCTTTTGGTACCACTAGCCGGTCCTCAAACCATAATACACCTCTTTCGTCCAATCTAAAATGTTTGGTTTCCTGCTCTTGCATTTTTCTCTTGATGTGACTTATTCCTACATCTGTCTGCTGTAGCTCTATGATTTTGCCCTCAAGTGAACAACTGATTGTGATATTGTGTAGTACAGTAGGATGTAACAAGTTGAATCCATCTTCCAACAATGCTTCCACAGTGTTGCAATGGGACTTCGACTGAGTGCATCGGCTACTACATTAGCTTTACCCGGATGGTAATGCACTTCTAAATTGTAGTCCTTAATCAATTCTAACCATCTTCGTTGTCTCATGTTTAGCTCTGGCTGGGTAAAGATATACTTGAGACTTTTGTGGTCAGTATAGATATGACATACATTGCCCAACAAGTAATGTCTCCATATCTTTAATGCATGGACAACGGCTGCAAGTTCCAAATCATGTGTAGGGTAGTTGACTTCATGTTTTCTCAATTGCCGAGAAGCATATGCAATTACTCTTCCTTCTTGCATAAGCACACATCCTAAACCTATTCCCGATGCATCACAAAATACATCAAAAGGCTTTTCAATGTCTGGTTGTGCTAGCACAGGTGCTGTAGTCAACAAAGTTCTGAGGGTGTGAAAAGCTGATTTCACATTCTGGTGTCCATTTGTACTTCTCATCTTTCTGAAGTAGTCTGGTCATAGGCTTAGCTATCTTTGAGAAATCTGGAATAAACCGACGATAGTATCCTGCTAACCCTAGAAAACTCCGAACTTCATGAACCGAAGTTGGGGCTTTCCAATCCATGACCTCTTGTACTTTTGATGGGTCTACTAGAGATTCCATCTTTTGATAAAATGTGACCTAAGAAAGGTACTTTGCTCAACCAAAATTCACATTTGCTAAACTTGGCATATAGCTGATGCTCCCTCAGTCTGGATAGGACAATCCTCAGATGCTCTTCATGATCTGACTCATTTTCTGAATAAATCAATATATCATCGATAAACACGACCACTGAACTTGTCAAGTTCGGGCATGAATACCGAGTTCATCAGGTACATGAAGTAGGCTGGAGCATTTGTTAGTCCGAAAGACATAACCAAATACTCGTATAAGCCGTACCTAGTAGAGAAAGCAGTTTTAGGTATATCCTCCGGTCTGATCTTTATCTGATGGTAACCTGATCTCAAGTCAATTTTGGAGAATACCTTTGCCTTCGCTAGCTGATCGAACAAGATGTCGATGTGGGGCAACGGATATTTGTTCTTGATGGTCACAGCATTGAGTGGTCTGTAATCTACACACATTCTCAGTGACTTGTCCTTCTTTTCACAAACAAGGCTGGACATCCCCACGGAGATGAGCTAGGTTGGATAAGACCCTTGTCCAATAGATCTTGCAATTGAACCTTAAGTTCCGCTAACTCATTGGGTGGCATTCTATAGGGCCTTCTGGATATGGGTGCCGTACCTGGCACTAATTCGATCTTAAATTCCACGTCCCTATCCGGTGGTAGACCGGGTAATTCTTCTGGAAATACATCCAGAAACTCACAAACCACGGGGATATCACATATTGTGGTGGTTTGGATAGCACAGGCTAAATGTTGGGGTTTGAAATCACGGGAGAGTGGTACTAGAAAAGCATTCCCTCCCGTGGGTTCTCTCAACATAATAGTACGGGTGCTAGTGTCAATAAGAACACCATGATCCTTCATCCAATTCATGCCTAAGATTACACTTATCGATAACCCCGGCAATATTATCAAATCTGTGTGTACTCCCTCCCTTGTATAGAGATGAGTACATTTTTACTATCTTTTTGGTAGTAACAGTTCCCCCTGCTGAACTTATGTTAAAACCCCCTTTGCTTACTTCAATTATTTCTTGATCATGTCTAGATGCAAATGCTTGACTCATAAATGAATGAGAAGCTCCCGAATCAAATAAAACAACAGCGGGATGCTTGTTGACGAGAAACATACCTAGCCGTGACAACTTCTCCGGCTGGGCACTTCCTCCACAGCGGTATAATGCACTTGTCCCTGACGTGCCCTGGCATTCGCCTGTCTCTGATTGTTCTGATTCTGGTTGCTATTCTTCTTGGGGTGGGGGCATTCCTTGGACCAATGACCCAGTTGGTTGCAGTTGAAACATGGTTGATTACTTCTGAATCCGGTGGAGCTGTCCTGATTGCCATTTCCTTTTGGTAAGGCAATAGTAAACGCCTTACGGAATGGTTTCTGTGGCCTATTATTCTGAGCTTTAGGTGGTGGAGGCCTAAACTTGGGTGCAGGTGGACGGAATTGTGGCCTAGCTGTGATAGGCGCTTTTGACTGGAAAGATCCAGATGCACCGGCCTCATATGCCCTCTTGCGACCCTTGGCAACTGCATGCATGTTGTTGTGGATTTTCTTGGGTCAAGGCATCACTAATAAACTCATTGTACGTGGCACACCTAGAATTGGCCATGGTCTTCATCAGTTTAGTACCCAAACCTCGCTTGAAACTCTCTATCTTTTTCTCTTCAGTATCCATGAAACTTGGAGCATATCTTGACAAGTTGTTGAATGCGTGCATATATTCTGTGAGTGACTTTGTTCCTTGAGTGAGCCTCATAAATTCGGCTGCTTTCATGCGCATCAGGCCCGGGGGAATATGGTGTCCCCTAAAAGCCAGCTTGAACTGTTCCCAGGTCACTCGCGCGTTAGCAGGCAAAGACGATAGGAAATGTGTCCACCAGATCCCTGCTGGTCCTTGCAATTGATGAGAAGCATACTCTAGCTTTCAGATGCTCCGTGACCCTCAGCAGACGAATTTCTGCTCAATGGTATTAGCCACTCATCAGCCTGCAGTGGTTCCTCAGCCACCTTGAAGATTGGAGGCTTCGTATCCAGAAACTCCTTGAATGTACTGTGCTGATTTGGCTCGGCCCCTGGTTGATGTGGGTGGCCACGAGCAGTGTTTTGCGCGATAAGGCGCAAAGCTTCCTCCATTGTCCTTTGGCTCCCTAGGAACTGGGTAAAGAACTCCTGAGCAGACGGCGGCTGGTGGGGGTGGCAAGTCATCATGGTTGCCATCCTGGCTGCCACCAGCTCCAGCACTGGGTGCGCGTCATCTGCGAAGTTGCAACAATAAGCGATTATTGGTTGATGTCAAGAGATTGCAGATGAATTAGGTACTCATGCCAAACTGAAATTACTGGAGAAAATTCTCAAAATCACAATAAAAACAGAGGCATAACAATTCATTCTCGCAACATGACATCCCCAATTGACCACTTATCGCGCTCATAACGCATGCAAATTTAAATCGTGATTACCGACAAAGGACTGGAATTGCATTGATGTTCAACCAAACGTGCGATTATCAACATTACATGATAGTCGGGTTACTAATGCCAAACTCGAACTACAGGTCCATTACATGAATAAAGGTGATACATTAGACCTTCCACTAAGTACTAAGCGATCTAATCCTCATCATGATCACTATCGAGGTCAGACGTAGGATCATCTCCTTCCTCAGGCTCCACTTCTTCTTCAGGCTCTACTTCTTCTTCTTCCTCGTCCTCTTCTAGATCCATCTCTGTGGCTCCAGGTGGGACATAAGGGTGGAGCTGGTTGTTCAGTAGATGAACCTCTTCATGTAGGTGATCGTTGTATTCTTCCGCATTGGCCAGCTTGCTGCCCCAGCTCGAACTGTCGAGCTCTCAGAACATCTTCCCTAGTCTAGGCCGCATTCCTTTGGTGAGTTAACCGAGTCATCTCTTCAGTGAGCCTCTCAATCTCGGTGTCGTGCTCCCTCTGAAGCTGATAGTCGGTCCTCGCGGGCATGACCAAGAGCACCAGACACACGTCTGAGGCTACCTTCTACTCCATCTAACACTCTCATCACTGCGAACATGGCGCTCATGGAAGGGTTATCACTGTTCTGCCCTTCTGCTGCACCAATCTCCAAAGATCTTCCTCTTGCCTGCTGCCATGAGTCAGTGGAGGGGTTACCCCTCGGAAAGACTCCAACCAAAGCGGCTGCCAGCTCCTGAGGAAAACGATCCATGATATCCCTCAGGATCCCAAAGGCTGCCTCTGCCAGCTGCTTCTTCAGCAGTCCTACCAGTTGACTCATAACACCAACCTATCCACTCAGAATCGTCACCTCGGGGACGAACAATGGCCTCCATCAGTAACTAAGAGACCTTCTCCCAACTGCTCATTCGCCCAGAAGTAGCGGGGTTCCATTCCATCAGGATAGCCTACATAGCTGAGCACTCTCCACAAGAGTGTAGGCATCCCAAACTCTCCAAGGAACGTGTGACGTTGACGGGTACGTGGAGCAAGCTGACGGCTGGGAGCTCTGCCTCCGGTGGACTTGCGAGCAGTCTGCTTGGTGCGTGCCATCTGCACCATTAACATGTACCACTTGGTGAGACAATGCCATAATGGATAAGAGTTACATAACCGAGTAAGAATTTTATAAGGGGAGGAACAATGTAATTATGTGAATGGTAATTATCATGATGCATGCTCGTTCCGTACGTCCTCACAAACTTAGGAAAAATTTGTTTCTAACGGTAGACACGGTGGCATACATACGTTCTCTCATAAATAGCGTAACTAGTCGAGCTACACGTTTCGTTGTTAGTGTACCTGCATAAAATTTCATTTCAGCCCTAAACCCATAATGAAATATGCAGAATGTAATTGTAAATACTTCCATATATGTATACCCATACATATACTTCCGTATCAATCTACCCGACAATAATTTAAACCCACAATTAAATACGTACCATATACACATGCAAGCATGCATACATAGCCGTACCAAAGCTAACTCTTCCCGACCGCACGCTCACATCTTGCGGTCATACACTCATCATCTTACCTTGGCGTAGAGGCATTTGATCCATACATTACCACTCAAGTGAATGGCATCCATACAATAGCACGCCGTATGGACGACGAAGTAAAAACCCCCATGTTAGTACTTAAATAGCCACCTAATAGTCCTTAATTTGGGCATAAGGAAAGTGATCATTGGCACACTTTAGATTTCAAATACCTATTATATAACTATTAGTTGCTAGAGAAGGGTTTTTGGAAAACAAAAACTTTTGTTTTAAATACACTTGTGACAATTAACATTGAATCTTGCTCTGATGCCAGCTGTCGCAGAACCGACCAATTTATAAGAGTACAAGTACAATGGCAGCCCGCAAGCGGTCGCACTGTCATACTTGAACCCATATAAACCCGGTAGTCCAGTCGAGTACCACGACGGGTCTCGATAAACGATTTACAACAACCAAGATCATACAGGATTCAACATACATGCCACATATTACATAAAGTTCACAGATACATTTCATCATCAGAGTACGAATAAAAGTTATTACAAACCGAGTTTGATAAATAAAGCGGAAGCAATTAAGTTCAAAAATAAAGTTTCCAACATAGTTTGATACAGTGCCAAGTCGGATCACGGTCCACAAAAGCAAGGATAGGAATTAATAAAGAAGCTTGCCCAAGGCTTACTCCTCATCCACGCGGGATAGAAGCAACTCTTGCAATAACCATGATACACAGTGCCATCTGCAACAATGGGAAAATAAACCCTGAGTACGAGAAGGTACTCAGCTAGACTTACCCGTCATGAACCAGAAATAAAATGACTCTCAAGGATTATGCAAGGCTGTATAAGTGGACGTAACTCGACAACATTTTGCATAAAAGCAATTGACTTCATTGTACAATTACAATTTCTTTATCAAGTTAATTATAACTATCCATTTCTAGATTAGCAACTATCCTGTGCCAAACATGTGGTATATCATTTAGAAGCATACAATAGTAACCATAGCAGGTATTGTAATTCCATATTCATTCGAACCATCATGTTTCATAACACAGTTACTACGATGTTGGGAGCTAGCCAAGTTTCTCACTATCCGGGAGAGACGGCGATTCGAATCGATTTCAACCAGCTGGGAATTTATTCCTAACACAAACCCAGGTCTACCAGCCACGATAGCCTTAGGTCACCTTTGGTACAACTCAGGTACACATTTCGCGGGTCCGTACCGTGCCGCACAATCTGGAACACCAGATGCCAGGATGCTCAGGCCAAGCCTGCCCTTGGGCTCAGTCTGATCGTTCCCCGGAAGGAGCGCACAACAGAACGGTTCCCGGCCTGAGTTGAATTACTCGGCTTCGCGGTCGGAACGAGTTATCCGGCCAGCTAAGTGAGAGGCATGCGTTCAATCTTGTCAGAAGCTCCAACAACTGGTACGGTCCTTAATCGACACAGACGGGGATAGATCCACACCCAAGACCTCCATGTCTTGTTGCTTCTCTATCGACCTCCCGTCCGGTCTCGATTTACTTTTACCTCCATGGTTCTGTTCCACGATAGCAGATATAGCCAACCGTGCTCCGGTATCCACCTATATCTCGCAGGTGACAGGACATCACCCGACTTCTACCGGTCTAAGCATGGCTAAGCATATATTCGATCCTGGACCTATACCGGTTAAAGGTGTAATATCTGGACAAGGAATGTACATGCATCAAGTGGTTCCATTCAACTCTTATAACCTAATGCATCAATCATAAGTACTTAAGTAAACATTTGTAAATTACTGGGAGACTTAGAATGCTCCGGGGCTTGCCTCGCAGAAAGGAAGTAGGGCGGTGGTCAGGACACTCCGGAAGCTCTTTAGGGTTCTGCTCCACGCCTTCGGGAGCTGCGGCTTGCGGATTCTCCTGCTGGTCCCCTTCCTCTGCTTCTTCGAATTCCAGCAACGTGATCTCTTCCTCCGATCCTAGATGCATGAATATGGCATAAGTATTACGAATGCATATATGTTAACAAGTGCATCATGTTTATTGAGTAGGTGCATATCTCTTCTCGATTATTTAATTATCTACTTCCACAATGCATCGACTATACCACAAAATAGTAGCTACTTGTTTCACTCATAACTGGAGTTCTACTAATCCAAATATCAGTGATCCTAGACTTTCTGGAAAGCTTATCAAATTCTCTACAACTTTGTTATTAACCATTTTTACAGTACACATCATTTTCAACATGCAACTCATCAAACTCCAGAATCTGTCCGGAAACTATTCAATATGCAATACAAAGTAACAATACTTCTACTTCATGTAATCATTCAAAATTTGACAACATAAAATCTACCAACAGTTTAAGCATACCAAATACATTTAAGATAATATAATGGTGAAGCCCAAACTATTTATTTAAATGCCTTTATTATTTTATTTAGATATCTAGGTTAAATAATAAACATATATCAGATGTGCTTCATAAATTCTTAAAAATTTACAGTGCCTTACTAATGCTATCAAAGGACTACTATAAAAATTTCATGTCATTTTACCAGTAGAACATCCTATACAAAAATGATAAGGCAGCAAGGCTTGAAATAGCATAAATGGAAAACCCTATTGAAAAGTGTCAAGCAATAGATTTCCTATTTTTCTTAGCATCCATATGGTACTAGGATTACCTCCAACAAATTTTCATGAATTTTGGATTCATAAATAATTTATAAAAATTTACACAAGGATTAACTATTCATAAAAGAAAAATCTATAACTATAGATCTACACATGCACTGGTCCTCAAATTTTTACCAGAGTTCATATATGCTAATACTAGCTTACCACAAAAATTTCATAAATTTTTGGAGCACAGGAACTCTAGATATAAAATAAACAAATTTGAATGCATTCAAAAGCACATTTCAAATCCCTATTTAAATCTCCAAAAATTTCTACTGTACAAGTCAAGAACATATTTTTCCTAAATACTACACTTCCTAAGGAACACTAACAAATTTATTTCACAATTTTTGGAGCCACCAAACTGAAGATACAAAAATTACAAAACATATGAAATCTGCATTCAAAATGAACTAGCTTTAAAACATGGAGTCGCTGACACGCGGGACCCACTGGTCAGTTGACCCCACCGGTCAGCGAAACCAAAACAGAGCCGGCGGTGCTGAGCAAGCTCGCGGCCATGGCTCGTCGACGGCGAGTCCCCGGCGGTGACGTCTTCACCGAGCGACCTACTGACCTAGCGCACTGGTGAGCTACTCGGTGGAACCTCTCGGGCTATGCAGCGGCGGCGCTCATGGCGGAGCGGCGGCGTGGACGATGGCGCTAGCCGGTGGGGGCTACGGCGGCTCGATCGAACGCTACACCGAGCATCACCGAGCTGCGGCGAGCTAGCTAACGCCCTATTGCGGCCTAGGGGGACGGTGGCGATGTGGCCACGGAGACGGGGCTAGCGGCGGAGCTCCGGCGAGCTTGCACGCGTTGCGGTGGCTTACCAAGCGCGGTCAGCAGCGCGGTGGAGGCAGTGGGTTGCTGGGGGCTAGTGGTGCTGCTGCGGTGACGATGGGCGGCTCGTCGGAGCCTGCGCAGGCTATGGCGATGGCGGTGCTGCTCAGTGCTGCGGGAGCTCGGCGGCTCTGCTGTGGGTGAAGAAGGAGGCCGGGAAAACGAAATGAGGGCGTGGACAGGAGCGGGCGGACGCTGGCGTGATAATGCCGCGCTCAGGCACGTCGTGGCCTAGCGGTCAGGGCAACGGCGACGCGCGGCCACCGTGACCTCCACGCGGCGCGCGGTTCTGCCGGTGTCGGCCACTGAAGATTTTGATTCAGTTCGTTCAGTCACGAAATGCCGAGCCTGACGACGTGTTTTGCAATCGAGTTAACTCCCTATGCAAAGCGATTCAGTGATTTCTTTCAGAACCAAAAGTCGTAGTCCTAAGTACCATTCCAAATGTTGTTCAATGATCTCGTGCTAACTCGCAACATAAACCAAGTACAATCATGATCAAGGTCGGCTTGTCAGGCTGTCAGTGATCCAGGACTTAGCAAAATTTTCATAAGTCATGAGATGTTGATTTTACTGATTTTGTGATCCAATTTCACACATTGTTAGGAGCTGAATCAGTTAGTGACCCATAAATAAAAGTTGTTCCTTATGCCAAACACTACAACTTTGCTTTAGTGATCTCCTCCATGCAAGGTCTCTAACCTCTAGTTCAAACTTGGTCAAACATGTCACATTTACATGATGATACACATCAAAGCATGGCTTAATGACCTTTTTACCCCTAACCATGAATATCAAAGTTGTTCATAAAGATACTCTAAACATGTTTAAGCAATTTGCAAGGTCATTCAATCATTTCATGTAGTAGTCACTCATAGGGCCATTTAAAGTAATCACATGAAACATGACTTAAGGACTTGATCATGGAAAATGACATTCATGAACCATGTTCCATTTGTGAACCTAAGCATTGCCAAAATATTTTGGTGACTCATATTAACCAAGTACATGTGTCCACTCATGATCATATGCATATACACATGGAGACATGAAATAACGAGAAAAGTTGCATATGTTAATGAAACATGCGATAACAAGCAAATGTTGCAGATGTTTCAATCAAATGTTTCAATTGTAAATGCTTGTTTATGAATGCGTGATGATCATGCTCATGTTATGCAAGTCAAGTTATGCAAGGCTAACACCCGAGGTGTTACAACCCCTCCCCCTTATAAAAATCTCGTCCCGAGATTTGCAAGACCTACCATTCTTGGAAAAAGGCGGGATAAACTTCTCGTAAATAATCTTCTCTTTCCCACGTAGCATCTTGTTCACTATGATTGTTCCACACCACCTTATAGAACTTAATAATCTTACTCCTTGTCACTCTCTCCATCTCCTCTAATACTCGAATTGGCTTTTCTTCATAGGTCAAATCCGATTGAAGCTGCACGTTGGTGGGTGCAATAGCTTCTTCAGGTACTCGAAGACATTTCTTTAACTGAGACACATGGAACACATTAAATATTGCACTCATCTCTGGTGGAAGTTGTAACTTATACGCAACATTTCCTTTTCGTTCCAAAATTTTGTATGGCCCTACATATCTTGGTGAAAGCTTCTTTTTCATCCCAAATCTCTTCACACCTTTCATGGGTGATACTCTCAAGTATACATAGTCACCCACCTCAAAAGTCAGTGGTCTTCTTCTTTTGTCGGCATAACTCTTCTGCTCTGATTGAGCTGCCTTCATATGTTGTTGGATGATACGTACTTGCTCTTCGGCTTCATTGACAAAGTCAATACCAAAGTATCTCCTTTCACCGGGCTCAATCCAGTTCAATGGAGTTCTACATTTTCTGCCATACAAGGCTTCAAATGGAGCCATTTTGATACTCGCTTGATAACTGTTGTTATAGGAGAACTCAGCTAAAGGTAACCATTTCTCCCATGAACCTTTTGAAGATATAACACAAGCTCTAAGTAAATCTTCTAGGATTTGGTTCACTCGCTCTGTCTGTCCTGAAGTTTGCGGATGATAAGCTGAACTTCTGATTAGCTTGGTTCCCAAAGCCTGGTGTAAGTGCTCCCAGAAACGAGCTATGAACTGTGGTCCTCGATCTGAGATTATAGTCCTGGGTACTCCATGCAGTCTCACGATCTGGGAAACATATAACTCAGAGTATTTCCCCACGTGATATGTTGTGTGAACTGGTACAAAATGTGCTGACTTGGTGAGACGGTCAACAATTACCCATATTGAATCGTGACCTTGTGGCGTCATTGGAAGGCCTGTGATAAAGTCCATGCTGATTTCCTCCCATTTCCATCCTGGAATAGGCAATGGCTGAAGTAATCCAGCAGTTTTCATATGGACAGCTTTTACTCTACTGCAGTTATCACACCTAGCAACATAGGTTGCGATCTCTTTCTTCATCTTAGTCCACCAAAAACGGGTTTTTAAATCTTGATACATTTTACTACTACCCGGATGGATGGACAATTTGGACGAGTGAGCTTCAGCTAAAATTTGATTCCTTAGCTCATGGTCTTTTGGTACCACAAGTCGGTCCTCAAACCATAATACACCTCTTTCGTCCAATCTAAAATGTTTGGTTTCCTGCTCTTGTATTTTTCTCTTGATGTGACTTATTCCTACATCTGTCTGCTGTAGCTCTATGATTTTGCCCTCAAGTGAACAACTGATTGTGATATTGTGTAGTACAGCAGGATGTAACAAGTTGAATCCATCTTCCAACAATGCTTCCACAGTGTTGCAATGAGACTTCTGACTGAGTGCATCGGCTACTACATTAGCTTTACCCGGATGGTAATGCACTTCTAAATTGTAGTCCTTAATCAATTCTAACCATCTTCGTTGTCTCATGTTCAGCTCTGGCTGGGTAAAGATATACTTGAGGACTTTTGTGGTCAGTATAGATATGACATACATTGCCCAACAAGTAATGTCTCCATATCTTTAATGCATGGAACAACAGCTGCAAGTTCCAAATCATGTGTAGGGTAGTTGACTTCATGTTTTCTCAATTGCCGAGAAGCATATGCAATTACTCTTCCTTCTTGCATAAGCACACATCCTAAACCTATTCCCGATGCATCACAAAATACATCAAAAGGCTTTTCAATGTCTGGTTGTGCTAGCACAGGTGCTGTAGTCAACAAAGTTCTGAGGGTGTGAAAAGCTGCTTCACATTCTAGGTGTCCATTTGTACTTCTCATCTTTCTGTAATAGTCTGGTCATAGGCTTAGCTATCTTTGAGAAATCTGGAATGAACCGACGATAATATCCTGCTAACCCTAGAAAACTCCGAACTTCATGAACCGAAGTTGGGGCTTTCCAATCCATTACCTCTTGTACTTTTGATGGGTCTACTGAGATTCCATCTCTTGATAAAATGTGACCTAAGAAAGGTACTTTGCTCAACCAAAATTCACATTTGCTAAATTTCGCATATAGCTTATGCTCCCTCAATCTGGATAGGACAATCCTCAGATGCACTTCATGATCTGACTCATTTTCTGAATAAATCAATATATCATCGATAAACACGACCATGAACTTGTCAAGTTCGGGCATGAATACCGAGTTCATCAGGTACATGAAGTAGGCTGGAGCATTTGTTAGTCCGAAAGACATAACCAAATACTCGTATAAGCCGTACCTAGTAGAGAAAGCAGTTTTAGGTATATCCTCCGGTCTGATCTTTATCTGATGGTAGCCTGACCTCAAGTCAATTTTGGAGAATACTTTGCCTTTGCTAGCTGATCGAACAAGATGTCGATGCGGGGCAACGGATATTTGTTCTTGATGGTCACAGCATTGAGTGGTCTGTAATCTACACACATTCTCAGTGACTTGTCCTTCTTCTTCACAAACAAGGCTGGACATCCCCACGGAGATGAGCTAGGTTGGATAAGACCCTTGTCCAATAGATCTTGCAATTGAACCTTAAGTTCCGCTAACTCATTGGGTGGCATTCTATAGGGCCTTCTTGATATGGGTGCCATACCTGGCACTAACTCGATCTTAAATTCCACGTCCCTATCCAGGTGGTAGACCTGGTAATTCCTCAGGAAATACATCCAGAAAATCACAAACCACTGGGATATCACAAAGTGTGGTGGTTTGGATAGCACAGGCTAAATGTTGGGGTTCGAAATCACGGGAGAGTGGTACTAGAAAAGCATTCCCTCCCGTGGGTTCCCTCAACATAATAGTGCGGGTGCTAGTGTCAATAAGAACACCATGATCCTTCATCCAATTCATGCCTAAGATTACACTTATCGATAACCCGGCAATATTATCAAATCTGTTGTGTACTCCCTCCCTTGTATGGAGATGAGCACATTTTTTACTATCTTTTTGGTAGTAACAGTACCCCCTGCTGAACTTATGTTATAACCCCCTTTACTTACTTCAATTATTTCTTGATCATGTCTAGATGCAAATGCTTGACTCATAAAGGAATGAGAAGCTCCCGAATCAAATAAAACAACAGCGGGATGCTTGTTGACGAGAAACATACCAGCCGTGACAACTTCTCCGGTGGGCACTTCCTCCACAGCGGTATAATGCACTTGTCCCTGACGTGCCCTGGCATTCGCCTGTCTCTGATTGTTCTGATTCTGGTTGCTATTCCTCTTGGGGTGGGGGCATTCCTTGGACCAATGACCCAGTTGGTTGCAGTTGAAACAGGGTTGATTACTTCTGAATCCGGTGGAGCTGTCCTGACTGCCATTTCCTTTTGGTAAGGCAATAGTAAATGCCTTACGAAATGGTTTCTATGGCCTGTTATTCTGAGCTTTAGGTGGTGGAGGCCTAAACTTGGGTGCAGGTGGACGGAATTGTGGCCTAGCTGTGATAGGCGCTTTTGACTGGAAGGATCCGGATGCACCGGCCTCATATGCCCTCTTGCGACCCTTGGCAACTGCATGCATGTTGTTGTGGTTTTCTTGGGTCAAGGCATCACTAATAAACTCATTATACGTGGCACACCTAGAATTTGCCATAGTCTTCATCAGTTTGGTACCCAACCCTCGCTTGAAACTCTCTATCTTTTTCTCTTCAGTATCCACAAAACTTGGAGCATATCTTGACAAGTTGTTGAATGCGTGCATATATTCTGTGAGTGACTTAGTTCCTTGAGTGAGCCTCATAAATTCGGCTACTTTCATGCGCATCAGGCCCGGGGGAATATGGTGTCCCCTAAAAGCCAGCTTGAACTATTCCCAGGTCACTCGCGCGTTAGCAGGCAAAGACGATAGGAAATGTGTCCACCAGATCCCTGCTGGTCCTTGCAATTGATGAGAAGCATACTCAGCTTTCAGATGTTCGGTGACCCTCAGCAGACGAAATTTCTACTCAATGGTATTTAGCCACTCGTCAGCCTACAGTGGTTCCTCAGCCACCTTGAAGATTGGAGGCTTCGTGTCCAGAAACTCCTTGAATGTACTGTGCTGATTTAGCTCAGGCCCCTGGTTGATGTGGGTGGCCCCGAGCAGTGTTTTGCGCGATGAGGCGCAAAGCTTCCTCCATTGTCCTTTGGCTCCCTAGGAACTGGGTAAAGAACTCCTGAGCAGACGGCGGCGGTGGGGGTGGCAAGTCATCATGGTTGCCATCCTGGCTGCCACCAGCTCCAGCATGGGTGCGCGTCATCTGCGAAGTTGCAACAATAAGCGATTATTGATTGATGTCAAGAGATTGCAGATGAACCATAATCATGCCAAACTGAAATTACTGGGGAAAATTTTTCAAAGTCACAATAAAAACAGAGGCATAATAATTCATTCTCGCAATATGACATCACCAATTTGACCACTTATCGCGCTCACAACGCATGCAAATTTAAATCGTGATTACCAACAAAGGACTGGAATTGCATTGATGTTCAACCAAACGTGCGATAGTCGTACGATTAACAACATTACATGATAGTCGGATTACTATTACCAAATTCGAGCTACAGGTCCACTACATGAATAAAGGTGATACATTAGACCTTCCACTAAGTACTAAGCGATCTAATCCTCATCATGATCACTATCAAGGTCAGACGTAGGGTCATCTCCTTCCTCAGGCTCCACTTCTTCTTCAGGCTCCACTTCTTCTTCTTCCTCGTCCTCTTCTAGATCCATCTCTATGGCTCCAGGTGGGACATAAGGGTGGAGCTGATTGTTCAGCAGATGAACCTCCTCATGTAGGTTATCATTGTATTCTTCCGCATTGGCCAGCTGCTGCCCCAGCTCGAACTGTCGAGCTCTCAGAACATCTTCCCTGGACCAGGCTGCATTCCTTTGGTGAGTTAACTGAGTCATCTCTACAGTGAGCCTCTCAATCTCGATGTCGTGCTCCCTCTGAAGCTGACGTCGGTCTTCGCGAGCATGACCAAGAGCACCAGATACACGTCTGAGACTACCCTCTACTCCATCTAACACTCTCATCACTGCGAACATGGCGCTCATGGAAGGGTTATCACTGTTCTGCCCTTCTGCTGCACCAATCTCCAAAGATCTTCCTCTTGCCTGCTGCCATGAGTCAGTGGAGGGGTTGCCCCTCGGAAAGACTCCAACCAAAGCGGCTGCCAGCTCCTGAGGAAAACGATCCATGATATCCCTCAGGATCCCAAAGGCTGCCCTGCCAGCTGCTTCTTCAGCAGTCCTGCCAGTTGACTCATAACACCAGCCTATCCACTCAGAATCGTCACCTCGGGGACGAACAACGGCCTCCACAGTAACTAAGAGACCTTCTCCCAACTGCTCATTCGCCCAGAAGTAGCGGGGCTCCATTCCATCAGGATAGCCTACATAGCTGAGCACTCT
Organism: Miscanthus floridulus; assembly: GCF_019320115.1. NCBI lineage: Eukaryota > Viridiplantae > Streptophyta > Magnoliopsida > Poales > Poaceae > Miscanthus > Miscanthus floridulus. The sequence goes on from NC_089596.1 coordinate 23,880,963, forward strand.
CCACAAGAGTGTAGGCATCCCAAACTCTCCAAGAAACGTGTGACGTTGACGGGTACGTGGAGCAAGCTGACGGCTGGGAGCTCTGCCTCCAGTGGACTTGCGAGCGGTCTGCTTTGTGCGTGCCATCTGCACCATTAACATTTACCACTTGGTGAGACAATGCCATAATGGATAAGAGTTACTTAACCGAGTAAGAATTTTATAAGGGGAGGAACAAGGTAGTTATGTGAATGGTAATTATCATGATGCATGCTCGTTCCGTACGTCCTCACAAACTTAGGAAAAATTTGTTTCTAACGGTAGACACGGTGGCATACATACGTTCTCTCATATATATCGTAACTAGTCGAGCTACACATTTCATTGTTAGTGTACCTGCATAAAATTTCATTTCAGCCCTAAACCCATAATGAAATATGCAGAATGTAATTTGTAAATACTTCCATATATGTATACCCATACATATACTTTCGTATCAATCTACCCGACAATAATTTAAACCCACAATTAAATACGTACCATATACACATGCAAGCATGCATACATAGCCGTACCAAAGCTAACTCTCCCCGACCGCACGCTTACCTCTTGCGGTCATACACTCATCATCTTACCTTGGCGTAGAGGCATTTGATCCATACATTACCACTCAAGTGAATGGCATCCATACAATAGCACGCCGTATGGACGACGAAGTAAAAACCCCCATGTTAGTACTTAAATAGCCACCTAATAGTCCTTAATTTGGGCATAAGGAAAGTGATCATTGGCACACTTTAGATTTCAAATACCTATTATATAACTATTAGTTGCTCGAGAAGGGTTTTTGGAAAACAAAAACTTTTGTTTTAAATACACTTGTGACAATTAACATTGAATCTTGCTCTGATGCCAGCTGTCGCAGAACCGACCAATTTATAAGAGTACAAGTACAATGGCAGCCCGCAAGCGGTCGCACGGTCATACTTGAACCCATATAAACCCGGTAGTCCGTCGAGTACCACGACGGGTCTCGATAAACGATTTACAACAACCAAGATCGTACAGGATTCAACAGACATGCCACATATTACATAAAGTTCACAGACACATTTCATCATCAGAGTACGAATAAAAGTTATTACAGACCGAGTTTGATAAATAAAGCGGAAGCAATTAAGTTCGAAAATAAAGTTTCCAACATAGTTTGATACAGTGCCAAGTCAGATCACGGTCCACAAAAGCAAGGATAGGAATTATTAAAGAAGCTTGCCCAAGGCTTACTCCTCATCCACGGCGGGATAGAAGCAACTCTTGCAATAACCATGATACACAGTGCCATCTGCAACAATGGGAAAATAAACCCTGAGTACGAGAAGGTACTCAGCTAGACTTACCCGTCATGAACCAGAAATAAAATGACTCTCAAGGATTATGCAAGGCTGTATAAGTGGACGTAACTCGACAACATTTTGCATAAAAGCAATTGACTTATTGTACAGTTACAATTTCTTTATCAAGTTAATTATAACTATCCATTTCTAGATTAGCAACTATCCGGTGCCAAACATGTGGTATATCAATTGAGAAGCATACAATAGTAACCATAGCAGGTATTGTAATTCCATATTCATTCGAACCATCATGTTTCATAACACAGTTACTACGATGTTGGAGCTAGTCAAGTTTCTCACTATCCGGGAGAGACGGCGATTCGAATCGATTTCAACCAGCTGGGAATTTATTCCTAACACAAACCCAGGTCTACCGGCCACGATAGCCTTAGGTCACCTTTGGTACAACTTCAGGTACACATTTCGCGGGTCCAGTACCACGCCGCACAATCTGGAACACCAGATGCCAGGATGCTCAGGCCCAGCCTGCCCTTGGGCTCAGTCTGATCGTTCCCCGGAAGGAGCGCACAACAGAACGGGTCCCGGCCTGAATTGAATTACTCGGCTTCGTGGTCGGAACGAGTTATCCGGCCAGCTAAGTGAGAGGCATGCGTTCAATCTTGTCAGAAGTTCCAACAATGGTACGGTCCTTGATTGACACAGACGGGGATAGATCCACACCCAAGACCTCCATGTCTTGTTGCTTCTCTATCGACCTCCCGTCCGGTCTTGATTTACTTTTACCTCATGGTTCTGTTCCACGATAGCAGATATAGCCAACCGTGCTCCGGTATCCACCTATATCTCGCAGGTGACAGGACATCACCCGACTTCTACCGGTCTAAGCATGGCTAAGCATATATTCGATCCTGGACCTATACCGGTTAAAGGTGTAATATCTGGACAAGGAATGTACATGCATCGAGTGGTTCCATTCAACTCTTATAACCTAATGCATCAATCATAAGTACTTAAGTAAACATTTGTAAATTACTGGGAGACTTAGAATGCTCGGGGCTTGCCTCGCAGAAAGGAAGTAGGGCGGTGGTCAGGACACTCCGGAAGCTCTTCAGGGTTCTGCTCCACGCCTTCGGGAGCTGCGGCTTGTGGATTCTCCTGCTGGTCCCCTTCCTCTGCTTCTTCGAATTCCAGCAACGTTATCTCTTCCTCCGATCCTAGATGCATGAATATGGCATAAGTATTACGAATGCATATATGTTAACAAGTGCATCATGTTTATTGAGTAGGTGCATATCTCTTCTCGATTATTTAATTATCTACTTCCACAATGCATCGACTATACCACAAAACAGTAGCTACTTGTTTCACTCATAACTGGAGTTCTACTAATCCAAATACAGTGATCCTGGACTTTCTGGAAAGCTTATCAAATTCTCTACAACTTTGTTATTAACCATTTTTACAGTACACATCATTTTCAACATGCAACTCATCAAACTCCAGAATCTGTCCGGAAACTATTCAATATGCAATACAAAGTAACAATACTTCTACTTCATGTAATCATTCAAAATTTGACAACATAAAATCTACCAACATGTTTAAGCATACCAAATACCTTTAAGATAATATAATGGTGAAGCCCAAACTATTTATTTAAATTCCTTTATTATTTTATTTAGATATCTAGGTTAAATAATAAACATATACCAGATGTGTTTGAAAAATTCTTAAAAATTTACAGTGCCTTATTAATGCTATCAAAGGACTACTATAAAAATTTCATGGCATTTTACCTAGTAGAACATCCTATACAAAAATGATAAGGCAGCAAGGCTTGAAATAGCATAAATGGAAAACCCTATTGAAAAGTGTCAAGCAATAGATTTCCTATTTTTCTTAGCATCCATATGGTACTAGGATTACCTCCAACAAATTTCATGAATTTTGGATTCCTAAATAATTTATAAAAATTTACACAAGGATCTCCTAATTATAAAAGAAAAATCTATAACTACAAATCTACACATGCACTCATCTTCAAATTTTTACCAGAGCTCACATATGCTAAGACTAGCTTACCACAAAAATTTCATAATTTTTGGAGCACAGGAACTCTAGATATAAAATAAACAAATTTGAATGCATTCAAAAGCACATTTCAAATCCCTATTTAAATCTCCAAAAATTTCTACTGTAAATGTCAAGAACATATTTTTTCTAAATACTACACTTCCTAAGGAACACTAACAAATTTATTTCACAATTTTTGGAGCCACCAAACTAGAGATACAAAAATTTACAAAACATATGAAATCTGCATTCAAAATGAACTAGCTTTAAAACATGGAGTCGCTGACACGCGGGACCCACTGGTCAGTTGACCCCACCGGTCAGCGAAACCAAAACAGAGCCGGCGGCGCTGAGCAAGCTCGCGCGGCCATGGCTCGTCGACGGCGAGTCCGCCGGTGGTGACGTCTTCACCGAGCGACCTACGTGACCTAGCGCACTGGGTGAGCTACTCGGTGGAACCTCCCGTCGGGGCTATGTACAGTGGCGGCGCTTATGGCGGAGCGGCGGCGCTGGACGACGGTGCTACGCCGGTGGGGGCTACGGCGGCTCGATCAAACGCCACGCCGAGCATCACCGAGCTGCGGCGGAGCTAGCTAACGCCCTATTGCGGCCTGGGGTGGATTTGGCAACGTGGCCACGGAGACGGGGCTAGCGCGGAGCTCCGGCGAGCTTGCACACGTTGCGGTGGCTTACCAAGCGCGGTCAGCGAGCGCGGGTGGAGGTAGTGGGTCGCTGGGGCTGTGGTGCTGCTGCGGTGATGATTAGGCGGCTCGTCTCGAGCCCGCGCAGGCTATGGCGATGGCGGTGCTGCTCGGTGCTGCGGGAGCTCGGCTGCTCTACTGTGGGAAGAAGGAGGCTGGGAAAACGAAATGAGGGCGCGGACAGGGCGAGCGACGCTGGTGTGATAATGCCACGCTCAGGCGTCGTGGCCTGCGCGGTCAGGGCAACGGCGACGCGCGGCCACCGTGACCTCCACGCGCGCGCGGTTCCTGCCGTGTCGGCCACTGAAGATTTTGATTTAGTTCGTTCAGTCACGAAATGCCGAGCCTGACGACGTGTTTTGCAATCGAGTTAACTCCCTATGCAAAGCGATTCAGCGATTTCTTTCAGAACCAAAGTTGTAGTCCTAAGTACCATCTCCAAATGTTGTTCAATGATCTCGTGCTAACTCGCAACATAAACTGAGTAAAATCATGATCAAGGTCAGCTTGTCAGGCTGTCAGTGATCCAGGACTTAGCAAAATTTCATAAGTCATGAGATGTTGATTTACTGATTTTTGTGATCCAATTTCACACATGTTAGGAGCTTGAATCAGTTAGTGACCCATAAATAAAAGTTGTTTCCTTACGCCAAACACTACAACTTTGCTTTAGTGATCTCCTCCATGCAAGGTTTCTAACCTCTAGTTCAAACTTGGTCAAACATGTCACATTTACATGATGATACACATCAAAGCATGGCTTAATGACCTTTTTACCCCTAACCATGAATATCAAAGTTGTTCATAAAGATACTCTAAACATGTTTAAGCAATTTGCAAGGTCATTCAATCATTTCATGTAGTAGTCACTCATAGGGCCATTTAAAGTAATCACATGAAACATGACTTAAGGACTTGATCATGGAAAATGACATTCATGAACCATGTTCCATTTGTGAACCTAAGCATTGCCAAAATATTTTGGTGACTCATATTAACCAAGTACATGTGTCCACTCATGATCATATGCATATACACATGGAGACATGAAATAACAAGAAAAGTTGCATATGTTAATGAAACATGCGATAACAAGCAAATGTTGCAGATGTTTCAATCAAATGTTTCAATTGTAAATGCTTGTTTATGAATGCGTGATGATCATGCTCATGTTATGTAAGTCAAATTATGCAAGGCTAACACTCGAGGTGTTACACCACACTTCACCTGGGTGAGCCAGAACATCGCTGCTATGGCGGCCTTGCTCCGAGGGCTTCTAGGGCCCATGATGCTCGAGGATCATTAGGCCCATCGTGAGATTCGCACGCTACTCAAGCGTGCGGCGGTGTTGCAGGCCAAGAGCTCGCTGTACCGATGATATGGGCTTGATACCAGCCAGCGGACGCCTTCAGAATGACCTGACAAGGACACGTCAGTCCACTAGGCGCCACAAGGCAGCAGGCCATGCACCATAGTCCTGGTGCATGAGAATCTCGGCCGCCACTGTAACACATGCGACACCCTCGATGCTCGTAGGTGTGCCCACGATGATGTGAGGGAGAGGGCTAGCCATGGCTACCACCCTCATCGCGGCAGACGCTATGATAGTGGCGAGGACCGAATCCCGAGCCTTGACTTGCTTGGACCTCAGGCCTTCGGCCGACACATCCTCAACGCCGTCTTCCCACCACGATACCGACCACCAACTAACATCCTAAAATACTCTAGGAAATGAAACCCCAGAATATGGCTAGAGGATTATCGGCTTGCTTGCCAAGCCGGTGGAGCGAGTAATGACGATTTCATTATCCACAACCTTCCATTGTTCCTAGCCAATTCGGTACGAATGTGGTTGGAACACCTTCCGCCCAACTGAATCCAAAGTTGGGCGGACCTAAAAGAGATCTTCATGGGGAACTTCTAGGGCACGTACGCACATCCTGGGAACCCCTGTTATCTCAAAAATGGTCAATAGAAGTCTAGGGAAACCCTTCGTGGGTACATCTGGTGCTTCTCCCAGTAGTGCAACGAGCTGCCCAACATCGCCGACGACGATGTCATAGGAGCTTTCTTGTCTAGGACCACCTGCGAGTCCCTGGTCCATAAGTTAGGATGTAAGGGCCCACAAACCACCAAGGGGCTCCTCGACATCGCCACCAGCCATGCCTCAGGTGAGGAGGTGGTCAAAGTGATCTTTGACTGCCTCAAGGGCAAGGCAAAGTGGGATGAGGACACTGGTGAAGGCGCCTCCAACCATCCTAGCAAGAAGGAGAACAAGCAGCGGTGTGAGAGCTCGCTCGTGGCCACCACCGACCGCAAGGGGGGTCAGAAGCCCACTGAGGGTACCCTAAACCACTTCAAGAAGCTACTCAAAGGGCCATGAACAAACCAAGCTTTCCTCGTCAAGCATCTCTACAAGGGCTATGGCCTCATGAAACAATTCTTGTCCAGAGGCTCCAATAAGGGGGAGCATAGGGGGGACCCCAAGCCGACCACAGATGATGCCGAGGAGAAGGACAGTGACTTTTCGACGCTGGATGGCTGCCTCATGATCTTTGAAGGGTCAGCAGCCTAAGACTCCAACCACCGCCAGAAGCTTGCGCGCCGCGAGGTCTATACGGCTGAGCCGGCCATGCCTACCTTCCTTCGATGGTCGGAGTCCGCCATAACCTTTGATCGGACCGACCACCCGGAATGTGTCCTACAGCTAGGACTATATCCGCTCATGGTTGACCCAATCATCGGCACGAAATGGCTCACCAAGGTACTGATGGATGGAGGCAGCGGCCTCAATATCATGTATACCAAAACGCTCGACGCCATGGGCATCGACTGAGCGTGCATCCGGACAAACGGGGAGCCTTTCCATAGCATCGTGCTTGGAGAGCAGGCCATGCCACTCGGGCAAATTGATCTACCTGTCACCTTTGGGGATCCATCCAATTATAGGATGGAGACCCTCACCTTCAAGGTGGCCGGGTTCCATGGAACATACCACGCCATCCTAGAACATCCATGCTACGCGAAGTTCATGGTCATCCCCAACTACACCTATCTAAAGCTGAAGATGTCGGTCCATGTGGGGTCATCACCAGTGGCACCTCCTTCCAGCGTGCCTATGAGTGAGAGGTCGAGTGCTGCGAACATGCCGCTGCAATTGTTGCCTCCAAAGAGCTCGCGGCCATCAGGAAGGAGGTCACCAAAGAAGCACCCAACCCCAAGTGGCCAGCTAGGTCTTTCGAGCCAGTGGAGGGCACTAAGGAGGTCCTCATAGACCCCAGTGGTTCCAAGGGCAAAGTGGTGTGCATTGGCACCCTGCTTTCCTCCGAATAGGAAAGTGCACTCGTCGACTTCCTCCGTGCCAATAGAGACATATTTGCGTGGAACCCCTTGGACATGCTAGGCATTCCGAGAGAAGTCACTGAGCATGCCTTGAAGATCAGGCTAGGCTCCAAGCTAGTGAAGCAATGCCTGCATCGTTTCGATGAGGGGAAGCATAGGGCCATCGGTGAGGAGATTGCGAAGCTTTTGGTGGTCGGGTTCATCAAGGAAGTATACCACCCTGATTTGTTAGCCAATCTCGTTCTTGTACGAAAGAAGAGTGGGAAATAGAGAATGTGTGTTGACTACACGGGTCTCAATAAAGCGTGTCCAAAGGATCTGTTTCCTTTGCCACGCATAGACCAAGTAGTTGACTCAACCTCAGGGTGCGAAACCCTTTGCTTCCTTGATGCGTACTCCAGGTACCATCAAATCGTGATGAAAGAGTCCGGCCAGCTCGCGACGTCTTTCATCACCCCATTCGGATCATTCTGCTATGTCATAATGCTGTTCGGTCTGAAGAACGCTAGGCCTACATACCAGCGCTGTATGCTCAAGTGTTTTGGGGACCTCATTGGGCGAACCATTGAGGCCTCCATGGATGACATCATGGTCAAGTCTAAATGGGCTGACCAGGTCATAGCCGACCTAGAGCAGACCTTCACAAAACTCTGAGCAAATGACATTAAGCTCAACATCGAGAAGTGCGTTTTTAGGGTCCCGAGGGGTATGCTGCTGGGTTTTATCATCTCCGAGCATGGCATCGAAGCCAACCCAGAGAAGATCTCGGCCATCACAAGGATGGGCCCGATTCATAACATAAAGGGGGTGCAGCGAGTCGTAGGTTGCCTCACCACGCTCAACCGCTTTATCTCGTGCCTCGGCAAACAAGGTCTCCCCCTCTATCGGCTTCTGAAGAAGGTCGACCGCTTCGAATGGACGCCCGAGGCCTAGGAGGCACTTGACATATTTAAGCGGCTTTTAACAAAGGCCCTGATCCTGGTCCCTCCGACCGACGGGGAACAACTTCTGCTCTACATCGCAGCCACCACGCAAGTGGTCAGCGCCACCCTAGTGGTAGAGCATGAAGAAGAGGCACACGCCCTCAAAGTGTAGTGTCCCGTGTACTTCATTAGCGAGGTCCTATCCGATTCCAAACCCCCAAATCTAGAAGCTCATGTACATTGTCCTTATCGCCAAAAGAAAGTTGCGCCACTACTTCGAGTCACATTCGGTGATGGTCGTGACGTGCCTCCCCCTTGGCGAGGTCGTCCAAAACTAGGATGCCATGGGAAGAATCACAAAGTGGGCACTCGAGCTGATGGGTCAAGGCATTTTGTATGCCTCCCGAACGGCCATCAAGTCCCAAGTGTTGGCTGATTTCATTGCAGAGTGGATTGAGGTCCAAATGCCACCAGCGGTCATCGACCAACAGTACTGGATGTTGTACTTCGATGGATCACTGATGAGGAAAGGCACCGGCGCAGGACTGGTCTTCATTTCGCCCCTCGAGGTACGCATGAGGTACATGGTTTGCCTCTATTTCCCCTCCTTCAATAATGTGGCCGAGTATGAGGCACTCATCAATGGCCTACGTATTGCCATCGAGTTGGGTATCCGATGGCTTGATGTCTGGGGCGACTCCCAGCTGGTCATCGACCAAGTCATGAAGGAATCAAGCTACCACAACACCAAGATGGTTGCGTATTGCCGAGAAGTCTACCAGCTGGAGGACAAGTTCGACGGTCTCAAGCTCAATCACATCCTGAGGCGTCTCAATGAGATGGCCGACGCACTGGCAAAAGCAGCGTCCGGCCGAGAGCCGGTCCCAACGAGCGTCTTCGCCAGCAATCAGCACAAGCCCTTAGTCCACTACGAGGAGCCAGAACAAGCCGATGACGGGCCACCTGCCCTAGGCTCGAGGGCTAACCAGCCATTGGCTCCATCCGACCCTGAGGTCATAGAGCTGGACGAGGATCCAGCGATAGAGCCTGGCCCTATGGCCGACTGGAGGACGCATTACCTCGATTACCTCCTCCATGAGGCCACTACCAATGGACAAAATGGAGGCTAGGTGGCTCACACATCACGCTAAGTCCTTTGTCGTTATTAATGGAGAGATCTACAGGCGAAGCCACACCAGGGTCCTACAGTGCTGCATCCCCATCGAACAAGGGAAGCGGTTGCTGAGCGATATCCATGGTGGGGTCTATGGTCACCATGCCGCTCCTAGAACCCTAGTCAAAAACATGTTCCGTCAAGGCTTCTACTGGCCGACCATGGTAGCCGACGCTGAACATATTGTGCGCACCTACGAAGGGTGTCAATACTATGCTCAGCAGACCCACCTATCAGCCCAAGCACTCTAAATGATCCCCATCACATGGTCGTTCCTGGTCTGGGGGATTGATCTGGTTGGACCTCTCAAGAGGGTACTCGGGGGCTATACGCACTTGCTTGTCACTGTAGACAAGTTTATAAAGTGGGTAGAGGCTTGACCGATCATCGTGATCAAGACCTAGCAAGCCACACTGTTCTTCCTTGATATCGCCCATCGCTTTAGAGTCTCGAACTCCATTATCATGGACAATGGCACACAGTTCACCAAAAGAAGTTCCTCTAATTCTGCGATGGAATACCACATCCGCGTCGATTGGGCCACCGTGGCGTACCCTCGCATGAGTGCGTAGGTTGAGCACACGAACGGCATGGTCCTACAAGGCCTCAAGCCTAGGATCTTCAACGATTGAACAAGTTTGGCGAACGATGGGTCGTGGAACTTCCTGCGGTGCTCTGGAGCCTGAGGACGACCCCAGCCGGGCCACCGGCTACACGCCATTCTTTATGGTCTAGGTTCTAAGGCTGTCCACCCGACGATATCAACTATAGAGCACTAAGGGTCAGGGTGTATGATGAATAGGGAGCCAAGGCCATCCCTCGTGGATGCCATGGACCAGCTAGATGAAGCATGCAAACGTTGCCTCCTCCGCTCGGCCAAGTACCAGCAAGTGTTAAGTCGGTACCACAGCCGTTTGAGTGTGGGTCGGGCCTTCAACGTCGGGGACCTAGTGCTCCACCTCATCCAGAGCAACAAGAAACCGCCAAAAGCTCTCTCCACCGTGGGAGGGACCATACGTCGTCGTGGAGGTGCTTCGACCAGGCACCTACAAGCTCAAGACCATCAACGGTGAAGTCTTCATCAATGCCTGGAACATCGAGCAGTTACGTCGCTTTTACCCTTATTATACGCACACTTTCTCTTATCAGTTTCGCTATCGACTCCCTGATCTTTAGTGACACCCAACCCCAGCAATGGCAAGGGGTCGGGCCTCACTCGGGGCTAATAAGAGCATATCTATCTGGTAGACATTCTCTATGCCCGACCCTTTCTCACGTTGAGACCTAGAAACAAGGGTTGCGGAAACAAACACTGAGTAAAACTAGTTGGACTGCAAGAAACCTACAACCCAGCAGCTATGGCGTTTTGCTCACTAGCGTGATCAGAGTTTTTTCCGCACCCTGAGCTTTTTAGCCTTAACTATGGAAAGAGTCGGTGCACGTCTAAGAGTATATCCACCTGGCAAACATTCTTTATGGCTTTGCTCACCAGCGTGATCAGAGTTTGTTCACCTGCACCCCGAGCTTTACAGCCTTAACGACAAAAAGGGTCGAAACACACTAACCTTTTTATACAAAAAGAAGAGAAGGGCCAAAAATATGTTAGGCCATAACGAAATTTAAGAGCTTGTCCACTAAATACAAGTTCGCCACCTGGCATATCTGCCTAACTAATTTCTTAGGGGGATGATCTCATCCTCTATCTCTGCAGGTAAGTCCTATATCAGCGTGTCACACAAGTCGATTAGATGGCTTGGCCACTGCCGAGAGATGGGTAAGGAGCAGTAGGATGCCCCACGCGGGTTCTGCTGACTCTATCACGAATGATGGACCTGGATTCCACTCGAACATATTCGGTAAGAGCTCCCCAAACTCGTCACTCATGCTGTCAAGGTAAGTCCTGTGCTAGTGGATCACCCAAGTCGATCGGATTGTTCGGGCCGCTGCCAAGAGACGGGTCACCTTAATTTACGCATGTTTTCTCTTATTAATTTGCTCTCGAGCCCCAACCCCAGCAATGGCAGGGGTCGGGCCCCTCACTCGAGGGCCAGCAAGAATGCCTATTCAGTGGACATTCTCTATGCCCAACCCTTTCTCATGCTAAAACCTAGAGGCAAGGTGTGCGGAAACAAACTCTAAGTAAGCTAGTCGGACCATAAGAAACCTATGCCTCAGCGGCTACAGTGTTTTTGCTCACCAGCATGATCAGAGTTTTTGTCCCCACACCCCGAGCTTTAGCCTTTGCCTTCCTAGGAAGGATGTAGAGGGGCCCACCCTATGGAATCTCCATCGAGGAGACGCCAGCAGGTCGCCCAAGTTGATCGGATGGCTCAAGCCGCTACCGAGAGGATGGGTAGGGAGCAGCAGGATGCCCCATGTGGGTTATGCTGACTCTATCACGAATGATAGACCCAGATTTCACTCGAACATATCCGGTAAGAGCTCCCCGAACCCATCACTCGAGCCAGCAAGGTAACTTTACCAACCCCCACTTTACTTTTCCAGTGCATAAGCATTCATTCATCCATTCTCGTGCATGCATTCATACATTCATCCCAAACATCCAAGCATCACTTATGCAATTATTTCATCACAACACTTCGCGTCGCATCATGAAACGGTAGTCGTCTCATTCGATATGAATGACGACTGACCGAGGTTTGAAGGCTGGCCCACAAAGGGCTCAAGGCCACCTCGCGTCAAGTAGAGCCAGGGGAGAAATGTAGATGAGCCCCAGCGGCCCTTGCCCAACCCGCTCAAAAGCTGATAGGGTCATCTCAACCTTCTCGTTTGACCCTAACCTCACGCCAAGCCCATAGAATCTCCATCGAGGAGAGGCCAGCAGGCCACCTAAGTCGGTCCCTGGAGCAACTCGGGCATCTGCTAGGAGGAGGGTTAAGGAGCAGTGGAATGCCACATGAGGGCTATGCCGACCCTATCATGAATGACGGATCTAGATTCCACTCGAACATGCCTGTTAGCGAGCTCACCGAGCACGACACTCGAGCCATTGAGGCAAGTGTCGTTAGCTCAATCCCTCTAGTTGCAGAAACCATGGACGGGGGGTGATGCATAAAACTTGGCCGACCTCTACCAAACCCAACAGGGCTTAGGGGCTCGAGCCACCCGACCCTAACTCAGGAGTCCAACTGACCGAGGTTCGAAGGCCGGCCTATGAAGGGATCGAGGCTACCTCACGTCGAACAGAGCCAGGGGAGGAAACACAGATGAGCCCCAGTAGCCTTCGCCCGACCCGCCTAGAAGTGGGCAGGGTCATCTCAACCTTCTCGTCCAATCCTAACCTCTAGCTGAGCCCATAGAATCTCCATCAAGGGGAGGCCAGCAGGCCACCTGATTCAGTCTCTGGAATGACTCAGGCATCTGCTGGGAGGTAGGTTAAGGAGCAAGTGGAATGCCACATGAGGGCTATGCCTGACCCCGTCATGAACGACTGACACATGATTTCACTCGGAATATACCCGTTTAGCGAGCTCACCGAGCAGCATCACTCGAGCCATCGAGGCAAGTGACGTTAGCTCAAACCCCTCGTTGTGGAAAACCATCGGATAGGGTGACTGATCACAAAGATGAGCCGACCCTCGACCGGACCCCCGCTAAGCGCGGGGGCTCGAGAAAGGTTGGACTCTCAAGGAAGATCGAATGTCGCGTTGCAGAATGATGGCTCAATCCTAGGGAGGGGTACGTAAAAACTAAGAATGATGTTTCTAAAACAAGAGACAGCTTTCTCCTACTAGTTTCGCTATCCTCTCCTCGATCTTTAGTGACACCGAACCTCCAGCCACAGCAAGGGTTCCGGTCTCACTCAGGGGATGATAAGGGTATATAATACCTTTCTGAAACATCGTCATGCCACGACCCTTCCTCACAGTTAAAAACCTAGTGGCAAGGTTTGCGGAAACAAATGACTAAGTAAGGCTGGTCGGACAGCAACAAACCTATGCCCTAGTGGCTACGGCACTCTTGCTCACCAGCGTGATCAGAGTTTGTTCACCCATACCCGAGCTCTACGGTCTTAACAAACGGAAGGGTCGGAACGCATTACCCCTTTTCACACATAAAAAGGGAGAAAAAACAAATTTGTTCACACCGAAATAAAAGAATAGACTTGTTTGAAGAAAACACAGTGGTCGAAACTTGTCCGATTATTACAAAAATAATCATCCGACCTATCTAACTAACTAGCCCCTCCGAGGGAGAACTACGTCTTCTATCCTGTCTGCTAGGTCCTACGAAAGGGGAACCACCGCCGCTTCCATCTCCTCGAGCTCGTGGACTTCATAGCTAGGTGCGTAGCCATGGCTCATCGTCTCTAGGTTGATGTTGTATCCATAATGAGAATGAGCAATCATGAAGGACTGATTAACCCTAGAGCGAAGAGCATTCCTCTTGAGTTGGCGCACCCGAGCCGTGATCTCGATGGCATGAGCCGCGAGTGAGCTGGTCCCCTCCGACCGCACCACCTGAAGGTTGTCACAGACCACTCCAAGGGTGGTGCTTAGGATACCAACCTCATCACTCTCCACCTAAAGATTCCTCCTCACCTCGGTGAGGTCCACAGCCAGCCCGACAGAAATGCTCTTAGCCACTAGCTTCTAGGTTGCCGCGCTTTCAAGCTTGACTTGGAGGGAGCCGACCTTCTGCTGTGCATCATCGCGCTCTTGGTAGGCCTGGTCATGCTCTCGAAAAGCCTGGTCACGCTCCTCATAAGCCGTGCCACATTCCAAGTAGAGCCTCTCCGTGGTTTAGATCAATTCATCCCACTCCTTGTGTAGCTAAGCGACCACCGCGGCATCCAGGCTTGCCCTCTTCTCTAGGGCCACGAGCCTCTCCTTGGCCCCCAGCTTTAGATCCCTTTCCTTCTCAACCTTGCCCAGAAGGTCAAGGATCCGCTGGCGGGTCTCGGCGTCCCTCTAGAGCAACTCATCCTGCTCCTTTCTGACCCTGGCGGCTTCTTTGTCATCCTTCCGTGACCTCACCGACAGGGCCTCAAATACCTTCTCGGCCTCTTCAGCATCTCGACGGGCCTTGGCCATCCACGACTGAAGATTGGTTGCCTCCTCGGCGAGAGGAGAGTTAGCTTGGCCACACTCTGTTGGGTAGCAATAAGCTAAGCAGTCACCTCCCTGCGTAGCCACGCCTCCTCGACGAGGCTGTCCTAGGTCTCCTTCTATTGACGAAGGAACAGAGACTTCCCCCGACTATGAGCTATGAGGGACTGCAGGAAGACGATGATTAGGATACAAAAAATAGAAAAGGAAGATAAAGGCAAGAAGCAGGATGAAACAATACCTGGCCAGAGGGAACAACAACATCGCCGTGATGTCTCCGTCGGGATGCCCCCTCTGGCGATAGAAGGGGTTAGCGGTGCAAACACTAACCCCTCTCCTAGCACCATGACTCTAGGGGACCCCTCGACCATGTCCCCCTCCATTCGGTCCATGCCAGGCGCCATCGCTTGGGCCACCGATGGTACGGGTCACGCTAGTGCCTTAGGTGCCACTGCAGTTGCGCCCGACTGTGACCCATCTGTCACATCCACCTATGTTGACGAGGTCACGACTGGCTGTGCCGCACCCACCGTAGTTGGTGCCACGAGCATGGTTGGCAGCCCCATCCATCCCGCCATCAGCAGCAGTATCAAGGCCATCACTAGTTGCTTTGTGACCTCCGAAGGCGCCCCTTGAGCCCCTACATCCGCCCGTTCTGCCGAGGGCATGGGCACCACCATGGGCAGCGCCTGACCATCCAGTGATGCGGTCACACTGGTGCCGTTCCCGCCCAAAACGGGCGTGGCACCAGCCAACGGCTTCTGCCTCAATTGGAGGGCGACACTCTTCTTCGGCACCAGCGCTAAAGGATTACGCTTCCTGCGATGTTGCAAGGGACAAAAGGCATAAGTCACAATGAAATCCGACTAAAACAGGAAAAAACAGAGGAACTGACAACTCACCTCAGCACCATGGGGCGGTAGATGCATTTGGGGGGTGAACCCCCCAACCTTTGCTCCGCCTCATCGGAACGAGGCCGTTTCAAGCTTGCCCCCTGCTCCTAGGCAAAGGGGCTCGCTCCCCTTGGTTCTTGGGCACAACGGTGGAGCCAGCCACCTCCGCTAGCACATCGGGTGTGATGGCAGAACCACTTGCCCCTCTTGGCTCCTGGGGTAGGCCGATGGTACGGCCCACCTCCGCTGGCTCCCCGGATGTATCCTCCCCTTCATGGAACAAGAAGGGCCCTAATGCCTGCAAGGACAAACCGATACCTGTTAGTGAATCCTTGCTCTCTAGGTTGTCCCACTCGATATTGTCATCTACCTCATCATCGTCTCCATCGTCATCATCATCATCGTTGTTAGTGTCCTCCCCTCGTTGCCATGCCTGCAGCTTCCACTACTTCATCCTCTTCTTGTCCTCCTTTGGCTTCCTCAGCCGCTCGCTGCCAGCATGATTCATTGTCCTCACTGCCGAATCCCTCGACTGGTCCTGCCCCTCTCAAGGTTAGTATCAAGGCTTGGGAAATCAATGGAGGAAAGGCAAGGGAAAGGGGAACTTACGAAGACGATGTAGCCTGACTTTAGCCGCATTAGAGGATGTCCCGGCACCAGGTAGACAAAGTCGAGGGTGGCACCCGTGTCGTCCCGCAAAGGCTCCATTGCCTCCTTGATGCGTTGTGCGATCTCAGAGTTGGGGAGCGTCCCCTCGGCGAGCGGCGTTCCATCGAACGACACCTTAGGCGCCATCGCATATAACGGGAGCGCACGCGTCATCAACGGCACCACCCTCCTTGCGTGGTAAGCCCCGATGATGCCCGACTTAATGGAGATGGGGATCCCGATCTTCGTCAGGTGGTGGTAACTATCGTTGTGGCAGAGAATGACACACCGATCCGGCTTCAGATCGAAAGATCGAACCCTACAATCTTAGCACCATAGCTCCTCTAGTTATCAACTGAGACATGGATCCAGTTGACCTCGCCAAGAAGGCTAATCCCTACCTACGCAATGAAGAACACAAGCAAGAACAAGAAAGAAAGCAACCAAATTGCAGATGAATGATTAAATTCACGAAGTTGGGGTCTCACAAACCGATGAACGGTGAAACTGTTCTTAACAGAATAATCTAAGCAAAACCCAAAACCTAATGACAGCGGCGAGGTGTGATTATAAAGGTCTTAGGGTCATCGCCTACCCTAGATGCGCCCCCTAATGGGTCCAAACACGATACACGGTCCAACGGACCAAAAGACGGTGTCGCAGCACCCTGGCAGATTCTGGATGCTGACTTGTTTCGACGATTCCTGTCGATTTCGAAGATCTTTTGACCTGAGACCACTTGAATTGGCTTCCTTATCAAATTAGCTTTCCATCCATATGTGGATCGTCGAAAACGGAGTCCAGATGCGTCCTAGGTGACCAGTTTAAGGCAGACTAGTCCTGGAGGCCAAGGCAGACTCGAAATCATGTTGGACCAGGCCTCCGGTTCCTGTTGGACGTCCTTGCTGGTCATCTTCGCCTCCACCATGTCTTCTAAGTCCTTCATGACCCTCTCTAATGTTCCTAAGCAAGATAACATCATTAGGTAGTAGTCTATTCTCAAAAGTATAACAAGGATCGCTTAAGAACGAGCTCACCTCTAAATTGAGTTGACGCATTCAAGTCCGGGTCATTGGACCTTGCATGACGGTTGGAGGATCAGCGGGTACATCCGAAGGAGTGATGTCCTCATCATCCTCCCCCTCTTGAAATGGAGTCGTCCACGACTCAAGCTCATCTTCTTCTCCCAAATAAGGTTTCAAATCTTCAATGTCAAAGGTGGGACTAACCCCGAACTCAGGTGGCAACTCAAGTTTGTAGGACATTATCATTTATTTTCTCAATTATCTTATAAGGACTAGCTGCTCTTGGCATTAATTTAGACTTATGTAGCTCAGGAAATCTATCTTTTCTCAAATGTAACCAAACCAAATCACCCGGTTCAAGTTTAATATCTTTTCTACCTTTACTACCAGCAATTCTATACTTTTCATTCATTCTTTCAATATTTGCTTTAGTTGTTTCGTGCAACTTACGAATAAAATCAGCACGCTCTCTAGCATCACTATGTATTCTCTCAGTGGTAGGCAAAGGCAAAAGATCAATAGGAGCATGGGGGTTAAAACCATACACTACCTGAAAAGGACTTACCTTGGTGGTGGAATGTTCCGCCCTGTTATATGCAAACTCCACATCCGGCAAACACTCTTCCCACATCTTCAAATTGCGCTTCAAAATGGCTCTCAACATGGTGGACAATGTTTGATTCACAACCTCAGTTTGCCCATCAGTTTGGGGATGACATGTTGTAGAAAACAGCAGCTTGGTCCCCAATTTATTCCACAACGTGCGCCAAAAATGACTCAAGAATTTTGCATCATGATCCGAAACAATAGTAGAAGGCATACCATGCAAGCGGACGATTTCTTGAAAGAAAAGGTCAGCAATATGAACAACATCGTCGCTCTTATGACAAGGAATAAAATATGCCATCTTAGAAAAACAATCAACCACCACAAAAATACTATCCCTCCCCCTCTTAGTCCTTGGCAATCGCAACACAAAATCCATAGATATATCTGCCCAAGGAGTAGAAGGAACAGGAAGAGGCATATACAAACCATGTGGGTTCAACCGCGACTTAGCTTTTTGACATGTGGCACACCAAGCCACGTACTGCTCTACATCTCGCCTCATCCTTGACCAAAAGAAGTGTGTGGACAGCACCTCCTCCATCTTCTTGGCACCAAAATGTCCCATCAATCCGCCTCCATGTGCCTCCTGCAACAACAAAAGACGAACGGAACCAACTGGAATGCATAGGCGGTTAGCTCTTAACAAAAACCCATCATTGATCATAAACTTATTCCATGTACGTCCCTCTCTACAATTAAGCAACACATCCTTAAAATCAGGATCAAGCGCATATTGTTCTTTAATTGATTGAAGATCAAAAATCCGATAATCAAGTTGGGACAGCAATGTATATCTTCTAGACAAAGCATCAGCAATCACATTATCCTTCCCTTTCTTGTGTTTGATAATATAAGGAAAAGATTCAATAAATTTATCCCATTTAGCATGCCTACGATTCAGATTATTTTGAGAGCGAAGATACTTAAGCGATTCATGATCAGAATGAATAACAAATTCTTTAGGCCACAAATAATGACACCACATCTCTAAAGAACGAACAAGTGCATACAATTCCTTATCATATGTGTAATAATTAAGAATAGGGCCATGCAATTTTTCACTAAAGTAAGCAATGGGTTTACCATCTTGCATCAAAACACCTCCAATGCCAACTCCACTAGCATCACATTCTAGCTCAAAAGTCTTACCAAAGTTTGGAAGTTGCAGCAATGGTGCATGTGTAAGCTTGTCCTTCAAAGTGTCAAAGGACTCCTCATGTGCCTTTCCCCCAATGGAACACCACTCCTTTCTTCGTCAACTCATGCAACGGGGCAGCAATGGTGCTGAAATCTTTGACGAAGCGACGATAGAATCCTACAAGACCCAAGAAAACTCCTCACCTGTGTGACGGTTTGGGGAACCGGCCAGCTCTTTATGGCTTCAATTTTCATCTCGTCCACCTCAATTCCCTGTGGAGTTACAGCATAGCCAAGAAAAGAAACTCGATCCGTGCAAAAGATGCACTTCTCAAGGTTACCAAATAAACGTGCATCACGTAAAGCATTAAAAACAGCACGTAAGTGATCCATATGTTCATCAAAAGACTTGCTATAAATCAATATATCATCAAAGTAAACTACCACAAATGACCAATAAAAGCTCTTAAAACCTCATTCATTAAGAACCTGAAAGTGCTAGGTGCATTTGTCAATCCAAAAGGCATAACTAACCACTCATACAACCCGAATTTGGTTTTAAACGCAGTTTTCCATTCATCTCCAAGTTTCATTCTAATCTGGTGGTAGCCACTTCGCAAGTCAATCTTAGTGAAAATTATAGAACCACACAACTCATCAAGCATGTCATCTAGCCTAGGAATATGATGACGATACCGAATAGTAATATTATTGATGGCTCTACAATCAACATACATACGCCAAGTTCCATCTTTCTTAGGAACCAAAAGTACAGGAATAGCACAAGGACTAAGGCTTTCACATACATACCCATGGTCTAAAAGGTCTTGGACTTGCCGCTGAATTTCCTTAGTCTCCATAGGATTGGTTCGATAGGCAGCACGGTTGGGCAAGGTTGCTCCCAGAATCAAATCAATTTGATGCTCTATTCTATCATAGGTGGCAGCCCCGGGGTATCTTAGCTGGAAAAATGTCCTCATATTCCTGCAAAAGGTTAGTGACAGCAGGAGGCACTGAGCTAACAATATCATCAAGCGAAAACATAGCTCGTTTGCATACCAAAGCATAGCAAATATCATCATCAGAAATTTCAGCAAAGTCACATTTTGTTTGCAAGCATAACACCACCCTTCAATTTCATCCCCTCAGCCTTAGAAATAGATGTAGACTTATCCTTTTTAGGTGGGAAAATAGAATTAGCAACTTGCTGATTTTCAGATTGGACATCATTCAAACTAGCAGTGCGTTCTCTATCAGCTTGTATAATTTGAGCAGGGGTCAAAGGTACCAAAGTAATTTTCTTTCCTTTATGCATAAAAGTGTATTTATTACTTCTACCATGGTGTGTAGCATCATTATCATATTCCCAAGGACGACCCAATAAGAGTGAACAAGCTTGCATAGGTACCACATCACAATCAACAGAATCAGCATACGAACCAATAGAAAATGATACTCTGCAAGTTTGTGTTACCTTTGCTTTACCTGAATCATTTAGCCACTGAATATGGTATGGACATGGATGTGGGCGCGTGGTCAAGCCAAGCTTCTTGACCAAATCAGAACACACCAAATTGTTGCAGCTACCTCCATCAATAATGATACATGCGTGACGGTCGCTGATGATGAAGAAAATCTAGAACAAGTTATGGCGTTGTAGCTTCTCAGGTTGCTGGACTTGTGAGCTAAGAACCCGCTGTACAATGATGCTCCTATAGGCCGCCGTGGCCTCATCACCAAGGACTTTGCCGTCCTCCTCATCTGCATCTTGGTCTTCTTCATCCTCAATGTCAGAGGTGCTGATGTTACCATCTTCTGTAGCAATATATGCCCGCTGACTTGGGCAATCTTTCTGCACATGGCCAATGCCATGGTGAAGGGTTGAGATAGCAGACTAGAGGGGGGGTGAATAGTCTTTTCTAAAATTAATTATGTCGGCTAACCGATACAAATGCGGAATTAAAACTATCGGTCTAGCCAAGACTATACCCCACTATATATGTTCACTAGCACCTTGCAAAGATAACAATTATGCAACAAAGGTGCCGGGCTAGTTAGAGCTCTCCTAACCAATTCTAGAAGCAAGGTCACACAAACCTATGCCACTAGTACTTTAAGCAACAAGGGAGCTCCTACACATGCTAGTAAGCAAAAGCACAAAGCTAACTAAGCTACTAGCAATGCTCAATAACAAGGCAACCAATGCCTAATTAGAGAGCGCAAATACTTAGCTACACAAACTAAGCAATGTGACTAACAAGGTTACTAAAACCAAATTAGCCACGCAAGGGAGCTACTTCTATGCTACACAAGCAAGAAGGTAATTAGCAAGCTACACAAGCTATCTAATTACAAAAGCAACATACACAAGCGTAATGTATATGAAAGTAACTGCAAGCTTGTGTAACGGAGATGCAAACCAACGGGAAGAACAAGGTTGACACGATGATTTTTCTCCCGAGGTTCACGTGTTTGCCAACACTGCTAGTCCCCGTTGTGTCGACCGCTCACTTGGTGGTTCGGCGGCTAATTAGCATCACCCGCTAAGCCCGCACGTCGGGCGCCGCAAGAACCTACCCCTTGAGTGAGGGTAGCTCAATGACACGCTTTACTAGAGTTGCTCTTCGTGGCTCCCGCGGGGCGAGCACAATGCCCCTCATAAGCACTTCTCTGGAGCGCCGCACAAGCTTCTTGCGCGCTTCGACGGAGACCACCACCAAGCCATCTAGGAGGTGGCAACCTCCAAGAGTAACAAGCACCACCGGCTTGCAACTCAATCACCTAGTGCCACTCGATGCAACTCACGATGCAATCGCACTAGAATCGCTCACTCACACAATCAAATGATCACTATCAAGTATATGTGTGATGGAGGGCTCCCAAGCACTCACAAGCATGGACACTAAGTCCGCCATGGCCGAGGGCCACTTCTATTTATAGCCCCAAGGGCTAAAACTAGCCGTTACCCCTTCACTGGGCAACGGTCGGGCCAACCGGACGCTCCGGTCGTGTTGACCGGATGCTCCGGTCGTGTTGACCGGACGCTGGACCTCAGCGTCCGGTCGCCCGTAGACGACCACGTGTCCAGATTCCAAAGGTCACTTGACTTGACCGGACGCAGCAGCTTTCAACTGACCGGACGCTGAACCCCCAGCGTCCGGTCATTTCCAGTAAGGTACCGACCTCGACCGGACGCGTCCGGTCACAGTTGATCGGACGCAGCCAGCGTCCGGTCACACTCCAGCTTCTACGTCATCGTATGTCAGCCTGACCGGACGTAGCCTGCCAGCGTTCGGTGCTTTCAGACCCAGCATTCGGTCAGTTGACCGACGCCAGTGTCTTCGCGACAACTCGTTTTCACTTCTAACTTCTTCACCCTTGCTCCAATGTGCTAACCACAAGAACTTGCATCCGGCGCAATAGAAAATAGGCACTCCATTTTCTCGAAAGCGCCGAATCCTAGCAAACACCACCTCCTTTGTAAATGTGCCAAC